>NC_133531.1:126550695-127175695 GCF_048544455.1 Silene latifolia | reverse complement strand
TTGCAGCTTTGAGAATATGTTGTTGATAACGACGAAGAGCATCATTATACCGCTTTGTAGGCCATCTTCGTCAATTGCATGAATTTTCTCATTGTCAGGGGAGATGAGGTGAAAGCAATCTAGGAAAGATCCCTGACTATGTCCAGCAGGGTTTTCTGGAGGGTTGTTTTTGTTGTTTGCTGATGGAGGTAATGGTAACTCGCCCTGTTCGATCATTTCAAGGATGGAACCTTTTAGGGGGAGACACATTTCAGTGTCATGTCCACGACCTTGGTGATATTAACAACACCGATTTCCGTCCCATCTACGTCATCGCTTGTTTGGTAGAGGGTCCGGAGTTGGACCAATCGGTCTGAGCTTTCCTTTGGAGATTAGCATTTCCAAGGCCGTGGCATAAGGCATACCCAAATCAGGGAAAGACCTATGAGGTCGCCTGGTTTTGGTTGGTGGAACACCTAAGGAATTGGCTTTAATGGTTTTTGTAGCCTCCAACTAGGGTTGGTTTTGTCGTTGGCAAGTAGCCGACTTTCAAGGAGTTTAACCCTTTGCTAAATATCAGAAGAGAGAAAATTCATGTCCTCAACTTGGGAGAGACGAGTGCTCAAGTTTTCCATGGTAGCTAGGAGTCGAAGGACCACGTTGTTGGTTTTAGCAGAAGTCATGGTGGATGAAGGTGGATCAACTTCTTGAGTTCCTGGTTGACGATCGATGGCACCCAAGGGATTCCTATTTGACATAACGATAGGCGTTATAACTTGTATTGGCAAGGTATTGCACAAAAAAAGGCAAGTACGACACATATGTGCAAAAGGCAGTTATGTCGTGAAGACGCGACAATGTGACTAGGTCATGAGTTCATTAAAGATCGTGAATGACCTCTTGTGTTTGATCTCTTGGTGCATGACTTGAATTTAGACTCGAGTGCCGACTTTGGCATAGTGACGCCTAGACAGACGACTTCTGACTTAGTTTGGAGGTTTGCCGATGGAGTGACGCCGTTGGACGAGACATGTACACAAACTTGACCTTTGACCCGTAATGTAGGGGAAAGACGGGTTTAGTACCCGACGGATTTTGACTCTGCTAACGCCATTGAAGATGTCTTTTCAATTAGGCAACACGACCTAGACCAGAAGGTAGGTACTAACTTCCGTGGACACTCGACGTTATCTAGACGACTTGACTTGAAATCGACTCGAGGTTGAATCGTAATGGTGGACTGAAATTTTCGAAAATAGAAATTTTGAAAATAGATTCATTTGTAGTTTTATGGACGGCTTCCGAAGAGTAGGGATCTTCAAAAGGTCAGTTGAAAGGGTTTGTCTTAGGTTTGTTTTCAAAAGCCGGTTTAAGTTGAAATTGCGGCGGCTCTGAAAACAATGTGTTATTTCCGAATATGGTTTTTGAAATTCCGAATCAGGATTTGAAAATCGAGAATCGAAGAATTTGGAATCGTCATCACAATGGCCATGAAAACGGTTAAATTTGTTTTCAAAGATTTGATTTTGAATTGAAATTTGAAAACGGTTAAATTTGTTTTCAAAGATTTGATTTTGAATTTGAAATTTGAAAACGGTTAAATTTGTTTTCAAAGATTTGATTTTGAATTTGAAATTTGAAAACGATTAACTTTGTTTTCAAAGATTTGATTTTGAATAGAATTTGAAAACGGTTAAATTTGTTTTCAAATAATTTGAAATTTGAAAACGGTTAAATTTGTTTCCAAATGATTCGAAATTGGATTTGAAATCTGAAAACGGTTAAATTTGTTTTCAAAGATTTGAAATTTGAAAACGGTTAAATTTGTTTTCAAATGAATTGAAATTGGATTGAAATTTGAAAACGATTAAATTTGTTTTCAAAGATTTGATTTTGGAAATTATGACGATTGAATTCGTCATTACGATGGGTTAGAAAACCGTTTTAACCTTCTGAAAGAAGGTATGCAAATCGAAAATTTTGAGAATTGAAATCGTCATTACGACGGCTTAGAAAAGCCAAATTTGATTTCGAAAACGAGATTTGAAATTTGGAAAGTTGCACGAGTTGAAATCGTCATTACGACGGTTTGAAAAACATATTTGTTTGAAAATTGATTTTGAATTTTGAAAATTCGAGGGTACAATTTGTCATTACGACGGCGTAAAGGGGCGCTTTGAGAATGCAACGGTCGGCGAGGAACCGAGGTTTGAAACGGCCATTACGACAAACCAAAAGGGTATTTTGAAATGGTTTGTGAAAACCAAGGTTCGAAATCGTCATTACAACGGTATGAAAAGGTTCATTTGAAATGGTTATAAAAACCGGGTTTTGAAATAGTCATATAACGGCATAAAAAGGTGCTTTGAAACGGTTATAAAAAACCGGGTTAAAAATCGTCATTATGACGGCCTAGAAAGGCGTGTTGAAATGGTTGTAGAAAACCGGGTTTGAAAATCGTCATTACGACGGCCTAGAAAGGCGTGTTGTTTGAAATGCAACGGTCGGTGAAAGACCGAGGTTTTAAAGACCATTATAACGGCGCAAAAAGGTGTTTTTTGAAGGATTATTTATAGAAATAATCCAAACTATTAGCCATCTTCTTATATTAATCCGAACTTTAATTTAACTCAGATTACACCATACTATTGCATTTGTTCTCTTGTATCAAACCCGGTAACCGGCTACCTATTTAGCAAGTCACATTCCATAATTCATTTAACCATATCACCTGAGTCCTAAACCCATCCACCTACCCAACTCTAATTCCTTATCATGTCACAAACACAATAACCGCCTCCATCCAACCGCTGCCAACGCCACTACCATCCACCCGCCGCCAACACCACAACCATCTACATCCACCATAACGGCATGTCGACACTACATCATGAGCAATCCCACCGTTTTCGGTCTCTCTAAACCATCATCCCAACTCCAAAGTCACAAGCTTTCTTCCATTTTGCACAAAAACAAGCTCAAAAATCTAAATCTTTTCTAATAATCTACAACCAGACTATCTAATCATAAAAAATTTTCAACTTTGTGTTAATAACCTTCACACTTTCACTTATACGACAAATTGATTGAAAAAAAACCCACTTATGAGATATGTGTATGTCTGTGGGCATCCTTTATATCTCTGCACATAGTGAAAATGCTCAACGCAACAACCAAACATTTGACTAAGTAAGCCACCTAATATTTCGCCTATCTGCAACAAATTGATTAACAAAAAAACCCAATTACAAGCAAGCGTTTCACAAAAGTAGAAAAATTACAGATAAAAAATGGGTGAATGACGGTAAGGTGGTTCCACTCCGGAGGAAGCGGTGGCTGTTATGGTGTGGTCGTTGGCGAGGTTGAAGTTTGTGGAGTGGTGTTGGACTGGTGGTTGACTGGTTGGTGATGAGGGTGTTAATGGAGGAGGATGAAGGAGACTTGTAAAAAAAAAACAGAAAAAAAAAATCTACCGGATGATCGACTGGTTTTACAAGTCAAAAATACGAGCTCAGTACAATATGAGAAGAGAATGGCAATACTATGGTGTATTATCAGTTAAATTAAAGTACGGATTATTACGAGAAGACGGCTAATAGTTTGGATTATTGCTCTGAAATAACCCTTTTGTTGAAAGTTTGAAATGACACGGAAGGATTTATGATCACATAACACATAAGCACTCGCAGTTTCATTATATTATGCATAATGCTGACACGGGTTTTGGCTTAAAAGGGTGGTTACACACCAAGCGATCAATCCCCGATTTTCGAGAGGGATATTAGTCCAAACAAAATGTGTAAGGAGGGTGCCCTAGCCTCGTGCACGAAGGAAATGAAAGCCCTTTGACGAAACAGAAATGTGTAACGTCAATGGTATGCTTGACTCAATCGGGATTCGAAACGCGGGGATGAGAAAACTCACGCCGACGGGACGAGCCAATTGGTCGATAAAGGTTAGGTTGTGGGCCCGGACAAGGAACCTGACTTAAGACCGTAATATCCCACGACCTCGTTCGAGTTTCACCTCTAAGGATCACAAAGACACAAGTGTCCTAGTTTTCCCCAGCGGAGTCGCAAAATTGTGGACATGGGCCACAAGTCGGCCTGCGGGCGCGATGTCGTCTGTCGGTCCGTAGTCACGGGCCACCTGTACGCCAAGCCAATCTATGGACTGTTAAGCGTATAATTTACTATATTTTATATACTTATTTCCCATAATTTTACTTATATTTTCAGCATTATATTTCATTTTAGTAATAAAATTACTTCCTAGAACATCTTACTGCGATTTATATAATTATTTGTAGGAAAGAGCTATTTTGATGCTGATATTAGCCTAACAACTAAGTAAGGGGATGAATAAAAGAAGACAAAATAAATATGGACTTCAAGCTCTCCAAATCCACAAAATAAAGATAAAGCAATCAAGATAAAATGAAAAGACACTACGGAATAAATTGTTGACAAGACTATTTTACAAATCATGAAATAAAGAAGCACAATTACAAAAGTTGAAGCATTGAAATTAAAGTGGTGAAACATTCAATTTGATTGATGTTACATTGAAGAATTTACGAGGAAAACGCATGTTAACATTTACATGGGTGAAGAGTTATTCTGATAAATACAACATGAAACTCTCAAATTTAATTATTTAATTCATGAAACATCCATCCTTTTGAATAACATTCATGCACAAAGAGCACAAATCGAAGGATATAAATTACATGTAATGTTTTTATATTTATTCTTGCTTTAAATGTACATGTATCTTTAATTTGAAATGTAACTTGGTCATGTATATAAAAGATGTGATGTAGTAGACGGAGAGAGAGAGAGAGAGAGAGAGAGAGAGAGAGAGAGAGAGAGAGAGAGAGAGAGAGAGAGAGAGAGAGAGAGAGAGAGAGAGAGAGAGAGAGAGAGAGAGAGAGAGAGACGAAGAGACAGAAAATAAGCAATAAAATAATTAGTTTCATATTAAATTCTATTTATTCTCTCATTATTCACATCAATTATCTTGTTCATATTTTTACACTTTCATGCTATTATTTGACGACAAGCTCAGAGTTCTCAACTTGTCATTGTCGTAGTTAATACTATATTTATCTCCCTTATTATCTCTTTTATATTTGTTTTAATTATTTATTTAAGTATGTTATCTTCTATTATTAAAATTGTTATTGTAGTCATAGTTATGGATTGTGAGTAGTCTTTTATCTAGGGCTCGGTGGAGCCTTAATATGGATTGGTCAACGTTATAATTTTCTAAACATTATTTAATGGTTGTACTTAGGTTTGATAGGATTGTGTTAAAGTATTAATTTATTGGTCATAATCTATATATGTAGCTCTTGATTAATACTACAATGAGAGTTGAGTTTAGTCTTTTTGAGTTAGCATATATGTTATGATTTAAATATAATTAATTATTACTCAGTTGAAATTGAAATGAGAGTTGAATTTCCACTTAGAGAGCCCGAGTTAAAATTAGACCTCTCCTATGAGAATGATGAGAGTGATAGTTGAAACATTTTAATTTTGGTTCTTAAAGCTCCTATATGAGTTATAAGACCCATGAGAATATTATTATTTTACTATAGGAAGGCTTCTTATATCTCGAGAGAGAATAACAAGTATTGGTTTTAGTTTTCAGAATTAAAACCGGAAGATTAGTCTCACCTAAGTACACAACTAAATATGTTGTTCCTTTCAATAGTCTATGTTGATCAATCTATGTTAATGGTGATACCGTTGTCCTATAGCTTTTTATTATTGAATTAATTTTATTATCCAATTATTATATGTTATTTTTATTCGTCATACCTCACACATACACAAATATTATTCTGACGTAGATAAATCAAATCTTAAATCGACTAGTACTCAACCTTCACTTCCCTGAGATCGACCCGTAAGTGCTACAACAGACACCATTCACTTGCGGTAATTTATAAACTGGACATAGATGCAGCGGTCTTTTGAAAGCCACGCTCGGCGGGGTAAAAAATGCTTTCGACCGGATCGTTTTAGATCGGTCGGTTTCATCTCGACAAAGGTCTCGGAACGATGTTTGAGATGTTCGGAGTCGCTACCAAGCAATTATGGGATGCCTGGAACCCGTTCGAAATCCACTTTATACCTAGGTCAATCAAGGCAAAAAGCGGTGTTTTTCATAGGTACTAAAGATAAGGACTCGTCCCCCTTTTAGCATTTTATGCCTAAAATGACTCTCGTATGCCCTGGATAATGCCATCCACTATTCAAAGGTTCTGAGTAAGGGGTGAGGGTACGTATTGGGAAGCCCTTTAATCGGACACCCAATACCGCCCGCGTTAGCGGACTCTACTGATCGATCGTGGTTGTTTAAGTGCAAAAGTTGATAAAACGGTTTAAATGCATGAATGCGCATCCAAAAGTCTTAACCTAACATTTGAAGATTTCCTAAGTCGGTTTGTTTATCCAAATATCAGGAAAATGATGTTGAGTTGGATTTAGATTTGCATGTGAAAACGGAAATTAAACATCCATTTACCAAATTCAGGTTATGATGCTTAACACGATCCATTATTTGAAAAAGGGTGTCAAATGACATAGTGTAAAAACATAAGCTTGTCAATCTGATCCGTCATGTATTCGGATTAACCGTAATCGGGAGCGTCCTAGACAAATGCTAAAACGAAACAAAACGGTGCCAGGCAGCCCCATTGGGGCGCGAGCCTATTGGTGAGGGAAGGGGCTCTGCCCAGGTTTTAAAATATGAAAATATGAGCTGCCTTGGGGCGCGAGCCATGAGCTGACCCAAGGGGCGTCTTCTGGTTGTTAAAAAGGTTGTTTAAAACTGTTTTTTGTGATTAATGATTTGCAAGTATGATTTGCATGACTCAGAATAATTACTATTATGTTAGTAATATTCGTTGTCGTATTTACATGTTTGAAAAGCATGGTTTACAAATAAAAATGTAAAATGTTTGATTTGAACTAATTATATTAAGTTCATTTATTTGTAATTAGTCAAGTTTTTCATCGTATTCGGATTAAACCGATATGGTATAAAGAACCAAGGATGATTATGAATTATGACTAATATGTTTGCAAATGTAAATAAATGAGAAAACGGTAAAGTAAATGAAAAAGGTGTTAAAATACACATTAAAATGTAATTAACCAATAATATCATCGAGTCACGGAATAAACCTTCATGGTATAAGGAACCAAGGATGATTTTTGTAATGGTCAAAATATTTGTCATAAAAATGAATTGAAATGGTAAAAACCGTAAAAGAAAAGAAGTAAAAATAAAGGAAAGTGTTGAAGGAAAGACGAACTCAAACACATTTGAGTCTGACCTGGACACCCACAAGAGGCGCAAACCTCCCTGCATAGCAATGAGCTTCTGTCTCAGGCCAAAACTCAGTTTTGGCTCGTCTAACATATGTTTGAATCATGTTATGCGTTATGCATTGATTATGCTTATAAACTCATAAAAATAGTAAAGACATGAAATAAATGAGTTGTTTTCACCCTCAAACTTACGTGTATTGATGTTTGCGACGTAGACGACTTTAGAGACGGTTTTCTCGTAGCGACTACTCACGATCAAAGAAGTTTAAAAGAGTCCCTTGAAAAAGGATTTTGGTTTGAAAATATGTTAATTAAAACATGTTGATTGATGAATTGAGTTGGTCAAATGGGTCCCTTTCAGAAATTTGGATTTTCCATTTGTTCTAACCAATATTTTGTTGGTTGTGATTTGTGGTCTTTGATGGTTGCTTAGCCATGTAAGCTTACTCTTGGGTGTTATTTGGGGTAGGTATTTTGTGTCCTTGACTTGGGTTTGATCCGTGTGAGTCAGGATTTTAATTTCGAGTCGAATTTTTGCCCGATTTCTGTTTAGACTCTAAATAGGGTCATTTTAATGGAAATGACATGATAAAGACATTCATGGAATTATTTTTGATATTCGAGATTTGGGTTGACTCGGGTTGACTCGAGTTGCGGGTTTCTGAGTCGGTTTTGAGTCTGAAGACGGTTTTAACTCTAAATAGTGTTGTTTTAATGCAAATGAAGTTAGAAAACTTTTGAAATCATTTTTCATATCCGAGTAGTGCATTAAACTGTCTCATGTATAGACAATCCACGCACGCATATCAAAAACACATTTTAGTCCGATCATCATCGGGTGGTTTTTGTAAGGTGTAGATACTGGGTATCTACAGGTGCTTCCCTGGCTGAGTGGAGTCACTTGCGGGAGTGGCTTCACGCCCTTGATTCTCCTTCTGTGGAACCTGCCACATAAGGGATGCGCACATTAATGAACATGGGTTTATCGCTCGATGGAGATGAGCGGGGCTTAGGTGGGAACGGCTGCAGTCTCCCATTGGTGGCGAGGAGTGCTTGTTGCGATGAGTACTCTAGCAGGGCTACATACTTTAGTGTGTAGTCAGTTGTGTGGAGATTGGAGATGGAGACTGGAGATTGGTTTGAGCTGTTTGAGCTGTCTGTGTTTCTGTTTCATTGTGGCTATTATTTTTATGTAATCAGTACTGACCCCGTTAATTGTTGTTTGTCGTTTTGCATACGAGTATAGATAATTGGAAGTGTGAGTTTGAACATGCGGGTAGTGTACGAGTCTGCATGACTCGATCGAGTGAGGGGGCACTCGATCGAGTACGTTGGGCAACTCGATCGAGTACGTTGGGTAACTCGATCGAGTGACCTCAACTCGATCGAGTGGGTGATGGGACTTGATCGAGTAGGTGTTGTGCAGGTCGTTTTCGCGTTTTGAGATATGGGATATGTGTTTATGTTTACCTTTTCTTATATAGTGTCAAAGATGCCGCCAAAGAGAACAACATTGTATGCCAGGGCAGAGAATATGAGTATTGATGAGATCGTTAATATGTTGGAGCACCAGGATGCTCTTATAGAGGCATTGAAGAAAGTGGGAAAAGATAAGGAGACAAGGCCTGATCACTCAAAGATCAGCATACATATAGCGAGGTTCAATCCTAAGGAGTATATGGGAACGGGGGTGCCAATTTTGCTGGATAATTGGCATAGAGAGATGGAGAATATACTCAATCTGGTTCATTGCCCAGATGAGCTTCGAGTGGGACAAGCTGCGTTCTACTTGAGGGAAGCAGCTGGTGAGTGGTGGGATAAGGTTATGGTGAGTGCTTTGGAGTTGTACATGAAACAGGGGTTACCTGCGATACCTTGGGATGAGTTTAAGAGGGCAATGAGGCGAGAGTTTGTGCTAGAGCATGTGCGTAGTAAGCTGAGAGAGGAGTTTGATGATTTTAAGATGACTTCTGATATGACTGTTGCTGAGTACTACCACAAGTTTAATGAGAAATCTAGGTATGCTGAGAACATGGGGTTGAGCCAAGAGAACTTGGCATTAAGGTTTGAGAAGGGGTTGACCCCCAAGATCATGGAAAAGTTACCGGTGGAAGCTCTCTATGAGCGTGTTGGGAGTAGGGATGTCATTGGGGCGGGGCGGTGGTGGATATAGGCTCCCCCGTACCCGTACCCACCAAGAAAAACTCGTACCCATCCCCGCCCCACCACCCGTGGCGGGTACAAATTTCCAAAACCATCCCCGCCCCAACGAGTAAAAATATAAAACCGTACCCGCCCCGCCTACCTATTAACCCGCTACACCATAATTTTATTCGATAAATTTTTTCATAAAAGTTGGTTTAATCACTATTAATTTCCATTCTTTTTGAATTTACCTTTATAATTTTAATTTTTCACCAAATAAATTAGTAAAAAACTTTATAAAATAGCTATTATTATCATTATATCTTAACTATAACTAAATAAGATTTATAAAATTATCATAATCCTACAAAATTTTTTAATGATTGACGGGTAGGCGGGTATTAGGTGGGTAAGATGCGAAATCCATCCCCGCCCCATGACCCAAGGTGGGTACAATTTTCGTACTCGTACCCGCCCCACCACCCGTCAAAGCTCTACCCATCCCCGCCCCAACTGGGGCGGGTGCGGGGCGGTACCCACTTGTACCCGCCCCACTGAAATCCCTAGCTGGGAGGGCTGAGAGGTTAGTTGAGATGACCAAGGAGAGAGTTTCTGAGAAGAGGAAAGATGAGAGTGAGGGTGGTGGCCAGTCTAGTTACAAGAAGAGCGGCCATAACCAGGCAAGAGCGTACTCATCAGGTTCGGGGTATAGTGCTGGAGTTTCTTACAGGCGTGGTCGTGGGGGTGGTAGTAGCATTTGGGGTATGACTTGTTAACTGTGGCAGTATGGGCCACAAGAGGCATGAGTGCACCAGTGTTATGAGTGGAGGTTTCCATATACCGTCGCAGGGGAGTTTCTCTCAGGGTCCTTCGCAGAGTTATGCTAGTAACAAGTCGGCTGGGTCGTGGAACAACAGGGGTGGCCATAATAACAACAACGGTGGGGCTAACCGCAATGGCGGTAATTCATACCAGAAACCGGCAACGAACAACAACAACAACCAGGGGTCGGTTGTTAAGCCGTCTACCTCAGCTAATACTGTCCAGGGAGGTGGGCAGAAGACCACTAGTAAGCTTTTTATGATGGAGAAAAAGGCATCTGATGATGATGCTCACGTTATCAGCGGTACTTTTCTTGTTAATGGAGTCTTTACCTTTGTTTTGTTTGATTCGGGAGTGTCACAGTCGTTTGTATCATCGAGTCATGCTAAGCGGTTGGGTTTGAGTGGGTATAAGTATGTAAAAGAAGAAGTTTTTATACCTTCGGGTGAGTCTGTATCTTGTGGGCGGTTGTATAGAGGTGTGTCTATGATAGTTGGGCAGGTTGACCTATCAGTGGACTTGTTAGAGTTTCCTTTGGAGGGTTTTGAGATGATAGTTGGTATGGACTGGATGCGTAAGTATAAGGCTAAGATAGATTGTCATCAAAAAAGGGTTTCCTTGAGAGGTCCTAAGGGGATTAGTGTGTCTTATCGTGGGTTTGTCGTCAAACCCAAAGTCAAGTTGATTGCAGCAGTGACCTTGAAGTCCTATCTGAGGAAGGGGTGTCCGTTGATCTTCTGCCATGTGAGAGACCATATAATGGAGAGTCCGTTAGTTGAGCAGATACTAGTGGTGGGAGAGTTTCTTGATGTCTTTCCAGAGGAGATACCGGGGTTTCCACCGAAGAGGGAGATAAATTTCAGTGTTGAGTTGAAACCGGGGATGGGGCCAATCTCTAAGGCACCGTACCGTATGGGTCCTAAAGAGTTGGAGGAGCTGAAGAAGCAGATGGATGATCTGATTGATAAGGGATACATTAGACCTAGTGTATCACCGTGGGGAGCACCAGTTTTGTTTGTAAAGAAGAAAGATGGGAGCTTGAGGTTATGCATCTATTATAGAGAGCTGAACAGAGTTACAGTGAAGAACAAGTATCCTTTGCTGAGGATAGATGATTTGTTTGATCAGTTGAACGATACAGTGGTCTTTTCTAAGATTGATTTGAGGTCGGGTTAGAGGACATACCGAAGACATCTTTTACATCGAGGTATGGTCACTATGAGTATGTTGTGATGTCGTTTGGGTTGTCTAATGCACCTGCATTGTTTATGGATTTTATGAACTAGGTCTTCAGTCAGTTCTTGGATCGGTTTGCTGTGGTCTTTATCGATGATATCTTAGTCTTTTCTAAGATTAAGGAGGAGCATGAGGAGCATTTGGGGATAGTGTTGCAGACTTTGCGAGAAAATCAGCTGTATGCAAAGTTGTCTAAGTGTGAGTTCTGGTTAGAGGAAGTTGTTTTTCTGGGGCATGTAGTTTCAAAGAAGGGTGTAGTTGTGGATCCTGCAAAGATTGAAGCAATTACTAAGTGGGAAGCACCGAAAAATGTGGCATAGATCATGAGTTTGTTGGGTTTGGCAAGGTACTATCGACGGTTCGTGAAAAATTTCTCCAAAAGTGGTTGCAGATGCTTTGAGTAGGAAGAGTGTGAATTCTCTATGCACAGTTATGTCTTTGATGAGGTTGAGAGATGAGGTGGGGTAGATGGGGATACATATGATCAAGAAAGGGGATGTTAGAGGGGATTTTACAGTGGAGCCAGACCTTTATGATGATATTCGCAGGAAACAGACTTTGGATCCCAAGATTGAGGAGTGGAGAGCTGGAGTAGAGAAATGTACAATGTCTAGATTCTCTATTCATACAGATGGTAATGTGAGATTCGATGGGAGGTGGTGTGTTCCTAGTGATGAGGAGTTGAAAAAGATAATCATGACAGAGGCTCATTGCACACCATACTCGGTACATCCAGGCGGTGACAAGCTATATAAAGATTTAAAGAAAACTTTCTGGTGGCCTGGGATGAAGAAGGAAACAGCTGAGTTTGTGGCTCCTTGTTTGAAATGTCAGAGAGTGAAAGGGGAGCAGCGACGACCACAAGGTAAGATTCAGTCTATTGAGGTACCTGAGTGGAAGAGGGAGTCCATTTTTATGGATTTTATAGTGGGTTTGCCGAGGAAATATTAGTTAAATATTCGATTCTTATCTTTTGTGTTTGCTGTCACTTTTGTAATTTTTGTGCAACTACAATTAGTTATGAAATTATATCTTGTGAGTTGTAAAGAATTAGATTTAAAGTTTAGCTTAGTTTAGGTATTTTAGTTCAAGTCCAATGCTCATCTCTTTGGTGGTAACTGGGAGCAGAGGTTAGATTTGATTAAGTTTTCTTACAACAACCTCTATCACACCAGTATTGGCATGTCACCGTTTGAGGCTTTGTATGGGTGGAGATGTAGGAGTCTGATTTGCTGGGATGATAGTGCTGAGGCGGTTGTTTTGGGACCACAGATGGTACATGAGATGGTTGAACAGGTTAAGCTAATTAGACAAAGGATGAAAGCGGCCTATGATCGAAAAAAGAGTTATGCAGATCTACATCGTCGTGACATAGAGTTTCAGGTTGGGGACAAGGTTCTTTTGAAAGTGTCTCCTATGCGTGGGGTCATGAGATTTGTTAAGAAAGGGAAGCTGAGCCAGAAGTTTATCGGACCTTATGAGATTTAGGATCGTGTGGGTGAGGTTGCTTATCGGTTAGCTTTACCAGCTGCTTTGGATAGAGTGCATAATGTGTTTCATGTGTCTCAGGCTCTCAGCTGCGGAAGTATGTTAGTGACCCATCACATGTGTTAGAGGTAGAGAACATCGAGCTGGATGAGTCCTTATCTTATCTTGAGGTGCCCACACAGATTCTTGATCGCAAAGTTAGGAAAGCCAGACACGGTGAGACAGTGTTTCTTAAGGTTCTTTGGTTTAACCATGAGGTTGAGGAGGCTACTTGGGAGGCGGAGGAGGCTATGAGGGAGCGGTATCCGTCTCTTTTTGATCAGGTATGTGTGGTTACGGGGACGTAACCTTGTTCTTTTATGGGGGTAGGAGATGGTCGCATAGAGTTTTTACAGGTTTTTGCATGTTTTATGTTGGTCTTAGTACAGTTAGTAGTTGTCTTGAGTCGGGTTGAGTTTTGCCTTGAGAGGTGTTTTTTGAGTTTTGTGTTGAGTTTTGATTATGTTGTTGTGTCGGGGTGATGTTAGTGTGTTTTGTTTCGTTTGTGGTTTGAACTTCGGGGACGAATTCTTTTTAAGGAGGGAAGGCTGTAATACTACGGTTTTATGTGTCTTAAGGTACTCTATCGAGTGGGGCTTACTCTGTCGAGTAAGTAGCTTTTTACGCAAAACAGTAGACTGCCTGTAGGGTACTCGATCGAGTAAGTTGGGGACTCGATCGAGTAAGGGGCACTCGATCGAGTAAGTCACTTACTCGATCGAGTAAGTGAGTTTACGGGTGATGTTTGACGGGTTTTGTTAGTAATGCGGGATTAGTATATAAAGCTTTCTTCACTTTTCTTAAAACACTTTTACACTCTAAAACCTTTCAAAGAGAATATTAGAAGTTATGTTGATTGTTCTCGCCGCATTATTAGCAAATCCCAAGGCTAGGAGTGTCGGATTGCATTTTTCTTTACGCCGTTGTGATCCTTGTGGCGAGGGTAAGCTTTTTATATAAATTTTATAATGTTTTGTTAAGATTGGTTAAACCCTAATTGGCTGATATTGGGGGTTTTGGGTGATTTATATGAATGTGGTTGTAATTGCATGTATGTTTGTTATAGGAGGAGGTTTCGTTGAGGAAAGATTCTGATTTAGCTGCTTGATCGACTGTTGGTGTTTGCTTTCCAGGTAGGGTTTTCCTACTCAGTATTGGCTACATAATGTGTGGTGTTTGTGATTGTGATTGTTGGTTAATTATATTGTTGGTTTGATTTTGATGGTTGTTGGTTGTATATTGTTGATTGGCTGTGTATCTGTTTGTGATCTTCGGGGTGCGTCCCTGGCTGAGTGGAGTCACTTGCGGGAGTGTCTTCACGCCCTTGATTTGCCTTCTGTGAAACCCGCCACATAAGGGATGTGCACATTAATGAACATGGGTTTATCGCTCGATGGAGATGGGCGAGGCTTAGGTGGGAATGGCTGCGGTCCCCCACTGGCGGCGAGGAGTACTTGTTGCGATGTGTACTCTGGCAGGGCTACACACTTTAGTATGTAGTCAGTTGTGTGGAGATTGGAGATGGAGACTGGAGATTGGTTTGAGCTGTTTGAGTTGTCTGTGTTTCTGTTTCATTGTGTCTATTATTTTTTATGTAATCAGTACTGACCCCGTTAATTGTTTTAAAAACTGTGGTGATCCATTCGGGGATGGTGAGCAGTTGTTGAGCAGGTATGATGGCTTATGCGAGGGATAGCTGGGATGGAGTCACCATCGGTCTTAGAGTCTTCCGCTATGTCTTATTTAGTTGTTTGAGTACTTTGGTTTTTGGAGAACAGTTGTATTCCTTTTGGCAGTTTTTGGAACTTTGTTGTATCACCTAAACTTTGTTATCATTTAAATACGTTTCGTTATTGTCTATTTGAGTATCATTGCCTCGGTAACCGAGATGGTGACGTTCTCTTACCTTAAGTGGTCCTGGTAAGGCATTTGGGGTATGGGGGTGCCACAGCTGGCTCGGCCGAGTTATGCCTAACTCGGTCGAGTAACTTCATCAGGTGTTCCTTTTCAACTCCTTCCTTCTCCTAATCGTCCCTTGTTTCCTCTCACATATGCATTTCTTCCTTTAAGCTCCAAATGTATCCTAAAACCCAAATGGAAAAATTAAGGTGAGAGAAGCGGTATTTAATCAACACAGGATGTCACTAAGCCTAACTTACAACTACAGCAAACTGCATAAGTTAATAAGATTTGAAATTGAGAGAATTCTCAGGTTTTTGATTTCAAAATAAGCTGTTGAATACAGTTGGGGTAGAGGTCCTTATACATGCCTCTCCTTTACTGTTCTGATACAGAATAAACCCTAGAGATCTCATCTAAGGGTTAGGATTGTCCCATGCATACAAACAAGAGTCTTAAAAATATATTACAAAGGTTATAAATTAAACTGATGCAAGTTGAAACAAAACAAAAGAGGTCTCGGGTGACAGTGACTGTTTGCCTTGCTTTGGGCAGTGTGACTTGGAGTTTGAGGACGAAAGGTTTTAATTGTCCTTTGGCTTCTTCCCTCAGCTGGTACCTAGAGATGTCAAGGCTTCATCTGTTTGATGGCAAAAACAGCTCCAAAGTACTTTAACAAAACAATCCTCTTGTCTTCACCATAAAAGGAAATTTGTTTTTTTTTTTCACTTTTTCTGATTTTGAGATCATTTTCAACTTGATTTCTCTATGGATTGCAACGTGATTTGGGCCTGGCTCCCTAGGACTTTTTTGGACTTAGTTGACCTAACTTTCAGCTGGCTAGGGTGTTAGCTGGTGATTAGTGGTCAAGTGGTTGTTTTGAACTCCCAAAGTAGGCTGGTCAATGGCTGTTTTGGCAAGGCTATGGCCTGATGTGGCTTGGGTTGCCGGCCTGGTCTATAGCTCCTGCTGCAACCAACTTGCAGATGTTCTGACCAAGGCCTTGCCTCGTCCACGGTTCCATTCTCTGGTCTCCAAGCTTGGTTTTGTTTTCGCTTCGTCCAGCTTGCCGGGGCGTACTAGAAATATTAGTTAAATATTTGATTCTTATCTTTTGTGTTTGCTGTCACTTTTGTAACTTTTGTGCAACTACAATTAGTTATGAAATTATATCTTGTGAGTTGTAAAGATTTAGATTATAAGCAGTAAAGTTTAGCTTAGTTTAGGTATTGTAGCTCTAGTCCAATGCTCATCTCTTTGAATCATCAATAAAACACACAAATTCATTCTCCCATCTTATAGTTTGAACCATTGATCTCGAGTTTGAAATAGTAACTACTATCGCAACTGCAACTACGTACCCAAGCGGGAACTAATGTTGGTTTACATACTCAAATATAAATGGCCATAGCCAAAATCCACCGATGCATCTTCCACAGGACGACGACATACAACTACAAAGTTGTCAATCACCATACTCCCCTCCCCGCCTTTGTTTGTTCTCTTGCTTCATACTTTCTTTGAATGCCTTTTACAGAAGCCCTCTATCCTTTCAAGACCTTCTTGCAGAACTAATGGTTCGAGAGCAAAGGTAATCCGAAGCCAATTTTTCATTCCCAAGGTCGAACCTGTACAAAAAGGTGACGAATTGTTATGCTAACTGGTTTATTTCGTAAATTTTAAAGTCACTCTAGAATCAATCAAACTATATAACAAAACAAGAACCGAGAAGGCCTCACTAGGGCAGCACAGTAGCGTAGAATCAACAACCGGCACCCTTACGCTTCTATAGACGATAGTCTTTGAGACACTTACGGTAAATTGTTTCAATTAGTCTCTATAAATTAACACTGATAACAATGATTTTACTAAGTATAGATTAGTAGGTACCTGGTAAAATCATGACTTTCTCTTCTTTAGCAATCTTGAGGCAAAATTCAGTGTCATCTTCAACGTCATCCAACAAGGACACATCTAGCTTGACCTGCAAAATATTGTCCCGTGCTCAAGCAAGGATCGTCATTTCAATTCGACACTACACAGAATGTAAATGAGACTATAATGCTTGCCTCACCATTACAAACATAGAACCTTGTGGTTTATGTGGACATGAAATGCAGGGTATCTACTTCTCTAGCTTCTCATAAATAATATCGGCATCTTGGCGCAGAATTTTGTTAGCATTTGAAAAGAACTCGTCTTTCGTCTTCTCTAATATTAACATGAAGGCCCGTAAAGAGGAAGCTAATTGAGTAAAATGTGGTCGCACAGGACAATACATTAACACAAGAGTCAGGACACGGACCTGAATGAATGTCGTAGGATTAGACGCAAGGTCCAGAAACGCTTGAATGCGTTCCATTAGCTGACAAAAGGAAGCGAGCAACTTAGGTTCATTGATTAAATGAGATTTTGTGACTAAACCCGAGCAACTGAAATGAGAAAATGCAAAGAAACAGCAACCTCAGAATTCTGCAAGATGCCATTTGGATCAGTTGTGACAAGCCAACCAACACGCCAGCCAGGAACAAGCCACCTCTTTGAGATGGACCCAATTGTAAGAACCGGTGCTTTTAATGCAAACGTTCCCATTCTAACAAATGGACTGTCGCCGAATGTCATGTGTTCATACACTTCATCAGCAATCACAAGCAGTCCTAGTTTTTCTGCCATTTTTGCCACCTAAACAAAATATAATTAAACAAAAAGTAATATTTCATATTGTCTAAATGAATTATTGTCGTAAAAATAAGTTAGCAGAAGATACATTTTCCAAGTGTTGGTGAGTGTAGACACTTCCACAAGGATTTCCGGGGTTAATTATGACAATAGCCACAGTGCTGTCATCGGCAAGAGCTTCAACTGAGTGAAGATCAACTTTCTGACAATCTGTATGGAAGATCCCTTGAAATATATTCCGCCACAGCCCTGTGAGGAATGTGTAACAGCTAGCTGGTCAGGTCAATACATACGGAGTATATTAGAATAAAAGTTTGAATAGAAAAAAAAGGAGTTACTACTTTTAGGCAGAGGGGAAATCGGTGGGATAGCGATAACCATTGAAACGGGTAGAGCGGAGAGCATCAACAATGGCATTGACAGCGGCAACAGGAGGATGAAAGCATTTGAATGGTGAAGGATCGCCATGACCTAACGGAATAACTGACCGATTGTCATCAGGGTTGAGCTGCTTATGCAGCATACCCATTGTTGCTTTTACTGTCATTGCTTTCTTTTCTACTGATTTTATTATACCTTTCTCATATTTTTTGTTAAATTTCCATCTTTTCTCCATTTTCTCACCTTCTTTCTAATCTCTACTCCTATGTCGGTCTCGGACTGTAAGACTGTAACTGTCTAAAATGTACATGATTTCAAAAAGAAATACCCACATGTTCTGTGTCTATTGTTCATATCATCACATGTTTGTATCAAGCGGCTGTGGTGTATGAAACTGATGGCAGAGGAGTTAACTATACTACCATCCACACATCATTACTCTCTGTCTCACCTCATCTCAATTTTTTCAATTAGAAGAGAACCAAAATGTGTCGTACAAGAGATCTTAGCCTAGTGGTTAAGATGGATGAAAATATAGTGGACAGTAGCTCTCAGGGTCGAATCTCCCCAATCCCCACTCCCGATATTGTACTACCCTTGTGGCTCATTTAGCACCAAATAAGGGTGAAAAACCTCGAGGTGTTAGTTTGGATGGATTTATACCTTCGTTGTAAACAAGAATTTCACTTATTTTTATACAACAATTTATTTTACTCCCGTATATTTTTGCACGGATGTCGTACTATAATTTAGGTAAATAAAAGACAATTTACAATAGAAGATTGTACTAAGGTTTTTTTTTTCGACAGAAGTAAGATAGTAACAAGGTGATGGTTTAATTTCCTAGAAACTCATTCTTGAACTTTCATGAAAAAAGGAAATTCTTTCTAGGAATTTTAGATAATGGATCCTAGGAAACTGTTTCTCGCTAAATTATTACGTATGATATAAATGACACTTAGTCTTGCTGAAGACGGGTCGGAGCAAGTGACGGGTAATGTCACTCACAAAACGGATAGGGGACAAGGTGGGGACAACCCATGTGCTTCCCTCTCTCCTCTATTTGGGTCATTTGTGAGAGGAAATGGTATCCGTCACTCCAAAGTGACGGATACGTGCCGTCTTCAATGAGATTTTGTGTATAAATGATGTACTGATAAAAATGGTAACAATATACAATGAACAGAGTATGTCTATCACGAAAATAAGTACGATATTAGAATCATATTAAGCCACGATTACATTTAAACCAGTGTAATATTTAGACTTGGCGACCTTTTTCTTGTATTACAACATGGAAGGCTTCTTTCCATGTCTTGGTTATAACATGTACCAAGTAGTCAGTTATATTCAACCTTCACCTGTATCTTTTCTCGAACAGCGTAGGGTCAAGCAAAGACAAGTTTACACTTTTCTCTTCAAAGCTCAAAACTATGTACGAAAAGCTTAATCGATTTTAAAAAAAAAGGTCAATCAAAGTCGAAAAGGCAACAAAAAATAATAGAACTAAAAGAATGGAATTGATTTTCTCTAAACTAAACCTAAAAAAGAAAATAAACAGGATTGAACAACAAAAGGTGGGGAAATAGCTGGTCTTTTGTCGATATTGAATATATACAGGGGTAGAATTTTATAAACACTGTAATAATTAAAGAAAAAAAAGGGCCAACTCGATATGGTATGAAAGATCATTCACTTCAGTTCCGGTAATCAAGAGCAAATCCCATTCTGTGTTCCATCTACTGTCCCATTCTTTTCTCCTTTTAACACATCATCAACTAAAAGTATGTTCGCACATACGACAATCACACATCATCATCATTCCTACCGAGCCAATTTAGAGCGCTCAAGGAGGACCATTATTTCCCTATCCTCTCTGTTTCAGAACACTTTTAAGGTATGCCACCACAGACCATATAACGACCATATCAGCCATACGCTAAGTTGAAACCCAAAACAGGTGATCTAAAATCAAACTAGACATGTCCTATAAATCTATAATTTACCACAAACACTACATACTTAAGTTCCCATTAAGGCTTCATCGATCACCACTTCCTGCATTGAAAAACAGAAGAAGATAGAAACTAAGGGTTATAACAGGAGATACCAACATTGTTCATTTGGGCAGTAGTTTCCCGTCCATGAATAAACTTCTTGTTTCTTTGAAAAAAAAAATAAGGAACATAATAAGATGCGGATGAAAATGGAAGTTCAAGAAAAGATAGGGGTTATAAATTATAGTGATTGTTGCCTCAAAAAAATCATAATGATTACAAATAAAATACAATGCATATATCAACTGGCTTAGTTGGTAAAGTCATGAGATTGAATACCGTCACTGATTAAAAATCGCCCTTGTGGCTCCCTTGAAACCAAAAAAAAAACAAAACAAAAAAGGAAATATTAAAGGTAAGAAGTTTATTCACGAGCACCACGAAGTGAAAACCATGAAGTCTATTAACAAACAGAGGAAGTATAACTTATAAAGGCACTAACCTTGTCACACACAGGACAAGTGTTGCTTCTCTCCATCCACTCAAGAAGGCAGCAAAGATGAAAATGATGCTCACATTTAGTAAGAAGCTTTGGGTTCTCTTCTGTGTACTCTGCACATAAAACCAGCCAGAAGATATTCATGACTTGTACAAAAATCCTCGTAGCATTGAGTATATTATCTAGCAGAATTTGAAGAGTGAGACAGTTCTTCGTTACGCACACGCCATGTCACAAGGCGCACTGTTTTTTCAAAAGTAAATATTGTGTGACAGTACCATTTTTGGATTGAAAATAATTGAGTAAATGTAAAGGGTCAATACGAGAATTAAAAGAAAAAACATGGATTTGCACAAAAGTGTGCATCGTTTTATACTTTTATGCACAAGGCGCCCTGAGATGTTCCACCCTTTCTACAACTAAGAGAAGGCTATTGATTGCTCTATGCCTCTATCCGCTTATATGTGCCATTTAGGACAAAGGCACAAGTATTATGAAAATCATCATTATATAAAAGGTGCAACGAACACATTAATATGAACAACGATGACCAACTTGCCCATCACTTAACACTCAACTCGTTATGTTGGGGATGATGACAGTTAACATGGGACAAGAGAACAACAATTTAAGAGAAAAATAAGGTGTGTCAAGGAAGACATGAGACACCACTACCAATAGCCTGAAAACGCCTACAACTCTACAAGTGCAAATTTTGATGATGACGGAAACTTATTCAGCCATTACCTTCAAGACATACTGGGCAATCCTCTTCTTCTAGGACTGGAACAATTTGCTCAACAGGCTTCTTCAAGTCATCATCAACAACCTTTGATGGGGTGAGCTCCAAAAGTGTTTCTGTTTTGCTATCTGCGTCCTTCAGAGCCTTCTCTAAATTTCCGGAGGGATTGGCGCTGATCAGTCCCTCAACAGAACCAGAATGTTCAATTTCAGATACTGTGCCGCTCTTGGTACTTTGATGGTCTCTAGTTCCAAGTTGTGTTTGAGAATGTCCAAAATCAACATCGTATGGAAGAGGTGGAGGAGGTGAAGTATACGTGTCAATATTTGATGTGTCCAGATTAGTGTCCACCAGCAGTCCTCTTGATATGCCAGTGGGTGTCCCGTGGTTAGCTGACAAAGGTTGGCGTTCTTCTGGGGTCCTTGGGCACTGTAAAGTGTTCAGAGTTGTTCACGCAAGACAAGTAAATATAGTAATCTCTAATGTCATTTTCTCTAGTTAACTTTTCTTCTCCTACGAGATTTCTGTTAGTAACTATCGATTGGAAAATTTGCACACACACATCAGATAAATCCAATACGTAAAAAATTGCACTCCTAATATAAATTAAATTCACCCTGGAGGGGTACAATTGATTTAGAAAAACACACGCACTTTCATAAGCATGAGATAATATTGAATGAATGACACATAGAGTGGCACCAATCGCCATCTGTGAATAGATTGCCTTGTTTTTAAAATACATTAGAAATACGAAGTATTCCGTAGTCAGGAATCATCAATTTCGCTTACAGCATTACAAATGGTATTGCTATCACCAACAGTGTCAACACTCAACCGTCATTCTGGATTTCAAGAAAAGTACTCACATAGTAGTACGTCGGCGTCCTTTCTGGTTCAGATCTCCTAGAGGAAAAACAACAGCAACAACCTCCCATCTTTT
The DNA here is from genome assembly GCF_048544455.1 of Silene latifolia. NCBI lineage: Eukaryota > Viridiplantae > Streptophyta > Magnoliopsida > Caryophyllales > Caryophyllaceae > Silene > Silene latifolia. Next base: position 127,153,503 of record NC_133531.1, on the reverse strand, counting down.
TATTGGGGGGCCGCACACTCCCACCTATCCGTTATCCACCAGAAACAGTTTGCATATGGCACATTGTCACCCGTGCCCTGGATAAAAAAAGATATCGATATTATCAGAATATATCGATATAAAAAGTTAAATCAACCAATATCATGGTGTAAGGAGAACTATCGATATATGTAGCCAATACTCAAATAGATGCATACAGAGCAATTTTCATGAAACAAGTTAATATATAGTTTGATAGGCTGGCGAAACATTACCCTGGAAATACACCTAAAAACTACATAGACTTGGGGGAATGGGGACTTAAAACAGTGCACAGCACATGTGAAAAGTGGGTTTCCAGAATACCAATAGCGAGGCACCACACCAACACTTCTATTCTAAATAACGGTATGATCAATATGAAGAGGTTTTTTCTTTTTTTGATAGGTGGGCAGGTGGCTAGTCCTCTAACATCAGTGTAAATAACTAAATACAGTAGCATTACAAGCATGCTGCTGCCTGCCGTCAACAGACAAAAGCTCTCTCCTCTCCCTCTAGGACACAATATACACAAACTCCATTTCATCATCATCATCATCTTGCAAGCGAACATTTGAAGTATGGACGAAAAAACAAACAAACGCAAATCTAGAGGTGATAAAATGGGGACTCAGCCGGGAAAACATTTGAAGTATGCATTGTCGTATTCCTTTCTTAGTGTGTCACGTGGGCCAAGCCAGGGAAACAGCCGACACATGAACAGTTCTATTCAAATGAGAGCAAACTTATTCAATTTGCTTTATTCATTCTTGAGCAGCGGTTTCTTACGACAGTCATGTTAACCAGATTATAGTCAACCAAAATATTAAGGTGATGGTTAAGGTCCAACTATTATATTTATTCCTATAACGCCCCCTCACTCGAATGCCCGTCGGGCTTGAAGAATGGTTATCGCACAGGCTCCCCCATACCATGTGCTGAAATTCTACTTCGTGAGTTGGGAGGCTACCAGGATTTAAACCCGTGACCTTTGGTCACAGTGGCTCTGATACCACGATAGATGAACCATCTCAACCAAAACCGATGGTTGAGGTCCAGCTATTATATTTATTCCTATAAAGTTCTAGTGCTACAAGTAGCCAAAATCAAAACAAAACGCGGGGGAACATCTATAAGCCACACACTCAAAATCAGAAGCTACATACAAAAAACAGTGGCATAGTATAATTCATAAATTTCATTGTTGGTGAGACGACCGGTCCTTGCTAGCACCGGTCCGCCACGGACCGTAACCGTAACAGTACAACCAACCACACACAAAACAGTCCAAACAAAGGTCAATCTCTTGCAATAAGCTTATTGTGAGACGGTCCTATACAAGAATTGGCGATGATCATAAGATTCATAACTCTAGTCAATATAGCTCGAACAACAATTAGCTTTCCACAAATAATCAATCAACAAAATTCAAGTAGAAGAAACAATATATGATCAACAAAATTAAGCTTAACATGAATTATACTATGCTCTAAAATTCAAATTCAAAATACATAATAAAATCAAGATGATTATGTAAAACCCTAAAACCACTAACATGACATAAAATGTTAATACTCAAAAACACGCGATTACTCATCAAATACCTGATAAATACGAAGAAATTAAGGAAAAAGGTAAACAAATTAAGGAAGAATACCTCTGATAAATACGAAGAATCAACAAAAATACGAGAGATTTTCAACGCCCTTTTTAATAAATTAAATAGAACTAGAAATAATGATAATAATAAATAATAATTTTATTTAATCGAAAAAACTTGAGCGCTTTTGTTTTAGCTCTTCTACTGCCGGACTTACGGAGTACTTCAGTTAGGAAAGAAGGAGAAGAGGGAATTTTTCTCGATTAAATAAATAAATAGGAAAAAATTGTATTATTATATTTTATTAATATAGATACAGACAAAGTTGAAGATAAGAGGTGTGAAGAGCCACGCGCCGAGGAAAATGAAATAATGCACGCTCTTTCGAATTTCCAACAGCTGGGAAGTGGATCGGTCAGTTTTGAAGGTACGTGGAATAGTTAGATTATTTTATTTGTGAATAATTGATGCAAAGTAGTGAATCAATCAAATGATGCTCAGTTAGTCTTTCTTAAATTAAAATGAGTTAAGTTTTATTCTCCCTCCGTATCATACAAATGGTAACTGGTAAAAAATGGGAGTTTTAAGAAAAGAGAGTAAAAGAAGGGGTAAAGAGGGAAGAAAATATGTGGAATATGTAATTCTGGATTTAATTGTGAGTTGGTAGGTGGGGTATGTAGTGGCATTTTATGTAAATATCGAATGGGTATAAGGATAATTTGGTAATGTTGTGGGCCAAATAAAGAATGTTACCATTTGTGTGGTACGACCGTATTAGGTAAGTGTTACCATTAGTCTGGTACGGAGGGAGTAATAGTTTTTTTAAATGAATTAGAGAAAAGTCTTATTCTCTAAGTTTATTATTTAAACTATAAAATGGATGGATATTTGAGTCTTAAACTAAAACTTGTATCTAATGTTAATGTTAATTGTTATACAAGTAGTTACAAGTACGTTGAGATGGAATATTCGAACATTTATATTATGGGGTTTGATATATACAAGTCATTGGTTATATTTAAGCATTTAATATGTTTTATATTTGGTATTAAATTAGGAATTCAAGACTAAATTATACGGAGTACATAACTCAATATAATTAATGCATATATTAAAAATTTCTTTCCAAATTTAGTTTCTTAAATACAACTCATTGGATCGGGCTATGAGATTTTGGATTTTAAAAAGTATGACAAGGTCACTTTTAATTTAACAAGTAATTAATGAGGAATTATGACAAGATATTGAACGTAAAAGTACGAGTACATGTGTTGCAATGATATGAAGTTAGTTGTTGTATGTGAGACCATGACGATTGACGAAGGTGTTTGAATAGAGAAGTTGTAGAGTAGTGAGAACAAAGTTGATTGCATCACGTAAATACAAAGTGTACGTACTTATCCATTTTTGTGCCAACTGCCTACCGCATTTCATTCTTTTCTTTTCCCAATTTTAGTCCCACTTGACGTTTCTAGGTTGCCTAATGTTGCAATGACTATTCTTCTGTTTTAAATTTGCGGAGGTCATAATTAGACTCACCTAATTAGTACTTAGACGCGTGTTAATGTATAATTTACTTAGGGGTGCTCTACTGTGCGTTTATGTTCTAATTATATCTACCTCCAATTTTGCCAACGAGGAGTATCGAAACTAGAGCACAATTTTGGATATAATAAAGTGATGATAATTGATAGTTTAATACGAGTTTAAGCACATACGGAGGATCATGGCCACTCCTTGACATTGGCATCCAGCTACATATTAGTGTGTCTGTTCATGTATTGGTCTTAAACGCGTAGCATTCAAGAAGTTGCGAATGCGATTGCATAATCCATGGCAATGACTTGCCAAACCGTGACAGCCCAAAAGTAAATTAAAACTGATGTGTAATACTTTGTGAAAATAAAGCAAATACGCAATAAACTTGGGTCAAAAGACCAAAATCTATCATTAGAAGATACGATGTCATGATTCAAGATATATGACAAAGATCAACTCCGGTTACAGATATTAACTGGCCTTTCCTACTTGATGGCTTGACGCGGGTTAGAACTTAGAACCTGGAAGAAAACAGGGTTGTAGCATGCTGGGTAAATGAACCCTTTCGAGTAGCAGCGGGTCTCTGAGTTAGCTTTCATCTAAAAGGTAAGCTAAGAATTATGTACAAAATTAACACTCCTTAACTACAATGAAACGTCTTCTACATGAATTTACCCGCTACTTTTCTGTTAGTGCTCCTCAGTTTCCTTGCTGCTCGAATGAATTCACCAATCACCTGTACCTCTTCAACTTGCTGTACACATCAAAAATAAAATCCAAGGTCACACGACTCACACATTTACAGACTTAGGCAGACCTAACTTGAATTTCGCGACCCACAGACAAACAGGTCAGCGGGTTAGCGGGCCGGATAGGCCAAGTCCAATGGGCAGAATGGCCATGAACATACGGGTCCCTACTCCCTATGGCATACGGGTTGGGTTGTGCCTAATTGAGGAAAGACGACGAACCTGTGAAACGAAATGGCGTTGCACTATGTTAACCATCTGCTCCCTTGAGCTAGAATTCATGCTTCCCTGAACAGAATTACAATTACGAGAGTCGCCAATTATATTAGCTTCAGTCCATAAACAATGGTAAGAACTATTGAATACTCGGTATTGGCACTCCAAAACAGACTTGCTGCACAGTTACACTCCTACTAACATTTTCCGACAAAGAAAATAATGCAGGAGAGAGTGCTGGAAGTTAGTTTTGAAGTGCTAATAATAAGCAGAATTAAGTAAAGAGGTATATAATACTGACAAGGTGAAATCTGGTCGAGTATCTCCAAAGCGACTCACTTCCCAGCTGAGCAAAGTTCAATTTCTGACATTGCAAGTCACGAAAGTTCATTATGATCAGAATTACATCCATGATTGATCTCACATCATCATTTCAAACTATCTTAAAAATGTAAGAGAATTATAAATGGACTGATATTGTGTGGTGAGCCACAATAAACAATTAGAAATGTATAAACCTCAAGCTACATAGATCATCATGAATACACACGGTCTAGGGCGAGGCACAAATAATAACCTGGTTAGTGGTTTCATCTAGACTCTTATCCCGCCCCACTTTCTCCCCCCACCTCCGATTCTGAACAAAAATCAAACCATGAGATATCTAAGCAGGCTGACGAGCCCTTCAGTTCACAACCTCAGCCACCAAAATCCAAATTAAAAGAGGCAAAAACTTGGGTAAGACCGGCCTACGTGAGTCTCGATCCTCTCCAGCTACTTGAGGGTCTAGTACCCCGAATATCAAAGGGAAGGGGTCAAGGGGTTGAAATGTGAAATAAATGGTGTAATCCCAAAATCACCCTTTTCCCCTTTGTTTTTCCCCATTGATTTTAGATAAAGCTTGTCTTATCTTACTGAGGACCGCCTCACCAATAACTCGTTGAAAAATATATCAGCCACAAAGACTGGCAAAACATGCTGCCTGGACATCAGTCAATCAAAAGAACATGATAGCAAAATGCATTCATCATGAATAAATGAAATGAAACTGGATTTCATTACCCTTAGAATTTAGTATTTTACTATATGTTCGGCCTTCTGAAAAAATTTATAGGACCACACAGTTTTGTAAGGTGCTTACACAGTGAGGGGTATGAATGGTGGTCTGGAATTCCCTGAAACAATTGCGGTTGTTCGCTTTTGCAGCTAGAGATGGAGCCCATGGCCTTGCAAGGCGCACTCTCGGCCTGCACACTTTGGGGAACTCAATGCTACCTACAGCATCAGAAAAGGTCAATAAAAAGGTGATACAAATGGCCCTCAACCTTCAAGTTTCCAATAATCACAAATAGTTATGTAGATCTTTCTTACATAAGCGTTTTAAACCGTGTTTTATAACATTATATACTCCCTCCGTCTCATTCATTTGTTTACCTTTTTTATTCAGTGTGGGAGATATTTTAATCAAAGGTAAACAAATGATGAGAACTGAAAGAGTAGTCAACAATGATAACCAACATTTTTTTCCTTGATGGATAGTTCTACAGTATGTCGTAGAACCGTCTAAGAAGAAACTTAGGTCTGAGAACTGAATAATTCATCAAAGCTACATTCATTAAGCTTACCAAGATCATGATCCTTAACTCCAAGCTCTGAGCTGCTACTTGAGAGACCAAGCTCATCATCTTGCTCGTTCCCAGTAGGCGGTTCTAGTACACTCAACGCATTCCTTTGAAGCTTCACTTCAATCCCATTCTTCAAAACCTTCAATGTCAAATTATTATTATCGTTATGCTATTTAATATTTTGTTTTGTATTAACTATTGTACTTTAAAACTGTTTTCTTCAACGAATAAGTGTCATCGTAGACAGTAGTTAAAGTTTTTTTTTTTTCTTAGACCGCATTACATTAATAATTCACCCCTCTAAAAAGAATTCAATTTTCAACCCAACTAAGCTGACACCGAAGCGTAGGCTGTAGGGAAAGCATTTGAACAATTGAAGATTGCACATTACTGAGTTTTGACTTCCTTTCCCAAAAGAAAGAGAACTAAAACAGGCCCAAAACTGAGTCATGTCCTACTAAATAAAAGACAATCATGGATTCATGGGTCCTCCGGTCCTGCATATCCTCATTACGAAGAATAATCAGAGGCCTTAATCACACTTTGCTCAGAAAATCAACATTAGAGAATAAAACATGTCTACCTTTTACGAAAACACATTAATTATTCCGTACTTAAAGACCCGATTTTATATATCCAAAATTCTTCTTTAACATAAAAAAACACACATAATCATTAAAAAAAGTCCAAAAGCAATAAGAAATTAAGGAGACAAATCATTGCAGGTTATTTGAATCTTACTAATCACAAAAGTTTAATCCTCCCTTTTGTCTCGGTCATTTGTTTACCGTTTATATTCTTTGTGAGGAGTATTTTAATCAAAGGTAAACAAATGGTTGGGACGGAGTTTCTACACTAATCACATTGCCTAACCTTACATACATCCCATATCATTAACAGTTAATCCAACAACAAAAGGACCAAACATCTTTGCTCAAAGATCAATACCAAAGACTTCAGTTTTAATACTTTCGCTGCATTGGTAATAAATCTAGCCACACTAATCACATCGTCGTGTGGTGTAAACAGCCCCATTCTACAATACAATAGAACACAATACCAATTAAAGTTATACTCCCTACGACTCAGCTCATTCTTTTCTGAACGAGAAGGGTTTAGGGAAAAAAACGTAAAGAATCAGTTGAATCAGAGCGATGAGATGTAAGAAGGGTTAAAAGAAAATTACCAGCCAATGCCAACCACCAAGACCAACAGCCTTCTTAACAACACCTTGTAAACCCACTAAAACAGATTTAGTTCTATTATTTCCAGTGACAATAACTTTGGTATGTCTTGGTAAAACTGCTAGCTCATCATCTCCACTCTCTTCTCTAAATGCTGCCATCACTCTTTCCCCACATATCTCTGATTCTACCATTTTTTTTTCCAAATTTACCCTCCTTCTAAAATTTACCCACTTCAATTTTCACCACTTGATCACACTCCAAAAGTACTAATTGGTAAAAATGAGATTAACCCAACTAAAAATGAGAATTTCCTCAAATACCCACTAATTTTTTAGACCCAATTGCAGTTCCTGAAAATGAGAAATTCAAGATTATGTTAATCAATCAATTAATCAAATATATATGAAAAATGAACCGCATTACTGTAATAAAATATACTCCGTATATATCAATCTATACAACAACATTATCCAAGTGACTCAATGGCTCCCGCAAATTGCGGGGCAAGGAGTGATCAAATGTACGCAACTTTACCCTTGTGTTAGCAACACAAAAGGTTGTTTCCGAATGAAACAAGATGAATCAAACTATACATTAAATAACTTTTGATATTGAGTGACCTGAAATTTTGAAGCTTAAGCAAGGGATTACAGAAGAATTACAATTGATTACAGGCATTGAACTATTGAAGTAGGCATCATTTCAATTTTCACCTCCAACATCTGCATGTACACAAAAAAAACATCAATTTTTAGAATTTACAAATATAAAACAAAAATCACATGAACCTCAAATCATAAACTCATAGTAAAGTAACACATCATCATAAAGCTTCAAAATTGGAATGAATAAGAAAGTATTACACTTAAAATGAACTAACTCAATGCAAAATCCATAAGCTAAACAATCCTTCTTTAATTAGCTTATTAACATGTGTCCGTGAGGCACACGTTAGAAAAAATCGATATAAATACAGTACATAATACCTCAAATATTATTCAAATTCAGGAGACAAAGAGAGAGTAGCAATAAAGTGAGAGAACAATTAGTAGTAGTATTAGACTATTATAGGTAACATGTAACAATGTGATCAACTTTTTTTGTTTTAAATTGAACTATGTATATACTGTAGTATGCAACATTGAAAGTTGTTTTTATACATACAATAATAAAATATAAAATATGAAATGATTGAATAATGAAACTAAATGGAAGCATGCACTAAATGCTTACCAACTGCTATGGAAACCACCTGCCTGCAATTATCGTACGGTTTTTTTTTTTTGCTTTTTTAACTGGTCCCACCTTTTTTTTACTGCCTACTTCCGGTTTTTTTATCTTCTGTTTCTCCGGCTTTTCACCGGCTCGATTTGGCTTCTTATCAAAGTGGTTTATGGGTTTTGCCCAAATTATGGTTTAAGACAGGTGCGTTCGTCTTAAATTTAAAATGGCCAAATACAATTAGAAAAGACAGAAAAAGAATATGGAGAGATTAGCTAAAAACTTGTTCTATCTACTAGTTTAGATCCCGCGCAATTTGCGCGGTAATTGTAAAGTTTTTATTTTTAGAGCGATAGGGCGCCACCCGGTGGCACCGAAACTCGGCGCCACCATAATTAAAAAAAAAGTAAAATAGAAAAATAAGATATTTGTTTTCGTTTTTGCGCCAAAGTTTTAAGAGTAGGTTTGTAATTTTATATCTATTTAATTAAAATAAACTCCAACTAAAATAAACTTTATCTATATCATTTTACACCGTCTTATTTACACTAAATTATCTACATCATTAATTACATTTCTTCATCATTGTATTGTAAATTTCATCTACCGATTCGTTCTTCATTTACAAGCCAACAAAAAAGAAAATATAATATGATTCACTGACGAAAAAGACACTAAAATTAATTACGGAATTTTGATACGAACTACGAAGTTTGTTACAAATGGTTCTCCTTATTTAATCTGCCTTACTCCGCCGTGAAGCAAATAAAAGCTCACTGCCTTACTTATGAATTCCATGATTATTCTGAATTCCATGATTATTCCATTCCATGAACTACGATATCCAGTGCCTTACGGCCTTACCCATGAATTAACTGCATCAATGCATCATTTACTTGGTATATAAATGCTTGAACACTTCCTGGGTACACAAGGAAAATAATCTATGAACTGTGTACACAAACAACATTATCTTGTTTGTTGCGACACTCCTTAAAAAGTGGCAAGACTAGTTGGTTACATAATTTTAATTCCTAAATTACCCTTTTTGACTAACAAATTTGAAATTTAAATTTTAGCAGTGGGAAATGAAAATAACTAGGTAATTTACTATAATATCCCCGGTGGCGCCCAATTTGAGTATCACCCGGTGGCGTCATCTCATTTTCCTTCAAAAAATTGAGTAATGTCATCAAATTTATATATTTATAAACAAAATTCATGAAATTTTTTTATAATTTACGTATTTATTAGCATATCATTTAGTTACGATTTACCATATAAAGAACGAATACAAAATCTTAGAGACAAATTTTAAATAAGATATTATATCAAAATAGAGAAATAAATAAGAGATTTTCTCAAAATAGGAAATGTAGTTTAGGCGGGAAAACTTCAAGCTTTTCCTATTCTTTTAGTAAATAGGGGATGAAGCAGTATTTTTTGGAAAAAATACCTTTTAAATGTGAAATTATTAGATACGAATTTATGTAGACTCATTATATTTTCCAGTTACGGTTTAAGCCGTTGGATCGCTCAATGACTTTGTAGTTTGTACTATAATCACATAATTGTTTCAAAGTCCTATTTTTTTTTTTTGCTATATTTTAAAGGTACTTTATCGTTGTCACATATGAAAAGTCTGTTTTATCATAATAGTTACTCCTTCTATCTCAGTGATATATGTTTACACTTCCTTTATTTTGTGAGGAAGAAATAAAGCAAGTGTACGTAAAATGTAAACATACCACTAGGACCAGTGGCGTCTTAAAATAAATGGAGGCCCGGTGCACTACAAAATATGAGGCCCCAAATATTAATGTACAAGCGTACTATACATCGAGGTTTATATTAAATTTTATCAATAAAGCTTGTAAATTCGGTTGCCATAATCGGAGGCCCGATTTCGCCATGCATAATTGTCCATGGCATTAGACATCCCGACTGGAACGAAGGAGTACTTTTTTATGTACTCCTATACAATACTCATAAAACAACTAATAAGAGCAATAACAATGGAAGGTTTTTGGTATTGGAGTTGTCAAAAAAACCTTTAAAATAAAGTTTGTTCCATTGCAAAAAAAAAAAAATCTTCTTAAATGAACAAACTTAGTTTGGAAACAAGAACCAAGTTCTTTCAAAAAAATAAGAAAAATTGTGATTCTCAATGAGTAATTAACTAATCAATGACATTAAATAAATAATTTTAGTTTATGAAATAACTTTATTTAAAGTTTTTCAATTGCATTAAAAAAATACTTTATTATTGAGATTGTCAAAATATGACATGACAAAGGAAGAACTTTATTGCACCTGCTCTAAAACAGTTTTATTACAAATAGGTGAAATAAAAGTCGAAAATAATACCTTACTCGCAAAGTTCTGGATAACAAAATACAAGAAGGATTTACCCATTCCGAAGTCCAGGTCTTTGGTTTCAAATGTTTCTTACGCTTGGTCAGGTATCTGCCGTGCTGTGAACTTAACTAGAGATGTTGTCTGCTGGAAAATTGGAAGTGGAAAGTTGATTGATATTTGGTCGAGTCGCTGGGTTAATGGTGAGCTACCGACGCTTAGTTCACAATGTCTTCACCCGCTACCACCTTTATCATCATTCATTTTGCCATCTGGTAATTGGAATCCAAGTATGCTCTTCCGCTATTTTTCTGCAACAACAACGAAGACAATCATTGCTATGGAACCTCCGGTACCAGATATTGACGACTTTATCTACTGGAAATTTACTAAAGATGGATCTTATTCGGCTAAGTCTGGTTATGTTTCCTTTGGGCTCAAACATCGTCTGCGTCCTTTGTTCGGTCTAGTACACCGCGTTTTCTTTGGCATATTATCTGGAGAAAGACGATATCAAAAAAACTTTCGATACTCCTCTGGCGAATGGCTCACAATATTTTGCCCACAAATGCAAATGTGCTCTCACGAGGTTTGAACATTGCCCAAGAATGTCATTTCTGTCATACTTCAACTGAGTCGATGGACCACTTATTTCGATCATGTTCGATAACGAAACACTTATGGCGATCTTCCTGGCTTGGTATCAATTCTATGGCGAACCCGCTTATCCCCTTTACCACATGGATTGCGGATTTTTTATCATATCTTGTGCATCATTCTTTTAACCAAACCCGGGATTATAGCTTGATCTACTTCTGCTCTTTACTCCGCGTGCAATTTGGTCATCGCGAAATTTGGTTGTCTTTCAAAATCATCCGATGAATCCTGGATTTGTATTTCGTCTCACTGCTGAACTAGTAAGTTCTTGTGCTCACTTGAAGGTTGCTAGATTGTCTTTTACGACACCTGCTGTGTGCTTTCCTTCTACTGCTGTCACAGGTTCAATTTCCTCACAATCTGGATGTCATTGGATAACCATTTCTACACAACGCCATCACGCCTCATTTTTCACCTGCTCGGTTTTTGATGCTGCTTTGAACTGCACTTTTTCACACCAAATCCGTGCAGAAACCACAGTGGATGCTACTGCAAGAGGCCTCCTTCTGGCTATGTATTATGCTCGGCCACAAGCAGTTACAACAACGTCTCTTTGAGTCACATGTCGAAAACTATCTTCCGTTCTGGCTAACCTATTGCCAGTACCCATTACTGTGCGGAACTCTGTTCTTCAGATCCGTACACTGTTTGTTCTTTATCGTTTATGGTCTGTAAGCCTTGCAACAGGCTAAACTCTCTTGTATTTCTTTCTTTTCAATATCGAAAGTTTATTGTTGTCAAAAAAAAAAAAAAAGTCGAAAATAATTGAGGAGTGGAAATGAAGGGCCCACAAAGACAGTTTGATTGGTGATGATTAGGCATAATGCGATAATATGCAGTGTACTAATACAATCAACGGCTTAGATTGTCTCCCGCCTTTTATGTTCCAAGTTACCAAGTAAGTGTACGTCGTTATCAATCCTACGTTTTACTCTTAACTTTTAGTAACACTCTTTATCCGGTTTGGTTCGGCTGAACCGGAACCGGTTGGGATCCCAAGAAGGACAAAAAATGAACGGCACGTGGCAGAGAAGCAGCTGTCGGATCATACAGTGGCATAATACCAAACTGTTTCAAATATCTTTTACATTTCCTCAAACACAAAATCTCATTGAAGACGGCACGCATCCGTCACTTTGGAGTGACGGATACCATTTCCTCTCACAAATAACCCAAATAGAGGAGAGAGGGAAACACATGGGGGTGCCCCCACCTTGTCCCCCCTATCCATTTTGTGAGTGGCATTATCCGTCACTTGCTCCGGCCCGTCTTCAGCAAGACTAACTGTTCCTCAAATTTCACTTTTGGGTTTCACGTCCATTTACACAAGTACTCGTATATAGATGCACTTGACACTTGGTCATTCTTAAGACGGTTATATAATTTTTTAATGTAAAACGAGTTAAATATTATGATTAATGGTGAAGCTAGGGGAGGGGCTAACATGAGGGCATTAGCTATAGACAAACTCAAAATGAGGTTTGTCTAATGCCACATGGCCCACATCACTCAACACATAAACCTCTATAACAACAAACTTCAATACAAGAATAGAGAAACCTCATAAAAGTATACTACATAGGGTCCACTATCACTCACAACCAAAAACACAAACCTGTATACAAAATTGTAACCATTCTCATCTATGAACCTCAACCTCCATTCCTAACAATAGAGAGGTTTGTTAACAAACCTCTAAAAAGTACACAAACCTTTGTTGACAAACCTCTATTGTTGATGCCCTGAGTGCTCACCCCCGCTGAAAACGGAAAAAAACAAAGTTTTTTATTAAATTTTCAAAATCCGGGCCGTATCTCAGTTCCGGTGTATGCTCACCCCCAAAGAGGAGTAGTCATCAGCCATTTTTAAAAAATTTCGTCCCCCTAATTAGAATCCTAGCTCCGTCACTAATTACGGAGTATTAAGGTTATACGCTTATACAAATGGAATAAAAATTTGTCATTTGCCATTCCCTAAACATTACTGTATATTTTTTGTTTCATCTATCTATTTTACCCTTTTTATTATTAAGATGGATATTTTTTGTCTTAAACAAGATTTTGGGTTGTTAAATACATTTCATACTTCTACTAGCGGGCATTTAGATCAAATGATAAGTTGTTTTAACCTTTTTAATTAGATATTTTCGATTCAAGTCCTGAAGATAAGTGGCTTTAAAACTCGTTTAAAAGAGCTTTATCACCATTATAATCTGTTCCAATTTGAGTCCGAATAAAACCGGACGGTAAAAAAAATGTTTCAGACGCCATGTTATGAAAGAGTTTTTTTTTTTTTTTTTTTTTTTGACAGCAACAAATAGCACAGCTTACACAAGAGCTCTCTGAGCAAGATTATGAGCTATCCTATTCACTCCCCTAGGACAGAAACTAAGAGAGCAACAATGAAAGTGAGACGCAATAGACTTAATATCATGGATAATGCAGTTGATAAATGCAATTGGCTTCTCCGCTCCCGCAGCCTGCAAAACCAAGTTAAGACAATCTGTAACAAGTCTAACATGAAGATACCCCTCGTCCAAAGCCCATCTTAGCGCCATGATAGCTGCATGTCCTTCGGCATGCAAGGCAGAAGAGGCAAACGAGCGAGCGTGAGCAGTATTCCTTAAGATCCCATTACCATCCAATAAACACCACCTCATGCCAGCACTTCTATCATCCCTCCAAGCAGCATCACACTTGACGGTACAAACATTTCCGCACCTAGGTCCACCAACAATCCAATAGGGGAAGGAGTTTCTAATCCTCTTAACTAACCCAAAATCAGGGGAGGAGTCCAGCAAGGACGCTCGAAGGGGGCTAGCATCCTTACTGCACACAGCCTCCTTCATACACTGAATGTCACCATGAATAGAAAGAAGAGCACTCATAGGCCAGGGGCGACGATTCTTGAAGACCATATCATTCCTGCAACACCAAATTCTCCATAGGGTAGCGATTAGGGGGAAAATGAGGGAGTTAGGATCTGGGCCACTTAGGAAATAAGTAACCCAGTTAATGACCCAAACCCTAGCATCAATGTCCACTCCTCCCGTGATTTTAAGACCTAAAGGGCAGCCAAGCCATAAAGCCTTTGCAAAGCTACAATCTCTAAACAGGTGAGAAATAGATTCCACACAGGGAGAAGAGCCATCACAAAGAGTACAAGAGGAGCGCCAATTCATTTTTCGTCTAAGGAATTCAGAACCCACCGGAAGGGCATTAGCCATAAATTTTCATAAGAACACCTTTAGTTTGTTAGAGATAGGCAACTTCCAGAGTTTAGATCTGCAAAAAGCCACAATTGTTGCAGACATTCTAGAAAGATCAGCAGTCGAGGTAGGACCATTGTTTAAGGCCATAGCAACGACATAGTATCCCGACTTGACAGTGAATGCACCATGTTTAGAGAATTTTCAGTAGAAAGAGTCATCCGAGGGTTGACACGGGATATAAGTTGCGAGGATTTTCTTTGTAACTCCCTCACCCGGATCGAAACCAAGAGAAGAGAGATCCCATCTCCTATGACTATCATGAAGTTCACCAACCAGTAACTCAGGATCAATAGGAGCATCACAAAACTCCCCACACAGGTCAAGAAGACTATCACCCTCTATCCATTTGCTATTCCAAGCATTAAGACGAGAAGAAGATCCAATAGTCCAAGCAATATTATTATAGATAAGATCGGATCCCCAAACAAGGCTTTTAAGAGCCCAAGACGACGCTTGGGGAGCCTTCCAACGGGTCTGGAATAAAATATCATCTTGAACACCAAGCTTGGGACCAATAACTTTACTGATAAGGCTTCCTGGAACACATAAGATTCTCCAAGCAGATTTGGCAAGAAGAGCTTGGTTAAAGCAACCAATATTACGAAGTCCAAGGCCCCCTTCACCCACAGGCCTACTGAGGAAGTCTTTACTACACCAATGAATAGACTTATTAATTCTAGTTCCACTCCACCAAAAATGCACCATCAAAGACTGAAGTTTTGAAGTTACACTTACCGGTATACGAAATACCGATAGAGAAAAAAGAGATAGTGAAGACAGAACAGAACGAATAAGAGTCAATTTACCAGCCGAAGAGAGAAGAATGTTATTCCAGGAGGAAAGCCTTCGCTTAGTCTTGTCAACAAGAAATTTAAATAACTCCCTTTTAGAAGACCCAATACTCGTAGGTAAGCCAAGATAGTTGCCAAGATCACGCTTAGGAGCAAATTTAAACTCAGTCAAACACTTCTTGACCGTCATAAGTGAGCAATTTGGACTAAATAGAATGGATGACTTATCTTTATTAAGACATTGCCCAGATGCAGCACAGTATTCATCGATAATATTCATAAGAAAATCCAAATTCTCAAAGTCACCACGGATAAAGAAGAGTGAATCATCCGCAAACAATAAATGGGAGATTTCCGGCCCGTGCTTGCAAATCTTGATACCCTTAATGAGATGGCTATCTTGGGCATAGAGAATCATTTGAGATAGGACTTCCGTGCAAAGCACGAAAATATAAGGGGATAAAGGATCACCTTGCCTAATCCCACAGCCAGGCTCAACTCTATCCATAGGAGCACCATTCATCAGAATTTCGTAAGAAACAGATTCAATAGTACTCATAATCAGCTGAACCATAGAGCCCGGCAAATTTAAGTAGGAGAGCACCCCTCTTATGAAATTCCAGTTTAACCTATCATAGGCTTTACTCATATCAGCCTTTAGAGCCATCATACCCATCATGCCATAACTCCTATGATTTATGGCGTGAAGAATTTCTTGGGCAATGACAATATTATCTGTAATGCTTCTATTAGGGACAAAAGCACTCTGATAAGGACTGACAAGATCATCCATAACCCCTTTTAATCTATTAGCAATGCACTTTGTGAGAACTTTCATAATAACATTACAGAGGCTAATCGGCCGAAAATCCCCAACTCTCTCCGGGCAGTCATTTTTCGGAATAAGAACAATAAAGGTTTTATTGAAATCCTTAAGCACAGTACCAGAATTAAGGATATTGAGCGCTCCTTTAATAACATCATTCTTAACAATAGTCCAATACTTTTGGTAAAAAGCAGCCGGAATACCGTCAGGACCCGGTGATTTTAGAGGTCCCAGTTGGAACACAGCCGCACGAACTTCATTTTTCGAATAAGCACGACCCAATTTGGTCCTCTCCTCCGTACCCACTTTGCGCTTAAGATTATCAAATAAGTAACCATACTTATTTAAGTAATCATCAAAACCCTCAGGCTCGGAATCAGAGTTAAAGATAGTGGAGAAATGTTTATGAAACAAACCACCAATCTCCTTCATATCAAAAGTCCATTCATTAGATTCCTTCTTAATACCTAAGATAAGATTAGCACCAGAACGTCCTTTGACCCAATTGAAAAAGTACTTTGTGCACGTGTCACCCTCACAATTCCATTTCAATTTGGTACGTTGACGCCAATAAGTGCCAGCAACAAGAGAGAATTCCATAAGTTTTTTTTTGCATGATTCGTAATTAACAGAATCACCACCATTCTCAATATCTAAAAGATAGGACTCAAGATCCTGATCAAATTCACTCCACTTTAGTCCCCATTCGTCCTTTTTGTTACAAGCCCAAACTCTAAAAGCGGTATTTATACGTCGAATTTTTTCCAAAAGAACATGAGAAGCATCACCCTTAGCATTTCTTTCCCAGCTTTCTTTAACCAGCCCACTGCATTCGGCATGATCAAAGCACCACGTCACTAACCTGTACACTTTCTTCTTAGTGTTCAGAACCATATTTGTATCAAGGATTATAGGCGCGTGATCCGATATTTGAATAGGTAAGTGTTTGATAAAAGTATTTGGGAAAAGAGAAAGCCAATCATTGGAAGCAAACCCCTTATCAAGTCTTTCGTAAATTCGATGTGGACTATCCCTATTATTGCACCAAGTGAATCTAGGTCCCTTAAAAGGGATATCCATCAGGCAATGTAAATTCTTCCAATAAGTGAACAAGTTTGCTCCTCGAATCAATTTATCACTGCCACCTAACTTATCAGAAGAGAATTCAACTTGGTTGAAGTCACCTATAAGCAAAAAGGGTTTGTCGAGCGAATTAAGATGATGGGTAAAATTATCCCACACAGCACCCCTCTTAGAATGATCGGGTTCACCATAAACACAACACAGATACCACATGCTACCCTTACACTGATTCACCAAGAGGATAATAAGATTACAACTGATAAATACACACTCTAATTTACAACTACTTTTCCAGCCGACCCAAAGCCCCCCTTTTAAGCCATCAGCATCACATCCAACTGACTGAAGAAAACCCATAGGTCGCAGAAGAACATCAACTGAAAGTACATCACACTTAGTTTCAGAAAGGAACACCAAATCTAAATTATTATTAAAAGACCTACAAATTGCTCTAATTTTAGGAATAGCAGGGGCAAGTGGGTCCTTAAGACCCCTGCAATTCCAAGACAAACCTTTCATGGGGAACAATGAGGTTGAGACCACCGCATCCTTGTCACCCAACAACATTGCCACACTCCGACTTCACCCTACCAAGCACATCTCATACGCAAACCCTGACACCCGAACACCCGTAAACAGACTCAAGCAGGAACACCAACCACAAACCATCCAACCCAACCGAGGCACCCAAACAAGACCACTCGTGTACAAAAGAGCCACTGCTCCCAGACTAGCCAATCCGAAAAGAAGGAGGAAGGACCCGACTACCACCATGACAACCAGCAGAGAAACCAATCCAAAACACCTCAACAACCACACACACCAAAACGGTCAAACACCCGAGTCTCGAAACCCAAAAGACACAGAAACAACAAGGACCCACATGGAAGCAGCAGGAGAAGGAGCAAGCGATGAAGACCGATCAACAAGACAACAAGG
Source organism: Silene latifolia (assembly GCF_048544455.1). Classification (NCBI taxonomy): domain Eukaryota; kingdom Viridiplantae; phylum Streptophyta; class Magnoliopsida; order Caryophyllales; family Caryophyllaceae; genus Silene; species Silene latifolia. The sequence goes on along the minus strand of NC_133531.1, from coordinate 127,135,426 downwards.
TGTACCAAGACACCACAGGGACACCCGTATCACCAGAGGACACCTCCCAGGACCACCGCCAAAACAAACAAACCGACTAAACGAACGGACGACACAGATCAACACAAGGGAAAGAGAAGAGGGAACGAAAGGTGGGGGGATCACCTTATCAGACCCAAAAGCCATCCGCTTGGGAGACCAGCAGAACCAACAGGAGAGAAAACTTTATCAACAGGACAGACAAACCAGGGATGGGGGAAATGGGGGGATCACCCCTGGAATGAAACCGAAAAACGGCGGTGACAGGACAAGGTACCGGAGGAAACGGACAAAACACACTTAATCTTTAAACTGGAACATGGCAAAGCCATCTTTAATGATGGAAACCAAACGAAACCTCACACTTTAAAAAAGCCCCATTACATTAAAGGCAAAGACAAGAACAGGTAGACTTCATCAACACCACAACCCAACTCCGCCTAAAAACATTCAAAGAATCCGGTAAAACCCACAACAGACCGACCAACAAGGAGGATAAAAGCTTCAAACAAAAAGGAACTCGAGACAAGTCGCAATCGTAAACAAGGCAAATCTGCCACCATAAGAAGAGCAGAAAACATGACCGTCGGAGGAACAAAATGGCGATGAGGCAGCTTCTTAAAACACAAAAAAAACATGCTGGTCACCAGAAGGAGCCAAAGACAAACGATAAACCAACGGATCGAACCAAGCAAAGACCCACAAGAGACGAGTCAACAAAACAACCCGAAGGAGACGGAACAACACTTCAAATCAGAAAAGCGGAAGGCCAGAAAAACGGTAATAAGCAATAGAGAACGAAGAACAGGCCGTCAACGTAGATAGAGCAGGGCCGACCCGTCCCCGGCGACATAGCAACGGCGGATGGAAAGGGAGATACGGGAAGATAAAACTGAAAAAAGGGGGTTTTGGGGTATGAGATGTGACGAATCGCCGGAGATAGGCTAAGGAACCAACCTATCTCCGGCGATTAGGTAGGGGAAGTAGAAGGAGGGCAAGTGTGGATGGTGGAGGCGGCGGAGCAGCGAGAACTAGGTTAGGGTTGTTAATTTGGGGATTATTTTCGCTTTCTCTCTCTTCGTATCAGCGTGGGTGAGAATGCTTTATGAAAGAGTTAAAACAAGTAAGAATGTGTAGTAAAATATAAAATACAATCGCATAAATTATTATACATAAAAGATGTTGAATCATATTATGGGACTCATGGGAAAAAAAAAGTATATGAGTCTTATATAGTTATATTGACACGAAAGAAATATCTTCTTCCGTATTTATGTTAAGAGTAATATTAAATACCGTTCTTGGAGTTGTATTTAAGCATTTAATATCTTATAAATGTGGTATTAATCAGGGCCGTCTCCAAGACTTCGGGGGCCTTGTTCGAAATGTGTCATGCGGGGCCCTATTTGTTACGACTCCGTTATTTTTTAAGTTTACTGAAAAATAAAGGTCAATTTGTAACATTTGCCTTATTATATTTGTGTCAAATTTTACTTTTTAAACAATTGATCAATGCTTTATTTTTCTAAACCCCGGATCTAACAATGCATTTCTCGTATTTTATTGACAAACTTTAATAATAAAGTTAAATATGTATTTGCAATTTTAACAAAACGCAACTACATCTATGGGTATAAATTATTTTCATATTTTAACAAAAGATACTCAATTGTATCTTATGAAAATATGTAAGGTAATATTGTTGTTGCTGCGAATCGAACACGGCCCTCCAGAGTCCAAGTAGTTGTTAAGTGAGTAGCAAAAAACCAACTCAACCATCACAGATTAATGTTAAATGTAGTACCCTATTATATACTTATCTCTTCTTTTATATTTGTATGGGGCCCCAAAACTTTGGGGCCCTGTTCATTTGAACCGGTTGCACCGCCCCTTAGCCGGCCCTGGTATTAATGTAGGAATTGAGAATTAAATTACACATTATTCAACGCAATTAATACAAAATTTAAGGATCTGTATTTATCATTTCCCTTATTTTTAAATTAAAAGTATTATTTTCATTATTCTACTACTCTACTCATCTCCATTTCCTAATATTATAAGTCATAACATAAGCAAGAAAGACAAAATAAAGAACAATAAAGAAAGCAACGCACATATTTACGTGGTTCACTAACGGTGTGTTAGCTACGTCCACAGGGTAGAAGGGAGAGAGTTTAATTAATGTATGAGGAGTTTTTATATTACAGATTCAGACGGTATGATAAGCATGAGTGAGTAGTGGCATAAGTCTAGGGGTGTAAACGAGCCGAGCCGAGCTCGAGCTCGGGTGGGCTCGAGCTCGGCTCGAATTTTTTAGCTCGAGCTCGGGCTCGGCTCGAAGCTCGTCGAGCCTAAAAAATTGAAGCTCGAACTCGGCTCGGGAAAAGCTCGAGCTCGGCTCGAGTTCGAATCGAGCTCGTTTTGTCATTATATATTTTCACTTTCTCACCATTTAAATTTAACAAAATATAAATATTTTTAAAAAACAAATAAAATTATAAAATACTAAAAATTATTATATTATAACATACTTATATAAATGTCTAAATAAAATATAATTTGAAATAATAATAATATTACAATATAAAGATTATACAAAAAAATTATAAACGAGCCCAAACGAGCTTTCGAGCCGAGCCTTGCTGAGCTCGGGCTCAGCTCGTATTTAACCGAGCTCGAGCTCGGTTTGACCGAGCACGAGCCGAGCTTTGACCGAGCCGGCTCATATCATTGACAGCCCTAAGCATGACTGTTAGGGAGAGGCTTATAGAGTTTATATAATACTCTATAAGACCTAATACAGAATGATCTAATAAGGCCCAACACAGATCCTAGCCCAATACAGAACGAGACCCCCGCATAATCGTTCGAAGTGGCGACTAACAGATTCAAGGCACAAACCTAACACCTTATACAAGTATTATTCTCACAATCTCAATATTATAGAATAATAAAACTAGTCAAATAACACCGCATTTGTATAGATGAGACAAATCTTTTGCTAATCTAATACGAAGTACATTTTATTTTTGTCTTATGTATAATATTTGATCCATCTTAAATGAGAATTTGTTTGACATACGAAAAAATCTTGAAAAATGGGAAGGATTGGCATTTAGAAGATGTTAAAGTATGGTACCTCTATTTCACAAGTTAACACGAGGCTTTGATGCGATGAATTGAATGAAATCAGACGTCTTTCAAATGAATTCACGTATTATATCATTTCCCTTTGAATTTAATGTGCTCCATCGACTGCTTTCGTTACTATAGTACTGTGTATTTTCGAGTCAAAGGGAGTAGCTTATATTGTACGAACAGGGGCGTCTTAAAACATAGGGAGTCCCGGTTTCCGCGCCCGTAGTCGCATGTGGCCTTAGACGCCCCTATGTACGAAGTACACGATTTATGATTATGGGTTAGCTTAACCATTGGTGGATGCTGATTGGTCAGCGCTCAATTTCGAGCTTGATGCCAATTTAGTGAAGTTGAACTCTCTTTCGTCTTCAAGTTACAATTTAATGAATCGGAATTAAATTGTACTCCGTATAAAGAAAATGAATCATGAAATGAGCTCAATAATCAAGTAGGTCTTGCATCATCTTAAACTGTCGTCTCTAAGGTAATTTAGGTGCTACTAAATATCAAGTCAAGTTATTAATATTTCTTTAACCATCGAACATTGATTACTAATAATAGTAGTAGTTAGAATAGCTAAGATCAATAGAAACGGTTGAAATTACTTCCAACTTTTTTTCGCTCCTATATTATCACATATGAAACTTCTTATTTCTCTCAATAATGAAAGTTCTGTTTTGCAACAAATTGATTTCATATGAGGAACTCAATATTTCGTAAGTCAATTGTAAGGAGTTCTTTGTATGACAAAATTACTAATTTTTGCATATTAGTATTTTTTTTTTTCACTTTTTATAGCATATTAGCATGGCTAAGCTAAAGAACAAGCCAACTTTAGAACGTAAATCTCGGAAATAGATTGGAGACTATTGCATGATACAATGTCACTTAAAGACCACAATATGATTAGAGATATTATAAATTCTCATTTAAGACGGTATTATCCGTCTTAAACTTCAGATATATCAAGTATCATATCACTTGTGTATATATATAAGACAAATATATTATTTTTCCCTATATATTTTAATATACACAAGTGATATGTATTTGACCTATTTTAAACTTAAGATAGATATTTCCGTCTTATTAAGGGAAACTTTATAAGGAAAGATAGTCAATCCCCTCCCGGCCCCCTCCAGTTACACAACTCTAACAAGTTAAATAATCATCCTCCTGCCCTAGGTAGCACACTAGCACGGACACTCATCCTAATTAGCCGTCCCGTGTTCGACACCCGGACACCCGACACTCGTCGGACACATGCCAAAAAAAAATGTTATAATTTAGACGAGGAATAAATTGTCAAAAGAGCTTGATTACAAGATTGGTTTGCTGAGAAATGAGAATTAGTTATAATTAAGATCGAATTTTACCTTCAGTTACCTAAATTTAGTATAAACTAGTTTGAATGCCCGTGCGTTGCAACGAGGTAATTAACTTATTTATAATGGAAAAAAAAAAACGTTATAAGGGTTTAATGTTTACATTCTATGTCTAATGATTTGTTTACATATTATTAAAATATCTCTTTCAAAAAAAATAAAAGATTAATATATACGTGGGTTAACTCTTATTTATAATCATATAATCACCTCACCTTATACTAATCTTTCGATGTGGGACAATTCTACTATTTATAAGTAATATATTCACCAAACTTGGATTTTTTTTCTGATGTGGGACAATTCTACTATTTATACGTAATATATATTCATCAAACCTGCATTGTTTTTCAATGTGGGACAAATAACATACCCAGAATTACACCATCTTTTTTGCACTTAGTTCGACATCCAACCAGATCTCTAATACCGAATACAGACAACTGCTACTCATTATATCTAATAGTTATATTTAAATTTAATAATATGATCAAATACTTTCCATTAATATTTGTACGTTGTTTTTCTTCAAAAAAAATTTAACATAATTTAGATACGGAAATTTTCCGTGGTACCCCTTAATTTTGTCAGATTTTCTATGTTACCCCTACTTTTAAGAATCTGCCTATGGTACCCTTGAGGTTCCATTTCTTTTGCCCATGGTACCCCTAATGTAAAGGCTGTTAAATGGACGTTAAGTTTGATGGCGTGGCAATAAAATAACAATTAAAAAATAATACCCTCTTTATTGTTTTATTGGTACGGATATCTCTCTCTTTTAAATGAAAATTTAATTAACTATATCATTATAATATTGAAAATTTCTCATGGTATCCTCTTTGATAGATTACACATGCTACCATGGACGTTTGTTTTCTATTTTTTTTATCATAATTAAAATATGTGCAAATGATAGGAACCTATACTCTAATGATAGAATATTTTTTAACACAATTCTAATTATATTATTTAAACGTGGTATATTTACCACACCTACATTATTTTTCAATATGGGACATATAAAATCTATAGGTAGAAAATATAATGATATGAACTTTTAAGAATTCTCCAAGACAATACTTCAGAGACTCAAAAGATTTTGGGTTGATGCCTAAGTTCCAAGGATGCCTCTTATTTATAATCATAGAATCACCCACCTTATGCTATATTTCGATGTGGGAAAATTCTATTTTTTTATATGTAGTAAATTTATCACACCTATTTTATTTTTCAATGTGGGACATATAACATACAATGAAATACACCATCTTTAATTTGTGCAAATTATATGAAATCTATATATACTCTAATGATAGCATTTCTTACCATGAATCTAGTAATATTATTTTCATAATTTTTTTACCGACATTATTTTGCCAAATGAAATGTAAAAGTTTTTATATAAAAATTAGAAACATCACTTGAATATAAAATAAGAAATACAGAGTATATATTATAATAACTAAAAGATTTTCCAAAGATTAACTTAGGTTAGTAATCATTATTGTAGAGACAGTAATACAAACTCTTTTAAGAGCTCTCTCTGACGACAATACTTAAGAGAATCAAAAGATTTTGGGTTATGACTTCTATTTATAATCATAAGATCACCCTGCCTTATGGTAATCTTCCGATGTGGGACAATTCTAATATTTATACATAGTATATTCACCAGACTTATATTACTTTTCAATGTAAGGCAAATAACATACTAAGTACACCATTTTTTTTTGCACCTACTTTGACATCAACCCGATTTAATAATGAGAAAATACAATACAATACAATCTACACTCTAATGATAGCATTTTTTTGTCACAATCTAATTATATGATTTTCATACGATACTTTTTTGTCAAATGAAATATAAAGTTTTTATATCAAAATTATAAACATCACTTTAATATAATATAGAAAATGTATATATATGGGACAGTTCTATTATTTATACATAATATATTAATCACACCTACATTATTTTTCAATGTGGGACATATAACATACTGTACTAAAAAGTACATATCTTTTATATGAAAAATTTTTGGGTTAATACCTAAGTTTCAAGGATGCCTCCTATTTATATTTATAGAATCTCCCTACCGTATACTATTATTTCAATGTGAGATACATAATTTAATTATTTAGACGTAGTATGTTCATCATGCCTACATTATTTTTCAATGTGAAAGATATAACGTACCAAGAAGTACATGTCTCTTCTTAAAAAAGCTACTATTGTATACATATTATTTTTCTTTGAAGGTAAAACCACTTAGTCTCGATTATTAGATAGGGATATCTACATCGTACATATAACGACTCATTAACGCTCTATTACTGCATTCAGAAGACAACCATAGTTTTGTACTGTGTCAGGAGACTACCATTAGTAAAACCTTTAGTTTTGTATTTTTTGATTTTCTTGTTCATGTTCTTAACTCTTTCCCGGGTAGTTCCCTACAACGATTTCCACTTTATTTTTTATATCATATCGTAGATAATGATAGAAAATCTTAAGAGCTCTTTAAAACAATATTTATGAGACTCAAAAAATTTTGGATAGATACATAAGTTCCAAATATGCCTCCTATTTATAATCATAGGATCACATCACCTAATACTAATCTTTCGATGTGGGACAATTCTACTATTTATATGTAGTATATTCACCACACCTACTTATTTTCCAATGTGGGACAAAACATATCAAAAAGTACACAATTTTACGTATTAAGAAGTACACCATCTTTAATATGTGCAAATAATATGAAATCTATACTCTAATGATAGCATTTTTTACCACAAAGCAAATTATATTATTTTCATAATTTTCTTAACGATATTTTTTTGCCAAATGAAATGTAAAAGTTTGATATAAAAATTGGAAATATCACTTGAATATAATTTAGGAAATATACATATACATATTATAATAATTAAAAGATTTTCCACTTTATTTTTACATGAAAAATTATACTTTCCTAAATTGATTTTTGATGATGTGGACGCTCTCAGATCGCTCGAAAAAACTCTCTTTTATATATATATACTAGATTTAATGCCCGTGCGATGCACGGACCAGTTTGTAATATATTTTAGTGTAAAACGTAGTACTTCGTGATTGTTAGATATCAAGGTGTATTATCGATTTATTAAGAAGATGACCTTGTATTCTGCAAATAGTTTTTTATAAAATTTAAAATCGAAACATAGTTCATCAAGCTCATTTTCTAAAATAAAAGCGTGCCTTACATTGTGTCCACACCTTCAAGGACTCTATATAACTATGGATGTATCACGTATATGATAATTAACTTATTATTGGTGATTGTAATTTTAGCAACCGATCCTACTGATTGTATACATAGGTTCAAGTGGAAGGAATCCTAGAGATTTTGTTTTATTGAAGTAAATAGTATACACACTATATACGTATATATTATCAACTTAAGAGTTTCATTTAAAAAAATCGGACTATCTCCCCTATATTGCAGTCGGTTAGCTATTAGTGATGTAATAAAAGTGTTATATTAGAAAGCTTATTATTAATTAGCTACTTATCCTAATAGCTAACTTGATACTTGGGGGTTGTTTGGTTACCCACTAAAAAACACAGGAAATACAATTCATGTGAATTGCAAAATGAGTGACTTGTTTGGTTACCTCAATTCACATGAATTGGAACTTCCCATGAATTCTAATTCCTCCATAATGGAGGAAGTTGCTTACCTAGGTCCCCCTAGGTAAGTGGGAATGCCTACATGAATTCCAATTCCTATATGCAACCAAACAACATTTTATAATTCACATGAATTCTAAAATCATGTGATTTATCACTTCCTAGACAATGAAAATTCCTACATGTAACCAAACGACTCCTTGGTGGCTTAGTACATTTAATTAAGCTAGAATAAAAAATATTTAATTAATTGTGATAATAAGTTACCCAAATCAAGTAAATTATTGGAATATTTTAATATATCACTTTTTATCTCCAAGTCCAAGTCCAACTCTTGTGATTTATTAAAATAAAACTTAAGAAATTTCAATAATATAGACTCTCTACTATTACGTGGATACCCAATTTTCAATGAGACCTAGAGCTCCCAAAAAATCATTTTTTAATGAGAATATGGATTATCTCTAATAAAAATAGTACAATTTTGCTCTTTGCAGCTTCAACACCCACCTAACCAGCCGCCAAAAAAACATCCATTTAACCAAACTCTTTCATATTTTCTTACTCAACCAGGTTAGTATATGGGAAAAATATACGAAAACTTGAACTATTAAACAAAAGGCCCTTATTGTTGAAGGATTCATCGAAGATCTTCAAAATTCTGATAAACAGAAACCAAATATATGGAATCCTTATTTCAAAAAAAAAAAAAAAAATTACATTTGAATTCACGCCCAAATTTCAACTTATTGATTAAATTAACATGTAACCAAAAAAATTACTCAAGCATATTCATGGATGTGAGTATGGGACATAACTGTACAAAAACTTATACTTCATATTGTACTTCGTATTCACCTTGTCCAGCAGACTCATAATTGCAAGGGTGTATTATAGCTTGCTAAATGCTAACAAAACCAAGCTTCACTTAGGCCAACTTTACGTAATAACTTGCGTCAATAAATTTGTAACGTCATATTAAACTTGTTTACAACACAAATCTACACTAATAAATAATTTAAATTAGAAGTTAATGACCTCCACACTTACCAGTACCGCAAATTCACAAATTCAGTGTGCACAATTTTGGCATCGTAATTTTGTAAATTGATTTATTGCTTATCTAGCCTTCAAAACAAAGTTTGAGTCAATAGAAAACAATCATAAAAACAAATTTAAGGCAATATAAACTTTATAAATTATACGGAGTATGAACAAATGCAGAATTAAGATCTGCATGTTAACATTACAAAGTACGTATAAACAAATTTAAATCATAGGTCTTTTACCTTATCTTTTTCATCTTATATGATAACGAAGTCTTTACTTGTCTCTTCAAACCCCATCCACACTAATTTTAGCGGCTTAACCAACCCACTTGTAGACAAATGAATTTCATGGGAATCAATCTAATGAGCGACATAATGAACCCAATGGAGTGAGGCTGAAGAAGACCATTGTGTTGTTTGCAATAGGCGCTTCGAATTTGACACGATGATGCGTCATTGGGCTTAGTTTATGGGGTAGGCCGATGGGTGAACAAAGGCTTCATTCTTCATAATGTTCTCAACACAATGTATCATCAACATGCAGTCATATACATACAATAACGTTTGTTAGTGAATACGATACGATAAAAAGTATAACAATAATAATTAATAATTAATTACTCATAAAAACAAGTTCTATAACATGTGGCTAAACGAACATGGTAAAAGAACACAACGAAAAGAAAATATTTGAATCATGGAATCACGTTTGATATCCATAATAAAAAGATGCTATATATATGTGTATTATGTATAAGTGTTCTAATTGTCTTGGAATTGGTCTGACATATGTATACACACAAGGTAGCAATAACCATAAGTATGTTAATTATAGGATTGTAGTAGTACTCAATTGCTTATTCGGTGGTCTACTAACAACCAAACAACTATTATTGAGTTTTCTATATTTAATAATTTATTTTAATCTATTTTAGGTAGTTCGTAAAGGTTGGAGACTCTATAATTGCTCGAAAAAAGCTTCCTTTATTAATATAGATAGATATAGATTCATTAAATTTAGGATCAAATCAATACTATATATTAATTCCAGAAACCAAGGGACTTCAATGTAATTAAAGAAAGTTATACAAATTAATTATACTATATAGTTTTAAATCACTAGCACCGTGTGATGGACCCGATTAAGGGATGTCAATGCAAATATTATATAGTCTGGGTTAAAATTAAATTATATAGAAGTTTGATAATTTTCCTAAACATTTATAAGAGACTAAAACATGGTCAATTTCCTTAAAATAAAATAATTAATTAAGATGGTCAATTTCAATGAGCCTAAAAGAAAGAAGATGCTTCGTAATTTTCATAAATATTTATAGAAGACTAGAAGATGGTAAATTTCTTAAAATAAAATAATTAATTAGTATAAATATGCACACTTATGATATTAATTATTATCATCATAAAATTATATATTAAATTTAAAATATATGCAATTTTATTAAACTTTATAGTTTATTAGATGTATAGAGATATTAATTATTTAACATACAAAAATATAATATAAGTAGGTTATAAATAATTCAAGTTAGATTTCATAATATAAGCTGGTTCGTTATTAGAAGGTATGATGCTTAGGTTGAATTTAATTGAGATTATTGATAGGATGAAGTGATTATTGCAGACCACCAATAGGATGGATTATTGTTATGAAATAACCCTATATAATATTGCATAATTTTTTCGATTTGATTTAATGCATATATGTAATATATTTATATAAATATATAATCCTCTTAAAATTGCATGCCTAAGTAGTAAAAGTAATTTCGTCAGTAAAGAAAAGAATTGTAGTAAAATTGGATATAGTTATATGATAGTAATCACTCATTTAAATAGTAAAAGTAACAATATTATCAGCGAGATTAGTGAAAGTGGTAGAAACAACGGGAGTAGTGAGATAATCAATATTAATGCGACAATAGTGGAAGTAACAATAATTACGGCGGGAGTAGTGAAATTATCAATATTAATGCGACAGTAGTGACAGTAACAATAATTACGTCGGGAGTAGTGAAAGTAACAATGATTACGAGCAAGTAGTGAAATGTTATAACTATTATTTTATTAATAAGAGTAAAATATTAATAGCGGGAGTAGTGAATTTGTCGTAAAATTTATTTCATCGTAATTTTAGGATATGTCATAGAAAAATATACGAGTATTAATGATAAATTTATGGGTTATGCAACTTTAAGTAATTTTATTTAATGAAAAAAAATTAATGGTAAGTAGAGGTATCCCGGGCGAAGCCGGGCACCAATACTAGTACATTATAAAAATAAAATCATACGTTATTTATAACCATAAAATATGTTTTTTTATTAAATATAAATAGCGTGTCCCGTGTCCTAAATTTCATGGAATGCCGTATCACGTGTCCGTGTCGTGTCCGTGTCCGTTTTGGTGCTACCTAACTCCTGCCTAGACATGTCAAACAACGAAACAAGTACGGAATAATGGGGGAGTCAAACTTTGCAAAAGTGTTGTCATTTTGGATATTAGTTTAATGGAGTTTTATTTCTCAAGCACAAGTTGAGTAAGGCTAAACTTATGCTCGGCTCGCTTCGTTATCACCCCTAAATAAGACCGGGCTGATATAGAAATTAGTGTATGAGGGGCCGAGAGGGTGCCATTAGTAATTATTAAGAACTATTTTGGTAATGTTAGTAGCTGTTTAGCAACAAAATTTTATCGAATCGAGTAAATTTGGCTATCTCGAGTCGAAATAGAATTTGATTCTAGTGTATATGAGAGGTACCATTACTCCATTAGTGATAGTAAAATTCTAAGTCAGTTAGGAACAGAATCCTATCGAATCAAGTAAATTTTAATTCGGATTAGTACAAAATTTAAATTATTGCATGTGTAACGGTGTAAAAAGATGATATCAAGACTTAGTACCATTTGATAACGGCATTTCATTTTCCCTTTTAAAAAGTTCAAATATCTTTTGTACTGGTCTTCAGTGTTCTGTAATCTACAGAAACGAGTGTCGGTCATTGGATTTTATCTTCTCTTGTTTGCCAATGAATGTCCTACAGGCTACATCCCTTGCAGAGTTGCAGTTATATCACAGAAGTTTATGGACATCAGCACATTAAAATCGTTAAGCACTACTGTTGCAAATTCTCATGTAAAACATTGTGCTATACATGCATATAAAAGTCAGATCGATTATACGAACACGACATTGCAAAAACATGCGAACATCAAAACGATCTAACACGAGAAATCAAAGTGAAGAACGCAAGGCTACACAACACAATCGAAACATCAGAGCATAACTCTGAAAGAAATTGTCATCGTACGAGTAATCCCGCAATCCCGACTAGGTTAAGTCATATTGAAAATCAACCAATTCCCCATAAGATAACATTGCTGGATAGTTAGCATTACAGCATACAAACTACATTCACTCTGAGGTGTTCGAGTGTTCAAACCTAAGGAACATTGTAGAAAACTAATTGTAGCACAATATCCGATGTGCAGGCAAATAAATTGCATGCTCAATATGGCTCGATACTCGATTTGATGTTCTAAAGAATAGCAACTAGCCACCATGACCTGCCGACAAGTATACGCGGATTATTTCTTTGTCGGGAGTGTCCCGGACTTTGTTGACTTTTAATATTCATATACAATCAGTACATAAATTAACAATTAACCCACCTCAGCTGAAGTCTGAAAGGTAGTGGTGAATATTCAAAACATGAGATCAAGGGTATAAACTCCAAACTCCACCAATGCGAACAAGCAACAGTCCCTAACGTCTCCTGTACGAGTCATAATGACCAGTAGCCCTCCCTCCATAATGATCGTCTACTCTCCTTCCATACGGAGATCGTGATCTCCTTCGCCTGTCTGGAGCATAAGGTACTCTTTCATAATGACCTCTGTCATAACGCTGCCGAGGGGGGTAATCACGAGATTGTCTACGTTCTTGACTTGGGCCTGTCAAAGGTTTAGACTTTAGATACAGTTTGCTACATCTCAGTAAAAATGATACGCGAGTCAACGGAGAATTACAAGCCTTTTCAGACACAGCCTGAACTGTATAACTCTATGACCACTCTATGCGATTAGTTCCAATTTCAAAGATATGAAAAATGAGCACAAGCCTTATACCTCCTCGCTTCTCTTTCAGACCCTGGTATCGACCAGGAGTTGGAGTCCTTCCACGAGACCTTTTTGCCTGAAAATGGAAAATGAAAATCTATCAGAACAAATATTATAGAGGAAGATGTTGCTATACAGCATAACCATTACTCTCTTACCGGTTTTCTATAGTTTACATTAGGAAAACCTAAAATACACATAAGCTCCTGAAAAAGTTTTTACAAAGATATTATTGTCAATGTCATAGAGACATGACTCCTTCACTCAAGTCTCCGTGTTTTGAGTTTTGACCTTTAGAAACAGAGGAAAAAAATAGAAATTCTTCTTAAGACGGGCATATCCCTCTTAAATTTATAACGGGTCAAATAGGACAAATGGGACAAAAGCAGAATGCCTCGGGAGTCGGGCCTAGCAAAAACCTTGTCCCACCTATCCAAGTAGGGTGTTATTTGACTCATTTTAATCTTAAGACGGATATTCGAGTCTAAAGAGAAACCAACTGAAAAACATATCAGCTACTAAAAGTAAGATTGCAAAACGAAGCTACTGGACTTTTTACCATTTTCATGTTTGTTGAAAATTAAAGCAAAAAAATCGATGATGTCGCCTGTAACACTGATGGAGAAATAGTGTTGAGGGCATAAACCCCTTGCAATCAGTTGATTTAAGTCGATAAGCAATGTCGATGGAGAGCTATAGTCACGAAAGATCAAATCCACTGTAAGAGCATGAATGAAATTTGATGGGGCTAGACCGACAAGACTGCTTTGCCGAAATTTATCAAAAAAAAAAACATTCTCGAAGAGGAAAAGCACGCAGTAAATCGATTTTATCAACTATGAAGAAAAACCTTCTCCACTTGTGATTAGTCGGCCTTGAAGAACAGAGCGATTGATTCTTCGGACATCTTTCCGCTCCTTCAACAGTCTCCATAGTGATGAAAGCAAAGCCACGAGATTCTTTGGTATGAGGATCCTTAACTAAATTGCATTCAAGGACCTGAAGATATGTCAATGAGTTATCACAGAGAGCTAATCCACATAGATAGACAAAACATGTAAAAGTAGGACATAGGTCTCAAGATACATTGGTTACGAATTTTTTTAAGCAGAAGTGTTCACAGAAAATGAAGGCATCAATTAGCTGGTGTCACCGTGTAATGAGACTGGTGGGTTTACGCTCCACCAGTCTTCCTTTCCACGATTTTTACATTTTCAGGAAGCATTATAACTCTGTAACTCACATCTAGTAGCTTAGTACTTAAATAGGGAGGAAAACATACTGAAGCCGAGAGATCTAAAGCTTTTAAGACCAATAAAGCCTCAATTTAAAAGTTGTGCCCAAGATTGCCACATAGCAGGGGGGATTATACCTCAAACGGATCACATAAACATAGATATGCCTGGGTGAAAATTATACCAAAACGCTGGTCTAAAATCTAAGCCTCAGAAAAAGACAAGCACCAAATGTTTTAAAGAGACACTTATATTAAGGCATTGTTTGGAAATGAAATTATGAGGGAGAGGAAGGGGAAGGAGGGGACATGCACCAGTGATGTTTTGCTCCCAAATCTTTCCTACGGAAAGATTTAAATTTGATTAACAGGGAGGAAAATAGAACCTCTGCCACCAACCACACACACACAAACACAACTCGTTAGCCATTGTGCATTTGTACCCCTTCTCAGTTCTCACTCCATTCAAAACGGGGTAACTGGGTAAGCAATTGTATGGAAACATAGCTTGGTAAAAATGGCACACATGTGATGGACTGTTGGTGATTGGTGATTTGCACTGAAAATGGAATGCATACATCATTAAACAGCTTAAAGCATCGACTAAAGAACTCAATATGATAAATGTCGATGTAGTTGCTCATGGGTTTGACATGGATGACAGCATATTCTCTGATACAATATCAGTTTAACCCAAGCAAGCAAAACAAGACGTAAGATTTACAATACCGCCATATGCAGGGCACTTTGTCTCATAAACAGGCGAATTCAGAACAATATTCATCTTAAACAAGACTGTTTCAACAATTAGAGCAAGGCCATACCTTCCCCTCCTTGCTAAAGAACTTCTCAAGATCATCGCTGGTAACCCTCATCGACAAACCAGTCACATACAAGTTATTTCCGGGATTCGAAACATCAACACTCCTAACAGTACAACAGAAACACCACAAAATTAAACCCTCAATTCTCAAATACCCTTGCCCAAAAAATAAAAATTGATTATGTTGCAAAGCAATACCTAGAACGACTGCGTCTGGGCAATGACTTTGACCTAGACCTAGACCGAGGTCGGTGACAGGTAGTGCCTGGGGAGGCAGACGCATCTGGTGAAGCTGACCTACTAAAATATTATTCATCCAAACAAATCAGTTTTAGAATCAATTCCAATACCAATCAAAAAGGAGAAATTATAGGGTACACCTGCTGTACCACGTCATCGTACACCTCTATTAGTCTATTATAATCCGTCTTGCTTGAGTAAAGCATTTTCCGCACGAGTGGGTCTTGCTTGAGACCCTCTTACCATAAGACATTTCACAACCTCCTTTTATTTCCACCTCTATTATAATCTGTTGTGAGAGTGGTATTTTAAGTTAAGACGGTCTTAAACAAGAATTGGTGGTTCCGCAAATACCCAAGTATATCGAAGGAGAATAAAAAAAAAGGAGAGATCTCATTCGTTAAGGTGTACGATAAAGTGGTACACTGGGTGCGATTTTGTTTCAACATTTAGTATAGTTTAAATCAAACACTAACCTTTCATCCCTTGAATGTGACATCTAGTCTACTCTACAAATCAACAAAACAAAACAAAACAAAAACAAATCATTTACTAAAAATATTCATAAGCTCTAAAATTTAACAGTAACACATTATATCACTAATATCACATACCGAAATTCACCCAATGGATTATTATTGTCTCTTATTGTATTTAAAGCAGGAGAAACAAAGTGAAGGTGATTACAAAATTCAGGAATTCCCAAAAAAAATAGAGTTAGGGTTCTGAATGAGCTCCGGATTTAAGCAAGAAATTACAATAAAAAGAGAAAAGAGGAAAATCATGGCAATAAAATCAATAGAAGAAGAGCAGAGTGAAGAAATTCACCAAAATGGAAGCTCACCGTGCACTGTTTGTATCCAGAAATCTGGGGAAGATGAAGGTTCAAAACTATTGTGGTATCTAACCATTTACTTTCTTTTAACATGTCTACAATTTTTTTTTTTTGGCCGGTCGGCCGGTCCGAGTGACAGGAGCTCTCATTTCTTAAATACGAGTTAGAAATTTGAAAGAGAGTCGGGTTAAAACACGGGTTAAACCAAATACCCCAGACCGTACAATAAGTTTTGGGTTTTTAATATCGTCTTCGATACGATTTTCAAAAGCGGACAGCTCGGAAGTCCGACAATTCTATTCCGTATTATTCAATGCTAGCGTTTTAAAACACGATAGTTAATTAGTAGTTAGGTGCAATAGTAGCAAAGAATCATATGAACATACGAGCACTTTCCCTATTGGACAGTACGTTTCGTAGCTACCAATACCAACTCCCCTCATTTTAATTAACTTCACTGACTTGAAACTACATTGGCGCGACCGTGATGATAATCGTTTCACGCTGGTAGTCTCCAAGGTTAACAATTAGCACCTGGACTCGACCAATCGTGTAAGGAAGGTTTGGAACGAATGGAAACAGGACCTAGAGAGGAAAAAAAAGAGATTATTTAAGATGGGCACAAGCTAGATCTAGCAAAAGCAATCCGATCCGAATAGGTTGATCCGAAACTGACCCGAACTATATCACCCGAATGTGATCTGAAAACCGAACAGACCCGACTCCACTCGAATATGACCTGAGTTTTATTGGCCCGATCCGAAACCATCGAACCCGAAAATGACCCAACAAAACATAACTCTAATTGAACTGAAAAGCTTAAAATGGCTTTTTCTCTCTTATTTATTGACCCGGAAATAACCCGACCCGAAACAACCCTACCTGTTTGACCCAAAACAGACCCAAAGCCTGAAATGACACGACCCAAATTAACCGACCTAAACTGGCCCAAACCGAATATAACCCGATTAACCCGTTTACCACATCTAGGCACAACTCATACCGCAGTTCGTAGGTGCTCTACCAAAGGCCAAACACAAAGAGTCCAAAACCCAAGCTGTATAGTTTTTTTTTTTTTTTTTTTTTTTTTTTCATTTTCCGTTCTATTTTCAAAAGCCCTACACCCGAGAGTCAGACACTTCTATTAAAATGTCTTGCTTGTGACGGACACTATTCGTCATAAGCTGAAGACGGATAGTTGCTCTCTCACAATAAGGCAAGTGGGAGGGCAAGTGGGGGAAATGGAGCACCCCATGGATAGTGTCACTTGCATATTATGAGAGGAGCACTATCCATCTTCAGCTTATGACGGATAGTGCCCGTCTTCAATGAGAATTTGTTCGATTCTATTTTGTAAGACAACAACTCTCCTATAGAACCGTCTTCTAACATAGGAGGGGCCCAACAGAAAAATTAACCCAAAATAAGGAAAGGTTAAAAACAAAATAAAAATTCCTTCAATTCTTCCCTACCTTTTCACGTTCTCATCACCTCCACCGCCTCCCCTACTGCCTCGTCAATCTGCGTCGTCCCAGCCTATACAACCGTCGTTCCCATCATGTTCCTTCGGCTCTCCCTCTGCTTCCATCAAGCAACTGAAACGAAAAAATGAAGATCGCCAATAATCAGAGTCGATAACAATCACCATCTATTAGGTTTGGGAATGATCTTCAAAGTTTCAAATTTTTGTAATTCATATTCAACACTTGAAAAGTTTAATTTATGGTTATAACTTGAATACTCATGGTTTTACTTTGAAAACTTTGAGTTTTAATTCCAAAGTTTTTATCTTCAATCATGATGTTTTTAAGTTAAAATCTTATGTTTTAGAGTTAAAAGGGATCAATTTTACGTTAGATTTTAAATTAAAATCACTTCAAAGTTTTCAAATTAGAACCATGATTTTTTAATTTAAAACCGAACAATTTCAAAGTCAGAATAACTACTCATTTGTCATTTAAAATTCAAAGTGTATAATACAATCTCCCTAGTTGTCTTATTAAAACCAAAAATTAGTATTGTTAATGGTGGTGGATAATATCATAATAAGTAGTAGAATTATGAAGAGGTGCTCTCGGTGGTTATCTAGCTGGGAAGTGGGAAGTTGCAGACTGCAGCAAGTAGTTTTTTTTTTTTTTTTTTTTTTTTTTTGGAGGGTGTAATTTATTTGGGCTTTTATTAGTGGGCTGGTCTTATAGTAAAAGACTGCCTTACTCAACAATTTGTGTTTGTAAGATATTCAATGGTAGCGTTTAATAAAAACACGTTTAATAAAAACACAATAGTAGTTAGGTGCAAATAGTAGCAAGGAATCAATATAAACTCGCACTTTCCCCTATTGAACGAACACGTACGTTTGGTAGCAGCTACCAACTCCCTTCCCTCATTTTACCAAAGAAAAGTCCCAATTTTTCGACACAAACACTACAACCATTAATTCTTCCCTTCCATTTTTTGATCTCTTTGTGTAGACGCCATGGATGCAACTTCTGTTACCATTTCCCAAATCACCGCCTTCACTAATTCCAGCCATAGATTTAATCGGTAACTATGTTTTTCATTTTTTATCATTGATCCTATACTTTTTTTTTTTTTTTTGTAAGTTTAATCATGTTCTTAATTGTGTGTTTAAATAATGGGGTTTCGCTAATTCATCTTTTCAAACCTGTTTTTCTGCATTTTATAGTAGATAGAAAACCCATTTGCCTAAACTGTTATTAAATCATGGGTTCACGTTAGTTTCTCATTTTAAGGTTGTTTTGTTGCTCAAATTTGTCTTAAAACTGTTGTAATCATATTTGTGAAGATGGGTTTTCGTTAGTTTCTGAGTATTTGTCTTTAAAGTTGTACCATGTAACTCCATTTCTGTTTTTTAGCAGCATTTTGGTGAATTCTTTGTAAAAATAATCATCATTCTATAGTAAATGGATCTAAATATTACTGCAGTTTACCGTTAGTTCAGATATAGTAGATGGAAGTTTCTGATTCATTAATTTCATCTTCAACTTCCGATTTTTGGTCCATGAATTTATCTCGCTAATCGTCTTTGTTTGGGTTAAATATGGAGCACAAGTAAGCAAGAGAAGCTTGTAACCTCTTATATCAATTCACTTGATTGATTCTCCCATTCTTTGATTCATTAGTATAGGGTTCATTAAGATGTAATTTCACTTCTCTACTGACCATTGATCAAGACTGACCAAAAATTTTGATCCCTGATTCATGTTTATTCACCAATTGCTTCCTATCAATAATGTCTAAACCGTAAATTTAGTGTTTGCCTCTCGAGTAGCTTTGGTTTCTGAGTCGAGTTATTGGGTCAAGCCTCCTCCATTTCAATAGTTTTGTCAATATAAAAAGAAAAGTCCCAATTTCTCTACACAAACACTACAACCCTTAATTCTTCCCTTCCATTTTTTGATCTCTTTGTGTAGACGCCATGGATGCAACTTTTGTTACCATTTCCCAAATCACCGCCTTTACTAATTCCAGGCATAGATTTAATCGGTAACTAAGCTTTTCATTTTTTATCACTGGTCCTATACTTTTTTTTTTTTTTGTAAGTTTAATCATGTTCTTAATTGTGTATTACTAGTCGGGTTGGTGTCCCAAGATCGATTTTATACTCTTAATAATTACCTATGTTGTATTAGTTGAATTGTGAGCCTGTTGAGTATTGTATACGTTATGAATTATGATCAATCACCAACCTTTTGCTGATTAATCGTTTCTTGATGATGGCCCTGTGCCCCTGGCCGTCTTTTGTTAGCTAGTTTAGCCGGTAAAGTCAAAAGCGGTTTTACTTATGACCTGGGTTCAGTCCTTTTAGTACCAAAACTGCCCTTATGGTTATGGCTCCCTTTACTAAAAAAAACTATGGATTTTCCGTTGGATCAGTCACGATCAAGCTGTCACAGATTGGTGGAGGGGGTGTTGGACTTGACGGAAATATCGAACTTGGGTTGGTGGTAGTTGTTATTTTTGTTCCAATTAGCCTGATGCTATCTGATCATTTTTGTGTTATTCTAACAATGGGTATTGTTTGAAGTATAATAAGAGTCATGGCCGTGTTTGATTCCCCGTGGTCCTGTAGGAAAATATGTTCTAGGATTGCAATTGCGAAAATATTAGATTCAAGCTGAACAAAGCCAGTTACATGCCGGATTTGTACTTACGAAATTTCTTTATAGTCTAAACCATCTAGGTTCTCATTCCTCGAATGTATCTGGGCCTCTTTTATAATTTCGACTAGGTTATAAGTAAACATTCAGTTTTGGGTATTTGTTTTGGACTAGCTGAACCAAATTAAGTATTCTATTCGATGACTTAATGACTCTATGATTTTTGTTTCAATGATAGCAAAATCATAAGGTTATAAATTTCTTAGCCATATTTCTGAAATTTGTTGTCTACATCGTGCTAATTATTCAGTCGGAGACAATTTTGCCATTAAAGGTGTGAAGTAGTTGTCTCCGGAGAGTCATTTGGGTGATTATGTAATGGTGCTTTGTGGGATTTTGTCTCCATGTGGCCCATGTAGGACGATTTAATGACTTATCACTCGGTTGATTAGTTATCAGTGGTAACTCACCTTTCTTGAACTTTGAGTTGTGGTTTCTAATCTACCTATCACACATTCACACCTTAAACTGAGATTCTTATTTGTTCATATCGGTTGATTACATTTTCAATACTCGCATTTCCTTACATGCTACATCCTGTCATTGCTGCTCTTAATTTTTTTTTGGTAAATAAGTTTCCAAGCATCATTTTTTTTTTGTTATAGCTATCAATGTTTCATCTACTGGCATGAATACAGAAATTTACCCAAAAATGAAGGCAAATGTACCATTCTTGATGACTCTGTTTAGCTAATTTTGTGCACGGTGAGACTTTTATAATTCGCAGTTTTCTGATCATCTTCACTAACCATTTACGTTTTCCCTTTTAGGTATACATGTAGCCATTGTTCAGATGGCGTGTCATTCGGTAGATCTTTCCGTTCCTGCAGTGTCCCTCCTTCTCGATCAGTCGATGGTCATATTAGAAATAGCATTGGATTATCTTCTTGCCAGCTAAAAATGAGAAGTGATAGAGTAGGGAATTCTTTTTGCTCTGCAACCACTTACACAGGCACATATGGTGAGGTGGAAGCTACTTCACAAATTGCAGAAGAGAAAATTGGTGTGCTTCTCCTGAATCTTGGTGGACCTGATACGCTTGATGACGTCCAACCGTTCTTGTACAATCTATTTGCTGATCCAGTATGCCTTTTTGACTCTGTTTGTCCGTCGATTCCATTTTTCATATATTGATTTGCTTTCTATCTCCCAAAACATATATACTGACTTTCTTATCAATCATAATTTTGAATTAGGACATCATTCGCCTACCCAGGTTGTTTCGCTTTGCAAAGACCTTTGGCTCAACTTATCTCTACACTTAGAGCTCCAAAAAGCAAGGAAGGGTATGCTTCCATTGGAGGGGGTTCACCACTACGAAAAATCACAGATGAGCAAGTTAGTCATTAGTGGTATTTTTTGTGTGTGTGTGTTTAGTATAATGCTTATCCATAGTTGTTTTTATTTCAGTTCATTATAATTAAACTCTACCATGCTGCCAATTCTAATGGTATTAACTGTCAAATTATGAAGGCAAATGCACTGAAGTTGGCGTTGGAAACAAAGCATAAGAATGTGTCCGTCTATGTTGGCATGCGATATTGGTACCGTTCATCAAGAGGCGCTTCATCGTGTTCGATTCAATTCAATTTTTCTCCTTTGTTACATTTAAATGAAATAAAAGATGCATCTGCTGTTTTATCGGAGGCTCAAATTAAATGTCATGTATTATACTCAGAAGAAAAATAAAATTCTTTCTAGTAGTAGCTTGCATGTTTGCTTGAACCTGTTGGCATAATACTTCCTCCTTTTTGGGTACTATATTTTCTATTCTCCCACTTCTCATGCTTTCCTTATAAGGTAACTATTTCAATTGTATTTACCAAAATTACCCCTGCGGCACCCTTTTTCACCTCATCCAACACTCGGGCCCCCAATCACCAATCCCAACCACCTCGATCCACCCTCAGACCTGGCCTTCCTTGAATCTCGACCCATCCGCCACCGACTCTCCAAAGCGATGACCCGCAAACCGCCACTCTAACAAAGACAAGTCCTAGCCGTTTCCACTGCTCCTCTTCACCAGATACCCAACCAGTGCAAAGCCCACCCAAAACCAGCCTCAGTATCTAACCCTCTATTACCCAAAAACCCACGTCGTTCCTGTCCTGTTCCCATCAATCATCACTATACCACCAACCTCCATCAAAGATATCACCCCTGTTCACCCCCTACCCTAGATCTAGGATTTGGTGGCTAGGTCATGGGATGGCGGTGGCAGTTGAGAGTTGATGCTCGGCGTATTGGGTGTTGAGGGTGGCCGGCGGTGATAGCGTTGATGGTTGGTATTTGTGTAGTGTCGGTGTGGTGGCTGGTCTTGGGGTGGGTATGTTGGGTAGATTGGATGAGGTTAATGTGAGACTGAGAGTAGAGCTAATGAAGGGTAATTGGGCAAACAAAGACCATTTCCTTAAAAAGGTTGACAAGTCAAATGGGAGAATAAAAAATGGAAGGAGTTTAATGTTGCCAACTTCATCTGTGTTAGGAGTAGCGTATTGTTGTTTCATGTAATTGGAGCATGCAATGAAATGGGGACTATTTTACTCTTTCTATGGTTAATTTGAATTGCAGTGCAAAAAACAGTGACTTTCTCTAGGAACTTAGCAGATATAATTTCTGTTTACTTAAAACATTCTTATTTCAAGAATTCGCATTGTCAAGCTTTCCTGTAAACAAAGAGGCAGTAGATCAGGTTCATTTTCAATTAGATTTTTCCCTGTCTGCTGTGTCTGAACAGGAATTGTACATGATATCAACAATAGAAGCTTAATCCTAATCAAAGTCCAAAAGGCGTTGTTATGTATAATGCTTGACTCTTTCCATGGTGTTAGTTTGAATTTTGAAATGAAATTCAAAAGGCATTTTCGAAACCTTTTAACTAGTAAAATTGCTACTACTCGACATTCTTCTTTCAAGCACTCAAATCTGTTGCTTTTATTTTGCATTTGGTCATATAGCTGAGTCGGCAAAGGGTCAATATTATATTTCTTTACCCTTGAAAGTTTTATATTTTGATTTTGCCAAGACAAGGTGGTTGAACTTGTATCATTTGCTCATATAGATTAAGAGTGACAAGATTACAAAGCTGGTTATTCTCCCTCTCTACCCCCAGTATTCTATATCTACAACTGGCTCCAGTCTTCGAATTCTGCAGAATATGTTCAGGTATCCTTGTTTCTAAATCAAGTCGTCGTTAACTTTTTTTTTTTGCTTACTCTAATTCAAGTCTGTTTCAGGGAGGATGCGTATCTTTCTAGTCTCCCTGTAGCTATCATTAGATCCTGGTATCAACGGGAAGGTTATGTAAGGTCTATGGCCGACCTGATTGAGAAAGAGCTACAATCTTTTTCCTCACCAGACGAGGTAGGCACTTTCATTGACTGGCAAAATTGGCCTTTTTTTTCCTGTTGTTAACTATTGTGTTAGATTTTTGTTTTGGATTGGAACTCTACAATAAGTTACATTAGACGGTCTTACATGTGAAGCCAATTCATTAACCATAAAATTAAATGAGGAATACTTTAACATTGTGGTTGGTTTCACATAAACTGTCTCAGACGAAACTCCATGTTGACACTAATTGTCATTGTTGAAATAAATGTTTAGGTTATGATATTCTTCAGTGCTCATGGAGTGCCAGTTAGCTATGTAGAGAATGCTGGCGATCCCTACAAAGACCAGATGGAGGATTGCATCTTTTTAATTATGAGAGAGTTGAAATCTAGAGGGATCAACAACGATCACACTCTTGCTTACCAGGTTTGAAACGAGAAAATCTTGTATACACATTGACTTTCTGAACATATGAACCTTCTTTATTGTAGTTTTGTAGTTACTTTTTCCTAGTCCTTTTGTCTGCATCGTTCTCTTGCCACTAATACTGCCGAGTATTTTTTTTGTTTCCTTTAATTCTTCTCTGTCGTAATTCTTTTCTTGATGCCCTAATGTTCAGAGTCGAGTTGGTCCAGTGCAATGGCTGAAACCGTATACTGATGAAGTTCTTGTTGAGCTTGGCAAGAAAGGAGTCAAGAATCTGCTAGCGGTGCCTGTGAGGTGAGATGTAGATTGATTGAGTTCATTTCCGTCTTTTGTTGTCCTAATGAATGATGATAGAGTAGTTCAATCAATTTTATTTGTCATTATTAATATCAGCTGAAATTTCAAGCATTTTACGTTGGTGCATATTATTATTGTTTCTGAAGATCATGAGGGATAAGATACGTCTTAACGGACAACATACTAGTATGAACTATGAGCCCTGCTGAAGAATTATATCCAATTTTAGAACTTTAATTGGGGTATGGACTACGGACTAAATCCCAAAGCTTTTACTTTGGCATCTTGTACTCCCTTTGTCCTAGCCAGTAGTTTACGTATTCCGTTTTGGTTCATCCCATCAAACAGTTCATGCTCGAACCCACTTGCTTGTTTACGCATAAAAAATTGATCCAAAAGCTAATGCTACTGGTGGTAAGATGAAATCTACTTGTTGGGTTGTATCTTGTATGTTATGAATCTGAAAGTTCTAAAATCGTATTTCTCTTGCAACTTAATGTAGCTTTGTGAGCGAGCACATAGAGACACTTGAAGAAATAGACATGGAATACAGGGAGTTAGCCCTCGAGTCAGGTGTTGAGAACTGGGGCCGTGTACCTGCCCTCAACTGCAACCCGTCTTTCATCAATGATCTAGCAGATGCTGTTACGGAAGCCCTACCTTTGGCCACTGCAATGTCTACAGGTGCATCTGAGGAAGGTGATAACGACCCAATCAAGTATTTTGTCAAGATTTTCTTTGGGTCCATACTCGCCTTTGTCTTGCTTTTGTCCCCTAAATTGGTCTCGGCGTTCAGGAGTAACCTTTTGTAGAGAGTAGCACGATATACCTACTAGATACTTGAAAGCTTACACTTAGAGTGCCTAAATATGTCAGGAGAACCACAATAGTGAGTAATTATGCCAAGTCCTATTCTTCTTTGTGACTAGTTTCGACACGGATAAAGAGTGGAGTTATATTTTGTAGCCTATCCTTTATGGCAATAGCACGTCTGATATAATACATAGAACATAGCATAGTTGCATTTTCTGCAACATCTGAACTCTTATTAATTGTTACGATATCTGCAATCTCCCATTGATCTTTTCTCATAGATTTGTTGGGTGTAAGAGAAGGCACGCGGCTAAGTATCTGGCTCATAAATTGTAGTGGTCTTTGATCATAACTTACAAATGTCTTCTTTAAAGTTCACAAATATAGACCTGGATCATTGCAGGTAGACCTGGTAAAGCTGACCCGATAACTGATTTGAGACCGAAAGTGACCTGACACGAGGAGACCCGAATTGAAGTGACCCAAAATGGCCTGATAAATCTAAAATGATCCGAAATGACTTAATTATGACAAAATCATGACCTGAGTGACCCAAATGATCAGACCCAAAATGACCCGAAAACAATTCGGCCCAAACGCGACCCGAATGACCAATTTACCAGGTCTAATTGCAAGTGTGGACTAAAAGGGGATTATTGATATTTTTTTTTTCGACAATTGTGGGATTATTGATATGTAGAAGTGTAGAACGAAGATGGGTGAAATCTCAACAATGTGCATGCTGTGAAAAGACCATCTTATACGGAGTACTTGTAGAGGTGCAATCGGGTCACTCGGGTCGGTTACGGGTCGGGTCATATCGGGTTCTGGTTGTGGCGGGTTAGCGACGGGTCGGGTCGGTTACGGGTCATGTCGGGTCATCTTCGGGTCGGGTCATCAACGGGTGGCAAGTCGGGTCGGGTCAGTATCGGGTCAGATTATAAGCATATATTTTATCTTATGTACTCCCTCCAATTTCATTTATTGTTCCTCTTTCCCTTTCCATCCATTTTCTTATTGTTCCCTCTTTCCTTTTTTGGACAATTTTGTGTGGTCCAAAATCAATTTGATGTGGGGTCATGTGTATTGTGTGGTCCAAATTGATTCCCTTATTTCTTATGCCAAAAAGAAAGGGGAACAATAAATGAAATTGGAGGGAGTATTTAGTTTTAGATGGGTAAATTTATGTTTAAACAACGTGTAGGTGTATTAGTTGTAATTTTAAGTGAAAATAATTAAGATTAATGTCAATTTGGTCTTATTTACACCATTATTAAGCTAATTCATTATCGGGTCATCTATCGGGTTGAGTCAATATCGGGTCACAGATCGGGTCGGGTCGGTTCAGGTCGGGTTGGAAAAAAATAAGGATGTTATCAGTTATCGAGTCGGGTCGGTTCGGTTTCGAGTCACCCAATTTTCGGGTTGTATCGGGTCGGGTTTCGGGCGGGTCGGATCAGCTTTTGCCAGCTCTAAGTACTTGGTAAAACAAGTTATATTCGTTGGATTTGATTAGAGTTTGGAGCAGTATCAATAGTTTAATTGACTTGTATTCTTGCGATGAGTTAACACCTCGAGTTATTACGTGCAAGCAAATAAGATGATAAATGTAGTGAAAGTCACCACCATAGTGGTAGTATTAAGAAATGGCAATAAGGTGTATTTTAAGCAATATAATCAAGTAGTAAATCAACCCATGTGCCCATATGTATATAATCCTAATATTACTCATCCACTAATAATCATTCATAGATGGTCAATTCCACATTTATTTATTTTTGGTTTTGTCTCAAAGTCCAAGAAAAGAAAAGTGGGTCAATTATTAGATGAGAAGTAAACCAAATTGATTGTGGATGATTATTTGCTGGCATTCCTAAAATAGAATGGCAAAACAATTGCTTGAGACACCCTGAAATGAAGAGTTGAGATCCTATGTCCCACGTTTGTGTCTCATCTCGTGTCCCATTTTCCTTATCTTACGACAAATCATCCCTCACATAATAATTGGGACGGAGGGAGTAGACCAACACAATAAGGAAGAAAGTGTAAGAATCATGAGTCAAACGGATTGTCTTATTATCATAAAGTACTAATATTTGAATTCATTTTACCCTTAAAATGGATATTGTCGTTTTTTTTTTTGAAAGAATTCCGAAGGCATTACTATAACAATGAAATGTCGAATACTACAACACTGTTTGCAAGAGGTGGTAAACTAGCCGCCTATACAACTCTACCAATAACCTTGGAACAATATGAGCTAACGCGTGTACAATATAATTGTTAACACGACTCGTATGCGACCAAATAATAGATTGGAAATTATTACAGAATATTGTCGTTGTAAGCAAGACTAGTTGTTCACCCTACATTAATCCATATATCCATATCATACCTAAATTCATATAAAAAGTATCATTCATATTTCACCCATTTAATTTAAGTATGCAGATATGAGGTGAATTGTCTACCATATGCCCTGCCATTGTCTTAAAAATATCATTTCATACAAATATGTGTGTAAGCCGCCTTATATAAGTTTATTGTAAAACAAATAAATTTGCTACTTTTACCCACTAATAATATAGTAACTAGGTAGTATTCCGCGCTTCGCGCGACTTGTTTTAAAATTTTATTATTATAATTGAAAAAAATAATATAATTGATATATAACCTTTAATATTTTTACTTGCAAATAAAAATATATTAATTTTTCTCAAATTTTATTTTTTTGGTTTAAGTTCAGTGTTTTAAAATAAAATACATATAATTTTGATAAAACTAATAAGTTATAGTTAATTACGCATGATCAACATTTTACAAATAGATTTGTGACTGACTAAATATCATATTAATTAAAATAAAATTTATTCGAATAATGCGACAATCAACATTAATTTCTCAAATTATATAATTTCACGGCATGTTATGTTCCAAATTAATTAATATTTGTTCAAAATGATGTGAATATAATTTTATGCAATTTTTATTTTTTTTACGTATAACGTGTGATATTATTTGAGAATATCTATAAGATTTATTCAAATGCTTTTGGTTGTGTCTTACTTGTGCTATGTGTCAAACAATATCTATAAGATTTTCAACTTTTGTTTTTTTTTAACAACTATAAATAATGATGTTTAAGAGTTTACCTGTAAATAAAATAAGTTGAACGTTCCAAATATCATTTTCATAAGATAACATATAAAATATTTAACTAAAAGTAATATCTAGTTAGTTATAATCAATGTTTTATTCTAGACGTATACATATTTAAATGAAGATATTAAAAAAAAATGTAATGTGTTTTCTACTTTACACGTGATTTGTAATATTATATTACTCCCTTTATTCTAAATAACTTTCCCTATTTCCTTTTTCGTCTATTCACAATACCTTCCCTATTTTCTTTTTTGGTAAATTTTATATTTATTTTAATCACCTCACCCACAATAATACCTACAATACTCATACTTTATGTTATTTTAATCATCTCATCCCACAACAATACCCCACAATATGCAGCAGGAGCTGAGGACCATGGCCTTGACTTTCTAAACAATGACCTAGCTCAGTCCAGCAATGACCAAGCCACAACAGGCCACTGCAACAAAGACCAAGCCAAGACCAGTCCCATTTCTGGAAGCAGACCTAACCAGCATCAGTAAAACCAGCAACAGCCACCCTGGCAAGCTGAATCCCTTTTTAATTAAGTCTAAATCAACCCAAGGAGCCAGGCCAGAAGATCAATGCCATCCACGGAAATTAAACTGAAGCCAAGCTGCAAATTGGGACAGGAAAGCATAAAGCATAAAGCAGCTTTCCATTTCTAACTAAACATTTGAAGATTGTCCTTAAAAGAACCTTTGCCTTGTCCCATACATTTTCAGATAGCACCTAGAGGAAGTTAAGGCTTCAACCAGTCTTTATGCAAGCAGCCAAAGTAGCCAACTGCCCAATGCAAAAAACCTGTCACTTTCACCTGCAGTTACCTTTTGTTTTCACTTCAGTTTACTTACTTTCACCTTGTATTCGTTTTTAATATATTTCCTTATGTTTGTTTGCTTCCTAAGAACATTTCCTGGCCCTTGGATGAGATATCTAGGGTTTATTTGTAAGATCAAGACAAGGAGATGCCTATATAAAGACCTCTACCTCCCACTGTTTCAGGTAGACTTTTGATAAATGAAAAACCTTGAGATTTCTCTCAACAAACCAAATTCTTATTAACTTTGCTGAGTCTTAATTATAAGTCAGGCTTAATAGTGTCTTGTGCTTGCTTAGATACTGATTAAGTACCTAGAGGTGTGTCTTGGACAATCCTGTGCTTGCTGTTGTTTAAGTCACATTGTGTTTGGATTTGTCATAACCTGTGCTTGTTGTGGTTGTGTCAAGTTCAAGTGTACAAATTGTTAAGCTAATCTCTCGTGCTTGCTGTGGTTATTAGTTTGATAATTATATCTGTAACACCCCCATACACCAAGTGCCTTACCAGGACCACATAATACATGGGAATGCAACCATGTCGGTTACCCAAGGCAATGACTATCAAATTAACCATAAAAAAACATACTTTAGATAAATAAGTTTAAAGTAATTACATCAAAACTAACTGTAAAGTAAAGTACAACTGTTCTAAAACCAAACTACCACTAAAGTAACAAAAGTATTATGATAACACAGCAGAAGACTACTATCAGACTCGTGGCGACTCCATCCCCAGCTAATCCCGCGCGCATCCATAGAATACCTGCTAGACAACTGCTCACCACCCCCGAATGGATCACCATAGTTTTTAAAACATTTAAACGGGGTCAGTTACTGATTACACAAAACACACTATATAAGATACAACACACACATTACCCAAACTCAGTCACAACTCCACACACCTGACTACACACTAAAGTGAAAACCCATCGCAACAGATATTCCACACCGCCAGTGGGGGACCGCAACCGTGCCCACCTAAGCCCCGCTCATCAATACCGAGCAAAAATCCAAGTTCCTTAATGTGTACATCCCCTCCTGTGGCGGGTTCCACAGAGGGCGAATCAAGGGCGTGAAGCCACTCCCGCAAGTGACTCCATTCAGCCGAGGACACACCTCGAGAACGACAGACAAACAACAACAACCAACAACAACATCAACAATTACCAATTAAAATACGATATAGATAAATGCCATTAACCATCAACAACCAATCAACCAACCAATTTACATGTAAACAATAACCAAGTAGGGAAACCCTACCTGGAAAAGCAATCACCAAGATCGTCACAATCAGCTAATCAAAATCGTTCTTCAACAAAATCACCTCCTATCAAACATACAATCATATAATTACCATCTAATAAACACAATACTCCCAAAACCCCCAATTTACCCAATTAGGGTTTCAACCAAAATCAATGAAACAACATAAAAACCATACTAGGATCTTACCCACATTACGACGGTCTCAACAGCGTAAAGAACACAACGATCCGACGACTCTAGCCCTTAAGATTTGATAGCAATGAGAGAGAGAGAAGCAACGTAACTTTGTTTTATCTTTGTGAAGTTTAGAAAAGTGTAAAAAAATGAAAAGAAACTGACGGATTAAGTTTATATATCTTTCTCACGTTGTTATCAAAACCCGTAAAAAACAACCAGTAAAACCAACTTACTCGATCAAGTAAGTAACTTACTCGATCGAGTGACCCTTACTCGATCGAGTCCCCAACTTGCTCGATCAAGTACCCATCAACAGAACACTGTTTCGTAAACCAAACTTACTTACTCGACAGAGTAAGCCCTACTCGATAGAGTACCCAAAGACATAGAAAACCGTAGTATTACAATATCCCTCTTTTATCCCAGAAATCAATCATAGTTTCAGTCAGGCAGTCTTCAGTATTGTGTCTGTCAGTCTGAGTTCTTCAATTAATTAAAATTACTTAGACTACTAGTAAAATCTTGAAATTTGGCTCAGTTTTAGTTCATAATTAGGATTAAATTGTCACCAAAATTCAGCATTTTAGAGGGTCATCTACTATTTTTACCAAATTACTGAAAGTCATTGCATTCCAAGCCGTGTTGGGGAATTTGTCAGAATTCTTCTTGAATTTTCTGATAGTCCCTATTGTTTACACTAAACAATACCCCCCTCCCCCCTCTCTCTCTCCCCCACAACAATATTTTATGCTTATTTAAATCAAACCCTTAAAACGTGTACCACCCATAATAAGAAAGATTATCAATACTAGGCGGAAGTACTTAATAACAATTACTTTTGTTTTAATTATTCAAACCCACCCGCGATCAGTGTGTACATACATACCCGTTATCAATTTATTTAAACCTCTCAAAATGTCATACGAAATATGTTATTTAATTTGTCTCACTACTCGTTAATTAAAGCCGTTTTATACACAAGCTAGTTGTCTCTCCCACTTAGGCCCTGTTCTTTTGGACTTAATTTCAGTTCTAATAAGTTCAATTCAGTTCAGTTCAGCTTTATTAAGTTCAGTTCAATTCATTTCAGCTCCATTCAGTTCAGTTCAGTTCAGTTCAGATCAGTTCAGTTCAGTTATTTCAACATTAATATTATTATTCTTATTTTATATTCCTATTGTTATCATTGTTATTATATTAATTTATTTACTATTGTTATTATTATATTAATATTTATTTTTAATATTTATTGTATTACTATTATATTTATTATTATTATTATTATTATTATTATTATTATTATTATTTTATTTATATTTAATATATTTATTTATTATTATATCATTATTATGATTAATAGCAATATTAGTAGTATTAATATTTATATTTATATTTATATTATTATTATATTATATTTATTATGTTATTAATATATTCATTTTTATTAATATTATTAATAACATATTTATTATTACTATTATACTAATAAATTATTAGATTACATCTATTATTATTATTATTTATATTAATTATACATCATGTTTATTTTTTAGTTATTATTATTAATATATTATATTTATTATTAATAATGTTATCATTTATATTACTAATATATTATTATTATTACTATACTATTTAGTATTATATTACTATTTTATTTTTTATATAACTTATTAGATTATTGTTATATTATATCAATATATTATTAATAATAATAATGAATAATATTATTATAATATTTATTATTATTGGTATTATTATTGTTATTATTATTATTATTATAATCTTTTTATTTTATTTCAGTTCAATTCAATTCATTTAAATTCAACTTTATTAAATTCAGTTCAAGTCAGACAATTTCAATTTAAAAAAATATGTACAAACTCGTGACAGATGAGAATTTGAGTAAATCCCGTCCGTGTCAAAATTCATCAAAATAAAGACAGGTCGAGTTTGTCAATTTCTCCCAATAATCAAATAGAGTCCCCCCCATCCTCGTCAAAAACCCCACCACCACTTTCAATTTTTCAACTTCCTTAACTTTGTTTCAAACTACTTTGTTTCAAACTCAAAAGACCCAAACGTTTGGTATTACTCCTCAACAACTTTTCTGCAAATCAAGCAAGCAAAAATGGTGTCAAAGGATTTCATTCAAAAAATGGAGACGAGACAGAACTATCGTAATCTTTGGCACACTGATCTCGTTAACGCTGTTCAAGCCGATACTCCCTGTACTTTTCTTTTTCCTTTTTTTTTTTTTCAATTTTTCTCCATTTTTTTGGTGAGAATTTGTGGTGTTATAATTAATTTTTTTGTTTGACTTTTTCAGATTGCTGCTTCGCGACCTTCTGGTAATTTTGATTCATTGAAGTTTAATTTTATTATGTTTTGCTTTCATTTTTCTTTATTTTTTGTGTTTGGGTGAATTCTTTGCTGTTTGACTTGGTTTACCTAGAGTTGACTTGCTGAGATTTATGATTCCGCTTGTTATTTTCCGGATTATTGGTGAAGAACATTGTACTAACAATTAAATTTAGGATTTTATAGTGATAATTTAGAATTTCCAGATTTTGCTTGTTATATTTTCTTCACAATTAAATTGTAATGTTAAAATTGTACTGACAATTAAATTTAGGATTTCCCGATTTTGCATGTTTTTTTTTTTTTTTTTCTGGTGTGTAATTAGGATTTTCTAATGTAAATGCATATAATGTTACGCAAAACCCTCTGGGAGACGGTATCTTACAATGTTACTAAAGGTTTCAGATCATCTTTTCTGTATCTCTTTGCAAAAACACAATCGTTATTGTAAAACCAGCTTAATTTACTTAATTACCCCAACAAAAATAACCTTCCATTATTTACCATGTTTGGTCGTGAAAGGCATAAAAGTATTTTGTAACTTGTTTTACAATGTCTTATCGTAAGGTGGTTTTACAAGAGACTTACTCTCGTTATTACGCCTACATATTCTCTCATAAATTGCGTCTATTTTTATTAATAAACCATTTTATATTATACGTCCTCATTTGATTACTTTTGGTTTGAGTTAAGGTGATGACAAGGACCTAAACTTTACCATTTTTTTTTACCATCAAGGACCTATACTTTCAAATGTTCCAGTTAAGGTCTTCACACTTAACTGAGTTAACTCCATTATGCATCTCATTAATAAAAAAACAAATTAACATTTTTAAACCTTACTTAGTTCATAACAAAAGAAAAAATACCCAGCAAAAGAGCGATAAATTAACACTTTTAACATTAATTAGGCTCCAATCAGCGGATGAATATAGCCCAGGAAGTTATATTATTGTTCTTTTGAATTTTAATGCTAGGTGAATAATGTTTATGGAAAATTGTTGCTGAAGTTAATCTGTCATGTTTACTCAGGTGGGTAGTGACTGAGGGTTGTAACTTGTAACCACTACGTCTGATTTCGAAAAATGGTGATAGATGAATTCATTCATCAATTAGTAATTTAGTATAGTTCATCATGAATAAAGAGTTTACAGAAGATACTGGATTTGGATGGTGTAGATTTCTATCATGAAGCAGATAAATATTGACCTTGCTTAGGATATTTTTTTGAAAGAATAAACAGTGAAAGTAAGAGAAAGACATGAAATAATTTAGGAGGGGTAGTTATTGACTCGAACTGAAAATTACGACACGAACCTGACAAAAAGTTAGCGGGTTATAGCTTAGGTGGTATTTATTGACTCGTATGATTGTATGTAGTTAGGCCGGGTTCAGTTTGAGATGATAACAAATCATATAAAGTTAATATGTGCATGTAACCGACACAACACTACTTATTAAACAACTCTACGACATATAACGTACCGTCAGTATTTTAAATGACAACATTTCAATCAACAAATATAATCAAGTAATCAAGGAGAGTTGAAGGGAGATCCTCGAAATTAGGTAAAAGAAAATTGCTCTAACTGCTTGCATACTAGATACTCCACTTTTTTTAGATTGCCAATGTTTGTTTTACCGTTAAAGTTAACGAAATTCACATAGGAGTCCCTTAACTGTAAACTTAAAATGTTTAGGTCCTTACCTGTAAAAAAATGCATAGTATAGGTCCTTATATTACCCTTTACCCCTTTTGGTTTCATATTTTAATTGTAAAATGGTCCTACAATAAGTTTATTGTGAGACTGGCTCTCAGAAATCTACCCATAATGTTAAGGTGTAGTTTTAAATTGCTCGAAGTTTTTTAGAGAAATAGAAACATGTCCGTAAAAGCTAATCCAATGGTCAATTTTTTCGCGTATATGTTGAAACATTTTAAGGTACATCCGCTGTACCACATTTCCACACATCCCAGCAAATGAAAAGACTCGTTTATTTCACTTAAAAGTTAAAATCACGTTGTTAATTGTGAGAATTGTTGTAAATCGCAATTGTTTTTTCATTGGCTAAAGGTGTACAATGAAATGGTACTCGAGGTGTAGCTAGAATTTATCATATATGTAATATCTTTCTTAGTCTTTGATGATATGACAATGCTCCTTCCCGCATTTTGGAACATCACTATTGGTTTCTCTTAGTTCTGAGCATTCAATTGCTCTTATATATATGGAGTAAATGTTGTACTATTTCACAGAATGATTTTCCCCAACTTTGATTTGCTAAAGTGTTTTCATTATCTAGTTGTGGATAAAGGGAGTGAGTGAGATTTTCAAAGGGAGGAGATAAGGAAGGTGATTGCTGTCTACCAACAGTTGCATTGTACTGTTTTCTAATGTTGAGTATAAAGGCGAGGCTTTGTGGGAGGAAAGTGGAACACCTACCAAATATCTATAAGCTTCACCACAAGAGCAACATTCGCATGTATGCTGGTGTTGAAGAGATAAATTGAGTGTTATGTAATTGTCAACATAGGGTATCCTATCCATTGAACTCTTAACAGTTTTTGCTTTTATAAGCTTTGTGTTAAATAATTACTAATTACTAATTACTAGTAACTTGTTTATCAATCGTTTAAAAAATGATAATGTAGATGTCTTTCCATTAAAACCAGTCATGTATTTAAACAAAATGGAGGCGTACATCTGGTCTCATTTCCATGATGAGGGAATGAGGGTGGACACTTTATTTGTCATCTTGAATAATTATGACCGTACATTTGTTATATGCTCTCTGGTATCAAGAATTTTAGTCCGTTTCTTCACTTGTTTTCATTTATGTTCTCTTTATAGCATTTCACTTAAGAGTGGAAACACGATATTAATTTTTGTCGTTTGTCTTGATATAAATGTTGCTATTATTATTCTATAGGCTCCTACAGCTGTTTGTTTCCGGAACACCATCATAATTGTTCATGTTTTTTTTTTTGTTTTGTTTTGGTGATACCACCGCTAAAGTTCTCTTTCTTCATTTTCAGTTCACCATGTGCATCATATCTGCTTCGGAAACGCGCTCTTTATAATGATATGACAAGGTGAATGTCCATAGCGAATCTTGATGTATGCTTGGGAACATCAAGTAGAAATTATGGGAAATTTTATGACATGAAGTGAGATTCACTATACTTCTCTTCAATGTGTAGATATGTGTGCTGTGGAGGTTATATGCCTTGCAGTGGGCGGTGTGGAGAGAGTCGCTGCCCTGAATTTTGTCTTGCTACTGAGGTATAATTACTTTTTTTTTTTTTTTTTTTACAAAGACTCATATTGAATGAACAACCATGGTCCTTTCATTTGTTGATATACTAGCTGAGATGCCATGACATATGCATATCGTTGCCCGACTTAATTCAGTCTATTTGGTATTTTGTTTCTTAGAACCAACGGATCCTTGTAGGAACGTGTCAAAATTCAAACTACCTGTTGTTATTAAGGAATTTAAACAAAAAATCCTTTTTCCCTAAATATACAGTATTGTCATATGCGAGGTACTAGGGAGTAGACCCGACAAATGGGTCATTTATGGTATGTGTCACTTCTTGTTGGGTCATTTTTAATTCCGTAGTTAAAAAGGGGTTAATTAGAAAAATATTGACTAAAATTGCAAGGTAATATTTAGGCCCTGTTTGGTGCTCAACAGATTAATATTAGCAGAAGCAGATTAATATTATAAATGACAGATTTGATTGACAGGTTTGACTAGTATATTTCAATTAGTAGATTCAATACAAGTGTTTGGTAATTAGCGGGTTTAGGTTAATAGATTGTTGTATTTATGTATAAATGGTTGACAGATTCATTTTTCACAATCTACTAATGTGAATATGCTGGGGGAGCAGCATATTGGAAAACAGTAGATTGGGCTCCAATCTAGTGTTTCAATATGCCGGTTGCCAAACACTCAAATTAGTAGATTGTTAAGTCAAACATGCTAAAAGCCTTGACTATGCTGAAAATTTACCAATCCGCCGTTTACCAAACGCCCTCTTAGTGTGATATAAAATTAGCTATTTTGGGTCATTTTAGATTGGGCCAGGTGATTTTAGGTCATTTTAGGCTGTGTCAATTTTGAGTCCAACAAAGTATGGATCAGTTTTTAATATATCTTGTTATTTGCCAAAAGACACTACTTTCGACGTTGCTGTGATTTGGTTTTTATATCTTGTTCTTATAGTAGATACATATGTTGTGTGTAAGCACGGTGGGAGGCTGTTAATCTGTTATATCGACGGTCCGAATTTATTGTATTTCTGATTTTTTTTGTTTATTGCTCCATCCTGCTCAACAAAATTGATCACTTTCATTTGCAAATCACAACTCCACGTTAAGAAATTAGTGGAAATAGCCTAAAAATTGGCCTTCAACAAGTGAAGTTTCACTTCCATTTGATCTGCCACACTTTGCTTATATGTCTAGAGGGTACTATAGGAAGATTATAATATAGTTATATGGTGTGGTGAGTGATTAGTTGTTTGACATGCATCAAATGGAGGATGATCATTCAATAACTTTTCCTTTAATGCCTCTTCTAGGGTAATGTTGTGGTTGAGGCTGAGGTCACATATTCTCAATTATGTGAAATCGTACTTAACATTAGAGAACTGACATTGTTTTTGTCATTGTTGTCTTTTCATGTGATTATCCGAGTCATTGATTGTTTCCTTGTGTCTGTTGCTCTTTTCTAATAATGCTAAACATTTCATCTTGGTTCCTGATTATCATATATTTTGTGATCAACAGGTTTTCTGCTGCTTTGCAAATTCTGTGGCCTCTACCCGTTTTATGTTGCAGGATGAGTTCAACATTCAGACAACACAGTGTGACAACTGCATCATTGTATTTCTTCTCTCCTTGTGACTTATCCGTGAGATTACCATGCAGTTTGCTGTTTTTATTTTTCTCAAATCGTTTTCCTTTGATGACAGGGTTTCATGTTCTGCCTGAACCAAGTTGCATGTATATTTTCTATTGTTGCTATGATTGTTGGGAGTGAAGAAATTTCACAAGCATCTCACATATTGAACCTCCTTTCTGATGTAGTTTACTGCTCGTATGTAACATTTCTTTGTCATTTATTCCATCTTTCTTTAGGAGGGAGGGGGCCTTGGCTTCTTCATTTGCTTTGATGTCCATCTGATAAGTGGTTTTCTGGTTTTGCAGGGTCTGCGCGTGCATGCAGGTTTGGCTTCCTCCCACGCTTTTAGTTTGTGAAACGAATTATGTGTGGTTAATGTAGTGAAGAGTCAAGATGCAAGTGCACGATCTCGATCAATTACAATGAGTTAAACTAGGCAAAAGAATTTTGTGTATATCTACAGTTCACACAGTTGGCTGTTTCAATATTCGTACTCCCTCTACTCAACTTTCTTCTTCCCATTTATTATTATTCTCCTCGCGTATTTTGGAAAAATGGGATGAACAAAGCCGAGTGGAGGGAGTATGACAAATCTGCCTCTCAATATTCACGCCAACAAAAAAATTGCCAATATACACGGTTAACCTGTTTTTACTTTTCAATCATTTCTTAGGCGCTATGAAATTTCACCATTCTATGTACCTCTGTTTTCAGCCACTGTTTCCTTTGTCATATATCCCTGAAACATTTGATCTCAATTTGACACAAAAGCCAATCTCCATTGAATTGCAACTACAAGTTTACAACAGAAAAACTCTGATGCACTTCTTGTCTCATGTCTCCGTTTTCACTTTTCTTATTTTCTTGTTATTTCATTGCTCTTTTTCTTTTTGCATTTTTGCATTTTTACATTTTCTTTCGCTTACTCTTTATCTTTCCAAATTTCATTTTCTCTCTTCATTCCCCTTGTCTGTCGTGCTATGTTCCTGACACCAAGTATTATCTAATTTGTTCTTGTACCCTGTAAATTTGGGCCTTGTTTGGATCGGATGATTTGGAGGGAAAGGGAGGAGGCATACATCCTTTGATTGGTTAGCTACTAGGATAGGAGGGAAATGAAGGGGAGGCCTCTGAGGCAAATTAAAATCCTTCCAACAAAGGACATATTTAGAAGGAGATTGTATCCCACCCCTGTCCCGTTACCCCTCCCCTTCCTTTCCTTTCCCGTGCTTTCCTTCTACCCCCTCCCTTCCTTGCCTTCCTTAACTTGTGTCCACACAAGGCCTTAAGAGTAGTGGAGGTAACAAGTTTACCGTATCAGTTAAGTGTGTGAGTGAGTACTACCTTTTCATTTTTTTGGAATTCCGTCTTCTTTAGTTTAGTTGTGCTACACTGCTAATGCTTACTTGGTTGAGTTGCTCTGTTTACTAAACTGAAAATAGTCC
The DNA here is from genome assembly GCF_048544455.1 of Silene latifolia. Lineage (NCBI taxonomy): Eukaryota > Viridiplantae > Streptophyta > Magnoliopsida > Caryophyllales > Caryophyllaceae > Silene > Silene latifolia. The sequence goes on along the minus strand of NC_133531.1, from coordinate 127,095,682 downwards.
TTAATATGAGTTGTGATAGTTAAATAGCATTTGTTGCTTAATATAGACCAGCTGATGTTATAAATGGACTAGTACTCTGGCGGAGAGCCAGCTCAACAAAGTAATCAATTAAGTAATTCAGCTCTAAATTTGAGACAACATTTCCGTACATACTCATATTTTGAGTACCTATACAACCGTTGTTGAAAAACATGGGACTCTTGTGACTTTTCCATGTTGCCATAGTTGAGTCCAGTTGCTTATGCAGACGTGGCGTGATGTTCTGTTCGTAGTTGAGACTTCATGGACGTCCTCATTTTAGCAATGAGAGTGGTTTTTTTTTTTTTTTTTGTTATTATAACATTTTGCATCTTCAGCCAAGTGCCATGGCTTTGTTGATTATTTGTACAAATTGGTTTGCCAATGTGATCGTTTGTTTAGCATTTAATCACTGACAGATAATTTCTGATGAAAACCAGAAGTTAAGTCCGGTTAATTTGGATTAGTAATGGTAGATTGCCAAATGTTGCAGACACAACACAAGGTTGAAATGGACAAACGTGATGGCATGTTTGGTTCACAGCCAATGGCAGTGCCTCCAGTTCAAGGGATGTCTCGGATTGATCAGCCCTATCCTCCCACTGTAGGGTATCCTCCCGCTCAACCTCAACCAGCCTACGGGTATCCTCCAGCTCAACCCCAACCAGTCTATGGGTATCCTCCTCCTGGGGCGGCTCCACCTCAAGGATATCCACCAGCTTATCCTCCTCAAGGCTACCCCCCATCTGGGTACCCCAAGTGATGTTACTTCGGGAGTGAACCTCTTTCCAAGGCATGATTCATACGGAGTAATTTTTTGGAAAAATTACCGGAGAATAATCTGAAGTTTGAGTATCTGACATAATTAATCCCAAGTTTGCTTCACTATCCTGGTTTTGCTCTATCTTTTTTATTGGAAATGAATACCCTAAGTAAGCTTTCATATTTCATCGGAGATCCTTTTTCCGGCAAAGAAAGTAAGCGCAAAATCAGAGTAATGAAATGAACTTGAGTTTATTTGTGGAAGACTTAAACTCATGTGACACTTGAGACAAACTTCAGACTATCCCTTGTCAAATTTTCCCAATTTTCTGAGCTTGTTTATTCTTTGTGAACAGTATATGGTTTTACCCTGGTATATATATATTCCTGGTGCAACTCGGCTTGTTGCGAGTCTTGTGACAACTCGGTGACCTATTTTCTTCTTGTAGTTTCCTAATATACTCTCTGTCGATGTCTGTAAAACATTGCTGTAAGTGTGTTTGTGGATCGAAGAATGATGGGTTGATTTAGCGCTCATTGATGATACTCTAATTGTTTGCTAGTTTATCGTAAATCCTGATTTATTGCAGCGCTATAATTGAGTAATTTACATGAAAAGATAGTGTTTAATCAGGACCCAAGATCCAAACTTGATATTGACAAGGATGGATTCGTTTAGGGGTTTTGACATTGCTATGTTCGGGTGAATCGACTTGAACATGTGGTTAGACTAGATTAACTCCGTATCATTTGATTACTTTTCTTCCATCTTCGTTCGAAAGTACGATATTGAACTTAACCACTTAACCGAACTGTAAAAAGAATTACGAATTACAAACAAACTAATTTTATCACAGTTTCGATTCAACAAAGTTTCGAGTACAAAAAGGAACAAGCATTGAAATGCTCTTCATATTGAAGTTCATCCGTCTCATTCCCTTCTTGTATTTGCACACATACATGTATTGTAGCAAGTCTGTCTCAAGACGGTTGCAAAATTAGATCTGTTACACGCAGGGCCGGCCCAGAGGGTTGTTTACTGGGTTAAATGACAAGGGCCCAACAACAGAGGGGGCCCAATATGAAGAAAAAAAAAAAAAAAAAAAAAAAACTCAAAAATCAAAACGCACTGATTCTTCTCAGTAAACAAAGAGGGAAAAAGTAAAGTAACATTACTTTTACATTTTCTAATTTGACTCTTTCCTTTTAAATCTATCACTCACTCTCTCTCTCATTTGCATCTACCAAAATCAATTTTTCCCCAAATTTTCTAGGGTTCTTCAAAAATCTGCTCCACAGTTTACATTTTCATTCCTTCAAAATTGGAATATTGAAAAGGAGTAAAAAATTTGGGTGATTGTGTCTCTACCGCTCCTCGACCTCCGTTCGCCTCTTCCTTGGTTATCTATCCGCCTCGTGGCCTTAGTCAGCCAAGAATTCAGAAATTTAGGGGTGTTCTAAATCATTTTTTTTTTTCGTAATCTTCAATTTTATCAATTTAAATTGTTGATTCATTGATTTATAAGTTGTACTGTTGTGGGTGTTTTAGGCTGCGGATCTAGTGACCTGCTATATCGTTTTTTTTTTGTTCGGATTTTCAGCATGTATGGTTGTTTTGTTGTCTTTGTTTGTGAACTGTGATTCTGAATTTATTATTGAATTATTGAATTTCTAAGTCTTAAAGTCTCTTATTGAATTCCAATTATCAATATTGCCTTAAAAAAATACGAGGAACTTACGAAGGAGTTACAAATTTGTTTAAAATATTGTCAATGCAAATTTAATTCACTCAAATGATAGTTTACATGATTCTATATTTCTATTAATGAAATTACTGGGGGAAGCACTAAAGGGGCCTTTTTTTTTTTTTTTTTTTTTTTTTTTTTTTTTTTTTTTGATGTACCAAAAAAAAGGGGCCTTTTTTTACGATTTTGCCAAGGGCCTCAATACTTTCAGGACCGGCCTTGGTTACACGTTTTTAACTGTCTCAAATAAGATTTGTATGAAACATATAACATTTAACTATCATTATATGAAAATGAATGAAAGATCATAGACATAAATAAAATAGAAAAATGTGTAAATAAACACGAAATTTCTTTGAAATTCTTATTTTCACTTCTGTTTTTCCTTCAACATACTTCTGTCAGTATTTTCACTAATATCTACATCTCATTATGCAAATAATGAGCCAAAACTAACCAAAAAAAAAGGGATGCATTACAATTTTCTGTTTCATCTCCCCAAAGCTAAGCTAAAGTGAAAAAATTGCCCCACTATAAACATTACGAGTAATTATTATGTAAGACGGTGCTATAAAAAAGGAGTAATGTGAGAATAATCAGAATATAAATCAGGAATAGTAGCTACTTCAGAAGCAACCCAAAGTTTGTGATTGAAGTAACCTTCCAACTCTTTTGGCACTAATCCCTTCCTACACAATGGGCACGTCTTTCTATCACAGTCAATCCAACTGTCCACACAGCTCCTGTGGAACACGTGTCGACAGTTCCGCATCCGTCGGATCTCCTCCCCTTCCTCGTACTCACACAGGCACACCGCGCAGCAGCTGTCCTCCTCCTGGGCCCGGCCCGGCCCGGTGCAGACCGTCTCCGCGGGCAGCATTGTCCGGATCAGGGCGGCCGAGGCAGATGCTATGGCGGGCCGGGTCGACACGGGTTCAGGATGGGCCGAGAGCCCGGGTTCGGGCTCAACGAGGCTCGACAGCCCGAGACAGGAGAGGAGGGCGAGGGTGAAGGTGCGGATGAAGCCTAAGAGGGAGAGGAAGTTGATGAGGAGGTTTGGGAGGAGTACATCTGTGTAGCCAGCTGGGAAACCCATGGCGGCAATGTATCGATGATTCTTATATGAGACGGTCTTACATGAAAATTATGAGATGAGAACAAATGAGAATTGGTGATTGATGAATGGTAGTAATTGGAGTGACGGTTGGAGAGGAATGTAGGAAGTGTATATATAGAGTGAAAGAGTGGGAAATGGTGGGCTACTAAAAGTAGAGTAGAAGTTGTGTAAGAGTGACATAACATTAAAGGGTAAGTAAGTAAAGTAGGGTCCTAACTCCCAAATATTAAGGTCATGTCCATCATTCTTTTCTCATACAAGTACTAATCATTCTTTTTAAGTAAAAGGAGTATACTTATTAATATTTCTCACTTTAACTACCACTTAATTCAGATTGGTTAAGTGACTAACTAATAATAGGATTTCTTTTAGGTACTAGATTGTTAAAATCTATAGTAGATCTTATCAAAGGTTCATTTTTAATGTTTTTTTCAACCTATATTTTGGGGTATTATGTCATAATTGTTTGTATGTTATTTAAGCAAATTGCTTTGCTGGGTTTTCTTCGGATGTTAACTAATTTAATTGGTAAAACTTATAGAAAGAGGTATTTATAATCTGAGTTCAAATTCTGTCATCATCAAAATTGTTCTTGTGGCTCTCTTTAAACCTAAAAAAAATTAGAACTCGTGTTTCTTAGGTGACAAATGACAGGGCAAAACGAGGATACACATATTCTCAAGTGTCTATGCTTTATAAATTCTATGAGATTAGAAGCACAAAATGAAGCTCAACTATCACAATAATTCATATGGGTTAGTTCAAATTATGAAATAATCAAGTGAGTATTATTAGATTCTTTATTGTATTAGTATTAGCTAATCCCTCCAAATAGACGTCAACAAGCAAAGTTAACAATGGATCATTGTAGGGTGATATGTATTATTGTTAGCTTGGCGGTTGTGCGACTAATACATACCAGTTGGTCTTCCTTCAAACGGACCATTTTGATCTGAAACAATAAGAGGATTTTGTTACCAGTTGACAACCAAATGTGACGATTTGTGAAAAACTAGTTACCATAAGCTGTAACACTGACTAAACCATTGAAGTTATATTTAACCATAAAATGATTACAAAATCTCATCTTATTATTACAGACCAAAATAACCTCTAAAACAAGAATTTGTGAATACATACATTAGGTGGTGGTCCTTTTTTCATACTTTGTTTTTTCTTGTTTTTCTTGGTGGTTTCCTCATAAGTTATGCCTAATGGACCAGACACGCCTTCTCTCCTTCCAAGAAAATATGTTCAAGCCGCCAACTCGTCGACCATTATTCAACACAAGTCCTAGCTAGACCGGAATTCCGATTATCTCGTCGCATTTATATTGTCCCTATTTAATTGTGTTTCTAGTTGATAAGTATATATTATATGAAAAATTCTTAGGTCCTTCGACCATTCTAGATATTATAGAAATTTTGAACAATAATCTGAAAATGGTATAGAGAGGACATTGAAAGCAAAGGTGTATGTTATATTATATGTATGGCAAAGAAGTGTTGGAGAAACAAGATGAAATTATTAAAGCAAAGGGATGGAGCCATGGAAGACATGAAGGTGTGGTAATTGGTAAATAGTAACCCCACTTATAATATAGGCAACGTCCCTCTGAAGGCATTGCCTTACAACGACAAGACACACTGCCACCCACCACGCACTGCACATACCTGACTACAGTACTACACCCATATGCATTATATGTTTACACCTAATGTTGACATCTTGTGTTACACTTCACACTTCACCCTTCACACCACAATAGCCATGAGAACTTAAATAAATCAACTGATAACAATTGTTTGAATTGTGTTTTATCAAAGGCCTTGAATTCGACCCTTAAAAATACAGTAGTATTAAAACTTAGGGTTTTTTGTCAAACGCAACCTTTAAAATTTTTTTTTTTTTCCAAACACCACCTTTAAAAAAAAAGTTTGTAAAACATAACTTTTATTAATTTTTTTGTTGTCAAACACGACTTTTTGGCCGAAGGACTTCACATTTTGCAATGGGGTAACTTTCAGTCGATGTTTGAGATAACAAAAGATGTCGGTTTGAGGTGTTCTTGGACTCGCTGGAAAGGTGGAAATACAAGCTTTCCAGGGGTTATCAATACGATGTCAAAGGTGGCCTTATATGGGGTCTATTAATGTGTAAAGTAAGGTTGGTTGGAGAGGCTAGCTCTAAAGCAAGTGGTCATAGGGTTTTTCGTGGGTCTTTTAATGGGGTTAAGATGTTTTATTTGGTCTGAAATTTGGTATATAGATAGAAGAGAGTGTAAGATAGGTCGTAGTTGTGTTGTTTTTGGTGGTTGTTTGTTGTAAGTGCTGGTTTGAGGTGGGTGAATTGACCCACAAAAAAAATCCTACTTTGACATTTTTTTGAATGTTTTTTACCTCCAAATTAACTCCCCTCGAACCACCACTTATAACCAACAACCACCACAAACAACACAACTAAGACCTACCTTGCACTCCCCGCTACCAACATACCAAATTTCAGACCAAACAAAGCATCCTAACCTCATTAAAAGACCCACTAAAAATCTCCGACCATCCGCTAATCTCTCCGACCAGCCTTACTTTACATAGCTATAGACCCCACATAAGGCCACATTTGACCATCGTGTTAATAACCCATGGAAAGCTTGTATTTCCACCTTTCCAACGAGTCCAAGAACACCTCAAACAGACATCGTTTGCTATCCCAAACATCGATTGAAAGTTACCCTATTGCAAAATGTTAAGTCCTTTAGCCAAAAAGTCGTGTTTGACAACAAAAAATTTATTAAAGGTTGTGTTTTACAAACTTTTTTTTTAAAGGTGGTGTTTGGCAAAAAAAAAAATTTAAAGGTTGTGTTTGACAAAAAACCCTAAAACTTATGAGGAATAACATTATTGTCTTAATGGTTGTATTTGCCTCAAATCCGGACTAAAGCAAATGGTATACACCGATACATCAAACACTTCACACCGCAATATTAGATATAACAAATTACAAGTTACTCCTTAACAGGGGCGAGGCCAGGAATTCTATAATGGTGTAGCAAAATTAAGTCGCTACTATATATACAAAATTTGATTATTATCGATATGGTTGTCTGAAACGTATAACATATAATTTTGGTCAATGTATTCTTATATATGTCGAAATTTTTTACAAGTGTATAATTTTCCTTCTAAAGAAGAGTTGCAATAAGAAATAAAGAATTTAACTCATTTTTTACTTAAAAAAATAAATAATTGAGAACAAAATTAAGTTCTTCAAAGAAGAAAGGAAGTAATAACTTCAAAATAAATTATAAATGGAAATAAACAATAAAATAAGGTAACTGAAAATTGACTCAAAAACTAACCGTTCTCAATTAATTGCACTACTCCCCCTTTTTAGTCAGTAGTTTACACTTGTTTTATTTCTCCTCACAAAATAAAGCAAGTGTAAACTATTCATTGGGATAGAGAGGGTAATACTTTTTCTTTTCTAGGAGTAATTCCGTTTTTATAATGTAAATTTTTTAAATATAAAAAAAAGAAACAATTTGACTTCAATTTGTCTTTCGGCTTCTACTACGCGCTTTACATTTTTGTTACTTATTTTTTTTAGAATTGTTATTGGGAGTTATTTCAGCTACAATTAATAGGATTTATGGACTTATAGGACTTTAGTGCACCTAAATAAGTACGGAGTAATTGTTTACTTTGAGAATCAACATAAGATTAAGGCCCTAAGATTAAAGACATAGCATTAGTTAGTCTATTTGAATGAACAAAATGAAATAATGGTGCAGCAAATCAACAACATAAGATTAAAGACAAAGCATTAATTAGTCTATTTGAATGAAATAATGGTGTAGCAAATGAAAAAATTCTCATTAACTTTTTGGATAATGGTGTAGCAAATGCATCACCATTGTAATGCATGGCCTCGCCCCTGCTCCTTAACAAAGGTATTTATTTACAAGGCTGAGATTGAGTATTTGAGTTCCTCACTTTTATCTATTTCATTTTAAGATGTCTCCTTCGTTTGTTTACATTTCTATTTTAAGAAGGTTTTTAATAGGAAATTTGAACCCCTAATGGGACAATTATTCACTTGTCATCCATCAAGTACAATAACAAATAGTCCCCTCCTCTTTCCTAATTTGTATGTCAAAAGCAAAGATAATTAGGTAAACAAAAGACCGGGACGTAGGGAGTACCCGTGAAGAAACTATATGTTCCCACATCACCACATGTGACATGAATAGAAGATGAGGGAGTTCATCACTATGCCGCTTCACACAAATGCCCTTTGGGGTTGAAGTGTGGATGCAATTGCAAGTCTCTCCATAGCTGGTGCGAATATTCCACTTCAGAACCTTTTGATCATACTGACTTTGATACCATGTTAAGAAACTATCTCAATCAAAAGATTAAATTGGTGGTTGGAATTCCAAAATCGATTTTATACTATATCACTTTATTTGGGTGTGACCCTTTTAGGAACAAGGTATTACAATAGATAGTCCGTACTACTTATTTGCAATTTTTCCAAGGTTTAACGAGCTGAGGGCAAAAGATTCCCAAAAACCCTTTTCACACGTTTGAACAAGCTATACTGACAAGATACTGGTGTTTGGTTTTAGATCAGTGTGCAATTAGAGACATTGCCAACTAAATCTTCTTTGATTAACAGCTTTTAACCTTTAATTAGTTATTTGCTTTATTATGCTAATAAGCTTTTGTCTTATAATAACTGTCATCCCCTTCATTTCCTAGTCATTTCGTACCCCCCATCTATGTCCTTATTGCCAATTTGCAAAAGTAACGATTCACTAAAAGGGAGGAGAACAGAGAAAGACCATGATTTGCTAGTGATTAGTGATTACGACTCGGTGGAATTAAGACATTGTCTATGCTCGCAAAAAGTTCAAGTTACATAAGAGTTTTTAGTCTAGTGATTTGAGGTATTGTAATAAGCCAGGTTCAAATCAGTGATTATGACTTGGTGGAATTAGACCTGTACTTGGGGCGGGCCGGGCTGGTCGTGGGCGGGCCGGGCTCTCCTAGTCGAACCCGGGCCAGGCCAGGGTGAGGGGCGGGCTGGGATATGCTTGACCCGGGCCAGGGCCCGAGGCGGGCCAAGGGCAGGTCGGCTGACGGGCCTTACCAATTTTTTTTTTTTTTTTTTTATTTTTGCTTAAATGACGGGCCAAGGGCGGGCCGGGCTGAAATTTTAGGACCCGGGCCAGGCCCGGGTAAACGGCGGGCCAAGGCCGGGTCGGACCAGGTTGCATAAAATAACGGGCTAAGGCGGGCCGGGTCAGCCCGTGCTGATGGCCAGCTCTAGGTGGAATTATTACATTGTCTATGCTTGCAAATAATTCAAGTTATGTAAAAGCCTTTAGCTTAGTGATTAGAGGTATTGTGGATAATAGGTCAGATTTAAATAAGTGATTAAGGCTTAGTGGAATTAAGACATTGTCTATGCTCACAAACAAACAATTCAAGTTACATAAGAGCTTTTAGCCTATTGATTAGAGATATTGTGGGTAATAGGTCAGATTCGAATCTCCTTATTGTATTGCCACCGTTGTACTCATTTGACACCAAATCAACACAATCACAAGACCTAAGAATTAAATTAAATATGACAAATAAAGTAAGTTTAATTTCATCACAAGGCGTACACACATATCACTTATGGATATATGGAGTACATAGTATTAATAAATGTTTTTTTTTTTAAATTTGTTTGGGTATTGAAGTGGTCGTATGTAATATCTATGTTAAGTGAATATGTTTTTCAGGTAGGGTATCCTATTGACAAGCTAAGTCATTGTAAGCTCATATTTAGTACTTAATTAAAGAGAATTAGAATATTAGTCATATAAACAAAATGCACTTTCTTTTCTGAAACTCTATGACAAAATTTTGCTCTATAGTTAAGTATGCTTATTTGGGGGTAATTTTAGATCGAATGTGTGACTTTCTTAGCAGGTTTCCAGGACGCGCATAAATAAGGCCCAAATACGCTAAAAAAGATCCGTATTAACTCATAGGTAAGTACACATTTTAATAAGTCACCGTGAATAACCGCTCCTAACTCTAAGTTCAGGTCAAGGTGTCACATATGATGGATATGAATATGAATTTAGAAGACCTTTTTTTTGTGTGAACAAGTTTGCTAAAATAAATTCTCTATGAACCACGTTGGTCATCAAATCATTATGGAGATAATATAATCTCGGAGAAAATGGGGTCTTTGGAATCACGAGAACACTTTTTCTTGTAAAACTTTATTGACTCTTTTGACATATCTTTGGAGAAACAACGAAGCATGTCCTTTTGCCAACTTATTTTGACGTCACATGTGACATGTTCTGTCTGCAAGGACTCTTACCAGATGTTAAGGTTTTGGAAATGTCGATGTTGCCGTAACCGTTAAAATTGCCATTACAAACTTGTAAACATGAAACAATCAAAACAACTCTTCGAAAGTGAAATAATAGTCTCTCCATTCCGGTTATTTGCTTACCTTTAATTTGGCGTAAAGATCAAGGAAAAAAAAAGTCAATTTTAAGATGATAATTGAATCAACTTGAGTGTGGAGAATCAAATGACTCATTAAAGACATTCCTATAAATAGAATGTAAACAATTGATGACTGAGACACCTCAAAATAGAATAGGTAAACAGATAAACGGGACGGAGGGAGTAGTAAGCAATAACCTAACTTTGAATCGAGATATATGATTCGCTATCCTCCTTACCCGTCCTTTGAATCGCTATCCTAGCTCAACCCTAGTCTTCCTTCCATAGGGATGGCCTTGGCCAATTGGTTATACAAACGTTTTTCCAATAGTGAAGATTTAGTCGACTTATCCCGTATAGATTGATGAGATCGAAACTAAGACACATAAAATATATAGTTGTTCAATTATAAAAATTGATAGACTATTTCAATAATAAAATTGTAGTAAATAATCACCTTGATTCCATTCGATATATGCAACAAATATCATACATTCATTTTTTTTAAATTTTTAGATAATAAGCATACATGAAATGAGGCAAGTTTTTAGATAGTAAATCCATAAATGAAAAATACAATAGAAAGTTTAAATAAACTTGTATGGGCCATTTGGCGTGTATCATGGATTTTAACTTTTTCTTTGAGTGAAAAATTCAAGAGGGCGAATAAGTGATAATAAAGTTTGATAATTTTAATTGAAAAGTTCGATAATTTTAATGGAAAATTTTGAAAATTTATCGTTCAGCAAGGACGAGCGCCTTGTATCTCAATCACTATCTTGAACTTTTGCTTAGAACAATCTTTTACATGATATCAGAGTTTGATGGCTCTAAATCACCAAGTTCAATTCCTTTGGAGAAATCTATTGTCACCGATGAAATTCCAGCATAAGAAATGAGTAGACATTTGCATTATACACTCTTCAAGCAAAACGAACTTTTATATGGATGAGTGTATTCAGGAGCGATTATGGAGGGGGTGCACAAGGTTCATCTGCACCCCAAAACCCAGAAATATTTGCTATGTTGTTTAATAAAAAATCAGTGTAAATTAGTTAGCTCAGTGGTCAGATACATGATTAGTGTGCCAGAGGTTTTGTGGTCGACTACTACTACAAGCAACTTGTAATTTTTTTTTCCCATACGTAATAAGTTATTATAAAATTAGCCCAATGAAAATATAATCTCTTTATTTTTTGCCTTATTGACCCATTAGATTGGCTATGTCATTAAATTTCATTTTAAAAGTAAAAATTCAAATCTAGGTTATTTAAATATTTTGTTTTTCAAGTTCTTTTTGTTAAAACTATTTATTAAAAGATATACCTTATTCTTAAGAATTGCCTCCATTTGTTAAAATAGTACTCAAAAAATCTTAAAGATTGGGGACATTCGAAAGAATTGGAGGTATTAAATAGTATCTACTTTTTTGTTAAGTTTTATTATTGTCACTTATATTGTTTTAAGGCTAGAATTTTGTTTGTGTTTAAACTCAAATTCGGCTGGCGGAGTTCTTAATCCCCCATTAACCTTATACCATATGCGTAATTGTCCAATTTCCGCACCTCTTATATTGAATTCCAAGAGCCGCCCCTGAGTATATTAGAACATTAAATTACTGACTGAGACTCAACTTTACCAACTTTACGAAAAAAAAAACTGGGATACGATAGAAAATGAGACAAAACAAAGCAAAGAATCCGCCCGTGGATTCGATAAGTAAGACATGTTCTTTTGGACTTAAAGTCACTCATATCAAGTCCAGTTTAACTCTTTTGAGTTCAGTTAAAAAAAGTTAAACTTCTATAAGTTCAGTTCCTATAAATTCAGTTAAACTCGTATAAGATCGGTTCAATCCTATAAGTGTAGTTTAGCATTTTTCTATAAGTTAAGCCCTATAAATCTATAAGTTTAGTTCAGCTCCTATATATAAACTCAGTTCAATTCACATAAGCTCATATATTAAGTTCAGAAAATTTAAGCTCCTATAAATACACTACAGTTCAGTTTAACAAATTTACTTCGTATGTCTTAAATAACAGGCCTAAGTATTCTTTCTTTGTCATTGAACCCAATTTTGGGCCTAACAAAAGAATTAACGACAAGAAAAGCCCGATGCGAATCAAATTCATGGAATGCATTAAATAGCAATGTCCTGCCTCATTAAATGTAGAGGAGACCTAGTCACAATTATAGGTGTAGGTCATACCACTCAAATCCAACTACCATGCTCCTACCCACCTTTGACGTTCCGCTCGGGAAAAGATCCTCTCCATTTCCTTAAAAGAAATCGAACATCTAATTTTGTAACAATCTAATAATTGTAATAGTTTTTTAAAAGTAATGTTTAGTGGATAAAAAAAAATATATTAAAATATAAGTGTATTAGAGAGGAAATTGAGAGAAACAAATGAAGACGGTCCAAATGTTCCGCTCATAAATCTCCGATTGGGACTGCATCCCATTTTTCTGGTCTATTAAGACTTCTGTTAACATCCTTAACGATTACGATAGGATAGGATGGTCCGATATACTTGTCTTATATGCGTCGAAAACTAAAGCTTTTTGGTTTCGAAACATTTATATTAAAATTGAAAAACAGGTGACATTTTCAGAGGACGTAAAAGTAAATGTTAATGTTGACGTTGAATTTTATTCTAGATTTCTAGAAACGTACGTGATTTATGCGTTATTTTTTCTACATTGTAAATGTGTCATGTGGGAAAAGGTGATTTATAAAAATGCCACAAATAAGATTCCATCACCCACGGCATGGGTTACAAATGTGACCATTCCTCAACCGTAAACATTTTTTAACACGTCGCGAAATGGAATGAACTTTTTGGCCAGCTATTTAGCCTTCGTAAAAACACCCTTAATAAAGTAATTATGTATTGTTGTCGACGTGAACACCTCTATATACAAATAAAAAGAATTGTAATGTATTATTAGCGACGATTAAAAAAAATACTACTCCGTAGATAATTAGTCATATATTGAGATGTTTTAATGTGATCATAAGTCAATGTTTAAATTAGTATATCTAGTAATCAAAGTGCAGATTACGATAAGGAGAGTTATGGCGTAGATATTAAGTACTCTGTACTCCGTCCGTCCCCGTAATTAGTAAACCTATTTTAATTATATGCATTTCAGATTCTCAGTCATTTGTTTTACCGAACGGATGGAGTATATCTACGGGAAACAGAGGATCGAAAAAAAATAGACGATGCGTTGACTGGTCAATTGGAAAGAAATTAACCTCATTTGGCACTTCCCGACAATAGGGGATAACCATGGGCATCGTATTATAGAAGTAATTAATTAACAAACTACAATATACAAACGTGTAGAAATTGAATGAAAACAATACATGAACAAGTCGTGAATTGTAATTTTGTGTTCAACTATGATGTGCACCTAAAGAGATCTTAAAACAAGGTCAAGTTATCTTTGAATGTTTTGTAGAAATACAAACATTGAAATGTTGACTAGCCTACTCAAAATTCTTTATGGATAGAGAGTAGAGACTAACTAACATTATTTAAAATGTAGAATTAACGTAGAATTGTAGAGTTATAGACACCGCCTTAAAAAAGTGATAACGTCATTTTAAAATTTTATAAAGTACAGAGTAGTTTTTATACTTAATGCAAATTTTCTTTCGATCACATTTTATGTCTCGTCTCATGTTCTATTATTTCTCCTCCTAACACAGATATTAAGGCGGTGAAATAGAATATAACACAAAAAAAAAATGGAACAGATTAATGTCGACTCATTACACTTTGCTAAATAAAGAGTACTACTCATCCCCTTAAAAGAGTTATCTTGAGCTAGAGAAACTTTTGCTAAGATTATTAAAGGTTACAAACTTACAATAGAGGAACATATTATGTGATACGGAGTACTAAGTAATTAATCTTTCTCATTTTCCTAAAAGGAATGACAAGGTCCATCCTCTATGACTGACTAATCTAGATTTTGTCCTCGACCAATGATAGAAAATAGAGAGGATCCTGACTTGAAAATACGGATGATGAATTTTTTTTTGCAATGATTCTATGAAAGTAGAAAAAAAAATTAATTAATAGTTTTATTCTCAACTAGATAATTACGAAGTATAATTTTATCAAAGCGTCTTGCTTGTGACGGGCTAATCCCGTCACAAGCTTGTGACCTCTCACAAAAAGGGAGAGGGGACAAGGTGGGGCACCCCCTTATAACTACCTGCCCATTTATTCTAGTTCGCCCGTTAAAATCCAATCCTATCAATAAATATTCTGATTTCAAACAAACAGTTAGATATAAGATGGTTGTACAATGCTACAAGTATTGTACAACTATTTGTGTCAAATCAGCCTTAAATAGAAGATAAGATATGTAACTATATTTTCATTGCGATTACCATTCTTGACGACTAAACAAACAAACCAACTAAATTTTCCATTATTAAGTCATTTACATTGCCAAATTGTATCGTCGACAACAATTTAAAACGTAAAATAAATCAATTAAATGAGATACTCGTATAAGATAATAAGACCATAGACTAACACAAATAAGACGACTTGCTTGCATTTTCATTTAGATTTCGAGTCCCTGAACACCCAAAATATTTGGGTTCGAGACGGTTTGCTTGCATTTTCATTTAAATTTCGAGCCTGTCATCCTTGTACAATGCTAGTCAACCTAGTATATGCGATTTGCAGACTATTACGTATGGCTAAGACTCTGGGAATTTACCCAGTGCGTATTAGACTAAATTATAAAAAAGTATTAATAATAGAAAATTCCGAACCAAATTCAGGAAATGAAGAAGAAGCAGCCTCGAGTCTTTGATTAAACACCTCAACCAAATGATCCGGTACAAGCGAGGTCCGACACAACGGGCAACTCCGCTGATCTTGCTCCATCCAACGGTCCACACACCCTCTATGAAATACATGCTTACAATTTATCAACCGTCGAATTTCGTCATGAACTCGAAACTCATACAAGCACACCGCGCAGCTCTCGTGCGGGTCTAACCCAAACCCGGAACCAAACTTGGTGGAGGGAAGCATTTCCTGGATGAGCGCAGCGGATATGGATTTGAATTCGGGTCTGAGTTCGGGCCAGTTGAATTCGGGTTCGACAAAGCGGGTTAGGCCTAGTTGTTTGAGAATGGTTTGTATGAATATTTTTAACAAAGTTAAGAATGAGACTATTTTTGCAAACAAATTTGGAAGAAATTCTTGGGTACATCCTGAGGGAAATCCCATTTTATTTTATTTTTTTGGGTTAGTTATAAAGAAGAAAAAGAGGGTTGATTTAATTTATATGAATGAAAATAAAAATGAAATGAATAGTAGTGTGTGATGAAATGCAACAAGTGTGTATGTGTGTAGGAGAAAATTGATACGTCAACGATAGTGAGTGGGAGGGGTTGGAGTTTTAAATAGGGTTGATTGAAATTTAAATAATTGAAAAGGTAGACTACGACTATGTTTAGTAAACACAAAATCTCATTTGTGACGGCACGTATCCGTCACATTGGAGTGACGGATACCATTTTCACTCACAAATGGCCCAAATAGAGGAGAGAGGGAAGCACAAGGGGGTGCCCCCACCTTGTCCCCCTATTCGTTTTGTGAGTGACATTATCCGTCACTTGCTCCGACCCGTCTTCAGCAAGACTAATTGTTTAGTAAATAGTAGTATATCGGTTGAAATTAGTAAATTTTGATCTAAATAGTGTGTTGATAAATCAATCTACTAATTTGATGTGTTTGGTAAATGATATATTTGATAGCATATTAATCAAAATCTACTGTTTTTTAAATAGAGAAATAATTTATTAATAGAACGCATAAATAATGACTTACAAAGGATATCTCAGAATCGAAAAAACGAATCTATAAGAAATCAAAGAAAAATAATTTTCTTGTAAACTAGGGATCTCAAACCATGATTTGACAATTCGGCTCGGCCTCGTATCACTATCTTCATGCAACTAGAAATCTACTGTTTTTGAATATGATGTTGGCGCTGTTTGGTAAACGGCATATTGGCCAATTTTTAGTATATTCAAAGGTTTTAGCATGTTTGACCAATCAATATGCTAATTTTAGTGTTTGATAAACAACATATTGAAACAACATATTTGGGGTCAATATGCTTTGTTTTACAATATCTTTACTCCAAAGATATTGTAAAATAGGAAATTTTTCTCCATTTTACAAAGAAAACTAACAATCTACTAATCGTAATCTGCCAATTACCAAAAACTCAAATTAATTCTGCTAATTATAATATGCTAGTCAAACCTTCTGATAAAATCTGTCATTTATAATCTGCTTTTGCAATCTGCTTATGCTGAAATTAATCCGCTGTTTACCAAACATGACCGTCATTAGCAGCATATTGCAATAGCATATTCATGCCATGTTTGGTAAACAACGGATTAATATTGGCAGAAGCAGATTGTGAAAGCAAATTATAATTAGCAGAATTTATTGTCAGGTTTGACTAGCATATTCGACTAGCAGATTTTGTTAAAGGCGTTTGGTAATTAGCATATTTAAAATAACAGATCATCTTAATCCTCTGTAAAATGACAAATAAGGACATAAATAAATTATTTACTAAATTATTTACTCTATGAAGAAGGTAGGGTCAATTTTTTTCAAGGGGTAAATGGGTGAACATACTTTTTTTTTTCTAATCTACTATTTCAATACGTTGTTTACCAAACACCTCAAATAGAATATTGATTGGTCAAATAAATATGCTAAACGTCCCAAATATGCTAATTTTATTTCCAATCTACTGTTTACAAAACACCCTTCAATCTATACATGAAAATGGTATAATTGGCCTATAATTTGCTAATTACCAAACACCTTTTCTGAAATCTGCTAAATTAGTTTGCTAATCAAACATGCTACTACAATCTACTAACCGTGTTCTGCTAACGTTATCCGCTATTATAAATCCGCTTCTGCTATTTGTCAAACATGGCCTACCTTTTTTTTATTACTGTCTTAAAATAAATAATGGGAATTTGTTAAATGTTTACGAATGAAATAAAATAATTTCTTATACGATGTAACCGAATAAAAAAATGTTCAAATATATACTTAGTAATTTACCCAGTACACCGCAAGTATAAAGTTTGTAATTGTAATTCTCTGGTTATCTAAGGAAAAGGTCATCACCAACAAAATAAAAGTTGTTAACACAAAAGAGTTGTTAACACTATACAAATTAAATGAATACTCCCTCCTATTCTACATAACCGTCCCATTGTGAAAATGGCGCAAGAATTAAGAAAGTGAGTTTAGACCACACAAAACGGACAATGGGACAGTTATGTGAATAGACGGAAATGGAATTAAATTTGGACCACACAACACTTACCAAAAATAGACAATGAGACAGTTACCCGACTAGACGGAAATGGACAATGGGACGATTATCTGGAATAGGAGGGAGTATAAGATAAAAGGTAATTGATAATCACAAATTCTTGTTTACATCCGTTGTAAACAAGAATAATTTACAACGGAGGTATAAATCCATCCCAACCAACACTTTTTTTCGGGGTGATAGGGTGATACACCCTTTCGTTATAATTTACAACGGTTATAAGCAAGACTAATTGATTAATAATAAATCAATTACTAAAATCACATGATTTTTTAACAAGGGGCTATTAATCATCAATTTTGATAGTGATAAGTTTTAATTTCTTTTTCTAAACTCTAGTTTAAATTTACAATGTACGCAAAAAAGTTATTGTCCTTTCGTTAGCAGAGTTTTTGTTTTTTTCATTAGGAGAGTTTTGGTCCCCATCAATTGATGAGTTTTTTTATTTTGATGTCATCATTGCGAAGGCATGGGGAGATCTGTACCATAATTATTTATTGAGGGCTGATTTATATCGACGACGTTTTAGTAAATATCGACGACGTTTTTCAAAAAAAAAGACGATAACTGCCCTTCCACTCATCCAACACTTTCTCTCTCTAAAAAATTTCCTCTCAAATTCAACTAAAAATCAACTAAATTAAAAAAAAAACCAACAACAACAATTAACAACATGGCGGATCCTGAATCACCGGTACGTAAACAACTTAATCGCTTCATTATTTGCTTAATTTTCATTTTTTTGCGCATCGTTAATTCTATTCGATAGTTGATTTACGTCACATATTAACTTAGTAGTAGCGAAATTGCGATTTTTCTGCGTAAATCTGAAATTTGTCCCCCGAAGGTTGAACCATGGACCAAAGTTGAGATCCAACGTTCAGCCCATGGTCCAAACGTTGGAAACCAACGTTCACCATGGTCCAAACGTTGGCATGGTCCAAACGTTGGAAACCAACGTTTACCATGGTCCAAACGTTGGATTTCCACGTTTGCCATGGTCCAAACGTTGGAATCCACTGGTTGGCCATGGTTGAACGTTGGAAACCAATGTTTGGCCATGGTTGGACGTTGAGTTTCCTTGTTTGGCCATGGTTGAACGTTGGTTTTCCATGTTTGGCCATGGTTGAACGTTGGAAACTAATGTTTGGCCATGGTCGATTGTTGAGTCTTGTGTTTTTGCCATGAATTACTCGTTTTATCTTGTTTTTCTTTCGTTTTACGCAATTTATTTAGGTTATGAATCTTTTTTTATTGTCTTACTATAGTCCGTATTGCTTGTAACAGGATTCATGGGAGACTTTTGGCGAGAATTCAATTGATTATGACCCAATGTTCGAGACTACTATAGATTTTGAAACGCGTGACGATGCTTTCAATTGGGCTAACAAAGTCGCATTCGAGAATGGGTTTGCTTTGGTTAAAGCAAATAACGGAGCTAAAAACAGAAAAAAGAACGGGTTGTTGGCAATTTATTTTCGATGTAAAAGACATGGGTTACCAAAACGATCGGATGATCTTGAAAAGCCAAGGAGGTCGCAGAAGTGTTCATGCAAGTTTCGTATTCGTGTCGTTCAAAATTTCGTGTCTAAAAATGATCAAGTGACGATAGTGTGGAACATTGTAACCTCCGAGGGTGGTGGACTACACAACCACAACATAACCGTTTATAAGGATGGGGATCGACACTTTGCGGGATTGGACGCGGAAGAGAAGGCATATGTTAGGCAACAAACTATGGCCGGGGTTCTACCGAGGGATATTAAAAATGCTCTTCATTTGAAAACCCCAGAAAAACCTCAACCTTCAAGCACCCAGCTATATAATGAAACAAGGAAAATTAGGAAAGAAGTTAGGGGGTGAAAGAAAAACCGCTCAACAAATGTTGGCTCTAGCGGTAGAAGCGAAATACGTCCATTGGCACGAGATTAATTCCGAGTCAAAAGAGTTGACTCACATTTTCATGGCACATCCTGATTCCGTGAAGTTGTTCCGGGCTTATCCTTACGTGGTTATCATGGATTCGACGTATAAAACCAACACTTACAAGAATCCAGTCATTGAGATGGTTGGTGTCACACCCACCGGATCGTCCTTCTTAATTGCATGTTCGATGATTCCTACCGAGTTTGAGGAGAATTAAGAGTGGCTGTTGAAGAAGTTAGCTGACATTTTAGATGTCACGGGAGCGTCCCCTTGTGTTTTTGTCACCGACCGTGAATTGGGTTTGATCAACGCTCTTGGGGCAGTATTTCCCGGGGTTGATCATTTGTTGTGTCGATGGCACGTGAACAAAGCCATAAATCATAAAGCCTTGTAATTCTACCGTACTGAGAGTATGAAGTCATTTATCATCAAAAATCCAGAAGACGGTTGGAATAAGGTGATCAATGCACTTACCGAGGAAGCGTTTCAGCACGCTTGGGTGTGTTTCAGTCGTAAGTGGAGACGTATGTCCGATTATATACAGAGAGCTTGGGGTGAACACGCAGGGAAGTTTGTTTTATGCTATACAAACGAGGTCTTCCATCTTGGTAACACGGCAACTTCCCGTGTTGAGTCAGCACATTCTCTATTGAAGGCTCGGTTGAAATCTAGTCATCTCACACTTAATACCATGTGGTCCCGTATCCACGGCTTGCTAGAAGGCCAACACTCCAAGATTAAGAAAGAACTCGAAGATGCAATGAGTAAACCAAGTATAACATCCCGTACTTTCTCCTTATTGCAAGGGAACGTGTCTACTAAGGCCATAGAGTTAATGGATAAATAACTTTTGAGAGGCCTTGGATTGGGTATCGGGTTAGAGGATGGATGCCGACACGTGCTACGAACGACTCATGGATTACCTTGTGCATGCAATTTGGTATCTTTGCACAAAAGAGGTATGAGGGTCCATCTCGAGGATATTCATGTCTTTTGGAAGACATTGGTGTATGATATTCCTCAACAAATGCCGAAAAATGATGGTGATTTGTTTGAGCAATTAGTTGACGGTGTGAGAAAAGGTGACCCGGTTAAACTAAGGGCAGTCATAGACTTGTTGCGTGATTTCTCCCACCCGGAGGACCAAGAGATTTTGCCACCCCTTATTAATGAGCAACCTAAAGGCCATCCGAGCAGTTCTACAACTAGAAACAAATCGGGTTTCGAGCATGCAGAAAGGAAGTTCGGGACACCAAGTACTCACGGTTCAACAAATGCAGATCAATCACAACAAAGACTTGGTGATTTTGAATCAGGACCTTGTAGATACCTCATTTCTGCACCTCTTGCAAACCACCCGGTGATGATTGGGCCGCATGTTTGGTACGCGGAACGATTTGTGACAGTTCGTAAGTTTATCGTCAAGTGATTGCTCAAATATTAATGTCTACCTCTTAGTTGTCATCTACGTGCCGATACGGTCGTTTTGACAGTAATTAGAGTACATTTGGAGTCCGGGCCTAAAACCGTCTTCATTTTCTGATAGCCGTTAAATCCCGAGTCCGAATGTTCTGGAATGTTCCGGATATTTCTATTCCATATTTCATAAATATTTCACAATCTTTATTCTTTGGTAAGCAATTTCCCGTAATATTCATACAAAATATTAAGGACAACCGAATTATTTCTTTATTCCATAAGTTAAACACGGAAATCTTTCTTTCGCAGGAGGAAACCACTTGGGAACAGACGCAGCAGGTGCTGCGCCTCTTCCAAGAGACGCAGTGGTTGCTGCGCCTCTTCCCAGGTCCTTTTCTGCGTATTTCTCGTATCTTTTTCATATCTTTCCGAGATTCACTTCCAAAGACTCTCCGAAACCCTAATTCCTTCACGTGATTAGTATAAAAAGGAGCCTTCGCTCCTCATATTTCTCACGCGAGTGTCTGCCCTTCTCTTCTCCCTTTGCATTCTAGACCTTTGTTCTTACCTTTTGGCGTCTACGTGCTTGAACATTCGACCACGTAAGCTCGGATCCTTCTGAGTACCAGCCTCGTTGCATGACCGACCAATTTGACCAACTCCACAATCAATCAATTTAATTAATCTAATCGTTTTCCTCTTACGAGGGCACTTTCATTACATTCGCGTCGAGCATAACTAATCGATAACTTAGTCCTTCTCGTTTCGTCAAACATGTAAGTCTGAGGGTGTATATTCCTTCTTTATTATTGTTATTTACTTTTTTTGTACCAATTAATGTATGGTTTATGTCGAAAATATCATTAAAATCGATTTCTAAAACCCTTTGTTTAAAACCCTTTTTACGGATTTTCAGAAGATAAACCGTCGAGAAAGGACGCAGCAACTGCTGCGCCTCATCGTGAGGCTGCCGCAGTTCCTGCTTCCTTTCTTCTTCCTTCGTCCTCTGTAATTCGTCATTGTTTTATTTGTTTCATTTGCTTTCCGTTAATTCTTTGATACGATAGCACAATAATTTCACATGTATATTGTTCATTATTCATTAGCACATAATTTGTCATAAATTCGACTTAGATCCCAAGTAATCAATATTTGCGGGTTCATTAAATTCAATCCGGGTTGTAGAAATTCGATTCATTCATATTGAGTTTCTGGAATTCGATCCTTTGATATATTTTTTCATCTGTTTATTCTCATCCATGTTTTATTGCTTTATGACCCATCATTCATATGTAAATAATCCATTAATCACTTTCATCCGAGTAAATAATTTAATCAATCATTAAATTCACCAACGAGTATTAAGAACACGCAATTAAACTTCACGACGGATTCGGTCGAACAGACGCAAAGAATCGCTGCGCCTATTCCAAAGGACGCGGCTACTTTGACTCTGCTTTATTCGGTTGAATTCTGTCTCTGAACTCCGTTGTTGTTTGTCCTAGTTTAATTAGCTTACGTATAATTAGCTATTATTCGTATTATCACCTTCTGTTTGGTTCGTTAACTTATTCTTTTATTCTTTTTCTCAAATTATCCGTTTTAAAGGTATTTTCGACATAAATCGCATATTCCATTGTAATTATTGTAATTTTCATTATTGTAGTTTTCCTTTATTGTATTTATTGTATTTCTTTTATTATTTGTATGTTTTCACATGTAATTGAACATTAAATCCTACTTCGACATTAATTGTATGCTAATTAATTGTTCACCGACTTAGCCTAATTCTCACATGTTAGGATTAAAACTTGGATGTTGCATTGCATGCATATAATCGACGATATATCCAAAGATTGAATAACTTCCCTAATCATTAGTAGAGGCCGCTATCGAGGCGGGCGGGATTAGGTGTTCGATCAAAAGAGCTTCCTAATACGTACCCTCACCCCTTACTCCAGATCTCCGTGAACACCCGTGTTCATTGACATCCACGAGAGTCATTCTAGACATAGAATGCTAAGGGTAACGATTGCTTAGTGTTCATGTCTTTACTTTGTGTCTTGACATGACACGAGGTATTCGAACGGTTCCAATTTCCCATAAAAATTGGTGACGACTCCAACAAAAATGCAAACGCTTGTTCTTTCTTCCTCCCAAGCGCCCCCGTGGGCCCCCGCTGTCCACAGACCTTCCGGTGCTCCTTTGGGAAGGAACTTTACCATAGGCCTTATATCATCATGGGCCAAACGGTGGGGTGTTCCTGAGGTTCTTTGGGGCCACTTCGATGGTTGGGTGGATGTTGGAGATGACGGTCATTGTGGGTTCCGGGTAGTATCTCACGCTCAGCGGGGCCAAGAGACAGATTATATAGTTATGCGGGAATGGTGTGCGAGGGAGATGAGGAGCGACGATATATACAGAGAGTTGTTCGGAATTTATCGATCACCGACCACCGACCACCGACCACCGGTATGACAGGGTTTGAGGAAGCACTTCGACGAGTTGAGTTTTTTGAGCAGATTAGTTGTGGGTCGACTTACTGGATGTGTAGTGACAATTTGCTAGTCTTTGCAACGCTTTTCAACTGGACGATATGTGTGATTGGTCATACACGAGGGGAAGATGGGAAGAATGTTTGGGACGGAAGTTGCAACACTATCATGCCTTTGAAGACCCGAACGGAAGGCCAACTACCGTATGGTATTTTGTGGATTGTCCTACACCATAGCCATTGGATGCGGTTGAATTCTAGAGGTCCCCCTGAGAGTCTGCCTATATCGCCACTTGACCCAGCTTGGTTGACCTACCGAGATGCTAGTGTTGCTCACCTAGATACGTTGTACCAACAGAACATTGAGAATTGGCAAGCATTCATGGGAGAGACACCGAGAAGACGTCGTAGAAGCCGAAATTCTGATACTGCGACAGTTATCTCAATTGATAGTTATTCGGATTGAAAAAATGTAACCGTTACTGACGATTTAAATAAAAAATTATTGAGTTCACTTGTGTAATATATTTAAGGGTTTTTCTCTTGTATACCCCTGTGTTTTTTGTTTACGTTTTTCTCTTGTATACCCCTGAAATTTCTAGAAAACCATACAAACGCATAACAATCATATTACTAATTCTGAAATTTCTGGAATTCATAGCAACTGATACAAATTTGGAAATTTTTGCAAATATTCACTACTTCATAACAATGGCTAACATAAGGAAAACAAACAACTACAAGATACATTTGAAATAAAACATCATCATCCTTGACAAACCCGAAATCTCTTCTATTAAACCTATCACTTGCTCTTTCATGACATTTTCACTTGATGCATCATCAGCTTCATCTTCACATGCTATATTCAACCTTTTTGTTATTGTCAAATGATCTTCAATCAACCACGTCACAAAATTATTGCAATCTAAACACTTAAAATACGCTTTCATTGGATTATTAATTGACCCGGAAATCTTGATGATAGTGTTTCTGCCACAACGATTGCAAGATTGATTCTTAAAATTAAGGCCTTAAATTGGGTGGTTTCTCCACATTGAGGATGATGTCGACATAAGTAGAGAGATGAAGAAGAAAATTGAAGGGAAAAATTTGGGGCAATTTAGGAAGTGAAAAAGAGAAGAAGATGAAGATGTTAATATAGTTGATATTTTGGAAAAAATGGACGGAATATAACTGTTACAATTCAAAAATCTAACCGTTTGAAATTCAAAAAATTGTTACCGTTATATTTCAAAAATACCGTTATATTTCAAAAATACCGTTATAATTCAAAAATACCGTTGTAATTCAAAAAAACCGTTACAATTCAAAAATAACCGTTACAATTAAAAAATCTAACCGTTTCAAATTCAAAAATTTGTTACCGTTTTGAACCAACTTCTTATAAATAGCCCTTGCTATGTCCATTTCAATCATAACATCCCATCTTATTCACTCACTACAATACTAAAATGGTTCTCACAAATACTCAGAAAATCAGAGCTTATCAACTAAAGATCTCTCAAATCGTTGCGGAATTACCAGTGCTAGTGTCTCGCCTTGAATTAGTCGTTCCTAGTGCCACTGTATGTCACTTGCTTGAAAATCCTCCACTTGGCAGCCTTTGTATCATCCTAGTTGGGCACCCAGAAAGTATACTAACTCCAGCAGTTACTGATGAGGTTGTTTCTGATGAAACATTAACCGAAAAGATGTGGGAGTTTCGCAGGTTAAAAAGTGATGTCCTTGGCTATTTTGAGCGCATACTGACCGTGCTCGATTACGCAACACTATTAGAATTATGTGCCGGTAGAGTGTTCAACCTAGGAAATGTCAAACTCGACATCACTGATTTCTTGGAACAATATGTTGCTAGCCAACCTGAAGAAATTGAGGCTCGAGATTATGTACAAGATCTGGAATCGTCATCTTCATCATCGGAAGATAATTAAGTTCGATAGTTATTTAATTACGTTTTAATTAAGTTGTATTTTCAATTTATGTCGTCGTTTCATTTCCATTTAACTACGTATTAATTCCCGTTGTATTTTTAATTTATGTTTTACCTTATTAAGTTGTATATCTGTATTATGTCCTATAGTTAAATTGTATCGTGTTAAAATTAAGTTTTCGGCTACGTTTAATTTCCGTTAACTACGTTTTAATTTGTATCGTTTAATTATGGGATTGATCAATAAAAAGATTACTAAAATTAAATTAAGGAAAACAAAAAAAAACATAAAAAATATCCATACAAAGATACTAAAATATCCATACAAACATAATCCGAACAAAGAGACAAACATAAAAAATAAAAAAAACTAGTCGTCATACACGTCTTCATAGTAGAGACGCATGTCCGCAAACAAATCCTCTAGAGTCTCTCTTTCGGCCTCCTCACTAGTTTGTTGGAAGACGTTCTTGAATTTACGACTAAGAGCTAGGGCGACCTCCGGCTCCTCATGAAACTCGACAGACCGAAAATGGAGGCGGCGTGAGGGGGGATACAAATAGGGGTGTGAAATCTCCGCATACCATGTCATGTACCCATCACCATACTCGAAAGGCATATATGCTTTTGTTGATAGTTTTCGTAATGGTGTGACCGAATTTTCGCTCCCCCATGTCCTATCGGGTTCTTGCCCGAAATCCAGCCTGTAATTCCCGTTTGCCGCGCGAGACTCATTAATCGGAATCGGCATCGGGACCGGGATAGCCTGACGGTACCCAAACTGACGCATGCACCGATCCGGCTGGTATGGCTGTACTATATCAAGATGCCTGATAAAACCCGAGTAAAGCGATACTCTGCAAGCTCCCTGGGGACGGTTTCCGTCGGGCAACCATCGGACATGCTCCGACCTAATATCGTCCAAACTATGGCGATACATCTGAAAAGTATGAGAATCGCCCTTAGCCCGAGGCAAGCGGGCCCAAGCCTCGACTAGAGGACGGTCCTCAAGAAAGAATCCAACGCCGGGTCAGAACTGGGGAAAGTACTCGTATATCCATGCCTGGAGTAACGGTAGACACCCACTAACACCAGTACTATCTCGGCGGGATGCTATCCCTAACTATCGGTACAAGTAAGCCAAACAAGCGGCACCCCAAGCATAGGAACCAACCCGATCAAGACTATCAAACAAGGGCAACAACTGAGCGTTCACCCTTTGACCACTCTTATCCTTGAAAAGAGTATGACCCAATAAAATCAAGAGGTAAGCCCGTAACGAGTCATGCTCGTTACCTAGGTGAACAACATTCCTCAAGTCTGATGTAAGTAAACCGCCATTCTTATAGCGCGGTGGTACAACCTTGGACTCAGCAACTCCATAAAACCTCGCAATCTTCCCCCTCAGACCACTATCACCAGCCTTGGTCAAACCGTCCACACACACCCGCTCACCACTAACATGTATCCCAAGAATATGCTGGACATCATGGAGCATGATACTAATCTCTCCAAAAGGCATATGGAAAGTGTTAGTATCCGGGTGCCACCTCTCGATAAAAGTACTAAGGAGGTTATCGTCTAGACCGGTGGTAAAGCACTCCCTCAAAATCCCAAGCCCGCTCGCCTCTACCCTAGCAGTAACAGCCTCACTGAGACATATCTCCCTAATCTCCCTTGCAGCTTTCGGCCTCTCGTAGAGCTTGATCCACGACCTCATATTCTCCGGGTTAGGGTCCGACTAACATTTGAACGCAACGTGTCCACCAAAACTCCGTAAGATGACGATGTTACTAGGACCACCAGGAACGGGCTCTCTCAGGATCCAAGAACTATCCCTCCTCGGCCTCCTCGACCTATCCGTGCTAGAGGACGTCTCTCTAACACTCGAATAGCGTCCTCTCTGATCCCGGCCCAACCTTTGAGTCAACAATCTCTGCGATGACGGGTTCTCTTGGACCCGATAGTCTCCATCATCCTCCTCTTCCGAACCGTAATCCGACGGCTCATCCTCTCTATGATGCCGGTAACTACCGGCAACCTCCCGTGACCTCGCCTCCTCCTAATCACTACGGACGTGACCGGGAGTAGGCATCATAACCATGCGAGACGTCTCTCGAAGTGGCGGTGATTGTTGGTGGGCCTGCTTAACACGCAAATGACGCTTCGACGACGTAACAATCCGCCCAGCGGTACGGTCGTGTACGGGTGGCGTAGGCGGAGCTTGCATGATGGCCTTTCCTCTCTCATTTCGATCCCCCATCTGCATTAATAAAATAAAAGTTGTTAGAAAACACGTTAATCGACTAAAAAACTTATAAAGTAAAAAAAATCGGCAAATAATAGCAAAAAACACGGTTTTTTAAAAAATAAATTAAACGTACCATGGTCAAAAGTTGATTCTTAACGTTTGACCATGGACGAAAGTTGAAATTCAACATTAGACCATGGCCAAACGAATAGAACCAACGTTTGACCATGGACAAACAACCAATTGCCTCGTCTAACCATGGCCAAATGGCCATTACCCACATTTGACCATGGACAAACGGCCATTACCCACGTTTGACCATGGACAAACGGCTATTACCCACGTTTGCCCATGGACAAACGTCCAAAACTCACGTTTCACCATGGATGAAACGACCAATTCCCACGTTTCATCCATGGTGTCCCCTTCCCCATGTTTTTCGACTCAAATTCGACACCAACAACAATATTATTCGACATATAATTGACCTATTTTACGCAAACAACTATACAATTACAACTAATTAGCAAAAGATTGATAACAAAAACAACAATATAATTACAATAATACAAACAACAATCTATCTTTCAAAACTAATTCAATAAAGTTTAATAAAACCTAAAATAATCAAAACAAATTCAATTAACTAGCCAAATTGAAGCATATAATAAATTAAAACTAACAAATAAAGTCATATAATCCATTAACAACAACAATAAACGATTTAATTTCAATTACAAAGCTAATTTTAAAAAAAAATACTAACCGGATAGGTGGTGGTAGACGGTGGTGGCGGTAAACGGCAGTGGCGGCGTGGAAGTGGCGGCTGGCAGTGGCGGCGTGGTGGTAGGAGGTGGTGATGGTGTTTGATGTTGGGAATATTTGAGGATTTTTGGACTTAGAGAGAAAAGAGTAGAGTTAGTGAGATGTGAGGGGCAAAATTGTCTTTCGGAATGAAAACGTTGTCGATGTTTACTAAAACGTCGTCGATATTTACGATACTATGAATGCTGTCAGGTTATAGGTTACAATGTTATTAGTAATTCAATAGAATTTGTTTTGTCACCTTTTGTCCTTTTAAATTCTATCTAACTTGAATTTAGGAGTAAAACTGAAATATTAAAACAATTCAATTTGTCGTCATTCTAGTTTCCGATGAAGATTATTGTGGTATTGTTTAAACATTAATATTGTAAAGTCACCAATTGCAAGTGGAGTACTATTTTTCTTTTATAATGGTTGAACATGTAGTTGTAAGCCCGGTAAGTTATATCCAAGTAAAAACACGATAAACTCTCAAGCACATATGATAACGTACAACCCATTTAAACTGGGTCAATAATTTTCCAGGTGATAAATTTTGACTCGATAAGGCATAATCTAATGTCAAATTATTCACATGAAGTTTTGAATCGACAAATAAGTTACTCAATTATGTTTTAATTTACTAAGTAAACCTTTACATGCAAAGAACAAAACGAAATATATTTGGCTGTCTTAGTTTACATTTTATGCAAGGAAAGTTAATTTTATAGCGAGAGCATGGAATGTAAAAAGGTTGAAGAAGTTTAAAAGATTAAGTTAGATAGCAATATATAACATTCTCCATTCACGTATTAAGCATGTAAGAGTTTAGAGCGTAGAAAAGGCATTAAAAAGATGGGATCTGAACTCGTGCAATCCGTGGATCCTCTCATGCAATAAAATAATATATATATATATATATATATATAAAATAACATAAATTTAAGATGTGATCATCCTCCGACCCCCCACATATCTAATTTTAGCTGGAATTTGTTGCTTCATTTTTGAAATCATCCCCACATGCCCTACTATTGCGGTACCAAATTCGTTTTCAACAATTCTTAAAATTTAACTTACACCAATCACCACTTTCCATAATAAGGACATTAAGGTGATCTTTGGTTATATGGTTTTACAATGTAATATTATAAACAAAGAGTTTTGCTGAAGACGGGTCGGAGCAAGTGATGGGTAATGTCACTCACAAAACAGATAGGGGGGACAAGGTGGGGGCACCCCATGTGCTTCCCTTTCTCCTCTATTTGGGTCATTTGTGAGAGGAAATGGTATCCGTCACTCCAAAGTGACGGATACGTGCCGTCTTCAATGAGATTTTGTGTATTATAAAACCGTTTTACGGAAAACTTGCTCATTGGTTTTATAGCAACGATGAGAGGAGACTAATTAGCGGTAATTTGTTATTTATTGCTTTTAGTCCAAATATTAAGAAAATGACAAAAATAATAATAAAATAGATAATAATAGATTGGTACTACCTACTAAGTGAGTTAGAAATAATTTTTTTTCCTTAAAGAAAAAATAGGAACTATTTTATCATACTTTTATCTTTCTAAGTTCCACAGGTAAAAAGCAAAAAGATTAATTACTATTGCGAATAATATCATATGTAGTTTTGACTATATATAGTTTAGTATGTAAGTATGTTTTTAGAAAAAGAGTTATTGACAACAAAATGCTTTTTTTGTCTTTTAGATTTAGATTTCTGAGGTCAAAGTCTGAAGCGACGGTATCTATAATGATCATTAAACACATGATATACTCCCTTCAAAATCCAAAGTGTTTCAGGAAAAACAATCAAATATCTCTTACTACATACAAATGGCATATGATTAGGAGCTCATTTCCTCTCCATTTCCTCAAAAGAAATGGAGAGGCAAGTACCTATTAATGGTCCGGATCGTATCTTGATATCATCTAACGGTTCTAAATTTACGCATAAAAATAAAGGAAAATGAGGGTGAGAGAAGAAATTATTATTTAAGGGGATTGTGAGAGGAAATGGAGAGAAAGGAAATGGAGAGGATCCATTTCCTATGATTAGCTGCACAAATTAGCTGGATTAACTACTAGCCTCTGTCTAGCGGGGTTTTGACTTCTGTCGATGCTCCTCGTGGCTTCGGTCCTTGGTCAATCTCAACAATTAATAGGATTTTTTTGAAGGATTAATTAGTTATTTTTGCTAAGCAAGAAGTTGAGACTATGTTATTCATTTTACAAGAAATTAAGTATCATATAATGAAATCCCTTGCCAGGGTTAGTATTATTCACATCATTATATAGGAAGCATACAATATTGTTAGATGATTACATTCCTTATAATTAGGAGATATACTAACTAAATTAGGTAAAAGAGATATTTACTAGACTAACTAATATATACAATATATATATCTAACACACCCCCGCAGTTGGAGCGGTAGGAGTACGGACGCTCAAACTGGATCGAAAACGCTCAAACAAATAACGCGGTAAACCCTTTGTGAAAATATCAGCGTACTGGTATTCAGATGGCACATGTAAGACACGAACTTCACCAATACGGACCTTATCACGAACGAAATGTATATCAAGTTCCACATGCTTAGTTCGTTGATGTTGAACCGGGTTACCAGAGAGATAAACTGCGGAGATGTTGTCGCAAAAAACCAGTGTGGACCGTAGTATTGGGACATGAAGCTCAAGAAGCAAGTTACGGAGCCAACTAGTTTCAGCAACTGCATTTGCAACACCACGGTATTCAGACTCAGCACTGGACCGTGAGACTGTACGCTGCTGAAGAGTCTATCACACCCGAAATACTCGAGAGAGGGGGGGGGGTGAATTGAGTATTTAAAAATTATGCCTACTTTTTATTTTATATCAAGGTAATTAATTACTTAAAGTTTATTGATTAAACTTTAACTAATTAACTAATTGATTATGAATGTAATGAAATGACTGAAAAGAAAGATGCAAGGACACACGATATTTGAAGTGGTTCAGCTTCACACGTCGAAGCCTACGTCCACTACTCTCGATTAATAATTTTAGTACCTTACTCCGGATTACAAAATTATCAACCCAACTCGTATAGTTAACTCTAACTATAACTCGATTTGAATATCACTAGATATTCGATTTAACTATCTTAAGTTACTAAGAAAGCACTTGATTGTTCTTCTAAGTGTTCACACAATTGAACGAGTAAGAAACAATATGAAGTACTATTATCTTATGACGTAATCTTTAAGAAAGATAAGCAATTTGAAGAGCACGACTTTTCGCAAATATTTTCCAAAACAAAACAATAAGACAATTAAGAATTAAACTCAAATATGTTTTGCAAAGATTGTTGTATTTCGAAAAGCTTAGATAAATAAAGAATGATCAATTGTATTTATAGTAGAAGTGGGAACTAGGGTTTGCACGAAACCCTAGGATGCCGTGAGATAGGCGGCTAAGACTATAAGAGATAAATCTTTATCTCTTTCCTAATTTAATCCAAGATATTATAGTTTAGGTAAACAAGATAAAAGTAAATCTTATTTGACAATTAAAACTATATCTTTAAGATGTTAGGATAAGTAAACAAATCAAATCATATATTATAAAGATAGGAAAATATCTTATATAAATATAAGCTAGATTTGATTAGATAGGTTACTTAAACACAACCACCTCACACGCCCCAACGGTTTGCGACTTCGGTGAAACCCTAGGCCCGTGTCCATCTTGGATAAAACCTATCTCCTTGGATTAGGGTTAGATTAGATAGACTAGCAAACCCTAGGTAGCATGATGACCCATAAGTCGTTTTACTAACCAATTGGAATATGCAAGTCACCAATTATAATAACCCATAATTCAACTCTACTATATACTCAAAAGATTTCGAAATATGTTTAAAAGAATTTTATCTTTTGAAAAATGATTTTAAAACTATTAAAATCGTGCCTTTAAAATGCTACCTAAAGTTATAGTAGAAACAGCTATAACTTTAAGTTTGGTTAGTAAAGTTATAGGTGAAATAGCTATAACTTTACTTCCCCAATACTCTTATCTTAAGATACCGTCATTAGACGAAGACCTATACTAACTAATCTTCCTGGAGATCTTCAGTAAAGGATATTCTCTTTATCTTGACCAAAAAGCTTTTCATCTTGAGCTTTGTTAAAGACTTGATCTAGCCTTTTGCTTGAATGATCATCATACTTGAAACTTGTTACAGTTGCTTATGATGCCTTAAGAATTTCCAATGTTATAGCTCAAGCTGCTATAACATGACTTGAATGATGCTTCACAAATCTTCAATGTTATAGCTAAGAGAGCTATAACATTACTTGCTAAACTTGTAATCCTAAGTTATTTTAACAAAGACTAGACAAACGATTACAAGCAAGAGTATATATGAAACGAAGCATACACTTGTCATTATCAAAACTTAATCATATATCTATATGGTCCAACAGCTGCCGTTTAGAAGACCAAGATACCAAATTATCCCCCAAGAAAACACAGTATCCGGATGTAGACCGACATGAGTCAGGGCAGCCGCTCCAATCGGCATCAGAATAGGCCGTTGACGTAAAAGTCTGAGAGGGGCGTATAGTAAGACCGTGGGCTGACGTGCCTTGAAGGTAACGGAGTATCCGTTTCATGAATTGAAAATGTGAGGCACGGGGATCATGCATAAATAAAGAGGCATATTTGTTGAACCGCGTATTGAATGTCGGGCCACGTAATGGTGAGATATTGTAATACGCCGACCAGACTTCGATATAAGGCCGGATCCTCAAATGGTGGACCGGCATCAGCGCTTAATTTGGGGCCAGGTTCGACAGGTGTTGAGCAAGGTTTACACGAGCTCATCTTGGCACGGGAAATAATGTCCTTGGCATATTGTGCTTGCGAGAGGAACAGGCCAGTTGTGGACCGAGTTACACTAATACCCAAGAAATGATGGAGATGACCCAAGTCCTTCATAGCAAACTCATTAGACAGTCGTGAAACAATGGAGCGTAAAAGAGTCGTACTTGAAGTCGTTAAAACAATGTCATCCACATATAATAATAAATAGGTCGTCTCCTTAGCAGTTTTGT
Source organism: Silene latifolia (assembly GCF_048544455.1). Lineage (NCBI taxonomy): Eukaryota > Viridiplantae > Streptophyta > Magnoliopsida > Caryophyllales > Caryophyllaceae > Silene > Silene latifolia. The sequence continues at coordinate 127,062,165 of NC_133531.1, read as the reverse complement.
AAATAAATAGAGAATAATCACACACTGCTAACAAATCCCTGCGATTGAATAAAAGTAGCAAAACGAGTGTACCACGCGCGAGGGGCTTGTTTGAGACCATAAAGAGACTTACGAAGTTTGCACACATGATGGGGAACATTGTTATCAACAAACCCGGGCGGCTAGTGCATATAAACTGTCTCATTTAAATTCCCGTGTAAGAATGCATTCTTGACATCCAATTGATGAATGGGCCAAGATTTCGAAACCGCAATGCTTAGGACTGTCCGAATTGAGGTAGGCTTTACTACCGGACTGAATGTTTCGTCGCAATCAATCCCAACTTGTTGTGTCTTGCCATTGACAACAAGACGAGCTTTATATCGTTCAAGGGAGCCATCTGCATGAAATTTATGACGAAACAACCACATACAACGAATAATAGACGCGTCAGTCGGTCGAGGGACCAAATCCCAAGTATGATTCTCCCTTAACGCGGAAAATTCATCCTGCATGGCACGGTTCCAGTTTGGGTCCTGGAGGGCAGCTTTGGGACATTTGGGTAGATGGGAGAGGGAGGGCGAGGCGGTGAGGGCTGTTTTGGGAACTTTGGGTTTGAATATGCCATTCATGGCGCATGTACTCATGGTGTGGGTAGGGAGGGGTGGTGGTGGTGGTGGTGGTGGTGGTGGTGGCGGTGGTACGGAAGTTGGTGGGGTAAGGGTGGTAGATGGCGGGGTAATGGGAGGTGTGGATAGGGGAACAGGGGAATGTCGAACATGGGAGGTAGGGGAGTATGGATTTCGGGCGGGGTAGGGGAACGGGCTGGGTTGGGGCCTGGTATTTGATGTGGAGGCTGGTCAGGGTGGGTCAGGGCTGGGTTTACGGGTATGGGTATAGGGTCAGGAGATGTGGTGTCGGGTGTAACCGTGGAGGATATAGCGAAGGGAAATTGTGTTTCATCGAAAATGGTGTGACGCGAGACATAAATGCGACCGGTGACGGGATCAAGGCAACGATACCCGCGTTGGTTAGGGGGAAAGCCCAGAAATATACACTTTATGGACCGTGGGGCGAGTTTATGAGGACGAGTCGCGGTGATGTTAGGATTGTTGGGTTTGTGCCTTGATTCTGTTAACCGTATCTGTTATTGGGCTAGGTCTGTCTTGGGCCTTTATTAGGTCATTCTGTATTAGGTTTAGAGAGTATTATATAAACTCTCTAATCCTCTACCTAGCAGTTATGCTTATCATACCGTCTGAATCAGAATCAAAACTCCTCACATATCAATAAAACTCTCTCCCTTCTGCCCTGTGGACGTAGCTAACACACCGTTAGTGAACCACGTAAATCTGTGCGTTTGTCTTTTATTGTTCTTTATTTGTTCTTTCTTGCTTCTGTTATAACAAGGATAACACGCGCAACCGAAGACACGGAGGTGGTCGTAAGAAGGATGTTTGAGGTAGAGGACGGAGGTTGGTGTATTGTAGTTGAGGGTGGAAGTGGGTAAAATGTTGTGAAGATGGGTAGCTACGTGAAGTGCGTCGACCCAATAGTGAGACGGGACCGATGCGTGTTGGAGAAGAACGTTGGCGATGTCATTAAGTCGTTGAAGCATGCGTTCTGATTTGCCGTTTTGGGGTGATGTATGTGGGCATGAAAATCGAAAGACAAGGCCATGTTGTTTGGCAAAGTCGGTAAATTTATTGTTGTCGAATTCCCGACCCATGTCGCATTGAAAGGATTTTATGTTTGTATTAAATTAAGTGCGGACAAATTTATGGAATTGTAGGAATTTATCAAAAACTTGGGACTTTAATTTTAAAGGATACACCCAAACAAATTGGCTAAAATTGTCAATAAGGACCATGTAATATTTATATCCGTGTTTACTCGAAATAGGGGAGGTCCAAAGGTCGCTATGTACGATATCAAAAGTTGCAAGAGTGTGAGTAGTAGAATCGTAAAAAGGTAATCGTTTGCTTTTGCTTATTTGACATGAAGCACAAATGGAAGAATTCGAAATTTTGTTACAAGCAATACGACGCGACGAATTTAAATGACTTAAAATAACTTGACCGGGGTGGCCTAGACGAGAGTGCCACACATCGTGGCTATGAACTAAGACGGCAGACGGTTGGCTTGGGTTTGTTGTGGACGGACTCGTGGTTGACACTGGGTAGAGTTCGCCGTCACTGTCACTCCGCAATATCATTTTCCCCGTCGTAATATCCTTCACAGAAAAACCAAAGGGATCAAATTCGACACTAACATTATTATCTTTAGTAAATTGTCGGACGGAGATTAAGTTCTTTATAATGTTAGGGGCGTGGAGGACGTTTTTTAGATGGAGGGTTCGGTTTGAATTGGCAATGGTAGTGGTGCCGGAACCCAAAACAGGAATGCTATTACCGTTGCCAACATAAATAGAATGAATTTTACTCGAATTAAAAGGAGAAGAGAGCATACCGGAGTCGGAGACCAAATGAGATGAAGCGCCCGTATCCATGTACCACGGGTCCATTTGATGCTGGACCGAGAGAGCTTGAAAAGCTTGCATTAAGTCCGTTGGTTGCGGGGGCTCACTTTCGAGCATATAGGCCTGACCCGTAGGACGAGTCCGTTGTTGGCCTCGACCAAAATTTCGTGGCTGCTGCTGTGACATTTGATACGGCCACTGATTTGCCCAACCCGGGTATGTGGGGTAAGGGCACGGCGGGGGGGTCCACGGGGATGGCAAACCAGGGGGAGAAGGCCACGCATAAGGTGGTGGGAACCCTTGGGGAGTCGCTTGTGGTGGCGCAAAAGTGTTACTATGTGACGTATTACTATTATTATTGTTATTATTACGGTTATTATTATTGCGACGTCGATTGTAATTATTGTAATTATTATTTTGGGACGGGGACTGACGCGGGGGACCATGGGTGGCCTTGGGAGTGGGGTCGACCCACGGGTCAGACTGGGGGGCCGCCGGGACTGCCAAAGCAGTGGCGGTTTCTTCTCTACCGGACTTGCGGTGGAGTTCAAGATCTAGCATACTACGAGCCGTCTCAAAATTAGGAGACGATTGATTAATAAAAGATGCAACAGTATCATACTCACCAGGTAGGCCACGTACCAATTGAATAACAAGGCGAGCATCGGACACCGGAGCATCAACATCCTTAAGCATACCAGCGAGCTCCTTCAAGCGTTGACAGTATGCATCCAAAGATGGCATACTCTCGAGTCGGAGGCCATTGAACTCGGACTCAAGTGCAGCAGCGCGGGCCCCTTTGTTGTTGTTGAAGATATTTTCCACCCAGAGCCACGCTTCGCGAGCGGTCGATTTATCTTCAAGAACCCGAGGCAGGAGATCGTCACTCATCGTCCCGTAAATCCATTGCAAAACGTGCGCATCGATCTTCTTCCAATCCGTGAAAGTATCATCAGTCGAAGAAGATGCTGGGGCCGGTGTACCGTCGATGTGAGCGAGTACATCGTACCCTTCAGCGTGAAGACGGAAAAGGCGAACCCATGTCGCATAGGTTACCTTGGTGCCGTCGAGGACGCGAACTTTGTTTTGGATATTGTTTACGGTGAATACAGGGTGAAGGTTGCTTTTGGAGGAGGGAGGAGGAGGAGGAGGGGTATTAGCGTCGATAGTCATGGTGACAAAGGTGGTATCGAAATACCTCCGGGCGGCGCTAGGGCTAGGATCGAGGGAGAAAATCGAGATTTTCACCAATGGAAGCCTGATACCATATCATATAATGAAATCCCTAGCCAGGGTTAGTATTATTCACATCATTATATAGGAAGCATACAATATTGTTAGAGGATTACATTCCTTATAATTAGGAGATATACTAACTAAATTAGGTAAAAGAGATATCACAAAATCTCATTTGTGACCAACGGAGTGACGGATACCATTTTACCTCACAAAGTACCCACTTTTTCTCTCTCTGCAACACTATTCATGTGGCCCCCTTTCTCCACTAACTCATTTTGTTACCATTTTAACTCACAAAATATCCGACACAAATGGTGACCCGTCACAAAGGAGACCAATTGAAGAGATATTTACTAGACTAACTAATATATACTTGTACAATATATATATCTAACATTAAGAACTAACTGAAGTAGAAAAATGAGTGAAATAATTCATTCTTAAAGTGACATTCTATAAAAATAATCTTTTTACATAAAAAAAATATTCCTATAATATAGAGCCGTCTTATTTTATAATTTGTGATTTATAATTCACAAAATCTCATTGAAGACGGCGATATCCGTTACAAGCTTGTGACGGATACCGTTTTCTCTCACAAAATAACCATGAGAGGTGAGTGGGGAAAAGCGCGTAAGAGTGCGCCACTTGTCCTCTCCTTTTTGTGAGAGGTTTTATTTTAATGACGGGATTAGTCAAAAAAGCATAAAGTAAGACGCTTTGTTTAGAATTACTAGGTTAACCACATTAATTATCTAACAACTTCGCGGTGTACTTGGCATAATCCGGTACTAGGTTAACCACATTAATTATCTAACAACTTCGCGGTGTACTTGGCATAATCCGGGTATCAAATTGATTTGCATTAAATTGTGGTCCGAAAATGCCGAATTCTATGGAGATTAAAGCAGTACGTGGAGAAATATTGTGTTTTTTTTTGCGAGTAACGTGGATAAATATTGTGCGATCAATGAACGATTATTATCAGACACTAGGCATGTTTCATTTAATGCGCGCGATCTGTTCACGATTCCCCTTGTCTTATTTTATACGGAGTACTCCGTTGAACAAGCTAAGGCATTAGCAATAGGTGAACATCCAAGAGATTTGTTCTCATGCTACATAAGTTATGATATATACTTATCTACCTACAAACCTCATCCCAACAATAGATAGACCTTTTCAAGGTTCATAACGTGGCCCACACATATTATTTCTCCTCTCACACTCTCTTTCTACAAACTCATATACTACCTAGTAATCATTCTCAACAACAAACCTCAACACCCATGTCTAGCAATAAGAGGTTTGTTGACAAACCTGAAAAATAGAGGACATGTCATCGCACAAACCCGTTGACAAACCTCTATTGCTAGTGCCCTTCCACCATAATTTTTCATTTAAGGTGGTATTATTTGTCTTAAATATAAAATAGATTAAATATTATAATATATCATTTATTATGTATATTAGAAAAATATATTATTTAATAGTTGTTAAACTAGAGGATATATATAATAAGCTATTACTTAATACTCCCTCCGTCCCAGTTGTCATTTTGTTTTGGCACAAATAACAAGGAAAGATAAATGAGCCAATTACTAAATGACAATTTGAACAAATTGGGTGTGTAATGATCAAATTGTTCATCAAGTTCATTCTTAAAATAGAAAGAACAACAACTCACTGAGACACCCTAATATAGAAAAGAACAACAAATGACCGGGACATAGGGAGTAGTTGTTTATGTCGAACAATAGAGGTTTGTCAATAGAGTTTTGTGTACTTTTTAGAGGTTTGTTGACAAACCTCTCTATTGTTGGGAATGAGGGTTGAGGTTCATAGATGAGAATGGTTACAATTTTGTATACATGTTTGTGTTTTGGTTGTGAGAGATAGTGGACCCCATGTAGTATACTTTTATGAGGTTTGTCTATATTTAAGAGGTTTGTCTATTGTTGTATTGAGGTTTGTTGTTAGAGAGGTTTGTATGTTGAGTGATGTGGCATTAGACAAACTCATTTGGGGTTTGTCTATTGCTAATGCCCTTACACACAATGAGTTATCCATATGCACTAGCAGCTTTCGAACTCCAATAGATGAGCTCGCTCCAACCCGATCACAAGAGCCTGCATCTCCGCCCTCATGGAGTTACAAACACCGCATGCGTAATACCACAGGTTTCTGGTTATGGGTAACTCGGTCGAGTAGGGCTAACTCGGCCGAGTTGGCTGTCGGGCGTGTTAAGTTGGGTTCTGGAACGTCAGAACTCGATCGAGTAGGTTAGCACTCGGTCGAGTTGGGCTAACTCGATCGAGTAGGTTCTGTACTCGGTCGAGTTGCCGGTTTGACGGTATTTTATTCGCGGTTTTGATTTAATGATTGGGGAAGTATATAAAGACGTTTCAGCAGTTCTTAATCTTTTTCTAATCATTTCTTTTAAAACCTAAACTATGTACAACTTCTCTAATCATTCTAATCATCACTAAGCCAGATTCAAGGGGTTTTTACTCGTTCTTTCGCGTCAATTCTTTGGCCTTGAAAATGCATGCACCGCAAATAAACATTGGTATCCATTAGTGCTGGCATGCTCACTGCAGAAAGTAATCTCTTACAAAAGCTCATTTTTAATAAGTTAGGCATGCTCTAAATAAACAATTGGTCTCCCTTGTGACGGGTTACCATTTGTGGCGGATATTTTGTGAGTTAAAATGGTAACAAAATGGGTTAGTGGAGAAAGAGGACCACATGAATAGTGTTGCAGATTGAGAAAAAGTGGATACTTTGTGAAGTAAAATGGTATCCGTCACTCAAGAGTGACGGATATTGATGGTCACAAATGAGATTTTGTGCTAAATAAAATTCCTCCTTTGAACTTCTAAAATGATAACCCTATGGTTAACAAGTTGTTTTGTTATGCCTCGAAATGAGGCGAAAAGAAGCTAATCAAAGCTATAAATCATTAAATCCTGCTCCATTCCACAACCTTGCACGTCAACAGTCACTAGTCAGACTGTCTTGACAGGGAGAGAATTGGAATTTTGACTTTCAAAGAATCAATTAATTATGAGCCCATTTTCTCTCCATTTCTTCAAAAAAAATTGAGAGGCAAGTACTTATTAATGGCCCGGATCACATATTGACAACATTTAACGGTTCTAAATTTACGCATAAAAATAAAGAAAAATGAAGGTGAAATAGGAAATTATTATTTAAGGAGATTGTGAGAGGAAATGGAGAGAAAGGAAATGGAGAGGATCCATTTCCCTTAATTATAGCACAAAATCTCACTTTATACGGACATTATCCGTCCAAAGTTATAGACGGATCAAATATACACCACTTTTATAATAAGATAAACAACAAGTGGTATGATCGGGGTTGTCTTATTCTAAAAATGATGATATATTTGATCCGTCTACATCTTTAGACGACAATATACCCGTCTACAATAAGACTAATTGTAATTATAGTTTTTTGAGATAAAAATCTACAATTTCCTTTACAACTACAAGTCATATACTCCGTACTTATGTGTAAACATTGTTTATATACTCGTATATCATGGCTCACGAATGAAATATTATTTAATGTGTATATACTCCATATAATTTATGATTTGTCTTTTTAAGACGGTTATATTCGTCTTAAATATAAAACAAATTACTAAATACTATTGTTATGTGGAAAGTGGATAATAATTTGTCATTTCCTAAACATTCTACTTTTTATTAAGGGTTTTCCTAGAAATTGTTGCTAAAAACCAACAAAAAAACTCTCCACTTTTGCATGCATGGACGGAATTCTAGGATTACTCCTTGGAGTAAATACTTTTATGCATAACTCTTTCGATTAATCCACAACATACTCTAATCTCGTAAGATGATACACACTAGATAATAGCCATCTCGGAGATATTACCAAGAGACGAAAAAAGACTTCCATCTCCAAGTTTAACTCAGGCGTAGCTTGCTTCTTTTGGGGCTCCAAAAAAGTCCAAATTATTTCGGTTACAGGCAGGGCCGTCCCATGAATTACAGAGACCTGGTTCGAGATGTCAATTTGAGGCCCCAAACTAAAATAGAATTAGTTATTTTCTTTACAATTTTGATAACAAAAATTTATCTATTTCAAAGGTTAATGAAAAATTTGTAGTTAAATAATACTCCATATACTCCAATAAATAAATAAATAGAAATTCGAGACTACGTATGTTTACTGTTTAGTCCTTGTAATTATTCATTTGAACTGTCAAATGAATCAATACAAAAACACCAAAACATGACTTTAACTAGGGTTAAGACTTTAGAAGAAAATAAATAAATTGTTTGATTAGCATAGGAATCGAACTCGGGGCTCCTCATAAGAAAAAAAAAAACATGCCCCGTTGTTCCATCAACCACTAGACCTCAAACACTTCATGATATATAGCCGAGTCTTTTTCTAAATATTCTCAATTTATTTGTAGAGTAGATTTTGGGCCCAAAAACAGTTTGGGCCCTTGTTCTTTGAACCTTCTGAACTTGCTAATGGACGGACCTGGTTACAAGAGCTGTAAGTAGTTTATCGGATAAATTAATAAGTTGAGCGTTTCCGGCTTCTGACTATCTAATTTACTCGTTTCTTGTGTAGACGGCTATATATAAATATTAATCTTAAGCACAAATTTGTGATAACATTTTCAGTACGAATACATTTTTTTAAAAGAACAATTACCTGAAAGTTGTATTTAGCAATACATTTAAAAGAAAGCTACCAAAAAAAAATCTATAAATAAAACAAAAAGGTACTATTTATTACTCTATAGCATTCTTTTATTATACTAGTTGGTGACCCGCGCCCTACCGGGTGCAGAACCGCAGTTTTAAAAACCGTTTGATCACATACGAAGGCAGCAACATGGAATCGAAATTTCTGAATTATACAAACATATGTAACAATGTCTTGTTTAAAAATGGTCCAGTATTTAGTAGTCATACAATTTTATTTACATAATCACTTTCTACTAAAAATTCACGAGGACAGTGTTTGTAAAACACTTTCAACTGAATTATATTTTGTTGACCAGCCAATGTTTGGGCATGAAGCCTTATTGCATTTGGAACTTGGATACTTTTTTGAAACGTATAGCCGCTACACAGGCACACAGCTATATGTTGTGGCGAATTATGAAGGCATTGATGCATTATATAGTTTCCACACAGTAGACTGGATGCTTTACTGAATAGCCCATACGTAAGGCAAGACGATACAGTCTAGATAGAAATAATATAGAACAGTTTGAAGAGCGCACATTTTGTAGCGGAGTTAGCTAGTCATACACACAACACAAAATGTTATTCTTAATCGCATTTGACTACCTATGATATAAGTCTAATAATTAGTATGTACCATGCAGATGTAGTTTGGGCCTGCCATCCGTGAATTGTTACTTTGTTGATCTTAAGAACCTTTACGGGTACAAAAGACTACCAAAAACGAACTGCTTGCCTGGTCTCTCTAATTTAGAGACGAGATATATGATTTAGCACCCACCTCAGCACTTGGGTTCGAGAAACAGATTTGGCTGGTGTGACCCGAATGTAGAACGAAGTATCAACATACTTACAGCTAAGCATCATAAAATTCAACAGGGCAAGAGAAGAAAGAGGAAAGACGATAATGGAAATAACAAATCAAGAAAACATAGATCAAAATAATAAACAAAGAGAAGAAAAACTGATAATGGAGATACGAAAGCTGCAATGTTTAGCACTATAAAATTCAACAGTTGAAATGTCTACACCATATTGTGTTTAAATCCACAAGTAGTGACCTAAATCCTCATGTATTACTCATTTACTTATAATGTCATTATGTTGGCCTCATATGTAAGATCGTCTTACAAAAAAATTGAAAGTTTTAAAAGTGAAGCACACCTCTGAGAAGGTGTTTTGACCAGTGAGCATGACATATTTGATGAATTGTTTCCTGCTCGCCCATGTTGCATGATGTTGTTTCGTTTTCAACCTGCAACACCTGTAATATAACAAAACGACAAAAGTTGGAAAACCAACTTAGCCACCCAAAAAAAGTATATGATGACGGGCGACTGAAAACTAACGAGCATCTTTTCCTTATTATTGTGTAGCAATCTTAATCACTATAACTTCAGAGAGCTTTCAATTGATGATAGTTAGCTCAGATATGAATGTAGAAGGTTGCCATAACAAGGAAATAGAAGACATTTCTTATGTTAAAAAAATTAGCGCCAATATCTGTAAGGGCGCATCAGTTGAAGTTTAGCCTTGCAAATTCATTAATCTGATTATGTTTTTTTATCTCCATGATGCTATAACAATTGATGGACCAAATATAAAGAATTCCAATAAGACTAAAGGGGCCTCTTCTTTTAGCCTGAAACTACCTAAACCTAACTGAAATTTAGGTCTAAAAAAGCAGGGCTAAATTTAGAGGCTACACCTAAGTTTAAGCAAAAAATCTTTCTAAAGCCTAAAATCACAACCTACCAACTCGGAAACAAATAGTCTTTCTCAACTCCTTAATAAACTGTGGAAGCTGTGTTGGGTTCCTTTGATTGATGATAACATGCCCATTTGATTTGTGTTATCTTAGTTTACCTTTTCAGGATTAATGATTAAATGAAGCATGGATTAAGAAGTGTTGAAGTTGTTAATCATCCCTTTGTATTGAGTCTTAGTGTCATCTAATGTACAAGTGAGAAAGTAGAGTATCTTAGAGTAATAGAAACAGTCAAGACGACTGTTACTTTTATTAGTAAACAGCTGCTTAGATTGATCAAAAATCTTTCACGTGTCTCTTATTTTTCAAAGATAAACTTCAGATTTTTATTTGGAGTTGGCCTTCAATAAAGAGTGGGTTGAATAATTATTAATTTCAAAATGTTTCCTCTTTATGCAAATTTGACCCTTTGGTCTTTTAGAAAACAAGAAATGCCTTTTGCCATTTTTGTGTAAACTTGTCATCATGTGACTTGTTTTTCCCTCTTTGTTTTATGAATTTGCATGAGCTTTTATGAATATCTTTCAAACACTCTTTCTCTATTCTTGCCTTTGCAAAAGAGCCTTCTTTGGTGCAAGTTTTGGGTGGTTCTAAAGCTCTTCACATGTGTGGTCTTTGACCCTTCAAAACCCTATCAACCCCCTTACTCACTTCCTCTATAAAAGGCGAGTCATCTCCCTCATAAAATCCCAAGACTTCTTTCTGAAATTATTTTCAAGTTTGCAAAATTATTTTTCAAAGCTTTAAAACCGTGTGTTCTTTGCAAAACTTCTAAGAGTCTTCAAGTAGTTACAGTCGTGGCTACTGTTACTTTAACATACTAAACTCTCTTGCTTAAGAATTGTTGATCTTGTAAAAGTTGTCCATCTCTATTCTTTGTTAAGAATATGTTAGTGGAAACTTGATCCTTATAACATTCTAAGTGTGTTAGTAGAGTTTAGGACGGAGTAGTCTTCAACTCTTGACAACCGGAGTAGGTTGCGAGTTGGCTTGTCATAAGAACGGAGTAGTTCTTGGACTAGCTTTACAACCGGAGTAGGTTGGTGTTTTTATTGTATGGGTCTTTTAGTTGTCGGAGTAGATCACTAAAAGAAATCAATAAAAAGTAGATTGGACGTAGGCACTTGAGTTTCTTGCCGAACCAATTCAAAAATCTCGTGTTTATTGTTCTTACTTTATTTCCGCTGCTCTTTTAATTTTGTTTGTCTTGCTTTGCTTACATTTCGAAGTAACAGTTCATCATACTGTCACATTTGGTCTGCAGTCTGTATCCCATAAACTGAGACAAATAGATACAGTCCGAACAGTTGTTACTTTCATACTTCAGCAGGCATTCATTTTAGTACTCGTGTAATCTCGCAATATTACTCGAAGTATTCTCTCTTCTCTTTTGATCTCTTAACTCACTTTAATCAATAAAGTTTTTAAAATAGTGTACCTAATTCACCCCCTCCCCCTCTTAGGTACTCGAATCCATAAACTCAACAAGCTGACAAACTGTGGATGCACAACAACAAGTCTATCTAATTCTGAAAAGAGTAAACTATCTCGGCATATATGGGCTCACAAAACATTTACAGAGTACCAACAAAATCGCCACTAAGCCGGCTACCAAACGACCAAATCTCAATAAAGGGCCAACAAATAGATAAGTTTAATACCCCCAGCAAAAACGCGGCGTTGAATAATAAGAATTTCCCACGTCGCTGCCTAAAACAATTACCAACATTAGAAGTAAAGGAAGCGTTAAATAAACAAAATATCCCATAAACCCCAATTAAACCTAAAAAAATAAAGACCCCAAACAACAATGTCTTGGTCAACCGAAAAACAACAGGATTCCACCCTATATAAATAGGGGTCCACTCCAATAAAACGCTAGAATCAGCCCAAACAACACCGCAATCACATTCACTAACTCAAAGGTACAATTATAAAGGTAAAAAGAGTCAAACCCAACTTGGGACCTTGGGTGTTGCACGTCGCTGCCCTACACTGCCTAGCTCATCGCTGAGCTCTCTATAATTTTAAAGCCGCAATATACAAAGAATAGAAGCCGAGAAACCTTCCCGAATCCTAACCCATGACACCTGCGTTCCATGCAAGCAATCCCACACAGAGAACCTGTACGAAAGTAAGGTAGAGCTGAAATGTAAGCTGATTCAACATGCAACATCATCAAACACTGTTCAGATCTTTAAGATGTCATTAACAGGCCACACCACTCTATATAAGGTAGATACAATGAATGCCATACCACAACAGTAATGGACTTCAATATATTAGGGGCATAACCCAATAACCCCAGCCAACACAAAATGACCAGCTAAGCCTGTGCTCCAAGTAGTACACTAAAAAAAAGAACGCAATATAGTTTACAGTGAGGAGATACAAAGTGGTCACAGATGATTAGCCAAATGCTAAAAAAAAACGAGGCAGAACAGTGCCAGGCAGCCCTGTTAAGGCGCGAGCCTATTAGCGAGGTAAGGGGCTCTGCCCAGGTTTTGAAATATGAAAGCAGAGGGCCTCTTGGGGCGCGAGCCATGGGGCGACCTAAGGGGGCGTCTCCTGATTTTTGAAAAAGTTATTTAAAACCGTATTTGTGATTAAATAATTTGCAAGTATTGTTTGCATGACTCGGAATAATTACTATTATGTTAGTAATATTCGTTGTCGGATTTGCATGTTTGAAAAGCATAATTTACAAATAAAAATGTAAAATATGTAAAAGGAAAATGTTTGATTTGAACTACTTATGTTAAGTTCAATTATTTGTAATTAGTCAAGTTTGTCATCGTACTCGGATTAAATCGACATGGTATAAATGACCAAGGATGATTATGAATTATGACTAATATGTTTGCAAATGTAAACAAATGAGAAAAATGGTAAATAAAAGAAAAGGGTGTTAAAATACCCATTAAAATGTAATTAACCAATAATATCATCGGGACACGGATTTAACCGTCATGATATAAAGAACCAAGGATGATTTTTATAATGGTCAAAATATGTTTATCATAAAAATGAATTAAAATGGTAAATAAAAGAATAGAAATTCCTTTAAAATGTAATTAACCAATTAATATCGCCGAGTCACGGATTTAACCGTCATGGTATATGGAACCAATGGTGATTATGATTTATGGTTAAAAAGTTTGTCATAGAAATGATTTGAAACATTCGAAATGGTAAAAACCGTAAAAGGAAAGAAGTAAAAATAAAAGAAAGTGTTGAAGGAAAGACGAACTCAAACACGGATGAGTCTGACCTGGGCACCCCATTGAGGCGCGAGCCTCCTTGCACAATAAGGGGCTTCTGCCTCAGCCCAAAACTCAGTTTTGGCTCGTCTAACCTAAATTTGAATCGTGTTATGCATTGTTCATGCTTATAAACTCATCAAAACAGTAAAGACATGAATTAAAGTGAGATATTTACACCCTCAAACTTACTGATGGGGCATATTCTGCACCCGCTGACCAAGTCAACATATTGACCAAGGTCAAAGCTAAAAGACAACAAGTCAAAAGAAAAACGGCCTAACAAGACAAAGCTTTGTCGGCTGTCACTGGTCTCGGCTCGGCAACTAGCCGGCCGAGAGGCATATCTGTATACTCGCATCCAGTCCCCTCGGCATGGAGTCAACCAGGCCTGCCGGCTGTCATGGGTCCCTCGGCCGAGGGTAAGACAGATCTTTCCACCGCTTCGCCACTTGGCCACTACGTGACAAAAGGTGAAAGTCTATAAATACTCCACATCTCTCATTGAGAAATACACTGGAAAATCTGGTATAAAACTCCCTTATCTCTCTACAATATACTTTGCCAAGTTAAACATACAACTTATCTCTCTAAGTTTACTGACTTGAGCGTCGGAGTGAGTACGCTCGGCCCCAAGCCGAGCCCTCAGTTTGTTCATCTTTACAGGAAAGAGTGAAAGGAAGAGACGAGCAACGACATCATTCTACAAGCTCAAGTGGTCACAATCCTGCTCCGGAATTACACCCGGAACAATTGGCGCCGTCTGTAGGGATACGTACTAAAATCTAGTCACCTACATTACCAAAAAAAAAAAAAAAAAACCATTCAGCGAGCTAAGAAGATGTCAAAGCAACAAAAAACTGTGAGTGAAGGAACTGCATTCTTCCAGGATGACACGTTCCGTACTTCGAGATCGGCGATCCCCACCGGCGAGTCGGCGACACGGCGTTCGGGATGCCGAAGAGCCGTAAACACCGCGCCTACCGACCAAGTCACCGTCATGGGACGTGTGGTCGATGCGCCAAATTAAAGCTATTCCCGAACCGATGGGTAGTACGCGGTTACCCCCGTCACGACAACGGGGACGGCAAAGACATCCACAGTGACCAGGGCCCATAGAGTGATCCCGAATAACTTGTCCGGAGCGATACAAGGAGCTGGGCATGCTAGAACGCCAAAGAGCCCTTGGTGCCGGGGCGGACCCGAGTCCTTCCCCACTCGCGGAGGACGGCGTCGCCGCGGCAACAACGAGGCCACCCCGAAAGGAATGAAAGAAGTCCGACTCACCAAAGTCGGACAAGAAGCCCTTCCCGCCAGAGGGAGATAAGCCGGACTAAGGTTGCGAGGAGCCGATCGCCGCGTGTCACTCGACACGTGGTCAGACAGCCCCTCAGTACCTATGTCCTCGAGATCCCCGTGCCGACTAAGCCGAAGCCGCCGCCCTTATCATACAAAGGGGATAGCGACCCGACCGACCATGCCGAGGCTTTCGAGTCGTACATGTCGGTATGGGAGCAGCCTGATGAGGTGTGGTGCCGAGTCTTCCCAACGACTCTGCATGGGATAGCTCAGAGTTGGTACAAGGGGCTACCCGATGGCTCGGTATCTTTGTTATGCCGACCGAGAGACAATTTCATAGCCCAAGATGCTTGCAACAAGAGAAGGGTCGTGGAAACATCGGATCTCCTAACTATCCGACAGGGGGAGGACGAGTCCCTCCGGAGCTACGTGAAAAGATTCGACGCTAAGGTTCAGCAGATCCGTGAGCTGAACACCGAACTGGCGGCCTTCGCGCTGATGAAAGGCCTCCCGAAAGGCGAGTTCAAAAACGAGTTGATCAAGTGCGAAGACCTCAACTTAGACTCCGCTTAAAGATGGCCGACCGAGCCGTAAAGGTGGTTGACTATCACAAAACCTGGGTAGGCCACAGTGAAGCTGGGCACCCAGAGAGGAAGAGCCGCCGGGACAACATTGATGAAGGTCGCCGTGACGGGAATAGGTCACGGCCTGAGATATCTAATAGGAAATAAAGACACTCGGCGGGCGCCGGGGAGTTCGGGACCATACTACCGAAGCGGTGCAGTAGTCTCACCCCCCCTGGTCGCCTCTCCAGCCGAGGTCTTTACCCTAAGCAAGAATGATGGACGGAAGTGGGCAAGGCCCCCAAGGCGAGGGGGACGGTGACACAAGCCGATTTGCGAGTACCACGCCACACCGCCATAAACCGACAACTGTCGACATCTAAGGAACGCCATCGAAGAGCTAATCCGAAAGGGGGCCTCAGCAGTATGTAGCTGGAGGCCCGAAAAAGCGCCGACGGGGCGAATAGAAAATAAGTTTTCCAACGGATGGGAGTAATCCAGGTTGTCATCGGAGGAAACGAGAACGGTGGGTCAGCTAATGGGCACAAACGGCACCTAAATGAGTTATACCAAGCCATCAACTTTGTGCCTAAAACAGCGATCCCCGCTTCCACCATCCCCGATATAACCATTGGAAAGAAGGACTACGAGGGAGTCGTCGCCCGCACAACGACCCGCTTGTAGTCCACCCGGATATAGCCAACCACTTGGTCAAAAGGTGCCTGATTGAAACAGGCGCCTACACGAACATCATGTTCGGGGAGTGCTTTCTTAATCTCGGTCCTCAAGATTGGAGACCGAGCCCCTCCATTAACCCGCTATACAACTTCTCCGGGGCCGCCTGTACCCCAGGGTCAATCGGGAGATCAGGTGATGTTCGGCCAAGCGGATGCGGCTAAAAATGTTTTATCTGAGTTCGTGGTTATCGATGGTTCGTCCGCCTACAATGTTCTCATAGGCCGGGTCACTTTGAGCAAGGCCGATGCGATGATGTCCATCCGGCCCGACATTAATGTACGTCTCGGACCGGGGAAGCACAAAAGCTCTGCTCGTCAAAGGACGAGAAAGATGAAATAGTCAATATCCAAGTGTCTGCCGGGGGTGCAACATGCAATCCCTCAAAGTGGCGAAGAAATCGGAGAAAGGGAAGAGCCCATCCTTGCGGCGGAGGGCGAACCGATGAATACTGATGTCGGCATGGTCGAAGGAGCCGAGACCGAGGAAGTGGAAATTGACCCGGGCGCACCGTGAATCGCTGTCAACCTGGAGCCAAAATTCGGGCTGATCTCCTAGGCCTGCGAGGAAGAACAAAGATGTCTTCGCATACTCAGCTGCCGAGATGCCAGGCGTGAGCCGGGAGGTGATCGTTCACAAGCTGAACGTACTCTCCACCGCTCGGCCGGTCAAGCAGAAGATGAGGAACTCCTCGGCCGAGAAGGATGAGGCCATCAAAGCTGAAATAGACAAATTATTAGCGGCGGGCTTTATCGTGCCTTGTACTTACCCTGAGTGGCTAGCAAATGTTGTAATGGTGAGGAAATCGTCAGGGGCGTGGAGGATGTGTGTTGATTTTACCAATCTTAATAAAGCGTGCCCTAAAGATTGCTATCCCTTGCCTCTAATAGATGGTTTAATTGACGCCACGGCAGGCTACACTATGCTAAGCCTGCTAGACGCCTTCTCAGGGTATCATCAGGTATTTATGGCCGAGGAAGATATGCCTAAATGCGCATTCATCACCAGTCACGGCACATTCATGTATAAAATGATGTCGTTCGGTTTGAAGAACGCTGGCGCAACTTACACTAGGTTGGTGGACAAAGTGTTCCAAAATCAAAAAGGACGAAACATCGAGGCTTACGTCGACGATGCTATTGTAAAAAGCAAGTCTGACAGCGAGCATTTAGCCGATTTAGGCGAGACATTTTGTTCACTAAGGAAATATAAAATGAAGCTTAACCCAAAGAAATGTAACTTCGGTGTTCGGGCCGGCAAGTTCCTCGGCGTGCTTGTCAGCGCCATGGGAATTGATGCCAATCCGGAGAAAGTCCAAGCAATGCTAGACCTACCGGAGCCTAGAAATCGAAAAGAGGTCATGACGCTGACCGGAAGGATGGCGGCTCTCGCCCGCTTCATCTCTCGGTCGGCCGACAAGAGCACTCCGTTCTTTAAAGTGCTGAAGGGGAATAAAAACTTTAGCTGGGGGAGGAACAGCACGGCTTTCGGCAACGAAAGCCCACCTTCGACACTGCGCCGACCCCGTCCCAGGCCGACGCCGGGGGAGACGATATATCTATACTTAGCGATTACCTCGGCCACGGTCGGTCTGCCGTCGTCGAGGAAGAAAATAAGCGGAATACCCAATTTACTTTATCGCCATACACTGCTGGCACGAAAGAAATTACCCACTAATCGAAAAGGCAACCCTCGCCGTCGTCGTTGCCGCAAGGAAGCTGAAACCCTACTTCGACGCACATCCCGTGACGGTCTTAACCGACCACCATTGGAAAAAGCATTAGAAAAATTCAAAAATCCGGCAGACTTATCAAATGGGCGGTGGAGCTCTCCGGCTTTGGCATTCGGTAAGACAAGTCGAGGCCTTCGATAAAGGGGCAAGCGCTTACGACTTCCCGGCCGAGTGCACGTATCAAGAAGAATCACATCCCGGCGTGTGGGAAGTGTATACCGACGGGTCCTCCACGGCGAACCTCGAGCCGGCATCCTTATCATCAGCCCTAACGGAAACGAGTTTGAGTACGCCTTGAAGTTTACCTTCTCGGCCTCAAATAACGAATCCGAATATGAGGCGGTGATAACTGGAGTCGAGTTAGCTAGAGCTGCCGGGGCGGAGCATATTGTGTTGAAAACAGACTCGCTCTTAGTGGCTAATCAAATCCGAGGAGAGTATGAGATTCGAGACGATGGGATGGTAAGGTACCTGGAGAGGGTAAAAGCTGACACCTCAAAATTGAAATCTTTCCAAATACAAAGTGCATCCCAGTGTCCGAGAACAACCGAGCCGACGCTCTCTCAAAACTTGCCGCTCAAGCATCAAAAATGACAAATCGAACCGTGCTTTGGTGGATATCAGAAATGCTAAAAGCATCACTGAGACCGTCGGCATGGTGGGCGACATCGAAGCCGAGACGACGTGGATGACTCCGATAATGAAATACAAGCTGACAAAAGAGTTGCCGGAGGACCGCAGTCTGTCTCAGAAGATAAGAAGGATCGCTGCAAGGTACTTAGTGTTCGAAGGAGAATTGTACAGAAGGTCCGTAATAAGACCACTCTTGAAATGTGTCGGCCCAGCCGACGCGGAGCTTATACTGACAGAGATTCACGAAGGCATCTGCGGACACCACATGGGGCGAGAACGCTAGCCCACAAAGCTCTCCGAGCCGGCTACTTCTGGCCTACCATGCTGAAAGATTCCAAGGCAAAAACCAAGAAGTGCAAGAATTGTCAGATGCATGCTCCGTAATACATGCACCTTCCCGAGACCCGCAACCAGTGCCTTAATCCCCTACCATTTGCACAGTGGGGGATGGATTTATTAGGACCATTTCCGACGGCCTCCGGAGGAAGGAAGTACCTGATTGTCGCCGTTGACTACTTCACCAAATGGGTCGAGGTTGTCGCGGTACCTGCCAAGACCACGGCGGCCGTAAGAAAGGTGATTTGGGAGAACATCATAACTCATTTTGGGTTACCCCAAGTCATTGTATTTGACCACGGCCGAGAGTTTTGGAGCGACATGGTGATGAATTGGTTGGAAGGGCTCGGTATCAAATTTGCATACTCCTCCGTCTGCCACCCTCAGAGCAACGGGCAGGCGGAGGCAACTAATAAAACAATACTGAACGGGTTGAAGAAGAAGGTTGAAGATCTAAAGGGAAGATGGGTTGATGAACTACCCGGCGTCCTGTGGTCCCTTCGAACCACGGAGAAAGAAGCAACAGGGTACAGTCCATTCCACCTAGTCTATGGGTCTGAGGCCGTCCTGCCAATTGAAGCAGCGGTGCCAACGTTCAGAACGCAAACCTTTAACCCAGTCTAAAATGAGGAAGGCCTGAGAGCCTCCCTAGACCTGGTCGAAGAAAGTCGAGATACGGCACGGCTCAACTTGGCAAAGATATCAAAAACCGAATGAGAAGAGCATACAACCGTAGGGTCCACAAAAGGGACTTAAGAGTAGGAGATCTAGTACTGAGAAAGTCGGCCGCAACCAACAAAGGAAACATCCATGGTAAGATGACGGCCAATTGGGAGGGACCCTACAGGGTGGTTGAAGAAATAAGGCCGGGGACATACCGGGACGACACATGGAGGGTGTGCCTCTAATGAGCCATTGGAATACGTACAACCTTAGGAAATATTTCGTATAGCGGCGGAGGTGTCCGAGACTGTTGTGGGCACCCCAACGCGTGATTATATCCTATGAAGAGTGATCCAAGTTTTCCACCGAAATGCTTGTCCCCTCCGTAGTCGTACCAAAGTAGACGCCACGGCCAAAGCCGGCAATCACTACAAATGCGATTGATACTGAAAGAGACCAACATGCTTAAGAACGTATAAGTACAGTTGAGAAACGCAAATCGATTTGCCTCGGCCAATCCGGGAGTGGCAGAGGAAGCGATCAAAATGTCTATAGATACGAATGCGGTCGAGCCGTAACCTCGATTGCCTCGGCCAAAGCCGGGAGTGACGGGGAAACGACCGATATGCTAACATATTTACAACGAGCTTGGGAAGCGCAAATCTGACCGCCTCGGCCAGGCCGAGAGTGGAGGAGGAAGCGACCGACATGCCAACATGTTCTTTGAGCAAATTGGGAAACGTGAATCTTGCTACCTCGGCTGTTCAGTGCGGCGGAGGGCACGACCAATATGCTAAAAACGTTTAAGTACAAACAGATACGCAATCTAATTGCCTCGGCCAAGTCGAAGGTAAAACGAAAAAAAAGCGCTCAATATGTTTAAAAACGTAAGAAGACAACTGAATGGAGGATGAGATCAAAGCCTCGGGCCTCGGCCAAGCCGAAGGCAAATAAACAAACTTCATTGAAAATGTTTACAAGTGAGACAAAATAAAGTCGACGGCCGTCCCCATAGGGATAGCCTAAGCTCAACCTACCAAAGTTTAACAAAAAAGAAGAAACAACAAAAATTACAACATTAAGACATGAAGCGCCAAAAGGATGGCAGGGAGGAAAGGCTCAAAAGTTGGCCCCCGAACAGCTGAAGCTGTCCGAAGGGCCAGGTGAGTCTGGTGACGACCGCCCGTCTCCCTATGCTTGTTGCCGCTCGCCACCGGCAGCAGCAGCAGCATCACCGTCGGTGGACGGCCCAGAGGACGACTTGGCAGCTTCACGTGCCTTTGCCTTCTCAGCCTCCTCTCTAGCCTCCTTCACCTTAGCATCATGGGCCGCCTTGGCCGCAGCTTCCTGAGCAGCCTTCGCCGCCTTCGCCTCGGCCGCGGCCTTGGCCTCCTCAGCAGCCGCCTTCTCATCCAGAAGTTTGTCAAAATCTTGCCACGGAAAAGTGCCTTCAGGAAGGAGCTCCTTAATCGCATCCCTTGTAGCATCTTCAGCTTGGTCCCGGTACCGGGCACACATTTCAGGGATGATGACGGTTTTCAGCAGCTCAATATCCTTCTCCCTCTGAGCAAGGATAGCCTTTGTGCCCTTATGTTCCCTCGCCTCGGCCGAATGCAGGGTCTTCCATCTTTCCCTCTGCTCAACCATGGCCTTATAACCGCCCTCAAGTTTGTTTCTCTCCTCCCGCAACTTAGCGGCATCAGCCAACGCGGACTCAACCTTAGCTCTTTCGGCCAAGACCTTAGCTCTCAAGGCCAGGACCACCTTCTCAGCATCCTCCTTAAGCTTTCGCTCAGCGAGGAAGTCCTGCTTCGCCTTCTCGGCCTCCTCCCTAGTTTGAGCCGCGAGCTTTTCTTGCTCGATAAGATGAGTGCCGGCAACGTCAACCCACTTCACCAGCCTTTTGGCCAACCTCATGCCGTCCTCCCTGAGCTGAACGAAGGAAGCCTTCTTGGACGAGGTGTCGGCGGCGACATTTTTGTCGCCCATCTGCACAAAGTCGCTTCTCCAATTGCCGTGGTTCGGTGAAAACAACAACCGGCGACGGCCGATCTAGAAAAAAACTCGGACAAGGCGTCCATGTCAACATTTATCGACATATCGAAAGCTGTCATCGGAATGCATAAGGAACACCGCTAAATCCGAGCCATGGGTTAGATCCGTACCGTCTTAGCCTTCTTGGTTGGAGGGCCTACGACCCTTCTCTTTTCCCCTCGCCTAACGGCAGCGGCGTTGTTTCTTTCTTCTTATGTGAAGGAGGACCCTCCAGAACGGTGAGGTCCTCGTCAACATTGATGACCGCCTTATCTTTTTGGACTATGGGAGTTGGAGTTGACGTCGTAGCCGCCGAAGACGTTGCTTTTGGTCTCCGGCGCGGCACGTTACCGCCAATCTCTGCTTGAGTCGCCCCCACGTCCATTGCTTTCAGCGCCTGCTCCATGAGTTCGTGCGGGGCCTGCTTGCGATCAGGCGACGCGGCCTTAGGGTGCAGTTCAACAACTCTCCTGTCCTGGTCAAGTCCCAACTTGCTTAGGATGGAGACAGAGAGATCCCGCCAAATCGATCCGCAAGAAACAAAGCCGGAGTTAAGCGAAAGAAGTAAACCGAGGCTCAAATATCGAAGCATAAAAGCAAAAGAGGGCCTCATACCGACCCCACTCACCCTGGCTGAGGGCCGGTATGAGGCCGACGTGACAAAGCGGCTCGTCTTGAAGGACGATCTGCGTCGGAGGCATCCATCCCTTCGGCGTGCCATCCTTCTCTGCCGCGAACATGCTCATTGCCCGCACTTCGTCGTCATTAAGATAAACCTTCTTGGCGTCCATCTTAATCTTATTACGGGAGACATATCTTTCATGCTCCCCCGACTCTCACAAATAAAAATTGACGCGGCGCTGAAGGACCGGGCAGTGGATAGTCCTCCGGAACCTCGACATATACCCACCGCCCTTCCGGTCTTTGCGGGATGTCGGCTTGAGACGGTCACGTAACCCGGCTCGGTGCACGTTGTACCACCCCATGATGCCTTGGGTAGACAGTAGAAGATGGTGGAGCCGGCAGAAAAGGTTCACCGTTGGGGCCTTCCCCTTAAAGAGACAAAACCATACGAAGCCAATAATCGTCCTAATGGCCAACGGGTGCAGTTGTGCCACAGCAACATTCATGGCTTTGATTATGGCCGAGACGTGTTTATTAAGAGGAAAACGGAGCCCATACTCCAGATGTCTAATATACACGCCTATACAACCTTCGGGAGGGCAACAGACTGCCTGATCACCCACAGGGACAATAATTCTATACCCCCTGCCGAAGTTGTAGTGGTCTTCGAAAAGTTCAGGCCCGGAGGCACGAGCGAACTTGTTCGTCCAAACGGAATCAGGTTTTATCGAGCAGGCTTCGCTGTGCCACAAGTAATGCGGCCTCTCTGAATCAGATTGGGTCTTTTCCTCCTCATCATCATCAAAATCCTCGAGATATTTCTCGTCGATTTCAGGAGAAGACGACTTGCGACCCCCGAACCTTACCGGGGAGACAACCAGTGGCTCATGCTCATCGGGATGCGGCGGTTCGTCCCCCGGGGTTGAGGTACTAGGCGGAGCGTCAGCAGCAGACATGGTGGCAACGAATACTTAACAAATAAAAGTTGGGGAAGAATTTGTTTTTACCTTGAAAGAAAGTGTTACGCCGAGTAACGCTTCGGAAATTAGAGAGAGAAAACTCTTCGAAAACTAGAAAGAGAAAATTTTTTTTGAAAAAGAAATTTGCACAGCAAAATGAGGGCATACTGCTCTATTTATAGAGCAAAGCCCATTCAGTGGACCAATCAGAGCAAAGCCCATGAAGCGTCCACCAATCAATACCAGGCCACGTGTCAGGCATGCAGCCGCAGAATGTCAATCGACATACAGTGACCCATCTTCTTCGACACGCTCCTTGGTATCTACTTGCCAACGGCCAGATGATCAACCAAGCTTGGCAGCACCGGTCGGGGGCAATCAAAAGCACACGGCACTCCCAACCTTGGTCTCGGCCAGCGCCATTTTCTTTTCCACATTCGATGACCATTACACAACAATGTGGAGGGGGGATATGGTACGGCCTGAACAGGACCAAGCCGAGGAAGAAGTTCGACATGCGCAGAATACGCTCAACACGCATCGAAGGTCCATACCACGGCATAGACTACGCTGGGGCAAATTGATGGGGCATATTCTCGCACCCGCCGACCAAGTCAACATATTGACCAAGGTCAAAGCTAAAAGACAACAAGTCAAAAGAAAACGGCCTAACCGACAAAGCCTGTCGGCTGTCACTGGGTCTCGGCTCGAACTAGCCGTGCCGAGAGGCATATCCGTATACTCGCATCCAGTCCCCTCGGCATGGAGTCAACCAGGCCTGCCGGCCTGTCATGGGTCCCTCGGCCGAGGGTAAGACAGTCTTTCCACCTGCTACGCCACTTGGCCACTACGTGACAAAAGGTGAAAGTCTATAAATACTCCACATCTCTCATTGAGAAATACACTGGAAAATCTGGTATAAAACTCCCTTATCTCTCTACAATATACTTTGCCAAGTTAAACATACAACTTATCTCTCTAAGTTTACTGACTTGAGCGTCGGAGTGAGTACGCTCGGCCCCAAGCCGAGCCCTCAGTTTGTTCATCTTTACAGGAAAGAGTGAAAGGAAGAGACGAGCAACGACATCATTCTACAAGCTCAAGTGGTCACAATCCTGCTCCGGAATTACACCCGGAACACTTACGTATATTGATGTTTGCGTGGTAGACGACTTTAGAGACGGTTTTCTCGTTGTGACTACTCGCGATCAAAGAAGTTTAAAAAGAGTGCCTTAAAAAAGGATTTGGTTTTGAAAATATGTTGAAAGTATGTTAATTAAAACATGTTGATTGATGAATTGAGTTGGTCAAATGGGTCGGTCGAATGCACGGCGACGGTACCAAACAATATGTGTAAGGCTTGTGTTTACGATCGGTAGGTCGTAAACACGTGTCGATTTTGTGACTTAGGAAGTCGAGTATAGAAGTTTAAGGGAGATGTGAGGGGGCGGACTCTCGCGTGAAGATTATGGTGTGTGATGGTGGGTATTTATAGAGAAATGTGGGATGGTAGGTCGGTTGTGTTTGCTTAGAGGCTAAGCAGACACCTGCTTTAGGCGCCGGGTACCCCGTGACTGAAAGGGGTGTATTGTCCCTTTCAATTTGGACGTGGACTATTCTCCATCCATTATTGATTTGTGGTAATAAAATAGGATGTCGTGTAACAATATGGGCATCTAATAAGATGATTTTAGATGTTACTTGAGGTAGGTGTTTTGTGTGCTTGACTCGGGTTTGACCCGTGTGAGTCGGGATTTGAATTTCGAGTCGGTTTTTGGCCCGGTGTCGGTTTTGACTCTAATTAGGGTCATTTTAATGGGAATGACATGATGAAAACATTCATGGCATTATTTTTGACATTCGAGATTTGGGTTGACTCAGGTTGACTCGAGTTGCGGGTTTCTGAGTCGGTTTTGGGTCCGAAAACGGTTTTAACTCTAAATAGTGTTATTTTAATGCAAATGAAGTTAGAAAACTTTTGAAATCATTTTTCATATCCGAGTAGTGCATTAAACCGTCTCATGGATAGCCAATCCACGCACGCATATCAAAAACACGTTATAGTCCGATCATCATCGGGTGGTTTTTGGGAGGTGCAGATACTGGGTATCTACAATGTGATATACGACGCCATAAGCCTTAACATAATTTGTAACTAACAAAAGTTGACAGGGTGACATTAAACACAAAAAAAATAAACATACAGGCGTATATTCAAACATATATACTACCCTCAAAACCTATAAACCAATATCCAATTTGTTGAGTTTATGGATTCGAGTACCTAAGAGGGGGAGGGGGTGAATTAGGTACTATTTAAAATTTTAACTTCAACTTTATTGATTTAAAGTGAGTTAAGAGAACAAAAGAGATGAGATAATACTTCGAATAATATTGCAAGATTAAACGAGTATTGGAATTAATGTTTGCTGAAGTATGAAAGCAACAACTGTTCTGACTGTAGCTATTTGTCTCAGTTTATGGAATACAGACTGCAGACCAAATGTGACAATATGATGAACTGTTACTTCGAAGGTTAAGCAAAGCAAAACAAACAAATTAAAAGAGCAGCGGAAATAAAAGAAAGATCAAACACGAGATTTTGAATTGGTTCGGCAAATACTCAAGTGCCTACGTCCAATCTACCTTTTTATTGATTTCTTTTAGTGATCTACTCCGACTACTAAAAGACCCGTACAATAAAAGACACCAACCTACTCCGGTTGTAAAGCGAGTCCAAGAACTACTCCGTTCTTATGACAAGCCAACTCGCAACCTACTCCGGTTGCCAAGAGTCAAAGGACTACTCCGTCCTAGAACTCAACAACTCACAACCTACTCCGGTTGCCAAAGAGTTGAAGACTACTCCGTCCTAAACTCTACATACAAACTTAGAATGTTATAAGGATCAAGTTTCCACTAGCTTATTCTTAACAAAGAATTGAGGTGGACAACTTTTACAAGATCAACAATTCATAAGTGAGAGAGTTTAGTATATTAAAGTAACAGTAGCCTTGATTGTAACAACTTGAAGACTTTTAAAAGTTTTGCAAAATAAACACTCGGTTTGATTAAGCTTTGAAAAACAATTTGCAAACTTTAGATTTAAATCTCAGAAAAGTCTTGGGATTTTATGAGGGAGATGGCTCGCCTTTTATAGAGGAAGTGAGTAAGGGGGTTGCTAGGGTTTTGAAGGGTCAAAGACCACACATGTGAAGAGCTTTAGCAACCACCCAAAACTTGCACCAAAGAAGGCTCTTTTGCAAAGGCAAGAATAGAGAAAGAGTGTTTGTAAATTATCCATAAAGGCTCATGCAATTTCAGAAAACAAAGGATGTGAGACAAGTCACATGATGACAAGTTAACACAAATATGGCAAAAAGCATTTCTTGTTTTCTAAAAGACTAAAGGGTTGAATTTGCACAAAGAGGAAACATTTTGAAAATGATAATTATTCAAACCACTTTTTCTAGAGAGCCAAGTCCTAATAAAAATCTGAAGGTTATCTTTCAAAAAATAAAAGACACGTGAAAGCCTTTTGAAAGATAAGAAAGATAAAAAGAATTCAAGTGTTACGAATTGAGGCGACAGCCCAGGCAGCTGTTACTTGTGAAAGTAACAGTCGTCTTGACTGTTTCTATTATTCTAAGATACTCTACTTTCTCACTTGTACATTAGATGACGCTTAAGACTCAATACAATAGGATGATCAACAACTCAACACTTCTTAATCCAAGCTTGATTTAACCATAAATCCTGAAAAGGTAAACTAAGAAAGCACACATCAAATGGGCATGTTATCATCAATCATAAGGAACCCAACAAATTCTCCCTTTGATGATGACAAGCCCCAAACGAATGTATAAGCAATGTAAACACCTTAATTCAAGATTTTAATCAAGCAAGATCATATGAGAGAAGGGACTATATTACCTTATGTAAAGCAAGAACTTAAATCATACTTACCATGACAATTTTACATTGCCCCAAAACAAGATTCAAAGCTAAGAAGGTTAGGCCTAGACATTAGTTAATCAATATGCAAAGAGATTAAGAGCATGAGTTTACCTTTTCCCCCTCTTGACATCATCAAAAAGGATAGGGATGTCAAAGGCATTAGAGTGCAGATAACCACAAGAAAGCGCAAAAAGACACATATAACCGTGACAAGGTAACAAAGTCAACATAAACATACGGACTAAACATAAGTTAACCATAGTTCACCATGGCTAAATAAAGTTTAAGATACACCACCAAGCATAAATATTAAGAGTGAAAAAAGTTTGAAAATGGCGCAACAAGGTGGGACAAAAGGTGTAAGGTAAAAGACAAGTGTGATTATGGGCAAATTTAGGGTGCGGAAGTTTGGTCATCATTTTGAGGATAATGAAGAGGATTGAAAAAGGTTGAGGTTTGACAATGAAGGTCTGAGTCAAAGTCATCTCCACTGTTGCATTGGATTTTGTTATATTGAAACCACCAAGGACATCAACTTCTTATGTGTTGCTCTCATTTCATGAAAATTCTTGACAGGAATTGATCTTGACCTTTGAGCACAGCAACAGTGGCATACACTGTGACTTCCTTTCAATTTCTTCCAAATTTTTGCTTTACTTCTTTTCTCAAGACCGTCGCAGTTTTCAATTTCATCTATCTCGTTTCCAATAATCACTTTGACATATCCCATATTTCCTTCCCGTTTTTTTTTTTTTTTTTTTTTTTTTTTTTTTTTATTCTCCAATTTTTCAACCAACTTCAATTTTCAATTTCATCTATCTCCGTTTTTCTAACCAACTTCCCGATCATCTCTTGATGCATATGTAGAACATGTAGTTGTTTGGTTCTTTGTTTCACATAGACCTTTGCGACAATGAAGTACCTTTCTCCTTTCTTTTGTTAGCTTTCTTTGCCGGAAACGGAACGGAATCGGCAGACTTAGTCGGATTTTCATTCAAATCAATAGGGGTTTCTTCAATATCATCGATATTCACAGTGACGGTTTCGGTGACGGTCTCAGTGGAGGAGCTTGTGACAGAGGTACCCTTTTTTCGACCTCCTCGAGTACGACGCCCGACCATAGCGGAGATGGGGATGTCGTCAGATGGGACAGTGGTTGGTGGGATCGTGGAGATTGGTGTAGGATGTGGATTAGGTGGTTCTGGGTTTGGTGATGGAGATGGAGTCGAGGTTGTGTTTTGTGAAGGAAAGGCATGGGAGATTTTTTGTGAAGGCATGGTTGGAGGGGTAGGTGGTTTGTCTGATGTGACGGATGGGGTAGACATTTTTACTGGCTTGATGGGTATAGGGGTGTTAAACGATGTTTTTACCATTGTGGGTTATAGGGTAGGTGAGTTTGAGGGATTTGGGAGATGAAGGGATAAGTGGGTTGTGGGATTTCGGTGGGTTGAGGGAGTTTGGACGGTTGATTATGGATGAAGGGTGGCCCAAATATTAAATGTGGTAAGTGAGGTAGTTGGCCCAACCAATTAATTTCAATCACTCGAAATAAAACGCAAGGTGATATAATTTAAACGTAAATTTAGATATGAGGTTGAGTGATTACCGACTCACGAATACGGTGTCAATTTTTTGTCTAAAAATGATGTCAATGCACTTAGAATACTTGATAACATATATCCAATTTTAATTTAATCAATTAAGAAAATTTGTAAAACTCATACTAAAAATCACAAGCAATTAATTAACCCAATTTCTAGTCTAAATTTCTCAAAATGTTCTCTTGCAAGTGGCTTAGTGAAAATATCGGCAATTTGATTTTCGGTTTTGCAAAGGATAAGTTTAATATGTCCTTTTTCCACATGATCACGAATAAAATGGTGACGAATATCAATATGTTTGGTTTTAAAGTGTTGAATAGGATTTTTGAAAATATTTATTGCACTCGTATTATCACACATTATGGGAACGGAGTCAAAAATAATACCAAAATCCAAGAAGTTGTTGTCTTACCCAAAGATGTTGAGAACAACAATGTGCGACACTAACATACTCACTTTTGGCCGTTGAAAGAGCCACCGTATTTTGTTTCTTTGAGCCCCATGAGATGAGACAAGGACCCAAGAATGTTGCAATCCCGGATGTACTCTTTCGATCTACCGTGCAACCCGCATGATCCGCATCGGAAAAACCTATAAGATCAAATGGACAATATAAGGGGTACCACAAGTAGAGATCTTGTGTTCCAATCAAATACCGAAGAATTCGTTTAATGGCTTTAAAATGGGATTCTTTCGGATTTGCTTGGAACCTAGCACATAAACAAACACTAAAGAGAATGTCGGGACGACTTGCGGTCAAGTAGAGAAGTGAGCCTATCATACCTCTATACACCTTTGCACTAACATTCTTACCGAGTTCATCTTTGTCCAATTTGGACCCGGCTACCATAGGTGTATCATGAGACTTACCATTAGTCATCCCAAATTTCTTAAGCATTTCCTTAATGTACTTTTGTTGATGGATCATGATTCCATCCTTTGTTTGTTTGATTTGGAGCCCAAGGAAAAATCCTAGCTCACCCATCATGCTCATTTCAAACTCCGATTTCATTAATTCCGAAAAGTACACATGAAGGAGTTCATTTGTTGCACCAAATATAATGTCATCAACATATACTTGTACAACCAACAGTTCGTCTGACTGTGACTTCAAGAACAATGTTTTGTCAACGGAGCCTCTTTTAAAACCATTTTCAATAAGAAATTTAGACAATCTATCATACCAACACCTAGGTGCTTGTTTTAAACCATAAAGAGCTTTGTCTAATTTGAAAACATGGTTAGGCAAATCATTGTTCTCAAAACCCGGTGATTGCTCTACAAAGACATCTTCTTCCAAATATCCATTTAAGAAAGCGGTTTTGACATCCATTTGGAAGAGTTTGATGCCTTTGTGAGCCGCAAAAGCTATAAGCAATCGTATGGCCTCAAGTCCAGCTACCGGTGCATAGGTTTCATCGTAATCAATACCCTCTTGTTGGTTATAACCTTGCACCACTAGTCTAGCCTTGTTCCTTACAATTTCTCCCGAGTCATCAAGCTTATTGCGAAAGACCCACCTAGTACCAATGACAGTACGATTAGGCGGTCTAGGGACTAAGTGCCATACCTCGTTTCTTTTGAATTGATTGAGTTCTTCTTGCATAGCAAGCAACCAGATCTGCATCGATCAAGGCGATGTTACATTTGAAGGTTCAATTTGAGAAAGGAAGGCATTGTGGGCACAATACTCATTGAGATGAGCGAGATTGTTGAGGGATGATCTTGTTCGAATTCCCGAGTTGAGATCACTTGTGAGATTAGTGAGTGGATGTGAGCTTTGATGTTTCCACTTCTTTGGAACAATGGTTTCTTGTTCCCCCTCAGCAGCATCAGTCACAGTGACTGTTTCTTTTGGCCTGGAGTGGTCTTCATCATCACTGTTTTGGTTCGTTTCAGTTCTGGAGGTGGAGGCAACAGTCGTTGGGTCTGTTGCTTCCAGATAGGAAACAGTAGCAGATGTGCTACGTGTTCCCCCTGAGCTGCTGATTTCCTGCGAAGGTGACAGTCCCTGTGTCTGTTGCAAGTCAGCGTTGGGAACTTCTTCATCCACGAACATGAAGTCCTTTCGAACAAGACCAATCTCAAATTCATCATCCTCATCATCATCTTCATCAACCACGTTTTGTACCTGTCCAAGCACACTAGATTCATCAAAAATGACATGGATGCTTTCTTCAATTAACAAGGTTCGTTTATTGTAAACTTTATAGGCCTTGCTATGGTCGGAGTACCCAATAAATACTCCTTCATCACTACGTGGATCGAACTTACCCAAGTTGTTTTTACCATTGTATTGAACAAAACATTTGCTTCCAAAACATCTAAAATATGAAATGTTGGGTTTTCTTCCACGTAGCAATTCATAGGGAGTTTTATTCAATATACTCCTTATCATGACATGATTATGAATGTAGCAAGCGGTATTTACCGCTTCGGCCCAAAAGTTCTTAGGCAACTTACTAGTTAATAACATTGTTCTAGCCATTCCTTCAAGGGTTCTATTCATCCTTTCAACCACACCATTTTGTTGTGGTGTTCTAGGAGCCGAGAAGTTATGGTCTACACCATTGTCATCACAATAAGCACCAAATGATGAGTTTTCGAATTCGGTTCCATGATCGGTTCTCATTGAAACAAGTTTTAAATCAAGCTTATTTTTAATCTTTCTTAACCAAATTAGAAACTCATCAAATGTCTCATCCTTAGAGCTTAGGAAGAGTGCCCAAACGAACCTAGAGTAATCATCAACAATGACACACACATAACGACTACCACCTCTACTTCTAGTTCTCATTGGTCCACACAAGTCGATATGTAAAAGTTGCAAAGGTTGAGATGTACTCACAATTCTTTTGGATTTAAAGGAACTTCTAACATGTTTGCCTCTAGCACATTCATCACATACTTTATCAAAATCAAACTTCATATTAGGAATACCTTCAACTAAGTCAAGTCTTTTAAGGGTATTAAGAGTTTTTGTACTAACATGACCAAACCTTTTATGCCATAACCAAGGATCATTGTTCATTACACTCATGCAAGACATGGTGTGACCGGATAGAGTGTTCAAATTAGTTAAGTATACGTCTTTGACACGTCTTCCTTCGAGTATTAGTTCATTAGTAGTGGCATCAAATATTCGACACAAATTAGCACTAAATTCTACAATATTACCCTTATCACAAAGTTGAGAGATACTAAGGAGATTATGCTTCAAACCTTTGACAAGCCGCACGTCGTCGACACAAAGTAATGGTGACTTACCAACCTTTCCAATGCCAATTACTTCACCTTTCTTGTTGTCACCAAACCTTATCGTGCCACCATTGTATGCTTTAAGTGAGAGGAATTGGCTTCTATCACCCGTCATGTGACGAGAGCATCCACTATCCAAGTACCAATTGCGGCCGCCTCTCACCAAGCCCTACACAAGATTAGACTTTGAGTTTAGGAACCCAAACAAACTTGGGTCCCCTTTTGTGATCAACATATCTTATGGTATCTTTCCTAATCCATATTTGCTTAATTATTTTGATGTTCTTGTTAATGTCATGAAATCTTTTCTCACAAGTGTTGAGGACATGACCATTCTTACCACAATAATTGCAAATAATGTATTCGGGAAGACCCACGTATTTTCTCCTTCTAAAATCGTTTTAGGCTTCGGATGCAACGATCGTCCGACTGTTCCATTTGAACCCCAAACCAAATAGTTTTGTTACACCTCTCGGTTGATTCGTGAGGAAGTTTAACACGGTTTGACTTCCTTCCCATTTTTCAGTGATGTTTTTAGCATTAACAAGTTCATTGGTCAAGTCATTGACACGTGAGAGGAGATGCAAATTCTTTTCTTTTTCTCTCTTGAGTTCATCATTGTTAACACTTTCAATAGACAACCTTTTCTCAACTATGAAGTCATGAGTGTGGTTGTTGAGTTTAGACACGAGATACATGATTCTTTCTTTGGACTCTTCATATTTAGATGTCATCTCGTCAAGTCTTTTGTTTAGATCAACGATTTCATCGGATCTATGATGAGGAGAAGACCTAGAAGTGCTACATTCGGGCATACCTTTTTGAAAGAAAGTAAGCCTGTTATGAAGAGCTTCTATTTCATTCTTGAGACAAACAACCTCACCTTTTAGACACTTGTTTTCATTTTCCAAACATTCAATCTTTTCTTTAGACTTGTCTAAATCTTTGTCGAAACAACAACAGTCTTAGACACTGTTTCTCTTAGGTCTACAACTTCAACTACAAAGTCATAGATCTCATTCTCAAGAGCATCTTTGTCCTTCAAAAGATCATCACGTTCCTTGGTTAGTGAGGAAACTTGCATCACCAAGGTAGTGTTGACATTTTCAAGGTCAGAGACGTCCGTGGGGGTCAACCTAAGACGTTCTAGTTCTTTAGTCAAATGTTTGTTTAACTTGTTGACTCTTTTAACCTCATCATAAGCCTCAGATGTGACAGTGACGCTGTCTGTTGCTTTTAGTTCATTTTTCAGATTAAAGTTCTCTTGAGCAATTTCCTCAATCTCATTTTGCATTACCTCAAGCTTATCATTTTGAAACCGACACTTATCAAAAAGTTGGTCAAGAAGCTTACATACTTTCTCTTTGGAGTAAGTTCTAGCCTTGGCCTTTAGATGATTTACCTCGTTGTCGGAATCGGAGTCGGAATCGTCGGGATTAGCCATGAGGCATCTTAAGTGTTCAATTTGTGAGGTTTTTGAGACTTTTTCTTTAAAATGATTTGTAAGACACATTTTAGCCTTTAGTTCCTCCTCGATGAGTTCCTCATCTTCCTCGGAGTCGGACATTCCCCAAATTACGGTCATGACTCTATGTTTGTAGTCCCTTTTAACTTTATCTCGTTTTTCCTTTGATTCGATTTCATCCCACTTGGGACATTCTTTAACTTGGTGAGTTTTATCACCACACTTAAAGCATCCCACGGTGGAACTAGGTCGTTTCCTAGGAAAATGTTTTTTCGAGTAATTATTATTGAACTTTCTATTTTCTTGATCATTGACCAACCCAACTAGATTCCTTGAGAACATAGCAAACTCGTCTTCCTCCTCGTCTTCTCCATCGCTTGGAGAGGACGTGAGAGCGAGACTCCTTCCCTTTGAAGACTCACTAGAATGCTTATCGAGATTGAACTCGTGAGCCATTAGTGATCCCATTAGTTCATGAGGAGATAGGGTTGACAAATCTTTGGCTTCCTCTATAGCGGTAACTTTGGGTTGCCACTTAGAGGTTAGACTACGAAGGATTTTTCGAATGATGTCCTCGGACTCGAAATCCCTTCCTAGACTTTTTAGCTCATTAATAATACAAGAAAAACGTGAAGAAAAGCTATTTATGGACTCGTCCTTTGACATTCTAAACATCTCATATTGTTGCATGAGAAGGTCAATACGGTGTTTTCTAACTTGGGACGTCCCTTCATAAGCAAGTACAAGGGAATCCCAAATACATTTTGTCGTAGGACATCCAGAGATACGACTAACTTCCCCCTCACCAACACAACGTTGAAGAATCGACATTGCTTTGGAGTTCTTTTCGGCAAGTTTGAAATCATTTTCATTGTAATTTCTTTCCTCTTTAGTTTTGGTGAAACCGGTTAGCATATCGGTTTTCTCAATAACAAGAGGTCCATTTTGGATGATGTTCCAACATTGATAATCGATACTTTTGATGTAATGTTCCATTTTGAGTTTCCACCATCCAAAATTCGAACCGGTAAAGACCGGGATCTTGGAGTGTTTCTCGGAATCCATTACCCACGAATCAAACTCTAAGGCGATTAGCCTCGATCAAGAGCACGAGGCTCTGATACCAATTGTTGAGTTTATGGATTCGAGTACCTAAGAGGGGGAGGGGGTGAATTAGGTACTATTTAAAATTTTAACTTCAACTTTATTGATTTAAAGTGAGTTAAGAGAACAAAAGAGATGAGATAATACTTCGAATAATATTGCAAGATTAAACGAGTATTGGAATGAATGTTTGCTGAAGTATGAAAGCAACAACTGTTCTGACTGTAGCTATTTGTCTCAGTTTATGGAATACAGACTGCAGACCAAATGTGACAGTATGATGAACTGTTACTTCGAAAGTTAAGCAAAGCAAAACAAACAAATTAAAATAGCAGCGGAAATAAAAGAAAGATCAAACACGAGATTTTGAATTGGTTCGGCAAATACTCAAGTGCCTACGTCCAATCTACCTTTTTATTGATTTCTTTTAGTGATCTACTCCGACTACTAAAAGACCCGTACAATAAAAGACACCAACCTACTCCGGTTGTAAAGCGAGTCCAAGAACTACTCCGTTCTTATGACAAGCCAACTCGCAACCTACTCCGGTTGCCAAGAGTCAAAGGACTACTCCGTCCTAGAACTCAACAACTCACAACCTACTCTGGTTGCCAAAGAGTTGAAGACTACTCCGTCCTAAACTCTACACACAAACTTAGAATGTTATAAGGATCAAGTTTCCACTAGCTTATTCTTAACAAAGAATTGAGGTGGACAACTTTTACAAGATCAACAATTCATAAGTGAGAGAGTTTAGTATATTAAAGTAATAACGAGCCTTGATTGTAACAACTTGAAGACTTTTAAAAGTTTTGCAAAATAAACACTCGGTTTGATTAAGCTTTGAAAAACAATTTGCAAACTTTAGATTAAATCTCAGAAAAAGTCTTGGGATTTTATGAGGGAGATGGCTCGCCTTTTATAGAGGAAGTGAGTAAGGGGGTTGCTAGGGTTTTGAAGGGTCAAAGACCACACATGTGAAGAGCTTTAGCAACCACCCAAAACTTGCACCAAAGAAGGCTCTTTTGCAAAGGCAGGAATAGAGAAAGAGTGTTTGTAAATTATCCATAAAGGCTCATGCAATTTCAGAAAACAAAGGATGTGAGACAAGTCACATGATGACAAGTTAACACAAATATGGCAAAAAGCATTTCTTGTTTTCTAAAAGACTAAAGGGTTGAATTTGCACAAAGAGGAAACATTTTGAAAATGATAATTATTCAAACCACTTTTTCTAGAGAGCCAAGTCCTAATAAAAATCTGAAGGTTATCTTTCAAAAAATAAAAGACACGTGAAAGCCTTTTGAAAGATAAGAAAGATAAAAAGAATTCAAGTGTTACGAATTGAGGCGACAGTCCAGGCAGCTGTTACTTGTGAAAGTAACAGTCGTCTTGACTGTTTCTATTATTCTAAGATACTCTACTTTCTCACTTGTACATTAGATGACGCTTAAGACTCAATACAATAGGATGATCAACAACTCAACACTTCTTAATCCAAGCTTGATTTAACCATAAATCCTGAAAAGGTAAACTAAGAAAGCACACATCAAATGGGCATGTTATCATCAATCATAAGGAACCCAACACAATTTAACCATGATAAAACTTTACACAAATCAAACATTATACTCCATGAGATGACAACATCACTAACATGCAATAATACCATAAAAACATCAATAACATGCCATAATAATACCATAAAAAATCTTGTTCTTTGGTTTATTTGTTAGGATGTTCTATGATAATCCCCCTTATACTAAAAGAATAAGAAATCCTAAAGTTTTCCCGCCTAAATGAATTATTCTATAATTGGGCTTTGGGCTTCATTTTATCATGCTTATAACTGGGCCATATTGATTGAATTCCATACAATAAATAATTCAATGTCATTTAAAAAAGGGATAATATTTTTTCAACCTACATAAACAAATTAATAGAATATTCTTATTTTGTTACATAAATGAAATTGCACTAATTATACGTATGATGTGATAGAAATATTTTTCTACTATTATTTTTAAAAAGAAACCTGATGATCACGAACACTTTTTTAGCAAACGTTTTCTAATTAATTCTATAGTTTCGTCCTTTGATACAAGCATACTACAAGTTAAGAGTATTCATAGGTTGTTTACTTCTAAAATGAAAAGTTTACATATAATATATTTTTTTCTTACACTTTAACTTAATATCACATTTATTTCATACTATGTAAAACGTTTAAATATTGGTTAATTTTAAAATTTAACAGTGTTGAACCTTCTCTTTTCCACCTCTTAATACAAAATATTATTAATAGTAAATTTCATAATTAAATTTCAAGGGAGGTTAAATACCGGTAATATAATTATTAAATTCTTTAATAACCCTATCTAAAAACCGCGCGAATGCGCGGGATCTATACTAGTAGTAATAATAATGATAATGATAATATGATCTACGTTCTCGACAATATAAATGCCCTAAAAATACATACCTTTACTCATCGAATTTTCCGTCGAAGATTGATAAATTATCCCACCATGATTATTTTCGTAGGGCACCATCAACTAACATTTCCGTCAAATATTGATGAACGTCCGCCCTTTTTTGAATTTTGTGAATGTTAAATTGCAATTTTTAGGAGATTTCAGTTGTAAATGATAGAAAATGGTGAGAAAATGGAAGGAAAATGGTGCGTAAATTGGAGAGCATTAAATGCATATTGAGTTTAAAGCTAATTATTGGCATTAAATATTGTAGCAAGTACATATTGTCCATTAAACAATAGAAAGAATACAACACATTCTCCTATGTAAGCCGCCTAAAACATTTGAGTTGCCAGCCACTTGATAGAACAACCCGGTACCAAATGCATGCAATATGGTATATATTTGACCCGTCGCAAGGTTGCGACGGATATCTCCGTCACAAATAAGAATTTGTGCTGTAATTAGTACTCCGCATCACAAACAAATGCCAAAATCAATGGACAAGATTAGTTGCGTATGTCTTACCTGTATTCTTTATATTCGCATGGGTTTTTTTTGTCAGAAGTTACTTCTAATTTACGGTCATTTGTGAATAACTATCTTTTATTTTATTTTTTGGCTTTTAACTACCTTTCATTTCTTCTTTTTACAAAAGACTATCAGAAATCTAGTTCGAGCAAAAAGTCAACTTTGCAGCATTGACTTACTCTTTTCTCCCTTTGTTCACCTTACAAAATCTGAAAAAGCTCCGTATCATCATACTCAACATTTTTTTTCAAAAGTCTCTTCCATCTCAATCTCCCTCCCCATCTCCGTCATAAAATCGCCTTTACTGCACTTCACCTCCGCCCTTACATTTCGACTACCTTAACTTATAGACTACTCACGATTTATCAAGCTAGTGTTCATCTCAGTCATATTAAAGTACCGTTATTCTCTCTTCATGGCGAAGATGATGGGTATAAAAATACTAATGAAATAGTAAACAAGTAATCCTAAGGGTGACTCCATGATTATTTTCGGCTACTTAACATTAGGCGTTGTTTGCCATAATAGATCATTATTGTTGAAAAAACATTTACCATGTTCAGAAAAACGCCGATGGTGATTTTGTTTTGATGAACTAGTATTATGATTCGGGTAAGAGATGGATAAATTGAGGTGATTAATGTTGGGTATAATCAATCCTTATTGTCGATTATTAAGTTTATGAATTAAAAAACTTAGATTTAACACGAAAATGGCAAGTCAACGTCGGAAAGTTGAGTTTTTTCGTCGGAAGGAAAGTTGACTTTTTTTCGTCGGAAGTGGATTTCTGGTACAATCATAGTATACCAAACGATAACGCTTCGTGCCTTGTTTTCCATCTTAATTTTAGTTCAGTTTAGTTTATTTCAATTCAGTTTATTTGGTTCTGAAATGTAATTTTGTCCAATTCAGTCAAATTAGGATCGAGCAAACATATCCTTACTAGCGTTGCTCATTCTTTTCGAGTTTATTAAACTAAGATAACCAAATGTCGATATTTAATTCCGCTTGAGTTGAATTTACCTCCTTTAATTTTCCTATTTTGCAATGGCATTTAATGCAACATGCCAAGTTTAAGATCCCTTAAAAAATGATAAGGATCCGAATAAGAA
The DNA here is from genome assembly GCF_048544455.1 of Silene latifolia. NCBI lineage: Eukaryota > Viridiplantae > Streptophyta > Magnoliopsida > Caryophyllales > Caryophyllaceae > Silene > Silene latifolia. Next base: position 127,023,606 of record NC_133531.1, on the reverse strand, counting down.
TAAGACCCAAATTAATAAATGGAGATGAGAGAAATCAAGATCACGTATTCACGTGTAACCACAGGCCACGAGGCGTGTCTTAGAGCAACTCCAATGGCAACATGTAGCTTGTCTTTCCCCATTACTTTTCTAAGCAACATAGGTTTTGAGTTACATCGTCATCAATGGTAAACTACAGTACATTGTAGTTTAGAATGCCCCACATGATATTAAATATTATATTTTAAATTATTTTCTTATGTTTTAATTAATTATTTTTTCCATTTAAATGTCAAGCCATGTAGCTTGGTAGAGCTACAATAGCTTATAAGCAACATCATATTTTTCGTCTCCAATGGTGAGCATACTGCTTGACAATTTTTAATAATTGCAAGCAAGTCCTTAAATGCAACCATTGGAGTTGCTCTTAGGGCCCGTAACTTCGTACCAAACACGTAAATTTTAGAATCCAAGAATCCTTTAAATGGATCTTAACCTATAAATTACCCCGTAAGATGGAGCTAAAATAAATCAATTGATCTACCTTGTGACGGGTTACCATTTGTGGCGGATATTTTGTGAGTTAAAATTGTAACAAAATGGGTTAGTGGAGAAAGGGGACCACATGAATAGTGTTGCAGAGAGAGAAAAAGTGGGTACTTTGTGAGGTAAAATGGTATCCGTCACTCAAGAGTGACGGATATGTGCCGTCACAAACAAGAATTTGTGAAAATAAATACCCTCTTTGACCTAATACGTTTTTTTTTATTCTTTGTGATAAATGATTGAGATGGAAAGGATAACAATTTACTTAACTTACCATCTTTTTTACTCTTAACAATCAGTTTTTTTGGGGTGAAAATACACAATCTTTATACGGCAAAAAATAAAACTTGTCCTGCATTTTAAACCGTGAAAATGGTAATTAGGCCCCTTAACTTTGTTCAATTGTGAAATTAGGCCCCATAAGTTTTATTTGGAACAATCAAGCCCCCTAAGTTTTACCAAAAGTGAAATTCAACCCTATTTTTTAAATTTTCACAAAATTCTTATATTAAAATCATTTTTAATACTCCCTCCTATTCTAGATAAGTGTCTCATTCTGGGGATGACGCGGAAATTAAGGAAATGAGTTAAATAATGTAAAGTATTGTGGCGGGGTGAGGTAATTGGAGAGAGGGAAGGTATTGTGGGGTATTATTGTGAGTGGAGTGATTAAAATAAGTACTCCCCCATATTCACTATATTCTTCCCCTTTCCTTTTTGCACAAGAAATAAGAAAGTGATTTTGGACCACACAAAACACACTACCCCACATGTAATTTAATTTGGACCACACAAATCAACCCAAAAAAGGAAATAGGGAAGAAAACCCGAATAATCCGAATAAGGAAATAGGGAAGAAAATGATGAATAGGAGGGAGTATTATTTTGGGTTGAGGTGGGGTATTGTTGTGGGGTTGAAGTGATTAAAATAAGCATAAAAATTTACCTAAAATAGACAATGAGACATTATTGTGAATAGACGAAAATGGACAATGGACACTTATGTAGAATAGGAGGGAGTACAATTTATCAAATATAATTTTTTTTATATAATTTTAAAACTTTTATATTTATATTAAATATTGAGAGTTGTTTTATTTTGAATTTTATAATATATAGACAATTTATTATATATGTATAAATATTATACTACTGTATAAATTATAAACAATTTACTAAATATGTATGTAAAAGTGTTCTTCAATGATTAATAAATTATGTAGAAATTCGTAAAGTTGCAATTAGTAGTTTTTAGTTATTTAATAAATTGTTTAATACAATATAAAATGTTTTTAATTAAAATATTGTGAAAATTTTAAAAATGGGGTTGAATTTCACTTTTGGTGAAACTTAAGGGCCTTAATTTTACAACTTAATTTTACAATTGAACAAAATTAAGGAACTTAATTACCACTTTCGCTCATTTTAAACAAATAAAACTGTAATTTTGTATTTGTATAATAATAGTTCGCATTAAATATTTGAAGGATTTTAGGAAAAATAAAAAAGTAATTGATCCATCTCCGAATTCGAGATAAGCATCTTCGTTAGAGCTTTTAAGTAGTTTTAACAACTTAACATTCCATAAAACCAAAAAACATTGTTTATAAGGTGGAATGACAGTCACAGCGGATCCAAGGAATGTTAAGATGGAATCATCACTAATAATGTGCCTAATAATGAAATAAATATCCTAATTAAGAACAAAATTTACATACAACTAGGAACAGGATTGTTTTTCAGGTTACTTTTTTGGTTTGTTCACAATTTCATAAAATTTCAATTACCTCATCTTCCCTACATACACCTACTTCTAATTCCATTGTTCCTCTCTTCGTCGAATCCATTACTCTGCAGCAATTCCTCCGAGGAGACTGTTTGAAGAAGAAATCAAAATGTCAACAACTAAGACATACTGCGAACAGGACAGATGATTTTAACAAACATCAAGTAAGAACTTCAAAACTTGAACTCAGGATGTAACAAAAACAAACGTTTACATATCGGTATTATAAAACATCGACCAAACAAGATCAGTAGATAATCTGTGAATTTCATTTAAGTTATTTAACCTAAACTTTGTTTACGCCAAACAAATACGAGAAGAATGTAACCGATTCTGAGTAGGGCGCATTAGATACAGACATCAATGACTAAAGGGATCAGTTTACATTAGTGTTAACTTGTTTCGTGTGTTTATGGACAACGATAACATTTTCATAGGTGTAAATGTGTTACTAAGCAAGCTAGGATAGTATGGAAATGAGACTTACCCTAGCCCACAATTCTGGATCTGGTTTCTTGTAGACTATCACTCTTTCGAATATTGATGGCTCGATCATTTTCCAACGGCAGAGGGGGTGGGATTCCTGTCTTAGTAAATACTCGGTCACCGTCTGATTCGTCTCCTCCTCAAATCTTGCTTTCGACAAGTAATACACATAGGGCTTTTGGCAAGGATTTCGAGCCACGGGCCGAGTGTTGAATGCATAAGCTGTGTAGTCCGCCCTCTTATACCAATTCAAGAACGTCCTTGTTGGCATCTCCATTTCCCGGGGTGATAAGATACCTTTAATAATCTGAATAGCAAAACCCCACGAGACCGAGATGGTCCATTTTTTGGACTTGTAATAGCATACCGATTGCTGCATGAGTCCAGCTGAGTCTAATTTCATTGGAATTGCAAGCCGTCGCAAGGCTTGCGCCTGAGTTACATTTGGGAAAATGGGCTCAACCACGTCTAAATGATGCAGAGTAACCAATGGCGTCACAGGGTGCGCAGCTAGTAGTCCAAACAAGTTCCCATACACGTCATACTGTTGCCAATTTACACAAAGAATCAAGTTCTAGTGTCAGAATTATTCAATATCCTAGACATGAAAATCGTCATTTTACCATGCAACAGTTCAAAATGCAAATGTCAGAAAGTAACTTCATTACTAGAAACGTAAACAGGGTCAGACAAAGCAATTCCTTCAATACAATCAAACTGCACATTGCTACTCATTTACAAGTCTGGAAGATCACCCTATCGCCAACTGCTTTTGAGATAAAACCTCATATGGGTTAATATTCTTGATTCTTACAGGTCTTTACTCCTCCTTGTCATTATCTTAGCCCACAATATCCTCTAACCAAGCTTGAAGGGAACTTTCAAACCGCTATTTACAGATTACAGATAGCTAATTCCTAAAACTGGAGTGAACACACTAAAATTACATACCAGCCCAGCCAAAATAAACAAAGCTAACCTCAAGGAACACACAACCTAACCTAAAAAAGGTCTAACAATGTTGCCTTCACTCAACTACAAATAATTGATAAGGGTAATGTATCAAGGTGCAACGCTTGATAACATTTTGACAGTAGTATGCTTGCTTTTGGCCTAAACAATGTATAAAACCTACATAATGTTTTCTGTCGATTGTCGAGAACTGCAATAAGGAATGTAAGGTGATACGTGTGATGATTAGTGAGACAATAAGCACAAACATTAGTATGATGAAAAGGGAAGGTGGCCACACATAGGGACTAGTATTCTAGTGTATCACATACTTCGACCATAATCATTGGTACTCAATACTGTTCTAACTCTCTTCTCGAGTATGTTATGTGTTTTTCTTTTCAACCTTCTCCATCATGTACCAAAGTCGTAACTTCTTCATCGTGTATCAAAGTGCCACTTCTACTTGTTAAGCAAAATCAATACTCCGTATTATTTTGGGTATTTGTGGGAACAGAGGGTTTGAAAGGTGGAAAAACGAAGGTCCTTTTGCTAACAGTTTAGTTTGGAATTCATGGTAGCATTTTAGTTTCGCCCTTGCACATTGCGTACGATAAATCTCCATACACATGTTCAGGAAACAAATTAAGGCCATTTTTAAAAAAAAATTGCTAACATGAAAAACAGAATATTGACAAAATCTCGAACAATATCAAGAATAGGGTTTTTAAAAAAAAGTTCATCTAGTAGCAATGATCAGTGAAAAGCATTGTTTTTTTTTAAGAAAAAAATAGTGTAAAAACATTTATTTTTGTTTTTGCTAACATGTCCTTCACTACCTACTCTAGGCAAATGGGGACAGGCTGACCAAACTTTGTATGGGTAATATATTTTCCAAATTTAGCCCACTTGTACATTTTTCCACCGACACAGCACAAAACAAACAAGACAAAACACTCAATAATTGATCTACAAGCCTACAATAAAGGCCTCCAATTTGAACATTCCCACTGATGCATAACAATAAAACTCCAGATACAAATACAATACTCAGTATAATCATAAAACCGTTTAGGTAGACGGGGTATACCACGTTCCGTCATTCTAACCCCACCAATGAAAGAATTGGAATTAACTTTAAATCCATGAATAAAGGGCAGCCCGGTGCACGATGGCATCCCTGCAAGGCGAGGGTCCCACCACAAGGGTGTAATAGGCACAAGCCTTCCCTTGCCATTTTTCTAGCAAGAGGCCGCTCCAAGGACTTGAACCCGTGACCTCTCAGTCACACAGCAACACTAACTAACTGGTGGGCGAAGGCTCCCCTTCTTATTAACTAGGACACACAGTATAGTGATACTCGGTGTAACTAATAAGTTTTCATTTGTTAATGCCGAAAATCATTTGGGCTCACAAGTCAATCTTGCCAAAAACATGTACAGCAAGAGGAAGCAAATTCCACGGCTATTAAAAACCCAAAAAAATATCTTACTCTGTTAATCTGGCTTTATATGCTTAGACTAGTCCTCTTATGAATCTTTAGGCATTTCGCCATCTCCTATGACCCCACTCAAAACACTTGACCATTCACCATCACCACCATTTGCACATATAGGTAGAAACTTTCCAATTGTTTTTTTTCCTTGGAAAACAAAGATGCTATACCTTTGCAGTAAAACTAAGTTGAGACGGTCTTGCATGCTTTGGCAAATTGACTTTTGCGAAGCAATAATCCCGACAATTAGTAACAAACACGCTCCATCGAGTACCATATAGACGATATTGTTATCATCTTTCAATTACTTTGATGACGGAATAAAAAAAAGGTATTCTATTAGCTAACCTACCCCAAAATTGACAAAGTCAGTAAAGCCATAAAATTGACTAAGCCAAGATCAAAGCTCCAAAATTCCAATTCACTACTCATTACTCTTTCTATCAAAGCAAATAAACTGATTAAACGCAAAGCTTTCACTTTCACCTTCCGATTGATAACAACAGTTGAATTAAAAAAGCTTAGTAACTTTTTCCTCCGTATCTTCTCTTCAAACTTCTCCCTACATAATACATAAATACTCCATATTTTACCTAATTTATTTGATACTCCGTATCAAAAGGGAACAAATTCAACAGGTAATACTACTAATGAACTCAGCCTTGTTTCTTTGACCGAAACTTGGATTGAACCTAGCTGAAGAACAAAAATGAACTCAGCTAAACTAAACGGAAATTAATTAAAAAAAAAAAGCATGGCCCGACTCATGTCCCTCTCGTAAAACGACTTTATAATAATGCAAGTAGCCGATGTCGGCTCTTGTTTCTTTGACAGAAACTTTGGACTAAACTAAAGTGAACAGAAATTAAGTAAAAAAGAACACGACCCAACTCATGCCCCTCTCGTAAAACACAAATTCTCATTATAGACGGACACTATCCGTCTATATGTATAGACGGATACCATTTTCCCTCACAAAATACTCATTTGCCATAAAGTGGGAAGCACATGGGGGTGCCCCACCTTGTCCCCCTACCCATTTTATTAGAGGTTTTTACCAGTCTGTTCGCCCCACCCGTCTATACCAAGACCTATTGCTCGTAAAATGAGATGCATAAGTTATTATGAACGGAACCACTTCAGAGCACAAGAACATAATCAGCAACAGGTTAATTTCAATAACGAGTTAGACCAAAGTTTACCTGGTGAAAACCGAGTTCTTTAGTAAGCGGAACACCGAGTTCAGCCATGCAAGCTTGCATCCGATCATCAGAACCGTAAAGAGCAGGATACCTCTGAATACACCTATCCTGCATCTTCTCCAACGCCACCGCCAATGGATAACTTATCGCAAAACCGCCACCACCGTACGCCATTGCATACGAAAAATAAATATTCTGCAAATGACTCTCAGAATTACTCCCAATATAATAATACTGCGTGTGATCATACTTCTGTAAAACCCGCACCAAATTCTCCGTCACAAAAACGGTGTCGTCGTCACCCATCACGAACCACCGTACATTCTCTAACCCTAATTTTAGGGTTTCTGAGATGATTCTAGAGATCCGAATCGCTGATCTATGTCCTTGTTTGTTCGCATACCCGAATTTCGATGTATCGTCGGAGACTCGGAGCTCCGGTAGCTTATCTTCGGGTTTTGACTTGATTTTTCTGTCTAACCATACAATGCCTCTCATCTCCGATTCATTGTACCTACAAAATTAATAAAATTGATTTTTCCGTCAGCAACAAACACAAAAGCAATTCATTTGGTTCTGTCTATTAATTTACCAATTGAGTTATCCCGCTACTAATTTAACGCTTACCAAATCTTGATGTAGTTCTTGCGCTTGTTCCAGAGCTTAGCGGAAGCGCCAATGCCAAAGACAATATGAGAAATATTAGTAGGTTCGGGCACAATTTCCTGAACATGGCGGACCCGGTCAATTTGGCTATTACTACGGTAACTATTGTCATCAGCTTCTCCAGCGTCGTCAGGTGTAGTGAGAGCGAGGCGGCGAAAGGGGTCTAATTGTTCGGGGAAGTGGCATGGACTGGGATTCGAAACGAGGCGAATAGTGTAGACGAAGTAAGTTAAGGAAACAAAGAGGATTAAAGTGAGGATTAGTTTAGGGAAGACAGTAGTTCTAGTAGTTGGTTGATGATGATGATTTGAACCCATTTTTGGTGATTGATCCCAAATTAGTTTATCTGTTTCCTTTTCGGTAACTTTCATGCCTTTAATTTACTGCTATACTATACTATACTAGTACAGTTTTATTTTATACAAAAGGGAATTAAATTGAGATAGATCTGGATGGCGGTGACGGTGGAGAAAGAGGGGAGAAAGGAGGGTGAAAATGAGGAATGCCGGCAGGGAGGTAAGAAGGGAAGGGTGTTGAGCAGAATGATTAGAGAAGAAGAGTTTTGATAAGTTTAGATGTTTGAGGAAATGAAGGAGTCTTCCCCCTTCCTTGTTAAACGGAGTATCTACTCATCTACTACTACTTATCTTAGCAGCTATAGTATAGGGGAGTAGGGAGGCTGATTTGGGGAAATCATACTTGATTTCGGTTTACTTCTCTCAAATGCCAATTTTAGACCACGGAGAGTTGGAGACTAGGCGCAGAAAGAACTCGATTCGATTTACCTGATCCAAAAAAGCTGACATGTAACCCGAAATCTAATTTGACCCGATCCGATCTGAACATAACCCGAGCTTTCTTGACCCGCAACTAACCCGCCCCAAAAATTACTCGATCCGAAATCACCCAATCCGAAAATGATCCGACAAAACATAACTCTAATAATTTAATTGAACCGAAAAGACTTGAAATAACTTTTTCTCTCTTATTTATTGACCCGAAATGACCCGACCGTACCCGAATTAACCCGAAATCAGTGAGAGACCTGAGTTGACTCGACCCGAATTGGCCTAATTGACCTGTTTGTCAGGTCTAATGAAGAGTGTAGCTAGCTATGGAAAATACATTAAATTTAGATTCAAGTCTCCTTAAAATCAATTTTGTGAAGTGGTTATAGTCTATGCCTTCTAGATTTTGAGCACGTTATTTTAGGGTGGTTATAGTCTATGCCTTCTAGATTTTGAGCATGTCATTTTAGGGTGGCTTATACGTAGTTTACAGCCTATTACGTGTACCCGACTACCCGGAGATTTACCAATGCGCATCAAATATAACGGTTGCGGGTCTCCTTATCACCAAAAAACAAACAGATAATACTTCTACTAAATAATAGTCCCTCTTATTTTTGAATAACTTTCCCTATTCATGGATGACACGAGAATTAAGGGTGTTTGAATTAAATAAGCTAAAGTATTGTGGTAGGATGAGGTGATTGAAGAGAATGAAGGTATTGCGGGTATTATTTTGGGGTGGGGTGTAAAATAAGTATTGTTGTGGGGTGAGGTGATTAAACTAAGATTAAGTATGTGTATTGTTGCGGGGTTAGGTGATTAAAATAAGTATAAAATTTTACTACATAAGAAAAGAGGGAAGAGATTGTAAATAGATAAAAAAAATAAAAAAATAAAAAAAAAGGAGGGGGGGTTGTTATTTAGAATAGGAGGGAGTAAAATATAATACAAAGTGAAATAAAAAGTGTATGAAAATTTCTTGATAATAGAAAATTGAAGTAATCATTTTGATCGGAAATTCTCGGTCACATTTTCATTTCTCAACTTATGTTTTATTAGTTCTTATTTTTTTTAAGGTAAGAAAATTAGATTGATTATTTAATATAAGACCTTTCGGACACTATAGGTGAGTTGAAGTCACTGACTTTCAAACCACCTCGAGAGATTTGGACAAAAATGTCTAATCAAAGCCTAAAGTCAGCGATTTTATAATCTTTATTGGCCTCACGGAAGCAATGTATAACTGCCACTTCATCGGAAAAATAAGGTCTAAAATCACATCTCTGATAATACTCGAAATTTATCATAAAATTTGCATATTTCGAATTGAGTTAATAACACAAAGATTATCTCCAACAATTATCAGATTTGGAATTCCTGATGATCTAGCTCCTAACTCCCCTTTTTCTAACGCATGAGCGTTTGTAACGAGAATGTTATTAAAACCACATGTTTTAGCTCCTAATAAACTGGGCTTTACCATTATGGTCTCTAAAAAATGTAGCCTAAAGAATCTTTTTAATCAACTAATTTAAATCCATCAAAATTTAGTTTAAGACAGTCTTTTGGAGGTTTAAGATTGTTAAAAAAGCCCCTCTGCCTCCTTTCGAAATTATGTGGACTCTTCATGAGGATTTTAGCAAATTATTCAACATTTGTTGGCAATTCCAATTTTAAGGAGATCTTATATGTTTTGTCTCGCTTAAAAGTGTCGATTGTTAAAACAGAAAGCGAAAAGTTGGAATCAAAACACTTTGGGAAATATTTTTACGCATGATTGCTGGAAAAAAAAAATAGAGAATATTCATAAATCTTTTTGTCTATCATGTAACTAATTTAGAAATTGCTCGAGGAAAATGGTTGAGAAAATGTGATACTCTGGTTAGTTATAAGTGAGGTTTTTTTTTTTTTTTTGTCAGAGTGAAAAAAATTACACTAGACCATAGCTACTTTAGCTATGGAGTGCAATCCTATTAAGACCCCTAGGACAATGACTAATAGATAAGCAGTCAAAAGAGGGAAGTAAACTATGGATACATCCGAGAATTGGCTTTGCAGCCTGCACTGCAGCTTATGTACCAGCAATCTGAAACACCAAGTTTAAGTAGTCCGTATTAACTTCAAGATGTGTGTATCCTCGACTAACAGCATCCATTATAGCAAGTTTGAAAGCCATAACTTCAGCTTGAAAAGCAGAAACTGCCTAGAAACAACCATGGTTAAAATGCATATTTTCGCCATCTGAATTTTGGAAAACCCAACCAGCAGCAGCCCTAAAGCCCGGCTTCCAAGAAGCATCACATTTCAGTCTGATAGCACCCAAACAGGTTTCAGTCCCAATAAGAAGATGAGGACAGAATTGTTGAATTCTCACAGAGTCATAAAGCATCTCATCGTCAGATTTTGAATCCGATTTTCTCCAAGCTTTTCTTTTACCTTCCACGTGAATATTAATAAGAGCCTCGTTAGCCAACATCTTTATGACTAGGTGCAAGACCACCTTCTCCTTTCGATATTTCAAAGAATTTCGTGAAAATCAAATTCTCCAAAGAGTACTAACGAAGAAGGAGATGAGAAAGATTGGATCACTATCTTTCGAAAAGAAGCAATAACCATTGATAATCCAAGCTTGGACAAAGATATTATTACCCATGGAACTCCTAATACTGTGGACGGGCGGGCCGCCCACGGGGGCGCTTGGTGAGAAACGAAACAAGCGTTTGCATTTTGTATGGAGTCGCCACCAATTTTTATGGGAAATTGGAACCGTTCGAATACCTCGCGTCATGTCAAGACACAAAGTAGTGACATGAACACTAAGCAATCGTTACCCTTAGCATTCTATGTCTAGAATGACTCTCGTGGATGCCAATGAACACGGGTGCTCACGGAGATCTGGAGTAAGGGGTGAGGGTACGTATTAGGAAGCTCTTTTGATCGAACACCTAATCCCGCCCGCCTCGATAGCGGCCTCTACTAATGATTAGGGAAGTTGTCTATACTTGATATATCGTCGGCTATATGCATGCAATGCAACATCCATTAGATTAATCCTAGCATGTGAAGATTTAACTAAGTCGGTGAAACACGTAATTAGCACACAATTGGGTCGAAGTAGGATTTAATGCTCATTTACATGTGAAAACATACAAGCAAAGAAAGAAATACTATAAAAGAAATACAATAACGAAAATTACAATAATTACATTGGAATAGGCGATTTATGTCGAAAATACCTTTAAAACGGATGATTTGAGAAAAAGAAATAAAAGAAAGAAAGAAATAAATTAACGAACGAAACAGTGTGATAATATGGATAATAGTTAATTAATACGTAAGCTAATTAAACTATGTCAAGGCGAAACGAAACGTTCGGGGACAAAATCATCCTGGAACAGCGCGCAGATCAGATCCCCTGCGGAAGAGGCGCGGCCGATTCTTGCGTCTATTCAAGGGTGAGTTCTGGCCGTAAGTTTAAATCGCAAATTGTTAATTTGAATTGATGAATTTAATGATGGATTGAAATATTTACTCGAATGGAAGTGAGTAATAGGTTAATTACATGTGAATGATGGTCATAAAAACAGTAAAACATGAATGAGACGAAATTAAACGGATTATTTACATGAAATTATGATGAAAACATTAATGAGTCCTCTATTGAAATAAGTCAATTAACTAACATTAGATATGATGGATTAATGACGAACATGCGATGAACATGACAAAAGACAGATTAAACTATATCAAGGACGAATTCCAGAAACCCAATATGAACAAATCGAATCCCTACAACCCGGATTGAATTTTATGACGAAAACCCGCAAATATGAATTATAAGGGATTTAAGTCGGATTTATGACGAATTAAACATGCTAATGATGGTGATTATAATACATGTGAATTATTATGACATTAAGACGAAGAATTAATGAGACGAACAAGCAAAAGAAAGATTTTGAATACGAATTACGAGAGACAAACGAAGAAGAAAGGAAGCGAGAATCTGCGGCCCTCACGAAGAGGCGCAGCAGAATCTGCGCTCCTTCGAAGAGGCGCGAAGATTCTTGCGTCCTTTCTCGACGGTTACTTACTGGAAATCCGCAAAAACAGGTTTTAACAAGGGGTTTTAGAAATCGATTTTAACGGTATTTTCGACATAGACCTTACAATTGATGATACGAAAAGTAAAGTACAATAAATAAATAAGGATTATACACCCTCAGACTTACATGTTGACGAAACGAGAAGGACTAAGATATCGATTAGTGAATGCTCGACGCGAATGCAAAGAGAGTGCCCTCGTAAGAGGAAAACGATTGATTAATTAAGTTGATTATTGGTGTAGTTGGTCAAATTGGTCGGTCATGCAACGGAGAGGCTGGTACCCGGAAAGATCCGAGCTTACGTGGTCGAAAGTTCAAGCACGTAGGCGCCAATAAGTAAGAACAAAGTCTAGAATGCAAAGGGAGAAGACAAGGGCGGACACTCGCGTGAGAAATATGAGGAGCGAAGGCTCCTATTTATACTAATCACGTGAAGGAATTAGGGTTTCGGAGACTCTTTGGAAGTGAATCTCGGAAAGATATGAAAAAGATACGTAAAACATGCGAGAAAGGGCACAGGAAGAGGCGCGGCACCACAAGCGTCTCTTGGAAGAGGCGCAGCGCCCTCTGCGTCTATTCCCAGGAGGTTTCCTCCTGAAGAAAGATTTCCGCGTTTGAGTTATGGTAGGACGGAAATAATTCGAATATCCTTAATATCTTATATGAATATTACGGGATATTATTTGCCAAAAGATAAAATTTGTAAAATATGGAATAGAAATATCCGGAACATTCCAAATATTCGACTCGGATTTAACAAATTATCGGAAATGGAGACGGTTTTTGACCGGACTCAATGTACTCTAATTATCGCCAAAACGACCGTATCGGTACGTAGATGACATCTAAGAGGTAGACATTGATATTTGAGCAATCACTTGACGATAATCTTACGAATTGTCATAAATCGTTCCGCGTACAAACATGCGGCCCAATCATCACCGGTGGTTTTGCGGGAGGTGCGAAATGAGGTATCTCTGAGCCCCCACTTTGACTGAGGCTTGGATAAGGCGAAAGTCAAAGTATAGCCATCAGGTCAATCGAAGATTACAACCTGACGACTATGGCGACGCGAGGCGGCTCAAGGGGTCTGAGCCAAGGACCTGTCGTCGGGAACATTTTAGAGTCTGTCGACTATCGGGGAGGGTCGTTTAAAGTCCATTAGACTACGTAAGGAAGCTCGCCAGCCATAAGAAAAGACCATACCTGAGACTTCTTCCTCGAGATGCTTCCGGGGTTGCGTAGGAGCTAAGGGTAAGACCTAAAGGGTATATAAGGATTGTGCTAGGGTATGGGGCCCTAAAGGAAAGCATTGACGGGAAGGAGGCCTAATAAGGTCAACTTAAGGGTAGCTAAGGTTTGGGTATAGGAACTTCTGGAGAACGACACCCTGTCAAACTCCGCGGGGAAACACAAAATATAGTGAGGGCAGCAGGACGTCGGTAGAAACTGCTGGGGCATCTGCTTGCGTCGGTCTCAAGCGAACTCTGGCAAAAACTTGAGGTTGAATCTGCTTGCGTCGGTCTCAAGCGAACTCTTGTTGGGGAATATGTTGACGATTAGGAACATCTTGATCGTCATGGGAGAAATCTTGAGTGAGCAATATCGCAAAATATCTTTGCTGCTTGGGACAAATATTTTGACGACTAGGAACATCTTGATCGTCATGGAAGAAATTTTGAGTGAGCAATCACAAAAATATCTTTGCTGCTGGGACAAATATTTTGACGACTAGGAACATCTTGATCGTCATGGAAGAAATTTTGAGTGAGCAATACTGCAAAATACTGCTGCGCTGGGGACAAATGCGAGCCGGAACGAAAGAAAATCGTCGAACGGGCCAAAAGAGTAAAATAGCATCGAGGAAGAGGCGCACCAAAGATGGGCCCACAAATAACGAACTTATAACGAATTTTTGAAAATCCATGTGGAGGGAAACAAAGGAAGAGGCGCAGCAAGAGCTGCGTCTCTTGGAAGAGGCGCAGCGCCTGCTGCGTCTTTTCCCCAATTTGGCTTTCTGCGTAAAAACGCGAAAATCGAGGGCATTTGTTTCATTATTTCGAAACATAAATCACTCGTTTCTCTCTCAAATCTTCACCATTTCCGTCAAGGTTTGATTCAAAAGCTTGCTTTAAACATGACTAATCGAGGTATGTGTCTTAATCTTGTATCAATCTTCTGCATTTGTTGAATTTTGAGCCGCGAAAATTAGGGTTTTCGACCCTTTTGATCGAAAATTTGGGGCTTTTCCCCCAAATGGATTTGCCTTGCCAAATTGATGTTAGAAATGGATAGTAGGTGACGTTAGGAACATAACCATGTATTTGTTTCAAATTTTCATCAAGTGTTGAGCCTTTGAGTGAAAGTTTGAGACGGTTTTACAGCTAAACCGTAAATTGTTTCGAAAATAGCCTTAGGGTTGCCCATTTGCGATGAAATTTGATATTTGGGATCCTTGAATGATGGGTAAACTTCCTACCATCTCGGAATTTTGGTTTGTGACAACTTTTTCAGGACACCTTTCTAGGGCATAACCGCCGTTATAGCGAAATGCTGCCGAATTGCTTAGAACTGGACTTGACTTGACCCAATTTATCACATGAGTGATCGGGTTTATGGGAACGTGGCCAAAGACGGCAAGGAAAGAGCGATTTTAGGGCTTTGAAGGCTCGAAAACTCTTTAACAAAGGCTTGTCGTCGTGTGACGCGGCCTGAATTTACTTTAACGTTGCAGGTGATGAGGCTTATACTTCTGGGAGAGCTCCCATGGAGATAGACGCCGCTGTTGTTGAGGAGGCTTTAGAGCAGGCCTTCACCGCTGCGGTGATGGCTGCTGGAGACGAGGCTCACGAGGAGGAGGTCGTCGAAGAGGAGGAGATCCCGAGACAAGCCAACGTCGGGCGAGGAGGTCGTCAGCTGAGGGGAGCTCCCGCGTGGGCTGAGACCTGGGAGAGTAGGCACCTCGTGTGGGCTGCAGAGGGTCACCTGTCCTACAGGACGGTGAAGAGTTTGGTAAATAGGAATTCACTACTCACACCTGTCCTCTTTCATTCTTTTTGTCCAAATTTCTTTCAAATTTCATTCAAAACTAAAGATAGCTTTGTTTCAAATCATAATAGGAGGCCGGGAACATCAGGTCGTTCTCGGGTTACACGACAGCGATGGAGCACTACGAGCAGCTGTCGGCGGAGGAGAGGGCCATGGTCGAGCGTGGAGCGTTCGGTCCTCTGGTTCAGGTCTGGAGGGATATCGTGAAGAGGAAGTTGCGGGCTAACCTTAGCCTGGTCCGCGCTTTCTTGGACCGATTCTGGGATACGACTTCCACGTTTCACCTACCTTTTGGTGAGGTGGGAGTCACTTTGGAGGATTACGACATGATTTCTGGTCTGCCGTGTGGGACCGAGGAGATGGTGTGGCCGGAGACTGCCATGAGGGCGGACTCGGCCGAGGCGAGGAGATTGATCGGCTGGAACTTGTCGCCGAAGGTCTGTTGCGATCTTGGGTTTGGTACCCGTTCTTACGTTCGAGACTACTTTGCGGGGAAGACCCCGGCGGCCGGTGACGATCGATGGGAGGGAGACAGCTCCTCCTCCCCTGTCTGGTGAGCGAGGGCTCGTCCTCGTGGCTTTGGTGGTTCCTGTCTTCGATTTACCTCGGAGACAAGGGCGAGAGGCTATCGACGAAGCTTCTTCCCTTCCTTTCTGACCTGAGTTCCCTAGGGCGCTGGGACTGGGTCACTGCTGGTTTCGCGGTCCTCATCCGCTTCATGAGGGCCATGGTTTGTCCGAAGTTGATGGAGAAGGGGACTTCTCCTGGCGCTGTCGGACCAGGACTACTGTTGGAGGTATGAACCTTTAGACCAAAGTAAATTCCTTTCTTTATCAAACTACGAAAGATCGTTGCTGATTATTCTGTTTTACAGGCGTGGGTGTACTCTTACTTCCCGAGTCTCGCGCCCAAGAGGACGGAGCCACTGGAGAGGGCCTATCCCGTGGTGAGGGATTGGGTGATGTGCCGGACGAAGAGCAAGCGTTCTTCTCATAATGTCTACCGGCGGGACGTGAACGCTCTTCAGCTGAGCAGCGTGAGTATCCTGTTTGTATTCACTTATACTTCTTATGCTTTGCCTTTTCTTGATCATAGGAATGATCTTTACCTCATCTTGTCACAGTGGGTGCCCAGACCTTGGGCGGAGTATGCTGGAGCGCCTCCTTTTGTCGCTGAGGTCCTTCGACCTAGGAGCCCGAGCCGGCTGCTGTTGTGGACGTCGATGGGTCCTGTGTGGTACTACTGGGCGAGCGTTTGGCTCGTCGGTGCTTTCGGATGCGTTGACGGTTCCCGTCGATCCTCCCGAACGATGTTTAGGGAGCCTTCGAGGCCGAGAGGGAGGCGGACTGGCCGGTGCCGATGGCGACGACCTTCTTCTGCTTGGTGAGGACTACTCGGCGTTCCTTTACGGGAGGTTGGCGTCGCGGCGGTAGTGGTGAGTATCTTTTACTTTTGCTTGATTTGATTTTGGGAATTACGACGAAAGATCATCGATTAATGAGAGCTATTTGTCTTTGCAGGAGGTCGAGGCGGCGGGCATCGAGCCCCCAGAGTACCCCGAGACCCTCGAGTACACTGACGCGACCGGGAGGACGACGATCTTCGAGCTGCGTGACTTTGACGTAGCTGTGACGGATGCTGGCCTAGGCGACTGGCAGCATCTGATTCGGAGGGTGAGCCTCTAATTTGTATAACTTTCGTGTAGGAACACATTTGATTGAGTTTGTTCAATTTGCTGAGAATTTCTTTTAATAATGCAGTCGCGCCGTCCGGTTCGTGGCACTATGGAGGGTGGCCAACCGGCAGCGAGCTCTCCGTCGAGGCACTCGTCGGTGGTCGAGGTCGCCAGTATGAACCTTACGCCTATTTTTCTTTTTTTTTTTGATGATTTTTAGTTTGCTTGAATTGATTGACATGAGCCAATTTGTTGCTGTTTACAGGGTGATCGCGAGCTGGAGCGAGAGTTGACCCAGTCTCGGGAGGAGACCGCTCGCGTGTTGAGGGAGCTCGAGGTTCGGGATGCTGAGATCGCTGCTCTTGTGGCGAGAGTTGCCGAGTTGGAGGGCGCCCAGTAGTAGTCTTGTGTAGTTTTGTAGACTTGTACATTTGGACATCTGATTTTGAACATTTGGACTTTGTTTGGGGCGCAAGCCCCCAGTTTGCTTGGACTTTTGGACTTTGTTAAGGCGCAAGCCCCCCATTTTGTACATTTACTTTTTTGGTGTATATCGACGGCCGAGTGCCTTTGTTCTTTGGTTGTGTTGCTTGTACCTGCAGGTTAGTTCTTGAACATGTTTGGTAGACAACGGTTTACGCCGTCATGCTGCCGAAATTTACATAGAAATTACGCAAAACATACATTTTATATACATATGGCCTTAATTAGCGCAAAATGAGACTCAAAAGAGCACAAAAATGCAAAAATTTTACCGGAAATGACCGGACGGTAGGGAGGGTTACCCCCTAAAAAAAGAAAAAAGAGAAATCTATAAGTTTAGGAAATAAAAGAAATCAAAATGCACAGGCTAAAATTAAAGTGAAAATTATGTTTAAAATGAAATATGCGAATGTGATATAATGGCAGAAATGTCGATGTTGCCTTGAAATGCGTGCCCGCGAATCTAGGAAGCCTGAAACATGGTAAACTTCTCGTATTTACCAAAATAAAACCCCGCAGGAATAGGAAATCATGCGTTATAGAATTAGGAAAGATCCAACGCGAAATCACGAAGTGGGGGTCAGGGAAGAGGCGCAGCATGAGTGCGTCCTTTGAAGAGGCACAAGCAGCGCGCGCCATTGTTCCCCACCGGTCCGTTCTGGCGGATTTTTGGAAACAACAATTAGTATAAATAGAAGCGTCGACGGAGCTTTAATTTACATAAATCTTTCGTCTCTTCTTCGTCTATTCACATAAAACTCCCAAAATAAATCTTCAAGAGAAAATTGTCATCATGAATACTTTGGAGATCCGCTTGAAGGAATGGACTAATGAATTTTCAAATATGGAGAAGCATGACATGGGTGCTTATAATCTTGGGTCTTTATTGAGTTTGAAACTCATTAAGGTTGTAAAACCGTTCTTGGATGCTTGCCTTGACTATTGGGACCCGAATTATCATGTTTTCGCATTCCCGGGAGGTGATATTTGCCCGTTTCCTGAAGAAATTGCTGCTATTGGTGGGTGGGACCCCGAACATTTACCTGCCATCCCTTCTACTTCGCAAGGGTATAAGAGCAAATTAAGAGACTTGCTTGGACTGACTAGATTTGAGGTGGATCGTCTAGTTACCCCGAAAGGCGTGAGAATGTTGGACTTTGTAGACCGATTCATCAACAGGACCGACCCTACTGTTTTTCATGTTGCTAGGAGGAGGGCATTTGGCTTTTGTTTGCTGCACGTGTATGTCTTCCAAGGACACGTTGACGAAGACTTGAGAGGTGATCCCCGTCTTTTGGGTCTTATTGAGCAAATGGAGCTGCGCAGGAGCCCAGCTTGCTTATGCTTAGGAGAGATCATTTTGGGTTTGGATAATAGGAAGTCCAACCGCGATTTGCCGTTCTTGGGTAGTCCCATCATTTTGCAGGTAAAAGACATCTTCTTTTTGTTTTCGTTTTTTCGTTTTTTTCGTTTTTTTTTTTTTTTTTTTTGACGTCTAATGCCTGCTCTTGGTAGGTTTGGCTTATGGAACGGCTCCGGTTGATCGAGCCCCCAGTTCATGCACTTTCCTATCATGCTCGTTCGATTGCGATGAGGACGCAGTTGTACATGGTGGACTTTACCCGGGTCTGTGACTATTGGAAGAATAAGCTGAAGAATGATGATGGTCCGTTGATTAGGTGGGTTGTCCGTGTGGTGGCACACCTCAAGTCCATCACTGGAGTGTCTTCTTTGGATCCCACTAGGTCCGTGCGCATTCCGGGATTGGAGTTTATGGTATGCATCTTTCCGAAAGACCGATGAGGCAAGTTAGGCCGGCAGGCGATCCCTAGGCTCGATACCGTCCCGCAGACTGCTATGGCACTTACTACCGAGAGCCGAAGAGAGTGGGCTATTAAATGGGCCCAAAGAAACATGTGGTTCTTGAGCTTCTCCGCCAATGCTTTGTGGTGTGTCGATTCTTATCCGAGGTGGAGAAAGGCTGCAACTCCGGAAGAGCGCGAGAGACTGAGGAAACGCGAGCCCGTTGACTACAAGGTGCGCGAGGGAGAAAAGAGAAGGAGAAGCATCTGACGAGAGGGGAAGAAGAAGAAGCTGGGTTTCAGGTCATTCATCCTTCGAAGAAATCAAAGACTACTCCTGTCGCGGAAATGGTGGTTGGCAAGAATGGCAGAGTTAGGCCTCGAGAAAGACCGTTGGTGATTAGGTTTGAAGTGGTGCAAGAGCGCCCGGCTCGAGGTCGTGACAAGAAATATGACAAGAATGACAAGGGCAAGGGGAAGATGGAGGAATAGCCCGAGTCTTTATTTATTATTTGATTATTATTATTATTGTTGTTGTAATAAAAAGGAGGGATTTTTAGAATCCTAGCCTATTCTATTTTTATTATTTGTCGTACTATTATTATTAGAAAGTGAGTGAAATAAAAAAGGTTAAATGGTTATGAAACCGTTGAGATTTTCACTTATTATTCTTGTCGAATTTCAAATGCAATGCAAATGTCCTTCTATTTACATTTTAGATATAATGGGTTGAATCCCGTGAAGGATTGCCTACGTATTCACTTGTAAAGCGAAATCAAACCCTTGCGCGTAGTTCGAGTAAATGTAAAAGAATAATTGTTCGAAGCAAGAGCTTGTAATGAACATAGAAAATAAGCATGAGCTTTTGCTTACTCTGGAGGTGCGAATTTAGTTTATTTGATGATGTGAGGATGACAAACTTGTCAAAATGCAAGAGCACAGTGACATTTAGCTTATTTCAGCTTGGCCAGGGGCCGTTTTATTTAGTGCCACAAGAGCGACACATGGGTTTACGCGAGGCGCGTGTTTGTTCCTATTCTAGGCATAGTACCGTTTCAGTTGGTCGAGGTTTGTGGGGTTTGAAAACTCATTCCCGTCTAAGTCTGTAATTCTAACCGCACCCCCTGGGAGTATGGATTTGACTAGAAATGGTCCGGCCCAATTAGGTTTGAATTTTCCCTGTGGGTCGACAGGTAAAAGAGCTCTAACCGATTTGAGTACTAAGTCTCCTTCTTTGATGTTTCTTGGCATAACCCTTTTGTTGAAAGCTCGCTTGATACGTGCTTGATATGTTTGGACATTATGTAAGGCGCGTAGCCTACGTTCATCCAGGGGGATGAGTTCTTTATACCTGTCCCTCTTCCAATCGGCCTCCGGGATTTGACTTTCTAGTAGAATACGCAAGGATGGTATCTCTAGCTCGACTGGTTGTACAGCTTCCATTCCGTAGGTCAAATAGAAAGGAGTAGCCCCAGTGGGCGTCCTGACAGATGTACGGTACCCCCATAAGGCGAAAGGTATCTTGCTTGGCCAATCTCTATAGTTGTCAATCATTTTCTTGAGAATTGTGACAACATTCTTGTTTGCTGCCTCTACCACGCCGTTAGTCTGTGGTCTATAGGGCGAAGAGTGGTGATGCTTAATCTTGTATTTGGCTAGCAATTGCTCGGTTTCAGCTTGGAAGTGTGACCCATTATCGCTAATGATCTCATGTGGGCAACCATATCGACAGATGATGTTATTTTGTATGAACTTTGCTACATTTTTGGCCGTAAGACCAGTGTAGGAAGCCGCTTCTACCCATTTGGTGAAATAGTCAATCGCCACTAGAATGAAACAGTGACCTCCTGTTCCGGCCGGGGTTATCTTCCCGATTATGTCAATTCCCCATGCAGAAAATGGCCAAGGAGATGTCATCGTGTAGAGCAACGAAGGAGGGACATGTTGTACATTCCCGAAGATTTGACAATTGTGGCAATGTCTCACGTATTTGATGCAATCGGATTCCATTGTGGTCCAATAATACCCCAAACGTGTGATTTTCTTTGCCATCATGGGCCCACTCATGTGAGGACCGCATTCTCCGTTGTGGACTTCTTCCATCACCTTTCGTGCCTGTGAATGATCAAGGCAACGCAGCACTACACCAAGAGGTGTTCTTTTGTATAATTCTCCTTGGATCAGAATGTATTGAGAAGCTAGTAGGCGTATAGCACGTTGTGCCCTCTTGTCCATATCCGGTGGATAGGTACCATTAAGCTTGAAATTCAGGATTGCTTGGAACCAGGGTTCCTGTGCGATTTCCTCTTCGTCGGTGATTTGATGGACGTAAGCCGGCTCTGACCGTCGTTCGATGCACAAAGGCATTTCTATCATGTGATCTGGCATATTTATCAGAGATTCAAGTTTCGCAAGAGCGTCTGCAAATTGATTTTCCTCCCGAGGTAGGTGTAGGTATGTTACATGATCAAAGAATTGAGCGACTTGGTCTATCCTAGCATGATAGGGTGCGAGGCTTTCACTTCGGATTTTCCAAGATCCTGTAACTTGGTTGATGATCAGTGATGAGTCCCCATGTACTCGGAGGTTTTTAATGCCTAAGCTTACTGCCGCTTGCAGTCCAATGAGACAAGCTTCGTATTCTGCAGCATTGTTTGTCACCTCGAAGTCGAGTTTGACAGCAATCGGTGTATGCTCACCTTCAGGAGAAATGAGCAATACTCCTATTCCGAATCCTCTTAAGTTGGATGCTCCATCAAAGTATAGGTCCCAGGAGTCTACATCTGTTTGAAGTATATCCTCGTCTGGAAATGACCAAGTATCTATGGTTTGTGCGTCGTTGATAGGATTTTCTGCGAAGAATTCGGCGACGGCGCGACCTTTTATAACTTTCAGTGGCACATATTTAAGGTCGAATTCTGAGAGCATCAGAGTCCACCTTGCCAGACGTCCGTTGAGGACGGGTTTCTCGAAGAGGTATTTGACTGGGTCCATTTTGGAGTATATCTTGACGGAGTAGCTAAGCATGTAGTGACGTAGCTTCTTCGTTGCCCACACAAGAGCGAGGCATGTCTTTTCGAGTTGTGAGTATTTGCACTCATATTCCAAGAACTTCTTACTTAGATAGTAAATAGCTCTTTCTTCGCTTCCTACAGTTTGAGCCAACATGGCACCCATGGCGATTTCCGTTACTGTGAGATATAAACCAAGAGGTTGATCTCGTTGTGGCGGCATGAGCACTGGTGGTTTAGCCAATATCTCCTTAATTCGGTCAAACGCCTTTTGACAATCGTCATCCCACATGGTGTGGTCTGTTTTCTTGAGTTTCTTGAAGATAGGCTCACAAATCATCGTAAGTTTCAATATGAATCGACTTATGTACTGTACTTTTCCCAGGAATCCTCTGACTTCTTTTTCTGTTTGAGGTTGTGGCATTTCGATCAGAGCTTTGATTTTTGAAGGATCTATTTCTATACCGCGTTGGCTAACGACGTATCCCAGGAGTTTTCCAGATGTTACCCCAAATGTGCATTTCTGGGGGTTGAGTCTCATGTTGTACTTTCGTAGCCTTGCGAAGAACTTGCGAAGGTTCGCAATATGTCCCTCTCTCTCCTTGGATTTGACGATCATGTCATCTACGTATACCTCAACTTCTTTGTGCATCATGTCATGTAGGAGTGTAGTTGCGGTGCGTTGGTATGTAGCTCCGGCGTTGATCAATCCGAACGGCATTACCGTATAGCAATAGGTTCCCCATTGGGTGACGAACGCGGTCTTATGCATATCTTCCATGGCCATCTTGATTTGGTTATAACCCGCATATCCATCCATGAAGGATAGTAATGCGTGGTCTGCAGTATTATCTACCAATATGTCAATGTGAGGTAGAGGAAAGTCATCTTTTGGACTCGCTTTGTTCAAATCCCTAAAATCAACACAAACACGGATTCTCCCATCTTTTTTGGGCACGGGTACTATGTTAGCTACCCAAATCGAATACTCGAAACTTTGATGAACCCGGCTTTGAATTGCTTGTCCACTTCTTCCTTAATCTTTAGAGCCCATTCTGTTCTCATTCGTCGAAGCTTCTGTTTCACAGGTTTGAAACCTGGCTTAATCGGAATCCTATGCTCGGCAATATCCCTGTCGATTCCTGGCATGTCTTTGTAGGACCAAGCGAAAACGTCTTTGAATTCATTTAGGAGGTCTATGAAATCGGCCCTTTCGGTTGAGCTCAATGTAGTCTCTATCCTAAGTTCTTTGGGTTCTAGTTCGGTTCCTACATTGATGGGTTCGGTGTCCTCTATTACTGGTCCCCCTTCCCCTTCTTGTAGTATTTCTTTGGCTACGTAGGGAGGTATTTCGGTCAAGTCCGGTCTTGGTCATCCTCGCATCATCGTAATGAATTGCACTCAAGATAACGCAAAGAGTAAGCGTAACCCGATTTATTCATATTAAGATTTGAGTAAAGTTGAAACAAAGAAGCCAACCGATCCATGGTCAAGTGGCGGCAAAGGACAGTAATTGGGGCATTTCCCGAACTACTGTGACTACTCGAGGCTAAGCTAGGAGAAACGGAGGGAGTGGGGGTGACAACAGGAGTAGACTCTCTAATGACTTCTCTAGACTCCGACTCTGACTCTGACTCCGACTCCGACTCCGACTCGAACTCGTCGTCTTCTGGTTCTCCTTTGAACATCTCTCCTTCTCCAGTGGTGAGTTTGAAGAGTCTTCCTTGGTTGTTAGTCCATTTGATAGATTTTCTCCACCCTTTCTCGCCGCTTTGTGTCGGTTTACGTGATCAACGCGGTGGGGTTGAAGCGATCGTCTGAAGTATCATAGTAATGATCTCATCCTGCGCGCCTTAATGAATCAATCTTCTCCAAAAATAGGCTAACAGCTGTTGTCGTCTAAGCAAGGTGTTTGACGGGTTTTGACGGTAGGAACCGTTTCTGGAGGAATGAAGTAGCAATCGTGAAAGATCTCGATTCCGGCTAACTTCCTCTCAAGATAATGCCAAGGTTCGGGAAATCCGTGAAAGAGTTCTGAACTTCCTTCTTGAACAAAGTACCCATTTAAAGTGGGGAGATATGGCCTCATTTGGACTCCCACGTGCTTGCGATTTTGGACTTGGGCAAGCATTTCGAGAACTTCCTCTTTTGTGGGTTTGTACCCTAAACCAAGTGGTATTCTTGTTGAGTTGCCTTCCTTGTATGGTGCGAAGGTATTCTTCCGAATTGGGTTCAAAGGCATTCCAGGGAAGTATCCCTGGGATTTGAGTATGTGGTTGACCACCAAGTTGGAGTAGGGATTATAGTATAAGGGTGCCAACTCACTTTCTATGACACTTACACTTTGGAAGCCCCCAAGTTCGTATACGGGATTCGCAAGGACTTGATTGTTTGATTGCTTCTCGATTATTGCCTTGATGGGTGACGAAGTGATCGTCACTACTTTGCCATTTAGTGGGATCTTGATCTTTTGATGAAGGGTGGATGTTACCGCTTTGGAAGCATGAATCCAAGGCCTTCCCAGAAGTATGTTGAATGAAGCTTCGATGTCCACTATTTGGAAGTTAACCTTTCGTTTGATTGGTCCCGTGGCTATGGTTAGGTTAGCGAGTCCTACCACTTTTCGTCGTGTACCATCATATGCACGCACACCTTGATTGGTAGGGGTCCAATCCGACTCTTTCATACCTAGCTTGTATGCCGTTTTGAGGGGTATGACGTTGACCGCGGAGCCATCATCTACCAAGGTCATTGGCACATTCTTCTTTAGACAAATGACAGTGATGTATAGAGCGAGGTTGTGACTAGCGCCAAAAGGTGGCAAGTCTTCATCCGAGAAAGTAATAGGATTACTCAGCTTAGGTGATTCTTGGAAGACCAAGTTGACTACATCTTCAGGAGTGGAGTCATGTGCTACATTCAATTTGGCCAAAGCTTGTAGTAAAGCTTGGCGATGTGGAAATGAGCTTACCACTAGTTGTCAGACTGAAAGATCAGCCTTGGTTTTCTGTAATTGCTTGAGCAAATGATCAGTGGGGTCATCTTCGTTGTCGTTTGGTGTGATGACGTTGGTTGGACCGTTTTGAGTAGTGCTTTGATATGGGCGACCCGAACGAGTTAGGTGATCCACATCTTGGTCTTCACCATTTTGGACTATTTCCTTGACTAGGGAGTTTTCAATGAGATATTCGTCCTCATCATCATCGGCCCAAACCCCATTAACTGCAGCTAGTTCCTTCATTCTCATGATGTCACCTTCTAGTCGTATAATTTGATCGACTAGTTTATCAACCACGGTGACTACTTCTTGCATAGTGGCATTTTGAGAGAAGATCAATGGTACACGTTCTTTAGGTATTGCGTTGGGATTGCGCAAGATCGTTACCATGCTTTCTAGTTCCCACACTTGTCTATCTACACTCCTTGCCCATGTGATGAAATCGGAAATGGTAGGGGAGATAGTAGAGTAGAGCCTTTCCTTCTCAATTGCATGAATTTCATTTTCGGTGGGAGAAATGAGATGTGAGCAATCTAAGGTAGATTCGTCACTTGTAATCACTAGAACTCCAAGAGGATTCTGAGTGTTGTTGGGCTTACCTCCTGGTGGAATTGGAAGTCGACCATCTTCAATCATATCTTGAAGCACGTGTTTCAACTTGTAGCATTTTTCTGTGTCGTGCCCTTTGCCCCTATGGTATTCACAGTATGAATTTTCATCCCAAAACTTGGACTTCCTTTCGGGTTCGAGAGTAGGTCCAATGGGTTGGAGTTTACCTTGCTTCATTAACCTTTTTAGAGCGTTGGAGTAAGTATCCCCAAGGTTTGTGAATTTTATTGGTGGGGTAGTTTTCTTAGATGGCTCGAGAAGGTTAACTTCGTCGGTCTTGCTAGTAGAGCTGTATGAACGACTTGTGGACCCTTGATATCCTCGACCTACCGTTTTGGACAAGAGTCCTTTACGGATGTCATCTTCAATCCTTGTTCCTAACACGGTTAAGCCCTTGAAGGTCTTGATGTTTTGATATCTCAAATGGTTGGCATATATGGGCTTGAGATTATCCACAAACTTTTCCACAAGAGTAGCCTCATCCGGGCGTTCAACTAGTTGAGTACTAGTCTTCCTCCACCTACTTAGAAAGTCGGTGAATCCTTCTTTGTCATTTTGGGTAAGAACCTCTAGAGTACGCATGTTGACTTGGATCTCGGCGTTATCCGCATATTGTTTAGAGAACTCGATTGCGGCGTCTTCCCAAGTAGCGACCTTCTTGTGATCTAAAGTGTAGAACCATTGCTTCGGGATGGTGTCAAGAGATGAAGGAAAGATCCTTAAGAACATCTCGGGTTTGATGCCTTTGATAGACATGTAATCCTTGAAGGCACGGATGTGGTTCAAAGGGTTCTCATGTCCTTTGAACTTAGGGATATCCGTCATGCTAAAGTGGGTTGGCAATTTGGAATTGACGACTTCATACTTGCGGTTGTTTTCCCTATAAATGTCATCCCCCTTAAGGTACATCAATTGCTCCTCTAGGTATTGGAGTCTTTTCTCAGCTGTAGTCGTCCCTATGATAGGATTCTCATCCCTAGACTCGTCATCGGAATTACGTAGCACTTCACTTTTAAGGGGAGGCAACCTTCCCTCTACATCATAGATACGGCCTTCGATGAGCTCAAGGCGGTCGTAGGTTTGTTCTTGGGTGACTTGCATTTGGGCTAGCGCGGCTAGGATTCGATCATTACTATCTTGAATTTGCTGGAGATTCGTTTCACCACTTGATCCGGGCATCTTGGAAACTGGATAAGAGATCGGCGACGAATCAAAACAGGATCGACCATTCTATCACACTTGCTAAAAGAGGAAAAGTTTTGACTCGTGAAGTGGGTGTGTGCCACTTGTGTTGAGTGAGTTTTGAAGAAAGACAAGGTCTTTGAAAATGTGTGTCCTAGTCAACTGTAGTGTAGTTGTAGGAGTGGACTCGAAGTGAGGTTTTGAAATGGGCTTGTGGCCCGAATTTTGACACGACAAACGGACAGAGTTTTGACCGGATTTTGCGCTAATTGAAGGCCCCTTTTTTTTCAAAATTTTGTTTTGAAATTGGGTTTTGATTTTTGAAAATTCGTCATGATTTTGTTTAGAAATGGTGATCACGTAAGGTTTACACATTTATACAAGCATTATAACGGGATCTTTGAGTGCTTTTAAAAGGGTTTTGGTTTAAAGGGTGGGTTGCCATACCGAACCATCAAACCCGAAGTCTGTGGAGAGGCTCGTGCCAAACAAGAGTAAGGCCGATTCCTAGTCCATTTCCTCAAGTAGTGAAGGCCCTTGACACAAACAAGAGTAAGCATCATGGTATGGATGACGTCAATCGCTATCCATCCTTAGGCCCAAATAAGAATTAGGACCGTTTAGACGGGACGATTGGTCGAATGGGTTGGGTTGGGCCTAGGAAGGCCGAATAAACGATCTAGGAAGACCGAGTTATGAAAACCGACAATTGTCTTGTACAAACTTATTCCCTAACCTTGTTCAAGTTTCACCCTTGGTTACACGTAAGTGTATTATCCCAATGAGTCGCCAAACGTGGACAAATACCCCACGGGGCGCGCTTGGTGAGAAACGAAACAAGCGTTTGCATTTTGTATGGAGTCGCCACCAATTTTTATGGGAAATTGGAACCGTTCGAATACCTCGCGTCATGTCAAGACACAAAGTAGTGACATGAACACTAAGCAATCGTTACCCTTAGCATTCTATGTCTAGAATGACTCTCGTGGATGCCAATGAACACGGATGTTCACAAAGATCCGGAGTAAGGGGTGAGGGTACGTATTAGGAAGCTCTTTTGATCGAACACCTAATCCCGCCCGCCTCGATAGCGGCCTCTACTAATGATTAGGGAAGTTGTCTATACTTGATATATCGTCGGCTATATGCATGCAATGCAACATCCATTAGATTAATCCTAGCATGTGAAGATTTAACTAAGTCGGTGAAACACGTAATTAGCACACAATTGGGTCGAAGTAGGATTTAATGCTCATTTACATGTGAAAACATACAAGCAAAGAAAGAAATACAATAAAAGAAATACAATAACGAAAATTACAATAATTACATTGGAATAGGCGATTTATGTCGAAAATACCTTTAAAACGGATGATTTGAGAAAAAGAAATAAAAGAAAGAAAGAAATAAATTAACGAACGAAACAGAAAGTGATAATATGGATAATAGTTAATTAATACGTAAGCTAATTAAACTATGTCAAGGCAGAAACGGAGTTCGGGACGAAATCATCTCGAACAGCGCAAGAGATCGCGCCCTGCGGAAGAGGCGCAGCGATTCTGCGTCTATTCCAAGGGTGAGTTCTGGCATGGCGAACCGCAAATTGTTAATTTGAATTGATGAATTTAATGATGGGTTGAAATATTTACTCGAATGGAAGTGATTAATAGGTTAATTACATGTGAATGATGGTCATAAAAACAGTAAAACATGAATGAGACGAAATTAAACGGATTATTTACTTGAAATTATGATGAAAACATTAATGAGTCCTCTATTGAAATAAGTCAATTAACTAACATTAGATATGATGGATTAATGACGAACATGCGATGAACATGACAAAAGACAGATTAAACTATATCAAGGACGAATTCCAGAAACCCAATATGAACAAATCGAATCCCTACAACCCGGATTGAATTTTATGACGAAAACCCGCAAATATGAATTATAAGGGATTTAAGTCGGATTTATGACGAATTAAACATGCTAATGATGGTGATTATAATACATGTGAATTATTATGACATTAAGACGAAGAATTAATGACGAACAAGCAAAAGAAAGATTTTGAATACGAATTACGAGAGGACAAACGAAGAAGAAAGGAAGCGAGAATCTGCGGCGGCCCTCACGAAGAGGCGCAGCAGAATCGCGCTCCTTCGAAGAGGCGCAGCGATTCTGCGCGTCCTTTCTCGACTTGTTACTTACTCGGAAATCCGCAAAAAACAGTTTTAACAAGGGGTTTTAGAAATCGATTTTAACGGTATTTTCGACATAGACCTTACAATTGATGATACGAAAAGTAAAGTACAATAAATAAATAAGGATTATACACCCTCAGACTTACATGTTGACGAAACGAGAAGGACTAAGATATCGATTAGTGAATGCTCGACGCGAATGCAAAGAGAGTGCCCTCGTAAGAGGAAAACGATTGATTAATTAAGTTGATTATTGGTGTAGTTGGTCAAATTGGTCGGTCATGCAACGGAGAGGCTGGTACCCGGAAAGATCCGAGCTTACGTGGTCGAAAGTTCAAGCACGTAGGCGCCAATAAGTAAGAACAAAGTCTAGAATGCAAACGGAGAAGAGAAGGGCGGACACTCGCGTGAGAAATATGAGGAGCGAAGGCTCCTATTTATACTAATCACGTGAAGGAATTAGGGTTTCGGAGACTCTTTGGAAGTGAATCTCGGAAAGATATGAAAAAGATACGTAAAACATGCGAGAAAGGGCACTGGGAAGAGGCGCAGCAGCCACTGCGTCTCTTGGAAGAGGCGCAGCGCTGCTCGCGTCTATTCCCGGAGGTTTCCTCCTTCTGAAGAAAGATTTCCGCGTTTGAGTTATGGTAGGACGGAAATAATTCGAATATCCTTAATATCTTATATGAATATCACGGGATATTATTTGCCAAAAGATAAAATTTGTAAAATATGGAATAGAAATATCCGGAACATTCCAGAATATTCTGACTCGGGATTTAACAGTTATCAGAAAATGGAGACGGTTTTTGACCCGGACTCCGAATGTACTCTAATTACTGCCAAAACGACCGTATCGCTACGTAGATGACATCTAAGAGGTAGACATTGATATTTGAGCAATCACTTGACGATAATCTTACTAACTGTCACAAATCGTTCCGCGTACCAAACATGCGGCCCAATCATCACCGGGTGGTTTGCGGGAGGTGCAGAAATGAGGTATCTACAAATACCAAGTTGCAAGCCCATCCAAAGCCTTGAAGCAAATGGACAATCACGGAAAAGGTGTTCCAATGTTTCAACATGATCACAAGATGTACAAAATAAACAAGAGTAATTCCAGTCAAGACCTCGCTTCATAGCTTCTCTTCCAATCGGAAGAGTGTTTGTCAATATCTTCCATAAAAACATTCACCATTTCCCCGAAATAGGCAAATTCCACAATCGTTTTTTGCAAAAGAGAGTAATAGATGGGTCCAAACGGTTCTTATCAGCTGTGGTGGCTTTAAGGTTCCATAAATTTGCATAAGCCAAAACATACCCAGACTTAAATGAGTAGCAGCCCGTCATGGAAGGATTCCAAAAAATGCTATCACAGGAATCCTTCAAATGAATAGCAGTGGACAAAATCTAGGGCATTGCAGCATCACCACAAAGGGACCTGACTAAGCGAGCATCCCAATTCCCTAATTCATTTTGCAATTGACAAACACGTAAAGATGGTTTATTACTCAAGTCATCCTCCGTAACTGAAAGTACATATGCAAGAGAACGACCATGCACCCACTTGTCATTCCAGATATTCAAGAGTGAAGGAAAACCCACATGCCAAGATATATGAGGACGAAGTAAATCAATGTCCCAAAGGATACCACGACACCCCCAAGAATCGAGTCCCTCCGGCGATTAGTAGCAGAAAGAACATTGTCAATAGATATCTTGTACTTAGGACCCAACATACGCCCTATAAGACTATTAGGATATTGAATAATTTGCCATCCAATTTTTGCTAAGAGACTTTGAATAAGACAACCCATCCTCCGAATTCTCAAACCACCACACGATTTTGGAGCACTAAGAAATAAATTACTACACCAATGAAGACCAAAACCATTCCTTGATCCTTTCCACCAAAATTGCGAAAGTAAAGAATCAATCTTTAGATTCACACTTACCGACATTTTAAATACCGATAGAGAAAAAATAGATAGTGAAGAAAGAACATAAGCAATAAGATTTAATCTTCCCGGCAGTGATAAGTAATTATTATTCCAGCTCATAATTCTTTTGCGAACCTTGTCGATAAGAAGTGCAAAAATCTCTTTTTTACTATAGCCAAAATCCGTTGGTAGACCCAAGTACTTACCCATACCGTTATTACCAGAAACCTTTAAAATCTTGAGGCAGAAACTAGTATTCCGAAGAGTATTATTGGAGCTAAAAACTATAGCAGATTTATCTTCATTAATTCGTTGGCCAAAAGCATTGCAATAGATATCAATAACCTTTTTCAAAGCCTTACAAAACCTTGGTTTTGCATATGTAAAAAATATTGAGTCATCTGCAAAAAGTAGATGTGAAATCGGTGGGCTTCCATTGCAGATTTTAAATCCTTTCAAGAGTTTTATCTCCTCCGCATGCAACAATAATTGAGAGAGAACCTCCGTACAAAGGGCAAATAAGTATGGTGACATAGGATCACCCTGTCTGATACCTGACTTCGATCTAAAGGTTGCCCCAGTAGAACCATTAACCATCACTTGATAAGAAACAGACGAGACACGGTTCATAATTAAACGGTGAGCTTATTGAGAACAAAAGAATTATATAGTTAAAGTTAAATGTGGTGATTGTTCCGGGCGTAGATTCCGGAGCAGTATTGTTTACCACGTAAGCTTGGTGAATGGATGTCCTTCCTTGCTTTGACTCTTCCTTTCGGTCTCTCCTGAAACGATGAACAAACTGAGGGCTCGGCTTTGCACCGAGCGTACTCACTCCGACGCTCAAGTCAGTAAACTTAAAGGGATTAAGTTGTGTGTTACTTGACAAAGTATATTGTAGAGAGATAAGGGAGTTTATACCAGATGAATAGTGAGTTTTAGGTTAGATTGTGGATCCTTTCCTCAATGAGGGTTGAGGAGTATTTATAGAATTTCACCTTTTGTCACGTAGTGGCCAAGTGGCCAAGTGGCTAGCAGGTGGAAAGACCGTTCTACCCTCGGCCGATGGACCCATGGCAGGCCGGCCGAAGGGTCTTGGATGTGAGTACGCGGATGTGTGTCCCGACTGCTGGCTAGTTGCTGGCGCCGAGACCCAGTGACAGCCGACAAGTGCAAATCGGCTAGACTGGCCAAGGTGTTGACTTGCTTTGGATATCTTTGACCTTGCTCAATATGTTGACTCGGTCAGCGGGTGCATAATATGCCCCATTAATTTGCCCCTAGCGTAGTCTATGCCGTGGTATGGACCTTCGATGAGTGTTGAGCGTATTCTGCGCAAGTAAAAATTTCTGCCCCGGCTTCTTCTACCTCGGCTTGGTTCTGCTTAGGCCGTACCGTATCCCCCCTCCACATGGATGTGTAAAGGGCATCAAATGTGGAAAAGATAAGGGCGCTGGCCGAGACCGAGGTTGTGAGTGCCGTGTGCTTTTGATTGCCCCCAGCCGGTGCTGCCAAGCTTGGTTGAATCAGCGGGCCGTTTGGCGAGTAGATACCAAGGAGCGTGTTGAAGAAGTTTTGTAACTGTTTGTCGATTGACATTTC
The DNA here is from genome assembly GCF_048544455.1 of Silene latifolia. Classification (NCBI taxonomy): domain Eukaryota; kingdom Viridiplantae; phylum Streptophyta; class Magnoliopsida; order Caryophyllales; family Caryophyllaceae; genus Silene; species Silene latifolia. The sequence continues at coordinate 126,991,038 of NC_133531.1, read as the reverse complement.
ATGGCTGCATGCTTGACACGTGGCTCGGCGTTGATTGGTTGACGCTTCATGGGCTTTGCCCTGATTGGTCGGATTGAGTGGGCTTTGCCCTATAAATAGGGCAGTTAGCCCCTGAATTTGGCCTTCCAAATTCATTCTCTCAAAAAATTTTCTTCTTTTCGCTTAGTTTTCTTTGACGAAACTTCTCTCTAGTCTTTGAAGCGTTACTCGGCGTAACACTCTTCCCAAGGTAAACAAACAAATTTTCCAACTTTTAATTGTTAAGTTTTTGTTGTGAACATGTCTTCTGCTGATGCCGGACCTAGTAATCCTGCGTCGGGGGGTTCCCCATCGCGTCTTGACGAAGAGGAGGCACTAGCCGCCATCCCGATAAGGTCCGGGGGTCCTAGGTCTCCTTCTCCTGAGGTTGATGATCAGTATTTGGAGGATTTCTCGGATGATGATGATGATGTTGATCATGACGGTGATGATGAGGAAAGAACTCATTCCGATGAGAGGCCGCATCTCTTGGATCACGGCGAAGCCTGTAAGATCAGTCCTGATCGTGCTTGGACCAACAAGTTCGCCAGTTGTTCTGGTTCTGATTTTTTCGAACATCATTTCTCCTTCGGCAGGGAGTATAGGATTGTTATCCCCAAGGAGGGTCAAGCGGTCTGTTGCCCTCCCAAGGGCTGTATCGGCGTATACATCAGACACCTGGAGTATGGGCTCCGGTTTCCTCTGAATGGATACGTTGCGGCCATCATTAAAGCCATGAAAGTCGTCGTGGCTCAACTGCATCCGTTGGCCATTCGGACTATAATTGGCTTTGTGTGGCTCTGTCTCTTTAAAAAGGAGGCCCCAACGGTTAACTTATTCCGCCGGCTTCATCACCTTGCCGCCGTCGGCCCCCAGTGGCGTGGGGTGGTACAACGTGCGACAGAGCCGGGTTACGTCTCCGTCTCTAAGCTTACTTCCTGCAAGGACTGGAAGGCGCGATGGGTGTACGTCGAGGTTCCGGAGGATTATCCACTGCCGCGGTCCTTTGAGCACCGTGTTAATTTGCGGTGTGAGAGTCGGGGGGAGCGTGAGAAATATGTCTCCCGGAGTAAGCTTAAGATGGATGCCATCAAGGTCCATCTTAATGAGGACGAAAAACGGGCAATGAAGCTGTTTGAGGCTGAGAAGAATGAGATGCCGAAGGGATGGATGCCCCCGACGCAGATCATTCTTCAGGATGAACTGCTCTGCCACGTCGGCCTCATACCGGCCCTCGAACAGGGTGAGTGGGGTCGGTGTGAGGCCCATCTCTGCTTTTAATGCTTCTGTTTTTGAATTTTGATTTGTTTCTTTTACTTAACTCTTGCTTCGTTTCCTTTGCAGACCATTTTGGCCCGGATCTGTCTGAGGATACCCTTAAGAGGTTGGGACTCGGCAAGGACAGAAAAGTTGTTGATATGCATCCTAAGGCCGAGACACGTGATCGCAGACCGGCGCCAAACGACCTCATGGATCAGCAGCTGAAGGCATTGGATGTAACGGCGGCCCAGGCGAAGGTTGCCAGTAAAGTGCCGCGTCGAACGCGAAAAGCAACGTCTTCGACGGCGACGGCGTCAACTTCAATCGTTCCTCCAATCCCTGCAGTCCAAAAGGAGACGGTGGAGGTCGTCGATATTACCGATGAGGAGGTCACCGTTGCGAAGGGTCCTCCTCCATCAAAGAAGAGAAAAGAACCGATGCCTGCTACCACCGTCACCGAGGCAGGGGAAAAGAAGGACTCCGCCGACCCTTCATTTAAGAAGGTTCAGACTGGTACGGATCTAACCCATGGCTCAGATTTAGGTGGTTCTTTAGGCATTCCTGATGACAGGCTCTCCGGTATGTCAATGAATGTTGACATGGATGCTTTGTCCGCATTTTTTGTAGATCAACCGCCGCCATCTACCGGTCCCTCTGAACGGCTTATTGAGAAACGACCTGCGCAGACGGGCGATAAAGATGCCGCCATCATCTCCTCCTCCCCGAAGCCTTCCCCCGCCCAGATTAGGAAGATGTTGGCGAAGTGGGCTGATATGGCCGGTGCTCATATTATGGAGCAAGAAAAGATCATGGTCGAAGCTGCCCCACACCTTGAGCGACTCAGGCTTGAGCTCGCTGCTGCGAAGAAGGAAACCGAGAGGGCCAAGGTCGAGGCTGAAAAGGCGGTCCTTGCCGAGCGAAAACTAAGGGAGGACGCTGAAAAGGCGGTCCTTGCTGAGAGAGCTAAGGTTGAGGCCGCGGAGGCTGATGCCGCTAAGCGGCTGGAGGAGCGTGACCACCTCCAGGCTGTCGTCGACTTCACTGCCAAGAAGAGGGACGAATGGAAGTCCCTGTTTAGGGCCCAGGCGAAGGTGCTTCGGAACACGAGGGCTATCATCACCCAGAGGGAGTTGGACATTGAGACGCTCCAAAGCGTCATCCTCCCTAACATGTGCGCCCAATACCGGGACCTGGCCGAAGAAGCCGCCAGGGAAGTGATCGGAGAGCTCTTTCCTGAAGGCTCCTTCCCGTGGCAGAGATTTGACGAGCTGTTTGATGACAAGCTTGATGCTAAGGCGAAGGCCGCGGAGGAGAAGGCTGCGGAGGAGGCAAGGGTGAAGAAGGAGGAAGAGGAGGCCGCAGAGAAGGCGGCCCATGCTGAAAAGGCGAAGGCGGCCAAGGAGGAGGCTGAGAGGGCAAGGGCAGCTGAGGCTGAAGCTGCCAAGACAGCTTCTGGGTCGCCTACCAAAGATGATGCTGCTGACGTCGCCGGTGGCGAGCAGCAACAGGCATAGGGAGACGGGCGGTCGTCACCAGGTTCACCCGGCATCTCGGATAGATTCACTGTCCGGGGGCCAATTATTAAGCCTTTCCTCCCCGCCATCTTTTGCACTTCATGTCTTATGTCCGTACCCTTTTGTCATTCCTTCTTTTTTGTAAACTTTGGTAGGTAGTGTTTAGGCTATCCCTATGGGGACGGACGTCGACTTCTTCCTTGTAACCTGTAAACATTTTTAATAAGAGTTTGTTTACTTTGCCTCTGGCTTGGCCGAGGTCTTTTTCTCATTTTTGTCTGAGTTGTCTTCTTACGTTATTAATTGAGCGCTTCTTTTCTGTTTCTACCTTCGGCTTTGCCGGGGCAGTTAGAATGCGTATCTCAACTGTGCTTAACGTTTTTAAACATGTGGGCTTGTCGGTTGCCTCCTCCACCGCCCGAGGCGGTCAGATTTGCGTTTCCCAACCGCCGCTGTGAACATGTTAGCGTATCGGTCGTTGTGTCCCCGCTGCTTCCCGGCCCTGGCCGAGGGAATCGGGGTTCTGGCGCGACAAATAGTCAGTATCTATAGACGATATTGATCGCGTCCTCATTCACGCTCGGTCTTAATTTGCCGAGGTGTCAGATTTGCGTCTCAACTGTACTTATACGTTCTTAAGCTCGGTCTTAATTAGCCGAGGGCAAGTCGTGGTTCCCTCGTTTCTTCCCGGCTTTGGCCGGCAACCGAGTTAACGTTTTGATTTCTTGTTGTATATATGTTAGCATTTTGGCTCGTTCCCCCGTCACTCCCGGTTAGCGGCCGAGGTGATCGAGGTTTTGGCGCTGTCTGCTGTGTACATATGTCTTCTTTTGTAGGACTATGGGAGGGACACTCCATTTTGATGGAAACCTTGGAACACTCTTTATTAGAAATAATCATGCGTTGGGGTGCCCACAACGGTCTCGGACACCTCCGCCGCTATATGAAGTATTTTCTGAGGTTGTCTGTGTTCCAGTGGCTCATTAGAGGCACTCCCTCCATGTCGGTTAGCCGGTATGTACCCGCCTCATTTCCTCAACCACTTTGTAGGGTCCTTCCCGGCTCGCCGTCATTTTGCCATGGATGTTTCCTTTGTTGGGGCGGTGACTTTCTTAGGACTAGATCCCCTACTTTTAAGTCCCTTTTGTGGACCCTTCGGTTGTATGCTCTTCTCATTCTGTTTTGGTAAACGGCCAAGTTGAGCCGTGCCGTATCTCGACTTTCTTCAACCAGTCTAGGGAGGCTTTCGTGCCTTCCTCATTTTGGACTCGGTTAAAGGTTTGCGTTCGAATGCTCGCACCGTTGCTTCAATTGCGGGACGGCCTCGACCCATAGACAAGGTGGAATGGACTGTATCCCGTTGCTTCTTTCTCCGTGGTTCGTAGTGACCATAGGACGCCGGGTAGTTCATCAGCCCATCTTCCCTTTAGATCTTCAACCTTCTTTTTCAATCCGTTCAAAATTGTCTTGTTAGCTTTGCCTCCGCCGCCCGTTACTACGAGGGTGGCAGACGGAGGAGTATGCGGACTTGATACCGAGCTCTTCTAGCCGCTTCATCACCAAGTCACTCCAAAATTCTCGGCCGTGGTCAAATACCATGACTTGGGGTAACCCAAAACGAGTTATGATGTTCTCCCAGATTACCTTTCTCACGGCCGTGGTCTTGGCAGTCTGCGGCGACCTTCGACCCATTTGGTGAAGTAGTCAACGGCGACAATTAGGTACTTTCTTCCTCCGAGGGCCGTCGGAAATGGCCCCAGTAAATCCATCCCCCATTGTGCAAATGGTAACGGATCGAGTATCTGGTTGCAGTCTCGGGAAGGTGCATGTATCACCGGAGCATGCATCCGACCGTTCTTGCACTTTTTGGTCTTAGTTCGAATCTTCCAAAGCATGGTAGGCCATAAGTAGCCGGCTCGGAGAGCTTTGTGGGCTAGCGTTCTTGCCCCCATGTGGTGTCCGCAGATGCCTTCGTGAATCTCTCGTCGGGATGAGCTCCGCGTCGTCCGGCCGACACATTTCAAAAGTGGTCTTATCACGGACACTTCCGTATAGTTCTCCTTCGAACACCAGGTACCTTGCGGCGATCCTTTTTATCTTCTGGGAGAGACTGCGGTTCTCCGGCAACTCTTTTGTAAGTTTATATTTCTTTATCGGAGTCATCCATGTCGTCTCGGCTTCTATGTCGCCCACCATGCCAACGGTCTCAGTGATGCTTTTAGCATTCCTGATATCCACCAGCACGGTTCGACTGACATTCTTGATGGTTGAACTGGCAAGTTTTGAGAGAGCGTCGGCTCGGTTGTTCTCGGACCTGGGGATGCATTGGATTTGGAAAGATTTCAATTTTGCTGTGTCAGCTTTTACCTTTTCCAGGTATCTCACCATCCCGTCGTCTCGAGCCTCAAACTCTCCTCTGACTTGGTTAGTAACCAATAGTGAGTCCGTCTTCAACACAATGTGTTCTGCCCCGGCTGCTCTAGCTAACTCGACTCCGGTTATCACCGCCTCGTATTCGGATTCGTTGTTTGAGGCCGAGAAGGTAAACTTCAAGGCGTACTCAAATTAATCCCCGTTTGGGCTGATGATAAGGATGCCGGCTCCTGAGCTGTTCGTCGTGGAGGACCCGTCGGTGTATACCTCCCATACACCGGGGTGTGATTCTTCTTGTTATGTGCACTCGGCAAGGAAGTCTGCAAGTGCTTGCCCCTTTATCGAGGGCCTCGGCCTGTATTGAATGCCGAAGCCGGATAGCTCTACTGCCCATTTGATGAGCCTGCCGGATTGTTCAAATTTTTCCAATGCTTTCTCCAATGGCTGGTCGGTTAAGACCGTTACGGGATGTGCGTCGAAGTAAGGTTTTAGTTTCCTTGCAACGGCGACGACAAGGCCGCTTTTTCAATCGAGTAGGTAATTTCTTTGGCGGCAACATGTATGGTGATGAAGTAGATTGGGTGCTTTGCTTGTTTTCTTCTCGACGACGATTAAGACCGACCGTGGCCGAGGTAATCGCTAAGTATAGATATAGAGTTTCCCCAGGCGTCGGTGGACAGGCGGTCGGGAGAGTTTGTAGATGAGCTTTCGTTTGCACGAAAGGCGTGCTCTTTCCTCCCCCCGGCAAAAGTCTTTATTCCCCTTGAACACTTTGAAGAATGGGGTGCTCTTGTCGGCTGACCGAGAGATAAAGCGGGCAAGAGCCACCATCCTCCCGGTCAGTATCATAACCTCTTTGCGATTCCTCGGCTCCGGCAGGTCTAGAATTGCTTTGATTTTCTCTGGATTGGCATCAATTCCCCTGGCGCTGACAAGCACGCCGAGGAACTTGCCGGCCCGGACACCGAAGTTGCATTTCATTGGGTTAAGTTTCATCTTGTATTTCCTTAGTGAACAAAATGTTTCGCTCAAGTCGGCCAGGTGCTCGCCGTCAGACTTGCTCTTTACAATAGCATCGTCGACGTAAGCCTCGATATTTCGCCCTTTTTGGTCTTGAAACACTTTGTCTACCAGCCTAGTGTAAGTTGCGCCAGCGTTTTTCAAACCGAACGGCATCATTTTGTACATGTATGTGCCGTGTATGGTGATGAATGCGCACTTAGGCATGTCTTCTTCGGCCATGAATACCTGATGGTACCCGAGAAAAGCGTCGAGCGTGCTCGGATAGTGTAGCCTGCCGTTGCGTCTATTAAGCTATCTATTCGAGGCATGGGATAGCAATCTTTAGGGCATGCCAATTGTTCCGGGCGTAGATTCCGGAGCAGTATTGTTTACCACGTAAGCTTGGTGAATGGATGTCCTTCCTTGTTTTGACTCTTCCTTTCGGTCTCTCCTGAAACGATGAACAAACTGAGGGCTCGGCTTTATACCGAGCGTACTCACTCCGACGCTCAAGTCAGTAAACTTAAAGGGATTAAGTTGTGTGTTACTTGACAAAGTATATTGTAGAGAGATAAGGGAGTTTATACCAGATGAATAATGAGTTTTAGGTTAGATTGTGGATCCTTTCCTCAATGAGGGTTGAGGAGTATTTATAGACTTTCACCTTTTGTCACGTAGTGGCCAAGTGGCCAAGTGGCTAGCAGGTGGAAAGACCGTTCTACCCTCGGCGATGGACCCATGGCAGCCACGATGGGTCTTGGATGTGAGTACGCGGATGTGTGTCCCGGCTGGCTAGTTGCTCGGCCGAGACCCAGGTGACAGGCCGACAAGCTGCGTCGGCTAGACTGTCCAAGGTGTTGACTTGCTTTGGATATCTTTGACCTTGCTCAATATGTTGACTCGGTCAGCGGGTGCAGAATATGCCCCATCAGTGATAATAATACAAATTACTTTCAAAACCATGTCACTATTAGACGATGTAGAAATGGAATTAAACAGTTTATTAATAAGGATGGTGGCTGGTGCTTGTATTTCACACCAAGAACTTATTAAAGAAGAACAAGTTTAATATCACATTTACAGAGAATCCAAAGTGTTATTTTGATACGTAAATAATTTTTTTTCTTCTATTATTGGAATAATTTCAAAGGAAGATAATAGTTTTCTTACTGGTAACATACTAACATTAGTAAAGAAGAAATCAAACAAACGGTTTTGAGTTAGGTGATAATACCAACATCATTAGAATATATTTAAATGGGGTCCTGATTTTCGCAGTACACATTATACTCAACGCAGTACACTGTTGACAATTTTACCCTTTCCATTTCCCCTTCCATTTTCTCTCACTTCTCTCTCTAATGTTTTCTCTCTAATGTTAAAATATCAATTCATGTCAAAATTTTCTCAATTTTAAAATCTCAAATCCCATTTTCCCTCCCGTATCAATTCATATCAATTCATCTCGAAATTTACGATAGCGTGTATAGGGTAGATGCCATTCGTCGGCCGCCGCTTGGTCGCGGCCAGTAATGGTGCGTTAGGAGAGGGAGATGCGCCGGTGGTGATGACGTGGTGGTGGCGGTGTGTCGATGGTGGTGGCGTAGGTGTGGTGATGATGCGGCTGTGGTGATGGCAGGTGTTCCCGGCGGTGAATGGCCGACGGTTAGTGTTCGGCCGTTGATGTACTACACTGATACAATTTTGTTTGTTTGTTGCAGTAGTACACTAGTACCACGCCTGTACTACATTGAGTATTTTTTTATTGCTTTTAGTTTGTAATTTACAAGTAGTAATCGTATTATGTGTTTATACGGCGTCATTATTAACAATTAATTACCTATTCGTCACTTGAATAATCGATTATAATTGAAGAATTTTAATCTGGTTGAAGATGGAGGCTTTCAATAGCAGAGAGAAGGGGAGAGAATTAGGTTTGAATGTTATTTAAGTAAAGGGCAAAAAAATGGAAAGTTTCGTGCAAAAAGTACTATATTGAGTAAAAAACGTACTGCGAAAATAAATTACGTTTAAATGCCGCTACAATTTCATATCCAAATACACAATTTCCTTTTTACACATTTATCGATGTACAAATTGTAACGTAAATATCTTAATTTTATATTATAAAAATATATAAAAGTTTGATATTTTTATTGTACTTACAAATAAGAATCAAATAAGATCAGCATAAGAAAATACGACTATATTTTCACTTTATATAGTATGGAACGTCGAAGAATCTCTTCGTTTGTAAATACTAAACAGTGTAAAAAAAATGAATGAAGTGTTTGGATATGAATGGAGGGAGTACAAAATTCCTAATAATAATGATAAAATAAAATTGTGTAAATCACATTAGATAGATAATATGTTGCAAGATAAAAATGATCACATACAAAATGGAATAAGAAAGTGGGATAGATAATGCTTCTTGTAGTTGTTTCGGAAATAACCTTTATAATGACTTATACACCTCGTTTTTGTTAGCATCAAATGACATATCTATATGGTGGTACAACCAGGGGCGGACGCAGAAATTTCTTACAAGGGGGACACTGGGCACCCAACAAAAAATTTCAATGCATTTTCAAAAAAAAAAATTAAAAAATATATTTTCAATTTTTTTCGCTTAAACTAATGTTGTACGGAGTATATGTAAAAATATAAAAAGAATTGATTCGGGATAATTTTTCTAATATGATTGATAATATTTTATTTTAAATAAGATATAGTACATTCTAATGCTAATATAAGCAATAAACATGGGTGATTCAATGGTTGAAAAGTTTGGGTATTAACCTTGAGATCCAAGGCTCAAATCCTGTATCAAACAAGACCGGGAATTGATCCTAGGACCTCAAGTATGAAGCAATGAACCTTTACCAACTGAGCCACATTGTCTTGGTGCATATATAGTATCCTAATAAAAATTTATTTCTAAACTTTCATGGTGGGCACGTGCCCACCCGAAGCCCTCCCTAGATGCGCCCCTGGGTACAACGATTTTACATTAAACAAGTTCAATAGAATTATTATGCAAATATCTTTACAAGAATTCTTATGATGTACATAACAAGCAACATAAATACATATTTCGTAACAAATAAAATTTACATAAAGAAATGAAGAACTTGAATCGAAAATGAATAAGATTAGCCCGTGCTATGTGTATCCTCAAGGCATTCGGTAAATAAACTAATCCAACTGGAAATTATAGCAAAGTCGAAACAAAAAGAATAAAAGAAGACGGTAGCTTATTAACTTGTGAAAAGATTTCTAAATAAATCTTATAAAAATGTCGCAATTTGTACTCGTACATTTTTTTCCAAAATGTATTTTCTCCGTCCTTACCCTCTTTGCCCGGCTTTATGAACAATTTTACTCATTGAGTGTAGAGCATAGACAAAAATCCTAAATTTGATCATACCCCTTTTGGGTATAGGCCTCTCCATATAAGTTGCACCACTTGAACAACATTTAAAAACTCCATTTTTAGAGAAGGCCATAGAGGAAACATCACAAACCTTTGCATCCATCTCGATATTTAACGACGACGAAGAAAACAACAATTAGTACCTGGTGAACTGAATGTACCGGGTTGTATCACTTGAGAAAATGTTTGTCAAAGCACAAATACTATGAGAAGTATGGATTTTTGAATGATGTGTTTGCCACAATGGTACGTGTATATATATATGTCGAAAAGATTGTTCAAAATTGGTGGTATGTTGGGGAGAAAAAAGACAATGCCAGCTTCATGTATTCTTTTGGACAAGTCGTTGCTCAGTCATTGTTCTTCATTTGCTCTCCTAATTGACTAGAATTGCTGACTGCTATGCGCTTTCCATTTTGATAATTAATACCGTACTGGATTATATTTCTTACGTTTCAATCATTTATTTATTTTTTATTATTTTGTAAGTGTTATTTTTACTTAAATATAGAAATAATCCGCAGTGCAACTAGTTATTTAAAAATCATTACCTCCTGGCAGAACAAATAAACAGACAAAAGAGAGAGCGACACGAAAAGGCCGAGAATCAAAGGATAAACGGGTAAAAAGAAAACAAGATGTACCTCTCTGCATCTCCGGTCCATTGATAACTAAGGGTTCCGGTCCATTGATGAGCCAAGGGTCTAGTATCTGGCCCATATTTTATTATGTTTTAAGCTCTATTCTTTTTGTCTTAATTCCAGCTCTCATTCAGTTTACTTACAGATTACCAAGGAATATATATATTGCACAAAATTTTTGTTTAAGATAAAAATATATTTGTCTTTTACTTTAAACCGATCACATAGGAATATAGGACGGATAATACAAAAAGAGATTGAATAAGGACCAACAAAAAAAACTTGTCTCATCTATTCAAATGAGATGCTATTTGACCAATTTTAGTCTTTTTCATCTTAACAAGAAATGAATTGGTAGAATGGTGCAAACTACCCAATGCACCAACTCAAGTAGCAAAAATTCTATTGAACTCTACCCAAACAAGATAATCCTAGAAATTAAATACATACTACAAATTACAAATAAATAACCAAATGGTGCAACTCTTTCGTTACTTATTTGTAAGCATAGGTTGTTATTTTCATTCTCTTTTCTTTAGTTATGTTCCTAAAATTTGTACTTTAATAAAACGACTTGTAGACTAGCTAAAAGAGGCATTAGTATGTTCTTACTTCTTGCCCACCTTTCAAAGAAGAAAAAAAAAAAGCTCTTTCGTTGTGGAAAATGAGAAGCTCGCGAAAGGCCCAAGCCGAGGTGCTGGACAGTGTGGACACCCAGTCCAATACAAGTAACGAATTTCAATACCATTTCTCACATAGAATAGATAGAATACAGTATTTATATTTTAATGCTTCCAAGTAAAAAATAATAAAAGCGAACACAACTCATTTCTCCAATTTTTCCTAGTCTTCTCCGTCATCAACTGGATAATAAGTCGAGAAATAGATTCTACACTCTCAACGTGTTACATGAGCATGGCAAGAAACCACCTTAGACAAGAAACCAACGGCAGTTGCATTGCTTTGCTTTGTGAACAAGCTAAGGCTAAGCATATGTGCTTATTGATGCCTTGCTCCTCTACAACCGAGAAAATATACCCCACTCAGCCTACACCATAAGTTCATAATCAGAACTTCTCCTAAAGCATACTTCAGGATCCCAACAACATAGATGGCTTATAGTCCTAACACAACCACTTTTGCGTCCCACAACTCGGGGTTACCACAACTCTTTCGGTCCAATCATGTAACTCGGATTAATAGAGGCTCGCCAACTTTAAGATGGCAAGGGCATTTCCCAAGAGCAATGCACATAAACAATAATCACATGTTTCGGTTTCAAAACATGAGAAAACACATTCTCAAACACGAGAAGCACCTCGACTTGATGCCGTGTTTTGCAGCACAGTCAAACCCTGTTCCTGCCTTTCCCTCGGCGTCTGATGTAATTAGGAAGCTCTATACCTGCATCAATGAAAAGAACCTGGTGGAACTAGATGATATTATCGCAAGCGACTGCACTCTCGAAGACCTGAATTTCCCGCATTCTTTCCAGGGGAAGAAGGTTAAAGATTTCTTCCACATCTATTTAAACAGACGAACAAAATTGTACTATCCCCAACACTGCTCCACAGAATTGAGCTCTTAACATTTTTTTTTCTCTGCAGAAAGTCGTGAGCTTTATTGGCCAACTAGTTGAATCGATGGGCGAAAACGTGCAATTCCAACTGGGGACTATTTGTGAAGGGGGTGAACTGATGGCTTCCCTAGACTGGCATTTGGGTATTCAACAAAAACATCAATATATATCTCTTCGAAATTTCAATTTAGTTCTACTAAAGGTAAATAAATAGTACATTTCAAATGCAATGCAGAGTGGAAGGAGGATCAAATTCCATTCTCTAGAGGCAGCAGCATTTTCCAGTGCTCTATTGAAGATGATAGACTCGTAATCAGGTGAAATAATGTTCCCTCCGACAGTCCAACGGACCATCTTTTTTCGGAACTAGTAGATGTACATTAGGTACACATAAGTAAGATAAAATGCGACTTAAGCAAGTCTTGGGCATTTTCCGACTAAAATTTGACAATACATTATAGGCAGTGGGCAATCTATTAGATGACGCAAAAGAAAAAGAAAAGGAATTGGGGAATGTCAAAGACTATGAGATGACGGGAATCACAATGAATTATGCAAATTAGAAAATCTTCAACCTCCACAAGAAAAACGCTAATTGACAATGTGTAATGTATGCAGGAAAGCTCAAATCATATGGGAAACACCTTTCAAAACCGGCGAATTAGGTTTGGTGAGATTTTACCTCTTCTCAGGGGAATAATTACTTATAACCAAGGCCAATATCTAACCAATTTTTGAAACAATGTCTTCAACAGGGCTTGCTGAAGATCTTAGCATCATTATTTGATGACTTCCCGAAGGCTGCAAAATGTAAGCATAAACCTGCAATAACAGTTACTATCATCTACGAATTTGGGCCTATACATTTTTTCTGTGTCCATACTCCATACCCGACTTTTTATTTACCAACCAGGCCTAGCATAAACCTTCAATAACAGTTGCTATCATCTACCAACCATACCCATTCCTTATACTTATAAGCAAAAAGATTAACTTAAGTTTTGTGACAGGGTTTTTGAAGAGTCCACAAACCATATTCAAGGTGGTATTCACTATATACAACATGCTCTTAGCGCCCATCATGAACCCAATCCTTGCATTCTACGTCATCCTATGGAAACTGGTAGTTCGTCTACTTGGCTACTTAATAAGCACTCTGCACATGATTGCAAAGTTTTTCAACAAAATGTCATCAAATGGTAATCCCACAACTCAGGCTTGATGACAGAATTGGTCAATCCTCACTTACGTCAATCTCGTTCACAAGTTAAAAAAAAAAAGAGAGAGAGATAACACATGATCCAAGGAACGGATAAAGCTACGAGACGACCTCAACCCAAATTCTCATACATTCCACATGTAGTTATAGGGTTACTGGATTGAGCTCACATGTAAGACCATCAAAAATTCTTTCCTCGACAATGTGTCCAATTCATTTGTTTTCTTGGCTACAAGGAGGGCACAATTCCACATACTGTAAATGCCACCATTTTAACGAGTACAACAAAATATCTGCAAGTTATGCGAGGAAATAAGGTGTGTTTATTATCTGACCCATTTGTATCAAGCTGTGCGAAATTGTTTGTCAATACCTCCTGCACATGAAACTGAAGTTGCACCTACCACCTAACACATACCTCACAACTTAAAGTCTGTAACTAACATGCTATGACACTTCAAAGCAAGCACTAGAATCAATCCACTCGTCGACAGTGTCTCAATGAAGCAAGTAAAACATAAACTAGCATAGTGTAGATCACCCCTGCTCCAAATCAAGTACGCATCAGCTCTCCTTTTTTCAGAGTAACTATGTAACACTCCTAAGCGCTAAGGGTGACGAATGACCTAGAGTCTTAGACAAAAGGAGGTAATAACTTAAAACAAATTTAATAAATGAGACAAATATAGTAGACCAAAATAGTGTTCGACAAATAAAATTACACCAAGTTCGCATCGTACCACTATGTCTATATGAACCTTCAAAGTTAAGTCCGAGAAGTCAAATGGTACTATAAAGTGAGACAAAAGTGATATTCTGCATTATAGCCAGAAAATACTTTGCTTTTAGATAGCAAATAGTATACCTTGTAGTAAAGCCTAATACTTCATGGATTCCCAAATGTGGCTGAGCATGTTCCTTCACAAAGATGTAAACTTAACTACAAAGGTAAGTGTCTTTAACAAAAGCAACATTTTTATCAGAAATTTAAGCTAAATGGTGGTTAACAGATTCATTGACAACTTTATCTGAAAACAGAAAACGGCAGAGGCAACAAGTGTAATATCCTTTCCTTTTTTGGTTGAAACTATATCTAACAAAATTCTTTGATTGAGATAAAACTATAAAAGTAGTAGCAATAAAAATAGAAAAATGGAGAAAAAAAAATAGAGGAAGAATCAGAAAGAAATTAGAATTAAGGCATCATATGATGGAGGATCCATCATCATACCTAATAACTCTCATCATCTTCATCCTCTTATCGAGGACTTGCGTAGTTACGCACACTTTCCAAATAAAAGTTTACAAACTACTCTCATCACGATCATTTGTTTACCTTTTCTAATTCTTTGTTTACTAACATTAAAATATATCACTTTGATCTTTCAGTTGTAATGAATATTAAAGATTAAATTTGTCTGCGTTGACCGATAAAATTAGTGAGTTTAAACTTGTTTGAACCAAAAACATCACGAGAAACAACATAGTAGTAATATAAAGAGTATTAGAGTAGAGCGAAGTAAAAATTAAAAGGAAGAATCAGAAAGAAATTAGAATAAGGCATCAAGTGATGGAGGATCCATCATCATCCCTATCAACTCTCATCATCTCCATCCTCTTACGGAGGCTTTACGTACACTTTTCAAATAAACGATGAAACTAATAGTCTAATACCATTAAAAATGGATAATTTTGATAAAACAGTTCTAACAAATTTAATGATTAAATTTGATAATGTAACCGACAAAATTAGTGAGTTTGTTGTTTTACATTTTGTTAAAAATAAATATCACTTGAATGAGAAAAATAATAATTGGTAATATAAAGAGTAAATTGAAGTAAAACTTAACAGGAAGAATCAGAAAGAAATTAGAATCAAGGAATCACACGATGGATGGTCCATCATCATCCCTATCAACTTACATACTTTTCAAATAAAGGTTGAAACTAATACAAAGCACCATTCTAATAGATTGTTTTGGTAAATAAATTGTGACAGATAAAGGATTAAATTTGACCCCCATAAGTAGGACGGAGTAAGTTTTTAGTTTATTATTTTGAACAAAGGTATCACTTTGTGAGCCCAAAATATCACTTTAATGAGGAAAAGAGACTAGTACTAATATTGAAGTGAAATAAAAATTATGAGGAAGAATCAGAAAGAAATTAGAATTAAGGCATCACATGATGGAGGATCCATCATCATCCCTATCAACTTTCATCATCTTCATCCTCTCCTCTTCCAAAGAACTTGGTACACTTTCCAAATAAAGATTGAATTTCGAAACTAATACCATTCAAGTAAATCGTTCCTATGAATCAATTGTGCCAAACATTATTGATAAGATTTGACTCCGTTGAACGACCAGATTAGTGAGTTTTTTTTATCTTACTTCCTGAACAAAAACATCACTTAAATGAGAGAAAAGTAGTAACAATAGTAACATAAAGAGTAAAGTGAAACAAAAATTAAGAGGAAGAATCAGAAAGAAATTAGAATCAAGGCATCACATGATGGAGGATCCATCATCATCCCTATCAACTCTCATCATCTTCATCCTCTCCTTTTCCAATGGTCTTAGGTACACTTTTCAAGTAAAGATCGAAAGTTGAAACTAATACTATTAAAATAGATCGTTTTGGTAAATCAATTGTGACAAACTTTAATGATAAAATTTAACTCCGTCGACTTACCAAATTTGTGAATTTTTCATCTTACTTTCTCGAACCAAAAAATATCACTTAAATGAGATCAAACTAGTAGTTAATAAAAGAGTGAAGTGAAACAAAAATTAAGAGGAAGAATCAGAAAGAAATTAGAATCAAGGCATCACATGATGGAGGATCCATCGTCATCCCTATCAACTCTCATCATCTCCAACCTCGCCTCTTCCAAAGGTCTTACGTACACTTTTCAAATAGAGTTCGCAAGTGGAACTAATACCATTAAAATAGATCGTTTCGTTAAATCAATTGTGACAAACTTTAATGATAAAATTTGACTTCGGTGACCAACCAAATTAGTGAGTGTTCTTAATTTTAATTTCTCAAAACCTCCCTTAAACGGGAAAAATTGACAATAATTAATACAGTAAAGTGAAAAAAGAAATTTAGAGGAAGAATCAGAAAGAAATTAGAATTAAGGCATCACATGATAGGAGGATCCTATCATCATCCCTATCAACTCTCATCATTTTCATCCTCTTTTGAGAAATATGTTTTTCGGTCAAAAGATAGGCCTTCCCCAACCCAAGGCCAGGGAGGCCTACCAAAAGGGCTAGATTTTAACACAACGAAAATCGAACTGTTTACCATTGGGCGCAACCCTTGTTGGTAAACATTATACATTTGTAATGAGCTCCATTGGCAGTAGAAACATTAGACGGATCTACCAAGAAACTCAAATAAGACCACTATACCACAAAATACCACTTTATTTCAAGTCATTGGTGGAACAACTACACAAATATACCCATTCTTTCAAATGGTTTCGAACTTCGATACATTTGCTTAACATTCGTTGCACATAATTTAAACAAACGTATGAAAACGACTTGAACATATTGAATAATATATCTTCCTTAAATCCTAAATAACAATGGTAGTCAGGGGCGGACCCACCTAGTAGCAAGAGGTGGCGGCCGCTACCCCAAACGTAAAATAATTGGTTGATTGAACGAATTTTTGCTACCTCAAATATTGCTGAATAGTAGACAAATATATATATGTGCATTAAATATGTATTAAACATCAAGTGCTTCATTGGTAAAGACATTAACTTTTCACCTATAAGTCGTGGGTTCGACTCTCATTGTATGCCTATTCTTTCTATTTTTTTTTTTCGCTACCCCGAACTTTAAATCCTGGATCCGCCCCTGATGGTAGTAATTAGTAATTACTCCCTCCATTCCGATTTAATCATTCGTTCACCTTTTATATTCTTTGTGAGAATATTTTAATCAAAGTATTTTAACCAGACGTAAACAAATAATTGAGACGGAGAGACTTAATCGTAGCATACAACGACATTAGACAACATCAAGTGTGTTCGATTCATAAAGCATTAAGTTAAAAAGAAAAAGAAGAAGTATGAAGAAATAACCTGAGATGGAGGCCGAGCTCCAAGTAGAAGATGTGGAGGGCGGAGCTCCGGAGGAAGAGTAAAGCAGTAAACCCTAGAGCCACAAAGTGGAGATATGTAAATGAGCAAACATCACTTTTTATTTGTTTTTAAAGAGCGAGTCAAGTGTTGAATTCCTTGAAAATGGTAAAATGGTAAAATAAATGTGCGGTGGAGTTCTCTAGATTCCTTGTGTCTAGCGGGTACCCACCACTCGGGAGCAAAAAAAATATTCAATCCGAATTTTTTTCCGAATTCGATCCGAAATTCGAAAAAAAAAATCTGAATACATGGATACCATTTAAATTGGATATCTGATCCGGTTTTTTCCAAATAAACTGAATCGGATGTGGATTGTGATTTTCTTAAAAGCGGATATCCGAATCCGATCCGAATTTTAAAAATTTATATAGAAAAAAAAAACTTTATGTTTACTTTATGCGTTTTTAAGACTAGTTTTAAAATTTGTATTAAAGACTTGTAATTTATGCAATTAAGACTTGTAATTTATGCGATCGAAACTTGTAATTTATGTGATCAAGACTTGTAATTTATGCGATAGAAGATGTTACCTTTTTTAGTGGGTTGTAAAATGCGAAATGGACGGAAATTGTCTTTAATTTTAGTCTGCCAATATTCATTTAACCCACTATTTAAGCGGGCTTTGTCATCAAAACATATTAAAATAACGAGTAGCAGACAATTAAAGTAGGCCGTTATAATGAACAAAAGTAATAAAATTAGGTCTGTTGGACAACTTTTCATGTGTAGGCTTATTCATGTCTGGCCCAAGCCCGCTAATAATCACCTCTACCCATTACCCACCATGTGGCATAGCTTTTTCGGTAAAGGTGTGTGAAATTACGGGTGGTAATGAGCACGACCGGCCCTTAGGCGTGTTTGGTGGGTCAAGTGACAAGGGCCCGGGTCTTGAAGGACCCATGAGGGCGAAATTAAAAGTCCGCTATATAGGCTATAACTCGAGGCCTTTTGTCAAATAAATTTAAGTACATGTAAAAATCAGGATATGGAGGATATGGGGAGTAGTCCTTTTGTCAAGGGCCCATGAGGGTGGTAATGAAATGGGGACAACTAGCAAGCAGCTTGTGTTAGGCTCGGTCAAAGCTTGGCTCGTGCGAATTCGACTTGATAACTTAACAAGTCAAGCCGAGCTAATATTGACTCGGCTTGAAAAACTCGCGAGCGACTCGAACTTATGTGATAAAATAATATATTATTTTTGTTGTGAAATAAAGACAAGAGATAATTATAGAAAGAAAGTAAAGAGGAGAAAAGAGTGAGTATAGAGAGAGAGAGAGACAGAACTGTATATTATTTCATTATGAGGGAGTATATATACAAATACAATGAGAATAAAGTTTTCATAAGATAATACACTCTAAAATATTATAAGATATGTACATCCATATAATATTATACCATAATATTTCATAACACTCCCATTTGGATGTCCATCACTGAAGAAGATGTCTCGTTAAAAACTTTCTTACAAAATCCCCCGGGAAAAAACGCTAGTGAAGGAAAAGAGTACATTAATCTTCAAACACGCATAATAATAGATGTCTCGTTAAAACCTTTCCATGGAAAACACAGTGGGACAAAACCATGGATAAGGAAAAAGAGTACAGCGCGTGTCTACTCCTCCCGATGACTACATAACTTGATAAATCTTGAAATGATCCATAATTTGACATAACTTCTCGATCGATGAAGTAGTACCCATTGTGGTTAATAAACTTGAATCTTCGATCAATAGAAATCCATGACAACGTCGATATCATATTTCTTTGAGAACTCAGAGTCTAGATATAATCATTTCATAATAACTCTTGGATCTTCATTTTAATTAATACTTCCGCAATAGTGATATAGTTTCTCCTCAATAAACGACATAACATTATATGTCTAAAATAATTATTATCTCAATCAATCATGATGACATGACTAAACTATAATGTAATAATGCGATTATAGTGCTACCTCATTAAAAATCTTATTAGGAAAAACCGTTGGGACAAAAACCTGGACGAAGGGAAAAAAATGTAGCCATTATTCCTTAATCCTTGTCTTAAGGAGAATCAATCCGATAATTATTGAATAAATCATCCAATACCTTTGAGCAATTTTCTTTGCTAAACCACCTATGTATGGATTGACATTCTCATTGTAGACTTTAACTACATTATTTTCCAATTGTTATGGTACTTCAGGACCATAAGCTAATTTCACATGTTTAGCAAAAAGCTCATTTAAATCTGAATTCTCATATGCTCAAACTTCAGGTTGAGACAATAATAATTTCCCTTAAGTAACTCTACAGGAGTTTAAATTTTCCATTTTGGAAATAATCAATCGTGTCTTAGAGGTTCATATATAATCACGAGTTCCCAAAACTCAATTAATCAAACATCATCATTGATGATTGTTTATAAGAGGCTCTTATAGGGAGTTATCTTCGTTGTAGTATCTCAAAAGATAACATTCTCCTTTTTAAACATTTATTAACATGTGCATGCATATGATTTGAAACAAATTTCTAAATGATATATTTCAAAACAATGCAATAATAAAAATGTAAATATTAAAATTAAAATTCAATGAAAAACTTACTATCCATATGCACATGATGATGACTCAAAATGCAAACTATATAGTTTCCTTTCCAATATTCACAATTTAAATTGACTCCAAGTCAATAACTGGACATCTAATCCATGAGCTCATTTATAATCATAGATTATATGTCGACAATCAAAATAGACTTAAATATAAGATCCTCATTTTCTAGTCCATTAAATTTCGTGCGCAAATGCATATCGGTTCTTTAACCATATCGATATAATTTCAACATCTCATGATATTGTCAGTACTGAATCAGTGATGTCTGAATATATATACGGTACCATTCCTTTCTATATAGGCCATCTATTATCATTCAGATATTTACGTCACTTCCGGGACATCCAAATTTCTTTACTCCATAGGAGTACCAATTGCCCATGCTTGCCATTTTCTTATTATATATTACTTGAAATATGTTAACCGATATGACTTTCACACTACCTTTCACGTGTGATTATAGTTCAATTTGGCAAGAATCTAATTGTTCATTTTATATTTTCTATGACTAATTTATAGCTCGATATACCAAATATAGGGCTAATCTGCTATAATTAAATCATAGAATTCAATGTATGAACGTATCACATTGGGTGATCAAACTGGTATAATAATACATCTTCATAACCAAATGAATACCATCATTTATAATTCCATGAACCTCTACTTGATGTATTTCATATTGAAATAAACCGCTGAACTTCAGGTTCAGTTGGGGATAACATACTGGTTTGTTTTTACTGGCTTTTCCTTATCGTTCACCCCTTAAGGTAGTAAAAATTATATATATCAGATAGATTAAATGGGCAATAAATCATTATATCCACCTTAATTGTCTTATGCAGTTGGTTTTTCAAGTGCTGAGCCATAATGCCCAATTTAGGAGATCCAAATATACTGAGTCTCAGTGTAATGTCTTGCCTTTTAAAACAATTTACACGAGAGAGTTTCAACACTTATATTTTCCTTAGGATAAACTCCAGGTTTATCAAAACGGCTATAATAAGAACCCGGATGGCCTTTATTGTCACATTTGAATCATTTCATGTCAACTTTCTTAGTTGCCCACAATCCATGGCAATCTTTCATAATCTATCCGGCCAGATAAATGATGTGACATAGGACACAACAGTTGTCTCGTATATGTAGGCAAGACTCGTCAATGTTTCCTCGGGGAACATGACTATAATCTCGTATACTTCTGGTATACAACTTCTATTTATGGAACTTCTAGTCCAATCCAAAATAGGTAATATGTGAAGAACTTCAGGCCAAAGTATTAGCAAGAAAATACGTACATAGTCACTACGCTCCAATAATATGCTTAAATTTCATATATAATCATCATGAATTATGAATATCATTATACGTAAATAAAACTGTCAAATAAAATTAATACTTGTAAAGTTACTTTGTTGCTTACTAATGGTTACAACCACAATGGTACACGTAATTTTTTAAGGTCGTATACTGATGAATAAGAAAAAGAGATATAGGGTTCAATATGATTCATACTCCATAGTTACTACAGATAAACCGCACAATGTAAATCATCCAAGAAAAAAAACGTGATTAGATATTTAGAACCTAAATCATCCATAGTTATTACTGACAAACCCATATTGCATTAAGGTTGTTAATAGGTAGTTTGTTATTAATTGATCACCATCAATCTCATTAAAGTTAGGGATGTGATATTGCCACCGTTTTTTTTCACTAATGCCACGACAAATACCAAGCATTTGCAAGTGGATGATACTGTTCATACACTCACTAATCCAGTGGCATTAGTACTTGTTTTCGTGGCATTATGCATGCCCTAAAGTTATATATATGGTGAAAGAAGGAAACGTGTAATCAAACAACCAGCATGATAAACTTTTAGCATGATATGTGAATAATATGCAAGTTGTAGCCTTACAAATCAAAGCTTTAACATTTCTAAGGGAAAGTAACATTCATTACTTTTAGGGTTTTTCTAACCTATGCCCACTAGGCATAGGATAAGAAGACAATATGGGAAATAATTAAATGTGTTTCTTGTAAAAAAAAATGATGAGATATTGCAATTTCCCATAAAAATAGCATTTAATTCTTTCCAATTTTGATTTCTTAACCTATGCCTAGTGGGCATAGGTTAGAAAACCCCTTACTTTTATAATGACGACGGCTGTAAATTTGCTCGAATTACGATAGTCATTAATGCTTGCTGTTATTTGAGACCTAAAATCACAATCATATACTTTTACGCTAACATTGTAATTCCTTAAGATCCATATAAGTAATAGTAGACTACTCTGATATCAGATAGATAAGTATTTGGGATTAAGCTCAATTAAGATTTCTTTACTTGACTCATCAAATGCCACATTATTAGGCTCAATTAAGGCCGCAACATTAGGCTTATCATAACGCCATATTCTCGATCTCTACTACAGACATAGTCTTTATAAGATGTCACATTCACTTCAAGGAATTGATCAAATTTCATATCTCATTATACTGTTCTACTTCAGGTGAACAAGAATCAATTCGCAAATAAATTTGCCTTTCATAAAGATGTGGACAGCGGGCCGCCCACGGGGGCGCTTGGTGAGAAACGAAACAAGCGTTTGCATTTTGTAAGGAGTCGCCACCAATTTTTATGGGAAATTGGAACCGTTCGAATACCTCGTGTCATGTCAAGACACAAAGCAATGACATGAACACTAAGCAATCGTTACCCTTAGCATTCTATGTCTAGAATGACTCTCGTGGATGCCAATGAACACGGGTGCTCACGGAGATCTGGAGTAAGGGGTGAGGGTACGTATTAGGAAGCTCTTTTGATCGAACACCTAATCCCGCCCGCCTCGATAGCGGCCTCTACTAATGATTAGGGAAGTTATTTGTACTTGATATATCGTCGGCTATATGCATGCAATGCAACATCCATTGATTAATCCTAGCATGTGAGAATTAGACTAAGTCGGTTGACAAATAATTAGCAAACAATTGGGTCGAAGTAGGATTTAATGCTCATTTACATGTGAAAACATACAAATGATACAAAATACAATAATAATAAATTACAATAATTACAATGGAAAAGGCGATTTATGTCGAAAATACCTTTAAAACGGACGATTTGATAAAAAAGAAAAAAAGAATAAAACAAAGAAATACGAACAAGTCAGAAGGTGATAATACGATTATTAGTTGATTAATACGTAGCTAATTAAACCAGGTCAAAGCAGAAAAGGAGTTCAGGGACAGAATTCATCTGAACAGCGCAGAGATCGCGCCTTTGGAAGAGGCGCAGCGATTCTTTGCGTTTCTGAGGGTGAGTTCGGGCCGTGAAGTTTAATCGCAAGTCGTTAATATCAATTGTTATTTTTAAGGATTAATTACGATATATGACTCGGATGAAAGTGATTAGCATGTTATTTACATATGAATGAGGTCATGAAAGCGATAAAACATGGATGAGATGGAATTAAACGAATTAATTACATGATTAAAAGATTGATTAACAAATCAATAAACTAATTAAGCTAAACAGGTTACTAATGACGAATATATGATGGATAAACAGATGCAAATATATCAACGACGAATTCCAGAGATTCAATATGGGTAAATCGAACCTCTAAAACCCGAATTTGATTTTAATGACGAAAACCCGCAAATATGAGTTACTTGGGATTTAAGTCGGGATTTAATGACAAATTAAACGTGTTAATGATGATGAATAATATACATATGAGATTATCATGCTATGATGAAGAATTAACACACAAACGAAACAAAAAAGGATTTTGGGGACGAATAACGAGAGGATTTAACGAAGAAGAAAGGAAGCGAGAATCTGCGCGGCCTCACGAAGAGGCGCGGCGAGAATCGCGCTCCTTTCAAGAGGCGCGCGATTCTTTGCGTCCTTTCTCGACGGTTACCTACTGGAAATCCGCAAAAAAGAGGTTTTAAAGCATATTTTTAGAAATCGGTTTTAATGGTATTTTCGACGTAAACCTTACAATTGATGATACAATAAAATAAAATACAATAAATAAAAGAGAGATTTACACCCTCAGACTTACATGTTGACGGAACGAGATGAACTAAGAATATCGATTAGTGATGCTCGACGCGAATGCAAAGAAAGTGCCCTCGTAAGAGGAAAACGATTGATTAATTTAGGTTGATTAAGTGTAGTTGGTCAAATTGGTCGGTCATGCAACGGAGAGGCTGGTACCCGGAAAGATCCGAGCTTACGTGGTCGGAAGTCCAAGCACGTAGGCGCCAATTAGTAAGAACGAAGTCTAGAATGCAAAGGGAGAAGAGAAGGGCGGACACTCGCGTGAGAAATATGAGGAACGAAGGCTCCTATTTATACTAATCACACGACGGAATTATGGTAAGACTAGGACACGGAAAGAAAGATCCGGAAATAACCGACTTAGGTTAAAACACGGAAACTTGGACAAAAAGAAAGCCCTGGGAAAAGGCGCAGCAGAGCTGCGTCCCTTGGAAGAGGCGCAGCACCTGCTGCGTCCTTTCCCGGGTAGGTTCCTCTGCGCGTAGAAAACGCGTTTGACAGCCTGTCGTATTTTAGGCATAAGTTTCTCTACAAGACTCGGAATAAGGTGATTTCGGTGGCGTTGGAAAGCTAAGAAAGAGATCTAGAACTTTCTGTGAAATAGGCCTAACCCAAAAAAGTCGTTATAACCTCGTAAAACGGGCCTAAAGCTCGGGTTGTCAATTTAACTAAATGAAATGCACATTTTGTAATATAAACTTTTAGTTTAGCCCAATGAAGTGACATGAGACTCAAAATGAGATATAATCTCAACATTTTATGACATCCTAACCTTAGGTAGACAAGCACATTGCTTTGACTCGGGATTTGACGGTTTTAGGAAATGAAGACGGTTTTTGACCCGGACTCCAAATGTACTCTAATTACTGCCAAAACGACCGTATCGGCACGTAGATGACAACTAAGAGGTAGACATTAATGTTTGAGCAATCACTTGACGATAATCTTACGAACTGTCACAAATCGTTCCGCGTACCAAACATGCGGCCCAATCATCACCGGGTGGTTTGCGGGAGGTGCAGAAACGAGGTGTCTACAGAGCCCCCACTTTGACTGAGGCTTGGACAAGGCGAAAGTCAAAGTATAGCCATCAGGTCAATCGAAGATTACAACCTGACGACTATGGCGACGCGAGGCGGCTCAAGGGGTCTGAGCCAAGGACCTATCGTCGGGAACATTTTAGAGTCTGTCGACTATCGGGGAGGGTCGTTTAAAGTCCATTAGACTACGTAAGGAGGCTCGCCAGCCATAAGAAGAGACCATACCTGAGACTTCTTTCTCGAGATGCTTCCGGAGTTGCGTAGGAGCTAAGGTTAAGCGTAGGAGCTAAGGGTAAGACCTAAAAGATATATAAAGCTTTGTGCTAGGGTATGGGGCCCTAAAGGAAAGCATCGACGGGAAGGAGGCCTAACAGTAAGTTCAACTTAAGGGGTAACCAAAGTTTAGGTGTAGGAACTCTAAGGAAGTGATGATCCTAAAGGAATATGATCCTAAAAGGAAAAGGTGATCCTAAAGGAATATGATCCTAAGGGTAAAAGTGTATGAACTCTAGGGAGTTTGGGAACTTAAAAGAAGCTAGGTGTGCGAACCTGGGTATATGAACCTAAAAGGACGGCTGGTATGGGAACTTAAAGGCTTATGAACCTAAGAGGAATTGGGATCCTAGGATTAAGTTTAGGAACTACTGGGTTACTAATTCTTGTTTTAAAATGGGCGCGTTTAAGGTTTCTGAGGTATGAGAACTCCAAAAGGATTTATGGGTTTATGAACCTAAGGTCGTTGGTGTGGGAGCTTAAAGGTTTATGAACCTAAGAGGAATGAGGATCCTAGGGAGCTTAAAGGTTTATGAACCTAAAGAAGGCCATTTTGGGATCTAAGAATCTAGGGGTAAGAATCCTAACCTTGGGTTTACGAACCTAAGGAAGGAGCTCTGGTTTGGGAACTTCTGGAGAACGACACCTTTGCCGAACTCCGTGAGGAAACAAAAATATTGAGGGTAGCAGGACGTCGGTAGAAACTGCTGGGGAATCTGCTTGCGTCGGTCTCAAGCGAACTCTGGCAAAAACTTGAGGTTGAATCTGCTTGCGTCGGTCTCAAGCGAACTCTTGTTGGGGAATATATTGACGATTAGGAACATCTTGATCGCCATGGAAGAAATCTTGAGTGAGCAATCTTGCAAAATATCTTCTTACTGGGAGAATGAAGACTTGGGTGAAGCCCCGGTCGGAGCGAGCACACGCTTCGATACTTACCGCATGGATGTTAGCAACACAAGAATGCAATCTAATATGCAAATAGAACATAAACACATATGCACGTAAGCAATTATCACATGGACCTCGAATGAGGAAACACATAGGTTTTGCAAAAGGCGTTTCTTTATAAAAGTTGTTTAAAACTTGTTCAAAGAAGTTTGTCGTTTGTAATGCGTTATGCATATTCAATGGGCTTTAGACACGTGACTGACGCGGCGTAGACCTTATGCGGTCGTGAAAATATAGACTTAGGTTGGACTGACGCGACACTAACTTAGGTTTGACGTGACGCGGGGATAACTTTTACAGACTTTGCTTAAGCATGCGCAACCCCAGCCAAGTGTGGGTGACAATGCGTATCAGTTCCAAAGGTATAAGAATTGCAAGAATGATGAATGCATATGAAGGCAAGGCATGAGCCATGGATTATCTGTCTACTAGGACATCTTTTGCTGCCACTTGCTGTAAAAGAGGCACGATGACTTGGAGAATTGATCTAAGATCTTTGTCATTGCCCGGACCGAGCACTAGCTAGACTTAGAGGAATAAAGGAAGGGTGACATCTTGGAAGAGAAGCCCCCAGGATGAGAAGATGACTCTGGACTTTGGTAAAAAAGAGGCTGGGCGACAATAAGGAGCACCCAGTATAGAGGTGTTGGTTGTTGATGGTTGAGGTGGTTGATAATTGAGAATGAAAGTTAGAAGTGGGGATGGTTGTGTCCTTGAGGACTGCCTACGTATTCACGTGAAGTGAAATCAAACCAGATCGTAGTTCTGAGGTTTGGTTAATTTTGTTTGGGTGTTGTGGTTGTATCCTTCTTGTGTAAGAAAGGACTGCCTGCGTATCCACCTGAAAAGGTGAAATCAAACCATGCTCGTAGTTCAAGTGTGTGCCTAAGCCAAGTTGTTAGGGCCTTAAAGTGCAGGGGTCACAAGGGTAATATTCCTTTGGTGACTCGAGGAATCGATTTGAGATAACTCCCTCTGATCATAGACCAAAGAGGTGTAATTAGATTTGTAAAAAATTTCCTTGTCATGTGAGCACACTTAGTGGACCCTAAGGATGATATGGGTATGTCCCGTTCTGGTAGCAAAGTATTTGAAGACTCCGTGTTTGGGTCAAGGTGAAACTGGATAGGATATTTGGAATGTGGATCTCGGTAATAAGAGGCTTTGATGAAACAAATCTCTGGAGCTTGATATTGTGGAGTTAAGGCTTGATGGGATTATGGCTTGTAATGTGGCTTGGAAATGGAGTCTCTTGGCTTGATGTAGCCTGAGCACATAAGGGTAGGTTAAAATGACGTGGGTTCAAGTTTCCATGTCTTGGCCCTAAAGGATGGGTATACTTGACGAGCTTGAGAAGATTCTCAAAATTCCTAACTATCTCCTTATAACGGTCTCGAGAAGGACTTAGGGTGTGTAATGTGTGGAAGGCTAAGTGAGGGTGCTAGATGACCATCTTGATGGGTGTCTTGATTCTTCAGCAGTATTCTGTATAGCATCTGATTTCATATTCGGTCTTGATTCAAACTCAGATTCTCGGTCTAGGATATATTTCGGCTTTTGCTCAGATTTTTGATTCAGGTTTTTTTGAGGATGATTTTGACTTTGGATATTGACATGACTTGCTTGATTTGATTGAGCCTTGTTCTTATTTTGACTCTTTTGTGTTGGATATTGATCTTGGTCATTTCTCTTGATTGAGCCTTTATCTTTGATCACGGCTCGTATCATCTTGGACTTTCTTGTTACCATGGATTTGGGTCAAACTAGCACCTTTTGATGTGAAACGGGTTGGTCTTTTAGTAACACGGGTTGTTTATTGTGGGAAATGGGCTTGCCTTCCGTCATGGATTGTTAACAAGGGAGATGGTCTGGATTTGTCCTAGAATCTCTTGAGATATGCTCGTCCTAGACTAGGGTTATATTGTGGTTTCTATTGCCAGACATGGAATAGGTAAGGAAAAATGAACACGGAGTTTCAGGTCCTCTAAAACTTGGAATGGAACATCATCTAAGTGCACTCACATTGACTGGGCACGTGTGATTGTTATTCGTTTTAAAAAATGTCTCAAACCAATTCTTGTTGTCACAGGAAAAGGATAAGAGAAGAGACAGGATATAATATGTGGATTGAAAATTGTACTTTTATTGAAATGGATAATGAATGTATTTAACATAGATATGAGAAGACACGTGACTCGTGGGACAGCCCCCAGGTTGTCACTAGAAATGAAAAAAGGACACAAAGAAAGATACTAGAAAAAATATGGGATAGAAAGCCTAAGACTCGGACTCGGACTCGGACTTTGACTCGATTTCAGATCTAGACTCGTAATCATCGGCCCACGCTTGAACATTTACTCTTCTAGCAACTGGCTTCGGCATCTGACTTTGAGCATTCACCCATTTGAGCACCCCGTCCTCATTATTGGGAACACTTTGGAAGGATAACGATCGAAGAGTTTCTTGATAAGTGGTATATCCATGAGGATTGCCTAAGCTACCTTGTAGGTTAAAAGTTGAGAGGGACAACTTCCCACTTTCAATCATATCTTGGATTATATGCTTCAAACAAAAGCACGCTTCGGTATCATGTCCCCTACCACGATGATATTGGCAATATGCATTACTGTCCCATCTAGGTTGTATGTTTTCAGGGTCTGGAGTTGGACCGATTAGGTGTAATTTGCCCTGTGATACTAACATTTGTAGTGCCGCCGCATAAGTAATGCTAAGGTTAGCGAATGCTCTAGGAGCCCGTCTCGGTCTTCTGGGTGGAGCTTCCATGAGTTTAGCCCCATCACACTTAATGTCAGCTTGAGCAAAGGTCGATTCATGGTACTTGCCGTTCTCGATATTATCCTGGATGATATTCTTTAGTTTGTAACAATTCTCGGTGTCATGTCCCCTTCCTCTATGGTATTGACAATACGAATTGCCATCCCAAAACTTAGACTTCCTTTCCGGATCTGGGGTATGCCCTATTGGTTCAAGAAGACCTAGAGAGGATAGTTTGTTTAAGGCTAGGGCATACGGTATGCCTAGACTTGTGAATGACCTGGGAGAGTTCTTTGACAAAGGCTCCGTGAGGTTGACTTTGTTGATTTTGATGCTTGGATTAGAAGAACTAAAGATACATTGCTCAGTTTTTGCTTTAGGACTATTAGGTTGAGGGTTTGTCTGGAAGCTTTTCATCTTGAGAGGTTTGGCATCAAGCTTCTTACCCATTTCGGCAAACTGGTTCTCTATGTTGGAAAGTCGAGAGTTTAGATTATCAATGGCTCCTTCTATCTTGGAGAATTTGTTGTTGAAGGCAATGGAAAGCATGAGCATTCCACTTTGGATATCTTCGTCTTCGAGGACATTGATTTCCTCACTACCATGAGGAGCGAGGAGGTGAGAACAGTCTAGGGATGATTCTTCGTCATGTTTAATGATATTAGACCCAAGAAGGTCGATCTTCTTGGATTTCTTGGCGGAAGGTGGCTTAGGAAGCTTGCCCTCTTCGATCATATCTTCGATGGTGTGTTTCAAGAGAAAACACTCTTCAATATCATGGCCTCTACCTTGGTGATATAAGCAGTATTTGTTGCCCTTCCAGAGGTTCACCTGTTTCTCCAAAGGTGGATCCGGAGTCGGCCATATTGGATGTAGCATGCCTTGGGCAGAAAGTCTCTTCAAAGCACTGGCATAAGACATGCCTAAATCGGTAAGCACCCTTTGATGCCTCCCAGGTTTTCTTTCAGCTGTTTTCGGCTTTCTAGGACGATGGTTATTACAAGAGGTAAGCTTTGGATGACCTAGACTAGAGGTTTCTCTAGGTGGTGTGTTCTTTTCCACCATTCCATTTTCAAGGGTGAGGACGCGAATGCTCAAATTTTCCACTGTAGCTTGAACTCGTAGGACCATGGCATAAACGTCCTGGAGAGACATGGTGATTGTGGCTTGATCTGCTTTGTGACCTTGCTGATTGACAGAACTTGCTGGATTCCTACTCGACAGAAATGACGCGCGTTACACTCGGTTCGGCATGGGATCACGCATACTAAGGCAACAAACAAAGGAAGGGATAAGATGACACATCTAGACTTGACTTGTGAACTCGTGAAATGTCGTGAGCGACTTCTCGTGCTTGAATTCAAGGTGCTTGACTTTAATTTTAGACTCGAGTGTTAACTTTGACGGAGTGACATTTATACAGTTGACCTTATTGACGGGATTGAAGACACGTGTTGATTCTGGACTCGAGTTTGCTTATAGGTGTTAAGAAGACTGTTGTAGTTTAGACTCAAATATGAGGCCCATTGAGACTCGTGTGTTGAGCCTCGGAACGTGTGACTCGAGTGTTTTAGATCCTAACTGAATTGGGGTAGGGGGTCCAAAATGACGGCGTGACGCCTTAGGACTTGACTTGAACGTTGAAAAGACCCAAAATGTAAAGGAAGACGGGTTTATGACTCGACAGAGTTCGGACTAGGACATAGTCGGTTTGAACTTTGACTCTAACTTAGCCCAATTGAATTTACATATTTACATTTACATGGTTTGAAAATATTTTGATTAAAACATTTTTTGGTTTTTTTCTTGGTTTTTTTTTTCGTTTTTTTTTATGGTTTTTTTTTTGTTTTTTTTTGTGGACTTCTTTTTTTTCGTTTTTTTTTTGGACTTTTTTTTTTTGTTTGGACTTTTTTTGTTTTGTTTTGAAATGGGTTTTAGGCCCGAAGTTTGACTCGACATTTGGACGGAGTTTCGGCTTTGTTTTGCGCTATTTTTAAAATGTTTATATTTTGAAAAGGATTTTTGATTTTACAAAATTTCGTAATGGTTTCGTTTAGAAAAAAGGTGATCACATATGATACAAGCATTATACAAGCATTATAACGGGATGCTGAGTGCATTTAAAGGGTTTTGGTTTAAAGGGTGGGTTGCCATACCGAACGATCAAACCCGAAGTCTGTGGAGAGGCTCGTGCCAAACAAGAGTAAGGCCGATTCCTAGTCCATTTCCTCAAGTAGTGAAGGCCCTTGACACAAACAAGAGTAAGCATCATGGTATGGATGACGTCAATCGCTATCCATCCTTAGGCCCAAATAAGAATTAGGACCGTTCAGACGGGACGATTGGTCGAATGGGTTGGGTTGGGCCTAGGAAGGCCGAATAAAACGATCTAGGAAGACCGAGTTATGAAAACCGACAATTGTCTTGTACAAACTTATTCCCTAACCTTGTTCAAGTTTCACCCTTGCTACACGTAAGTGTATTATCCCCAGCGGAGTCGCCAAACTGTGGACAGCGGGCCGCCCACGGGGGCGCTTGGTGAGAAACGAAACAAGCGTTTGCATTTTGTAAGGAGTCGCCACCAATTTTTATGGGAAATTGGAACCGTTCGAATACCTCGTGTCATGTCAAGACACAAAGCAATGACATGAACACTAAGCAATCGTTACCCTTAGCATTCTATGTCTAGAATGACTCTCGTGGATGCCAATGAACACGGGTGCTCACGGAGATTTGGAGTAAGGGGTGAGGGTACGTATTAGGAAGCTCTTTTGATCGAACACCTAATCCCGCCCGCCTCGATAGCGGCCTCTACTAATGATTAGGGAAGTTATTTGTACTTGATATATCGTCGGCTATATGCATGCAATGCAACATCCATTGATTAATCCTAGCATGTGAGAATTAGACTAAGTCGGTTGACAAATAATTAGCAAACAATTGGGTCGAAGTAGGATTTAATGCTCATTTACATGTGAAAACATACAAATGATACAAAATACAATAATAATAAATTACAATAATTACAATGGAAAAGGCGATTTATGTCGAAAATACCTTTAAAACGGACGATTTGATAAAAAAGAAAAAAAGAATAAAACAAAGAAATACGAACAAGTCAGAAGGTGATAATACGATTATTAGTTGATTAATACGTAGCTAATTAAACCAGGTCAAAGCAGAAAAGGAGTTCGGGACGAATTCATCTGGAACAGCAAAGCAGCAGATCGCGCCCTTTGGAAGAGGCGCAGCGATTCTTTGCGTCTGTTCGAGGGTGAGTTCTGTGAAGCGAATCTATAAGTCGTTAATATCAATTGTTATTTTTAAGGATTAATTACGATATATGACTCGGATGAAAGTGATTAGCATGTTATTTACATATGAATGAGGTCATGAAAGCGATAAAACATGGATGAGATGGAATTAAACGAATTAATTACATGATTAAAAGATTGATTAACAAATCAATAAACTAATTAAGCTAAACAGGTTACTAATGACGAATATATGATGGATAAACAGATGCAAATATATCAACGACGAATTCCAGAGATTCAATATGGGTAAATCGAACCTCTAAAACCCGAATTTGATTTTAATGACGAAAACCCGCAAATATGAGTTACTTGGGATTTAAGTCGGGATTTAATGACAAATTAAACGTGTTAATGATGATGAATAATATACATATGAGATTATCATGCTATGATGAAGAATTAACACACAAACGAAACAAAAAAGGATTTTGGGGACGAATAACAGAGGACGAACGAAGAAGAAAGGAAGCAGGAACTGCGGCAGCCTCACGAAGAGGCGCAGCAGGAACTGCGCTCCTTCGAAGAGGCGCAGCAGTTGCTGCGTCCTTTCTCGACGGTTACCTACTGGAAACGCAAAAAAGAGGTTTTAAAGCATATTTTTAGAAATCGGTTTTAATGGTATTTTCGACGTAAACCTTACAATTGATGATACAATAAAATAAAATACAATAAATAAAAGAGAGATTTACACCCTCAGACTTACATGTTGACGGAACGAGATGAACTAAGAATATCGATTAGTGATGCTCGACGCGAATGCAAAGAAAGTGCCCTCGTAAGAGGAAAACGATTGATTAATTTAGGTTGATTAAGTGTAGTTGGTCAAATTGGTCGGTCATGCAACGGAGAGGCTGGTACCCGGAAAGATCCGAGCTTACGTGGTCGGAAGTCCAAGCACGTAGGCGCCAATTAGTAAGAACGAAGTCTAGAATGCAAAGGGAGAAGAGAAGGGCGGACACTCGCGTGAGAAATATGAGGAACGAAGGCTCCTATTTATACTAATCACACGACGGAATTATGGTAAGACTAGGACACGGAAAGAAAGATCCGGAAATAACCGACTTAGGTTAAAACACGGAAACTTGGACAAAAAGAAAGCCCTGGGAAAAGGCGCAGCAGAGCTGCGTCCCTTGAAGAGAGCGCAAAGACCTGCTGCGTCCTTTCCCGGGTAGGTTCCTCTGCGCGTAGAAAACGCGTTTGACAGCCTGTCGTATTTTAGGCATAAGTTTCTCTACAAGACTCGGAATAAGGTGATTTCGGTGGCGTTGGAAAGCTAAGAAAGAGATCTAGAACTTTCTGTGAAATAGGCCTGACCCAAAAAAGTCGTTATGACCTCGTAAAACGGGCCTAAAGCTCGGGTTGTCAATTTAACTAAATGAAATGCACATTTTGTAATATAAACTTTTAGTTTAGCCCAATGAAGTGACATGAGACTCAAAATGAGATATAATCTCAACATTTTATGACATCCTAACCTTAGGTAGACAAGCACATTGCTTTGACTCGGGATTTGACGGTTTTAGGAAATGAAGACGGTTTTTGACCCGGACTCCAAATGTACTCTAATTATTGCCAAAACGACCGTATCGGCACGTAGATGACAACTGAGAGGTAGACATTGATGTTTGAGCAATCACTTGACGATAATCTTACGAACTGTCACAAATCGTTCCGCGTACCAAACATGCGGCCCAATCATCACCGGGTGGTTTGCGGGAGGTGCAGAAACGAGGTGTCTACAAAAGACCGCTTTAAACTCAACAGTGGTTCATATACTCATAGACGTGGAGTTCTGCCACTTACACTTATACAATATGAATATATTGTACTGATGAGATAATGTTAAATTATACACACATGGCAAAAAATGAAGAGAGAGAATCTAGAGAGAAGTAAAAGCTCTGGAATTTAGGTAATCATCAGCAGCCGCCATAACAATAATGACGAAAGCTTCTTCGTCTAAACAAAATTCCGCCACAAAATCCAATCAAAATACCAAAACAATGACTGCTTCTTCGTTCTTTACTCAACCTATTACCAAATAACTAGACCTTCGCCATCAGAGGTTCTTAAAGAGAATAATGTTAATGAAGTTGTTGGTATCGCACCATTTGACCTTGAAAACGTTGAAGTTGATGAGAATGCTGAAGAATGGATTGTCCGGGGTAAGAAAAAGCAAAACTTGGCAAGCATTCCTGAGGATCCTAAGGATTTCTTGCAATTTACAGCAAAAGATGTTGCAGATGAGCCGAATTACTGGAAACTTGTTGTATATTGTTTTGTTCTAGGAGCCAATCCTCCAGTGGAAGTTGTTGAAGGTTTTGTTAGACGCATTTGGGCTAATTTCTCCATTGATAAGGTATCATTCCTCCCAAATGGCATATTTTTGGTTCATTTTCAGAATGAACAGAGTAAGGATGTTGGTCTCAAACAGGGTCATTACTTGTTTGATAACAAACCTTTAATTGTTAGAAGTTGGAATGAGAAGGTGGAATTAACCAAAGATAATGTTAAGACTGTGCCTGTCTGGGTTAGGTTAATGGATTTACCCTTAAAGTTTTGGGGTAAATGTTTACCAAAAATTGCAGACCTTGTTGGTAAATACATTCGCAATGACATTCCCACTATGGAAAAGACTCGACTGGGTTTTGCCCGTGTCTTACTTGAAGTGCCCTTTGGTACAAAGATTGCTGAGTGGGTAAAATTTTTAGATGAAGATAAAATTGTAGAAATTCAGATTGACTGTGAATGAAGACCCATTGTTTGCACTGTCTGTGGAGGAGTTGGCCATGAGAGTGCTAAGTGTAGGAAACCAAAATCTAGGGGTTTTGCACAACCTCCCCCTCCCACTCAGAAGTGGCTCTATAAGAAAGTACAACCTGTATCTCAGAGTGTTCAGCCAATTAAACCAGCTTCTCCTGCTGTCAATGTGCCTGGTACTCCTGCTGTGACAACCACCTGAGGAGATTCAGCACAAACTTCAAGTTACCTGGTCCAAAAATGGCACTTACACCCAGGTTAACACCCTTGTCAGGCCTCCAATTACCTTTAGCAGGCAAGAGATTAAAGAGCAGGGAAGAATTCAACCACCCTTAGCCAATATACTTTTCAGGATGCTCTTAATAATGCTGCTCCTAAGCTGGGGTATTGTCAATGCCTTGCCTAGTGAGACACCTAGGGTTGGGGTTGGTACAAATAGTAGTGTGTTGCTCCCTTCTGGGAGTAATGCATAGCCTCGGATTTTGGAACATTAGGGGACTAAATAACCCAGCTAAACAAAAACAAGTCAAATGGTTCTTACATTCTCATTAGGTGAGTTTATTTGGTCTCCTTGAGATAAAGGTAAAACCTTTGTCTCTAAATTCTATAAGACTTAATATGTGTGATGGATGGTCCTTGTCTACTAATACTTCTTGCCATCCTGGAGGTAGAGTTTGGGTGTTGTGGAATCCTACTATTTTTCAGGTTCAGTTTGTGTAGTACACTGCCCAACTTATTCATATGGAGATAATTGAGATTAGTACTAAGTTCCACTTTTATTGTACTATGGTTTATGCCTTTAATGACACTGGTGAGAGGAAGGATCTTTGGCATACTCTGAATGGCTTTTCTAACACCATTCAGGGTCCTTGGATTCTTTGTGGGGATTTCAACTGTATCTTACGTCCTACAGAGAGACTGGGTGGACAAACAACTGAGGAAGAAATGACTGATTTTCAAGCCTGCATTGATCGTTGCCAACTTTTTGATAGTCCTGCTGCTGGCTCTTTTTACACTTGGAACAATAAGCAGGACCCTCAAACCAGAGTTTACTCTAGGTTAGATACAGCCTTAATCAACAGTGACTGGATTCAAGCTAGGGGCAACTCTTATGCCCATTTTTAGAATGAGGGTCTTTTTGATCATTCTCCCTGTGTGGTTCAAGATGCTAATTGTCATATGAAAGGAAGGAGGATCTTTAAATACTATAATATGTGGAGCCAAGTCCCTGAGTTTATCCCTTGTATTCAACATCACTGGAACTCTTATTGGCCAGGTACAAGGATGTTTAGAGTTGTTATGAAGCTTAAGTCCCTCAAAAAACCCCTCAAGGAACTTAATAAGCAGTTTTTTGCAGATATTGAGAATAGTGATGCTCATGCTTGGAAAGTCTTAGATGCTATACAAGATCAACTAAAGATGGATCCTGCTAATGCTACTTTGATCAGTAAGGAAAAAGAAGTTGCTAATGTCTACAGAGATTTGCATTCTGCCTGTCATATCTTCTTTATTTAAAAAACTAAAGCCACTTGGGTTAATCAAGGTGACAACAACACCAGATATTTTCATAGTATTTTGAAGGGGAGAAGTGAAAAAAATAAGGTTGTTTTTATTAAGGATCAACATGGTATTGTTCATACTGATGGGCATCAAATTCAAAATGCTTTTTTACAATACTACGAAGAGCTCCTTGGAACAGCTGCTGATACTACACCTGTGAGCCATTCTGTTGTCCGATTGGGACCAGTTTGTACTCCTTATTGATGCGTGTCTTTTATATAAGGTTTTCACCTCATTTTTACACGCATTTCTGTGCTTTTTATGTAGCATCTGGCTACAAATACCCCCGAACACTCTACTTTGGTCCGTTTATTGTAATTTGCAGGAAATGACCGAGGAGGAGCTAAATCGAGCCTTAATTGTCCCAATCGTATGCATTCATGGGAAATAAGGAGCCGGAGCTTAGGAATCTTACACTTGGAGGACGTATGAGCTGAGTCAAGGAAGGAATTCAAGTCCTGGTGCGCTTATATAGCTCGATCGTGTGCTTTAGTGCTCGACCGAATGCTTTCTACATTCAAGCCGGTCGATCGACTGGTTGGAGGAGTCGATCGAGGAAGTTCATACAGCAGTGCTCGATCGAGAGGTTGCCCTAGCTCGATCGAGTGACTTGGTGTTCGATCGAGTAATCGCTGTGCTCGATCGAGAGGATTTCGTGTGTTTTTGGTTCATTTCCGCCTAATCCTTTATGGGCTTTTGTAATCAGTCCATAGATTAGGTTTAAGGTGTTTTTTACAGTATAAGACTGAGGAGAACATTACGTTACTCCTATCTCCTTGACTACGTACATTTTTTTCGTTACTTTTGTCACGCTTCTTGATTCTTATTCACTACTTCGCTACTCGAATTCGGTATTATCGATCTATTTATTCCTTAATCGTTTTTATTACTTTAATCCCTTTTCTTTCTTTTCTTTTTACTTGTTCAATCAATTAGATCATTCACCATGTTTAGTTTGAATTGTTGGGTTATCGTAATTGTTAATCTGATAGTTATGAGTAGCTAATTCCCTTTGCTAAGACTATAGGGGATCCATGATTTGAAGGGAGAGTAATCGAATTCTTCGGGTTAATGCTAGTATCGTCCATGTTGTTAAAATGCTACATATAATTGTAATTGCCTAATTGAGTCGACGCAATTAGACCCTTATTCTTAGTGGATCTTGACCTGGACCGAAAGGTTGGAAGGGGGAGACTAGTAGCGAGCAATAGAGTATTGCAGCGAGGACGAAAGTTAAACTGTTTACACTTTAGGGTGAATTAAGGACCGAAAGGTGACGTTCGCTACCCCTTAGACTCGCATCGCATTGACTTGGGATCTAGATTACTCGACCGGACGATTGTGGTGAACCGCTTGTCTTAGCTATTCTCTTTTATCTGTTAACCCTCTTCCTTTTATTTCTCTTTTCCTTACTCTGTTAGTTTAGAAATCACAATTTTATAACCCCCAATTTTGGTTACTTGGACGAGCCTAGTTTTAGCAGCCAATTTCCTACCTCTCTGTGGATTCGACCCGACTTCCCTAGCTATATTAGTTAGTTGGCCAGTTGGTTATTTTTGACAGGTACGCGACAGACGTGTCAAATTTTGGCGCCGTTGCCGGGGAGGTGGCGCATATTTGTTGCTTTAATTAAGTTTGTCTCTCGTCTCAAGGAATTCATTCCTTGAGACTGATCTCATTTTCGCGAAGCTTGATTAGTTTTGCAGGTTAATAGTCTATTCGTCAAGATGCCTACGATTATAGAGCATACAGAGCCATGTGGAAGATGCGGTGAAGAAGGACATGACCTTTACGAATGCACGGCAGGTGTAGAGCGTGCCCTTGCATATAAGAAGTTCAAGCAGGGAGTTCCTTTCTCCCAGTTATATGAGGAGATAAAGAGCGTTTCCACTCCTTCCACGCCAATATCACAAATAGGGCTCTCCTTCTTCAAGAGAAGCAATTGCCGAACTGAAATCCATCATGTTGCAATCGGATACTGTTATATCGGAATTGAGAGAGCAAGTCGCGCAGTTAACACTCGCGGCAGACCAAGCCAAGACTCCTCCAAATTGCGATTCCGTCAGTGGGATGAATTTCCAAAGTGACCTTATTCACGAGGAAAACGAGGTGTTGACAGCTGATGATGACTCAGATGACGATTTAGATGAGTTTCTGCAGGAATGCTTGCTGCGTGTGCAGTAACTACTCGATCGAGCAACGCATCCATTCGATCGAGCAGCTCTAACCACCCAGTCACTCGATCGAGTGACAATGACAGTCGATCGAGAAGTGCAGGGCTCCAAGTTGGTCGATCGAGTGAATATGCTGAGGAAGACACTCGATCGAGTGTCAAGATAGGTCGATCGAATGAAATTGAGGAAGAAACTGGTCGATCGACCAGTAAAAGTGTTCGATCCAGTGCTGTAAGTGGCGAGAATCCTAGTTTATTACCTAATACCGCCACCGTGTCATCTTCCCCTGCTGTGGAGACGTCACGAACTGACAAGGGCAAAGAAAAGGTCGCGGGACCGCTTATCGCTACCAGGGTACCCTTCCCAAGTCGTCTGAAGGACGCAAGGATTGAGCAACAGTATGGTAAGTTCGTGGACATCGTGAAGAACCTTCGTAATCGTCCTTTTTCTGAACTTGTCACTCAAGTTCCCACTTACGCTAAGTTTATGAAGGATATTGTGACGCGTAAGAGGAATTTGAGCGAATTTGAGACGATTTCATTTATGGAAGAGTCTAGTAACCTACTGTTAAATAAGGCCCCTCCAAAAATGAAAGACCCGGGCAGCTTTTCTATTACCTGTGTCATAGGTGATTTGATTATTGATAAGGCCCTTTGCGATTTAGGTGCCAGTGTTAGCGTCATGCCCCTTCCCCGTCTGCAAGAAATTGAAACCGAGTCACTTCAAAGTGACTAACATTACCCTACAGATGGCCGATAGATCTGTTAGGAGACCTTTAGGTGTCTTGGAGGATGTGCCCGTGAAAATAGGCAAGCTTTACATCCCGGTAGATTTCATTGTTTTGGATATAGCTGAGGACACCCGGACCCAGATCATTTTAGGAAGACCGTTCCTTTTACAGCTGGGGCCGTGATTGATGTCGAGACGGGGCGTCGACCCTTGCGAGGAGATGACGCTATCACATTCAGTTTGCCCACTACTTTAGCCCACCCAATGATAGAGGACACTTGTTATTCGGTCGATATCATTGATGAGTCTATTTATGACTTATGGTCGGGTTCTTTTATGAAGGACCCACTAGAAGCTCTCATGCTTTTTGACGAGTGTACGAGATAGCCCGGAGGGACGATGACGCTGCGTTGGATTTGCTTGTCGATGATTTAGATGAGCATGAGGGAGAGCGAGGTGGAACAAATGATCGGCACTCTTTGCTCCATTGAGGTAAAGGTACCGGAACGTAAGCCTCTCCCATCTCATCTTAAATATGCTTTTCTTGACGATACGGAGCGAAGATCCAGTCATTGTTAGTGCTAAGCTTAGTGATGATCACCACTTCTTTGTTAGTCAGTACTTAAGAAAAACAGGAAAGCAATGGGCTATTCACTGGATGATATCACGGGGATTAGTCCCGATATTTGTATGCACAGGATAGAGTCGGAGGAGGATCACAAACCTTGCAGGTGGGGTCGGCGTCGGTGAACCGAAGATGCGGATGTTGTGATGGGCGAGGTAATGAAGTGCTGGATGCGGGTATTATCTATTCGGTAGGTAATTCTAGATGGGTAAGCCCAAAGACAGGTAGTCCCGAAGAAAGGAGGGACAATCGTAGTTAAGAATGAGAAAAACGAATTAATACCTACCCAAGTAGTGACTGGTTGGCGGATGTGCATAGATTACATGATAATTGAATGCCGCCACTAAGAAAGACCACTTCCCCCTTCCTTTTATTGATCAAATGGTAGAAAGGTTAGCCTCTCATAAATTTTTCTGCTATTTAGATGGGTATTCAGGGTTCTTTCAGATCCCTATCCACCCAGACGATCAAGCCAAGACTACATTTACCTGTCCTAAGGGTGTTTTTGCGTACATGCAATGCCTTTTGGTTTGTGCAATGCCCCTGCCACCTTCCAAAGGTGTATGATGGGGATATTTTCAGAGTATATTGAGTCGATCATGGAAGTTTTTATGGATGACTTTAGCGTATATGGAAGTGATTTTTCTGACTGTCTGTCTAACCTTGAGAAAGTGTTGCAGCGCTGTATTGAGGTTAATCTTGTGCTGAACTGGGAGAAGTGCCACTTTATGGTCAACGAGGGAGTTGTCCTAGGGCACCTAGTTTCTGATAGGGGAATAGAAGTTGACAAAGCAAAGGTGGAAGTGATTCAAAGAATTACCACCTCCTGTTAATGTTAAGGGGGTGAGGAGCTTCCTTGGTCACGCTGGCTTTTATCGCCGGTTCATCAAGGATTTCTCCAAAATTGCTAAACCACTTACACAACTGTTGCTTAAAGATGCCCCTTTTGTGTTTACTGACGCTTGTCTTTCTGCTTTTAACAGGTTAAAGCAGGCCTTAGTCTCCGCGCCGATCATCACCTCCCAACCGGGACTTGCTGTTCGAGATCATGTGCGACGCGAGTGACTATGCACTTTGGGAGCGGTGCTAGGCCCGAGGAAAGACAAAGCCTTGAATGCTATTTACTATGCGAGCCGAACTCTGGATGAGGCTCAAGTGAAGTACACTACCACCGAGAAGGAGTTGTTAGTTTATTATGCCTTAGAGAAATTTCGTACTTATTTAGTTGGGTCGAAGTCACCGTTTTACCGACCATGCGGCTTTGAGGCACCTCCTTGCTAAGAAGGAGGCTAAACCGCGGCTACTGAGATGGATACTCCTTCTTCAGGAGTTTGACCTGCAGATTAAGGATAAGAAAGGGGCTGAGAACGTTGTAGCTGATCACTTGTCGCGACTGATGCGACAAGAAGGGGAAGATTCTCTACCTATTGATGATTCTTTTCCTGACGATAGTTTAATTGCTGTTATATCGTCTATTGTTGACCAGGAACCTTGGTATGCAGATATAGCTAACTTCGTTGTCGGTGGCAAGCCGCCGCCGACCTTTCTTCTCGCCAGAAGAAGCGTTTTCTCTATAACGCTAAGCGGTATTTACGGATGATCCTTACTTGTTTAAGGAATGTGCCGACGGTCTCTACAGACGGTGTATTCCGCAGTGGGAGACCAAAATAGTCCCGGAAGGCTGTCACTCCTCTTCATATGGTGGTCACCACGGTCCATCGCGCACCGTGGCTAAGGTACTTCAGTTTTTTTGGCCTTCCTTGTTTGCCGACGCCAAGTCCTTTGTTTCGACTTGTGATGCATGCCAACGATCAGGGAACATTTCGAAGCGACATGAGATGCCACAAAACGGCATTCTAGAGGTTGAGGTTTTCGATGTCCGGGGCATTGACTTCCAAGGACCGTTCCGTCCGAAAAGGTAACAGTACATTTTGGTAGTCAGAGACTATGTGTCAAAATGGGTTGAGGCAATTGCTTCACCCCATTGTGACGGTAATACCGTGATAAAGATGTTCAAAAAGATCATATTTCCCCGTTTTGGTGTCCCTAGGGTCGTCATTAGTGATGGGGTATGCATTTTAAGGAAAAGAAACTTACTTCCATATTTATGCAGAGTTGGTGTCCAACACCGGCGTGGTTTGGGGTATCATCCCCAAACTAGTGGTCAGGTAGAGGTCTCTAACCGTGAACTGAAAGAGATCTTGTCTAAAGTAGTTTCTAAATCACGGAAAGACTGGAGTCTTAAGCTAGATGACACATTATGGGCTTATAGAACCGCCTTTAAGACACCAATTGGTGCATCTCCTTATAGGTTAGTTTATGGGAAATCGTGTCACTTACCTGTTGAGCTGGAATGTAAGGCCTGGTGGGCAATTCGTGAGCTTAATTATGATCCTAAATTGTGTGGTCAGAATCGTCTTTTGCAGCTTGATGAATTAGAGGAGTTTAGGCTCAATGCCTATGACAGCTCACGCATTTACAAGGAGAAGACGAAGAGATGGCATGACAAGAGGATCCTACCTCGGGAGTTTCATGTGGGGCAGAAGGTGTTGCTGTTTAATGCCCGGTTGAGACTATTTCCTGGCAAGCTGAAGTCCAGGTGGACTGGTCCATACACGGTGACAGCTGTTACCAAAT
The DNA here is from genome assembly GCF_048544455.1 of Silene latifolia. NCBI lineage: Eukaryota > Viridiplantae > Streptophyta > Magnoliopsida > Caryophyllales > Caryophyllaceae > Silene > Silene latifolia. The sequence continues at coordinate 126,948,320 of NC_133531.1, read as the reverse complement.
TTGGATCCGTAGAACTTGAAGATTCCGAGGGCCACAGATTCAAGGTGAATGGCCAATATGTGAAGCATTACCATGAGGCGAATGAAGCGGACAACCGCGTTGAAGTCTTGCGCTTCGACGAGCTCGATGCGCCGATTACTTGATACCGAAAGGTCGTGCGGGACCTATTAAACCAGCGCTCTCCGGGAGGCAGCCCGGACAGTTTTATTTATGCTTTTGTTGAACTATTTGTTTTAATTGTTTTATTTGTTTTCCTTAGCTTTACGTCGAACTTTAGACGCTGCTTCCCGAACAATTTTTGTGCCTTCCTTGCCTTTATGCGTCTTTTTTACAGTAGAAGTCACTCGATCGAAGGGTTTTGGTGTTCGATCGAGCACTTTCTGACGCGGCTGCTACTCGATCGAGGGGTGATGTCCTCGATCGACCAGATCCCTACCCGTGCTTACTCGATCGAGTGATGCTGTGCTCGATCGAGTCCACTCATGCTGTGAAACATTCGATCGAGCTGTTCCAGGTGCTCGATCGAAGGGTAATGACCTCCGGTACTGTTTGCGTCTATAAAGCCACCGTTTGACTTTCTTTGACCTCCCATGTTCATGGTCGGTTTGGGGAGGTCCCGCTATATGACGTTTTGTAAGTTTTTCCAACTCCACTTCTCCTTTCCCTTTCATTCGTTTCTTCCCCTATTTTTGGTACAATGAGGGCATTGTACGGTTTGGTTTGGGGAGGTATGCATCCATATCTGTGTCTGCACGTTTATTTCTTGCATTTTTGCTTGCACGTTTATTTATTTCCGCATGCATTGTTGTTTTAATTAATAATTAATTCTAAAAATCATAAAAAAAAAATCATAAAATTCAAAAATTTTCAAATTTTCATGTTTAAATTGAGTCGGAACGTTTGAACATTGACGCTACATTGAATCCTTATTTTGAGCCTTGCATTTTCTTGACATTTAGCTGGCATGTTTATGTGCATAATCTACGAGTTTTTATTTCTCTCTTATCTGAACGAATAGACTTGATTCCTATGTCGGCAAGCTACATTACATTCTGAGGTTAGAGCTCTATAAACTGGTGACATTCATGACCGGTTTCATTTAGGATGTGAGTAGTACTCTCTTTAAGACATGTAACATCAATTTGCACGAGCATGAGTCCAGTCTTCTTAATACCTGTATGCATTCGGTCTGTGGATGGTGACACGTGTTAGGAGAGGCAGTTCCCCTTGTTTCATTCTACCCACGAGCCTCACATAGCCAAATTGCCTTTTGTCCTAACAACTACTTTCTATAATATTTCCTACCCTAGCTAAGCTAGTAACGAGTAGTTTTTGGAATGTGTTATTGCAATATGGTTATTTCATCTGATTTCAGAAGATGGTGGAAGAATTAAAGGGAAAGAAAAGAAAATGTGTTGAATTGAAAAAAAAAAGAAGAAAAAAAACGAAAAAGGAAAGAAAGCGAAAAAAGAGACAGAAAAAATTCAAATGAAAAAAAAAAGAGAATGAAAGAAGAAAAGAATGAGAATTGCATTGTTTCACACTCCCATGCCTTATTTATATCCCTGGGGAGTTGACGACTTTTGGTCTTGTGAGTTTAGTGCATAATTTTGCACCGTTTTATCTTGCTGCTATGAGTATGAAGTGGGATGCAGTCTATATTCGGATCCGTTGTTACTAGCCTAGCTTTTAACCCCACATATCCAAATTTATTTTGGCCCTTTCTTACCCATTACCTCACTAACCCAAATGTAAGTCCTCGGCACGTGTCTTGGTCACTAGTATGGTTGGAATGCGTATGTACGGTTGTAGAGACTCTATTCATGTTAGCTGCATGCATGTTCTTATAGGTCGAGTTAGGTGAGTGTCTTTCTTCTTCCTATCTTTCACATATATACTCACCCTGTACCTGATTTTGAGTGACGAGCGACCCGTGAGAGTCCGACACCTTTGAATCTTGCAAGGTCGACAGCTCAGTAAGCTTGAAATATTAATTTAACTCGTTTGCACTTTTTGGTTGCCGCTTTGTCATTTTGTTGCATTAAATTGGTTCTGATGGATGATTTGTAGCTGATGCGTTGGTCCCGTTCTATTGTTCACCCTTAGTTGCATTCATATTTGCTTGGGGACAAGCAAAGGTTTGGTTTGGGGAGATTTGATGCGTGTCTTTTATATAAGGTTTTCACCTCATTTTTACACGCATTTCTGTGCTTTTTATGTAGCATCTGGCTACAAATACCCCCGAACACTCTACTTTGGTCCGTTTATTGTAATTTGCAGGAAATGACCGAGGAGGAGCTAAATCGAGCCTTAATTGTCCCAATCGTATGCATTCATGGGAAATAAGGAGCCGGAGCTTAGGAATCTTACACTTGGAGGACGTATGAGCTGAGTCAAGGAAGGAATTCAAGTCCTGGTGCGCTTATATAGCTCGATCGTGTGCTTTAGTGCTCGACCGAATGCTTTCTACATTCAAGCCGGTCGATCGACTGGTTGGAGGAGTCGATCGAGGAAGTTCATACAGCAGTGCTCGATCGAGAGGTTGCCCTAGCTCGATCGAGTGACTTGGTGTTCGATCGAGTAATCGCTGTGCTCGATCGAGAGGATTTCGTGTGTTTTTGGTTCATTTCCGCCTAATCCTTTATGGGCTTTTGTAATCAGTCCATAGATTAGGTTTAAGGTGTTTTTTACAGTATAAGACTGAGGAGAACATTACGTTACTCCTATCTCCTTGACTACGTACATTTTTACTGTTACTTTTGTCACAGTTCTTCAGATTCTTATTCACTACTTCGCTACTCGAATTCGGTATTATCGATCTATTTATTCCTTAATCGTTTTTATTACTTTAATCCCTTTTCTTTCTTTTCTTTTTACTTGTTCAATCAATTAGATCATTCACCATGTTTAGTTTGAATTGTTGGGTTATCGTAATTGTTAATCTGATAGTTATGAGTAGCTAATTCCCTTTGCTAAGACTATAGGGGATCCATGATTTGAAGGGAGAGTAATCGAATTACTGGGTTAATGCTAGTATCGTCCATGTTGTTAAAATGCTACATATAATTGTAATTGCCTAATTGAGTCGACGCAATTAGACCCTTATTCTTAGTGGATCTTGACCTGGACCGAAAGGTTGGAAGGGGGAGACTAGTAGCGAGCAATAGAGTATTGCAAATGAGGACGAAAGTTAAACTGTTTACACTTTAGGGTGAATTAAGGACCGAAAGGTGACGTTCGCTACCCCTTAGATCATCTTTGCATTGACTTGGGATCTAGATTACTCGACCGGACGATTGTGGTGAACCGCTTGTCTTAGCTATTCTCTTTTATCTGTTAACCCTCTTCCTTTTATTTCTCTTTTCCTTACTCTGTTAGTTTAGAAATCACAATTTTATAACCCCCAATTTTGGTTACTTGGACGAGCCTAGTTTTAGCAGCCAATTTCCTACCTCTCTGTGGATTCGACCCGACTTCCCTAGCTATATTAGTTAGTTGGCCAGTTGGTTATTTTTGGCAGGTACGCGACAGACGTGTCACTTATCATTTTGATTTATTACTCTCTCCTGTTACCAAGGTTGAAATAAAGGAAGTTATATTCTCAATTCCTAACCATAAGGCCCTTGGGTTTTTCTAGTGCCTTCTTCAAGGATTCCTGGCATATTGTTGGAGATGAGGTATGCAATGTCATTATGGATTTCTTTCACACTGGAAAATTATTACAGCAGGTCAATCATACCTTTATTAGCTTGATTCCTAAAGTTGACCTGCCCTAGAATGTTACTCAATTTAGGCATATCTCATGCTATAATGTGTTATATAAGGCCATATCTAAGATTTTGTGTACTAGGGTTTCTACTGTGCTGCCTGATATTATTAATAAATCTCAAGGAGGATTTATCAAAGGGAGAAGTATTGTAGAAAATATTTTAATCTATGAAGATCTAGTGAGGCTATACAACAGGAAAATAATTTCTCCTAGATGTATGATGAAAATTGATCTGAAAAAAGCTTATGATTCAGTTTAATGGCAGTTTTTGGAGCAAATGTTGAGAGCTTTACAGTTTTCTGAAAAGATCACTAATCTAATCATGGTCTATGTGAGGACTGTATCTTGCTCTTTGGTTCTAAATGGAGAGAACTTTGGTTATTTTAAAGGAGCAAAAGGACTGAGATAAGGGGACCCTATTTCCCCTTTTCTCTTTACCATCACAATGGAATACTTGAGTAGGATCCTCACTCATATAACTACCACTATGAAATTTCACCTTCTGTGCAGTCAACTTGATCTTACCCACCTTATGTTTGCGGATGATCTGCTATTGTTCAGTAATGGGGATATAAAATCTATAATGATTTTACTCAGAGCTTTTGCCACCTTCTCTGTTGCTACTGGGCTACAAATGAACACATTGAAATCTAATATCTATTTTAATTGTGTTTTTGCTTCTTTAAAGGCTGATATCTTACAAGTCTCTGGTTTCATAGAAGGGTCTTTGCCTTTCAAGTATCTGGGGGTTCCCATTTCTGCTGGCAGGCTGAGTATTAAGCATTGTTCTGGTTTGATTGAGAAAGTCACTGAGAGGATCAGGGGGTTTGCTGCTAAGATATTGTCTTACTCTGGCAGACTTACTCTTGTAAACTCAGTTCTGATTTCACTTTATACTTATTGGGCTACTATTTTTGTTCTTCCTAAGGGAGTTTTGAGGAGAATTTATGCCCTATGTAGAAATTGCCTTTGGGATTTTTCCACTGAATATCTTAGATCCCCCTTTGTGAGCCGGGAAAAGATTTGTGTACCAAAAAATGAAGGAGGTTTGGGTATAAGGGACAGTCATGCTTGGAATCTAGCTGCAATTTGTAAGTTGTCCTGCTGGATTTATAGTTGATACCGTCGTTTCAGTACCAAAAATAAATACCTAAGTACTACTAATAGAAGTCAGCGGTAAGTAGGGTCGATCTCCACAGGGAGACGGTCACTATCTACTTGTCAATTAGATCTGTCTACTGTCACAATTTGGGGGTTTGAGTGTTGTTACTAAACTAATGAAGGCAAGACAAGGGATGAAGTAAGAGAGAAATCAAAAATGGAGAAAAATGCCAGGATGTCGGGTTATCATGATAGATGCACAAGTCAGCTAAAGATAGGTCAGTCGATCTAATGTGAGAAGGGTAAAGGAAATGTCCTTCTGGCCGCTATCCACCCTAAAATACAACTAGCTTAGCTTCCGCCCTTACTAGTGTAGTCTATTGCTCATAACAGGCCTATTCATTCCAATCTTCCGATCTAGGATTGAACTTAACCAGATTAACTAGTTCAATTGCATGCATTCAACCAAACAATTATAATTAAATTGTTAATGAAACAATTCTCACATAAAATCTCCTAACCAATTAAAGCATCATCGCTATACTACCACGACTCCCCTAATCCTAGCATTAGGGAATTAGCTACGCATAAATATAAATAAAGCAAGAACAAGAGATGAATAAATAATAACCATTGCAAATTAAAGAGAGTAAAGTGAGAATTACGGGTTAAGATCCGGAGTAAAGAGAGACAAGAACAAAGTAGCAGCAATTAAGAGAGAAAAACAGTGTTTAAGAGTGTATGAGATGATTATTAACCTAATGATGACTTCCTTTATATAGGGAAGTATTTATTAACATAAAATAAACCTAACACGGAATAAAAATCCCGAGTATATATGCTAGTCACTCGATTGAACAACTTTATATCACTCGATCGAACAAATCCAAGCTAAACCTCTCGATCGAGGACTTTAGGTACTCGATCGAATACTATCAAAAAGGCACCATTCGATCAAGTAGAAAAAGGACTCGATCGAATAAGATAGTACTCGATCGAGTACTTTCCAGCGCACAATTCCTACTTCGCGCACTGAAATTCAAACGGCCACCATTTCTTCGTTACTTGGGCAAATAGAGCGTTTCCGGTGGCTTTGGAAAGTTAAGAGGATAGGCTTTCTTCTACAATTAGAATCACCTGAAAATAAGTTGTAGAACTCGAGATATGTCTCTTCAAACTAAGAACTAATAATTTGAAGTTCTTCATTTGCTCGCCTAGCTATCTTACTCTTTTGCGCATCTCAAAATAGTAGTCTCCAAGCTCCGACTCAACTCATCTCCTAAATGCATGCATAGGGACAAGTATTAAGCTTGATTCTGCTTCTCTTTGGTTCATTCCTGCAAATAAGACAAGAGAAACTAAAGTAGACAATTCGGGAGACATTTGTAGCTAAACACTACACAAAATGCATAAAGATGCGTGCAAATATAGTACAATAAGTCTATATAAAATGCACGCATCAATAGTAAACTAGATAGCTTGTGGATCAAGTGGGTGCACCATGTTTATATGAAAGGTGTGCCCTGGGCAACTTATGCACCTAAAGCTGATACTTCATGGAGTTGGAAGGTCATTTGTAGAGTTAGAGAAAAACTTGCAGGAGGTTTTTCTGGTACTGGTCAGTGGCTGCCTGATCCTTCAGGGTACTCTGCTACCAGTGGCTATTATTGGATCAGGAAAACACAGCCTGTTGTTACCTGGGAAAAGATCATCTGGAATTCTTGGTGCTTCTCTAAGCATATTTTTATTAATTGGTTAATTGCTCGGGGTGCCCTGCTGCTTAAAGATAAACTGATGCAAATAGGTGTTGCTGCTGATCTGCATGCTACATCTGTGGCACAGGTATTGAGTCTCATAGTCATCTATTTGTCCAGTGCCCCTACACTAAGAAGTTGGTGCTGTTACTGAGTTTCAAATTGAACATCAGACTGCCTACTGTTAACTTGTTGTTGTGGATTCAGTCCAAACCATGCGCACAAGTGAAGAAAAGGGTACTTATTGCTTGGATTCAAGCCTTATATTATGCCATATGGCATCAGAGGAACAAAGCTAGGCTTGAGGGGTTGCTTGAACAACCGGATGTTGTATTTAGACAGATTGGTAGCATGCTTAAATTCCGTTCTATTTTTTTGGCTAAAATGTATTAAAAAGAGTAGTGATGAAACATGGATTAAGTCAATTAAATATTGATGGCTAATTTATGTTTCATGAAATGTACCTTATGAGGTAGTGTGTAATAGTTTGTTTATAAGCTTAATGGAATTCTAACTTTCCACCCAAAAAAAAAATACACACTTTTAAAACTTTGAATTTCAGGCCAAATTAATTATATGGACATATCTCTTCATCTTTATAAAATAAATCTTTTAGAACTTCAGGTTTAAAATTATATATCATGTCCAAACCAATTATTAACATAATCACGAAAATATGAGTGAAGATTAACTTTTACGACATGTAACTATTATTACTACCAAACTTACAAATCTTGCCAAGGAATCAACCCATAAAAATCAAGCAAAGTAGAAAACATATGCTACAACCTGAATATACAAGTATTGCTAACCTGCTTAGAGTTGTTAACTTGTTAATATAATGATTTGTGAAAAACGTATATAGAACACAAAATTTCCAATAAAAAAAAATTATGATAATGACATGCAACTTTATCGTCATAATACATGTAGCAATATAACAATGGTTTATATGTATTCTTCACTTGTTTAACATGATAAGTAGATTATTAGTACATGTAGTCTACGTTAAAAAAAAAAAAAGCACAACAAAGTGAAGAAAGGTAAAACTTGATTTTTACGACATACGAAGTATATCAATATAAATTAAGAAAGTCGTACCAAAATTAGAAATAATAGCAACCGTATAACAATAAAAGCATACCTTAATTAGGGAAATAAAATAATTAGATCTAATATGAACCTCCAGATTATGAGATCTTAATAATATATGAAGTATAAACAAATTATTAAGATTATTAGTTTCTTTTTGCTCAGTTGGTTAAGAGTTAAGACTCGTGCTGATAACATGTTGTGAAATAAAGACAAGAGATAATTATAGAGAGAAAGTATAGAGGAGAAAAGAGAGAGTATAGAGAGAGAGACATAACTATATATTATTCCATTATGAAGGGGTATATATACAAATACAATGAGAATAAAGTTTCCATAAGATAATACACCCTAGAATATTCTAAGATATGGACATCCATATAATATTATATCATAATATTTCATAACAATTTTTATTTTATAAAAATATTTATCATGATTATATATATTAGTATAAGCGTATCAAGTGTTCCAATTTATCTCCCAACATTTTTATTGTAGCCTTTAAATCTTATTATTAAAAATATCGAATGAAAAAAATAAACAGTAATTTAGCAATTATATATATGTTTGAGTTGGAACTCAAATTCGAGCTAAACCTCGCAAGCATTGTAATGATCTTAATTTTTTCAAGCTCGTGCTCGGGTTTTGTTTTATTAGCACAAGACGAGCAAGACTATCTCGTGCTCAGCTTAACTCGTTGTCATCATCCCTAATGGTGACTACTGAGAATGTGAGATACTCTTTCTTCCAACTCCTATGAATTAGTTACCAAAGTTTTAAATTATCACAAATTTACATTCACGACACGACACAACCTTGTAGCATCAACCAATCGTTTCTAATAATTATGAAGTGGAAAGTCGTGCAGATGTCAGTTAGTTTAGTGGAGAAAATCATGAAATGTGATACTCATAACCTAGGTTCAAATGCCTGTTTAAGTATCTCTGACTAAATTTACAAACAACATAATAATTTTGAGACAAATATAATTTTTGAGGGGATAAACAAATTGAGATAGAGGAGTAATTAAATAGAATAGTTTTAATACGCAGTGTTGCTTAGAATTGACAAATCTAAACCGATTCGAATGACCCCAAACCTGAATGGATTCGACCAAAAGTTTGATTGACTCAGTATTGACCCGACACGAGGTGACCCGACCCAAAACCACCAACCCATAATCGACTCGATCCGAAGTGACCAATGGGCCTAAAGTTAAGAGTTATTAACTCGTATTAATATTTATACAATATATTTAAAAGGCTACTTAAAGCATTTAATTTTATTCCACGTGTCATTTTTATATTGGTTAAAATTAATTAATCTATATAATAATATAATTAAAAGCCTATCTATAACACATTAGTCAGTGAAATGACATACTCTAAATCCCTCTCCTAACTTATTAAACAAATTATTGTGAAAAACATATTAATTCAAAGCTTAAACAAATACTCCATACTATTTATGGTCTTCTCATAATACTCCAAACTACATTTTAACTAAAAATAAACTCAACTTTAAGTACCCTCTTCTCAAAATAGACTAAGGTGACCGACTACCTGTTTAACAGGTCGTTGCCATTTAAAATTTATTTTTAATTAATAATATAATGATAATAAAACTAATACTTTAATCATATCATAATAATATTATTAATATCATCCCCCCTAATAACCAAACCCCACCGAAAACAAAACACCCCACCCACCAGTCCTCCAACCACCACCACAACCATCGTCTCATTTTCCGACACTGACGACTTATCCTAACTATTAACCACAGTGTACTTTGAATCCACAGCTTGACGCGACCACCGTGTACCAACACCACTACGCGCGATTACTGTGTACCACCACCACAACTACCCAGAGAGCTTTACAAGGACGGCCAACACCACCACCCTTTTCGCCGTCGTTCACAATGGCCATTGCCTTGTTCCCCGTTGTTTGCATTGCCTGGATCTGATGTTTTATGGTGTTTGTGGCGTCATGGGCTAAGTAAGAGGTGGTGCGGGGGTGCACCGGTGGTCGTGGAAATTTTTGGCTTGCGATGGTTGCCAGAGAGGTCGAGAGTGTAGGTACGGTTTGGTTCGAAGGTTTTCGGTGGTGCGCAGGAGGAGGTGAAGGTTGACCGTTGACGAGAGTGATGAGTGAGTAGGAGTAGTAGTTTAGGACGATATATGAGAAGTCAGGTGGGTGGGTATTGAACTATTGACAATTGAGGTGGGAGATGAATGTGTTTACTTGTTAGAATTATGATTATATTATTTATTATTGTTAATCCTTATTATTATTATTGTTAATCTTTAATTTTTTTTTAAAAGCTTGCCACGTCAGCTTTACCTATTGTAACAAGTCACAAAATACCCAAGTCTATTATTAGAAGGTAGTATTAATAGTATGGTTTATTTTGAGATTAAATGAAGGTTGGAGTAATTTGAGAAGACCCTTAATAGTTTGGAGTATTCCTATTAAATAACCCAATTAATAATTGCCCTTTGTTAATGCCATAAATGAAGAGAATTCCAATGGGTAAAGAATTATAGATGGAGATAAATTGCTATAAAATTTTAAATTGATTACACCGTCTTTTGACATGACTTTTTGGATGTAAATGTAACCACTATTATTTTTCTATTCCTATAAAATTTTGCTTTTTAATCCATAATTCGTACTTCACATATGCACTTTAAATTTTTTGAGTTGTCATTGCATCCAACCTCTTGAGACACTTTATTTTGGTAAATATCACATCCCTCACAACCAATTAGTTTGCTTTGTAGACCATTGCATTTACATATTATACTTTGTAGTTAATTTAATAGACTCTACACTGCATATATAAGATTGTTTTTTTTTTTGATTTTGTTGCAGATTAATGTTAGGGGTACTTTATCTCAAGATTAAGCTATTCAACCAGTTTAATATATTTGACAGACCAATTTTAGATTAAGATCTTTTTATTGTTGTGAGTAGAATAACTCCATTATACTCCGAAGTCATTGCTACGATACAATCCAGGCATCACCGCACTTGACAGCTATATTTGGGATTATTTGGGGTCATATTTGGGGGCGACGATGAAGGTGAGATTGGAGCATTTTATATACTCCATATACAAGGAGTGTACTTAATTTCATCTTAACAGGTTGAGGTTAATATATGAATGATGTTTGTGTTAACAAGTAAGTTGGCCTTGGATTTTTCTTAGTGACAAACTCAGATTTTTGTTTGTATGTATGATTTACAAGTATCATGATAAATGCGGAGTATTATGTATTCACATTCGAACATTACCCGGGCAAGCCAATTTCGTAACATGAAATCTCAAAAAAGTTAGTTTAAAACTCACCCAGGTTCAAAAACGTTACTGTATATATTATTAGAATTTTATTTGGTCTAACTATACAAGTATATTATAGAACCAATGACTTTAGTTTTAGTTTATACAGAGCATATTTTAATTCTTTGAATTTCTTATTAGGTTTAGTATCTCGTATTTACTTTTTCATATTTCTAAATATTATTTTTAACACTTTTCAATTGTTGCACACTCCAGTTGTGAACAAATGTATTTAAAAATGTACAATTTGTGTATAGACATCTCTTTTATCCATTTCCATCCATTTTGTCTGACCAAACATGGTCATTGTCTTATATATGTATATTCTTCCGTTCTAAAAAGAAGTCAAAAGCGTGTGCACTTTTATAATTTGTAGTTTACATATTGCTTTGTTACCTCGTAACACATAAATTGACAATAGCTCATAGAATAGAGACTTTATCCTTTATTAATAGGTGCTTTAAGAAAAAAATGGAAGTGGGTTTCATTTATACTTCTCATTCCATATAAATTGTGAAGGTGTTTTGTTTTATAAAAACGGAGTGCATGGCATGCTTTTCACCGGTCCTAATTCTCTCCATTTCCGTGAAAGAAACGGACCTCCATTTCTTAAATGGCCCGGATTAGATCTTGCGACTGTCTAATCGTTGTAATTGTTTCGTAAAAGTAATGTTTATGGAAATAGAGAGAGAAAAAAAATGGAGGATCCACATTGGCCTTCATATCTATATCTATCTATCTATCTATTTATAATAATAAAAAGATAAACTAACCATCTAATCTCACGCCACATCAACATTTTCAATTATTTACACAACCCACATCCGCATCACCAAGTCATTTATTAGTATTAAAAAAAACAAAGCACTATATAACATCATTAAACTCTTATTTTAGAAAAAAAAAAGTAAGTGTTTAAATAATTAGTAACATCCTATATATTAAACGAACACCACATAGCTGACGTGTCAGCCTGTGGTTGAAAGTCAATAATTCAAAGGCTTTTTTACTTTCCTGAATTCTAGGGCCATGTTCTTTCAATGAATTAATTAGAAACAATTGGTTTTCATATTAAACAGCTAATTTTCAGGAGCCACTTTAATAAAAGGATTTAATTAGACCATTGGATTTGTTGCTTGACCAATATGAAATTATGAATAATCAACGTAATTATACTAACTATACTATAAATATACAAATTTACATTATAACACAAATATATAAAATAAAAAAAATTAATCGCTAATAAACAATTGTCGGCAGTGTCTATACATCCAATAATATTAACCGTCAATCCGAACAAAAAAAAATGAATATAAAGTTTCGATTTTAAATGAACATTGAAAAAGATTGTATCTGGACATTATTTATCTAGACTTAACGACCTTTATTTCAAAACAAAAGGAAAAATCATGAAGCAAACAAACAATGGATAACAACAAATTTTGATGCTGATAATAATAAATCTAATTTTTGTTGTCAGGATCGGGATCCTACTTTGGATCGAAGAGGGGTGGTAGGATCGGATCGCAGGATCGAATCGTAGGATCGTAAGATCCTACAAATAGCTTGGATAAACAAATTTATGTAAACAATTTGGTATAATATGTGATGTATAATGTTAAAAGTTTATTTAATGACATGAAAGTCTTAATAATCATATCAATAACATATACCTTTAATTTAGAGTTGTAAGTATAGAAGAACAACCAACTCACAAATTTGTAACACAAAAAAATCATTTTACGATCCTGAACGGTCTTACCATTGATCCTACACGATCCTGTACGATCCTACCACCAAAACGATCCTACGGCGATTTGAATCGTTTTCCACTTTTTGGATCGTAGGATCGCGTACGATCCTACGATTTGAATCGCGATTTTAACAACTAACTAAAATTAATGTAAAAATTACTTTAAATTGTCAAGAAAAATAAAAAAGCATCATGCTTTCTACTATAAATGAATTAAAGCTCTATTACTTACAAAAATACTTTTTTTTTCCTTGAATCAATTAAGGGATGACTTTAAATAGAATGTAATCACTATATTGGCATATTTCAACCTCAAAACAGTGTGAAGACAAATTATTTCTCTAAAAAAAAAAAACATTTTCGACATTTGAGAACTTAGTTTGAAAGGAACTTATATTTTTTCAACAAATATTAATTCTTTGTTAATCGATATAAAAGGAGGACAAAATAATGAGAAATTGAGAATGATAAAAGTGGATGAAGGTTAACGAGGGAGGTGTGTAATGACTCATTTTCCACCTTTCGGTGTATAAACAGGTGCAAGTGGACGCTTTGTGGGAAGACGGAACATATTTCTTAAAGGGCTTAAATTTTAAGGTTTTAGGAATATAGTAAAACAAATTGCAATGAGTGATTTATTAAGCTCTTCATGGGTCATGCGTGATTAGGCTATTGATGGACAAGGTAAAGTGAGACGTGTATGGGCTTAGGTGGATTTGTCAAATGGGTCGGTTATACAAGTCGATTCAGAATACAGGTCGAGTGAAATACTGCGGGTCATGTATGTCACGGGTTGGAATAGGGTCAGAATACGGATCAAAAACACTTTTCAATGTCTTCTTCTTTTACCAATTTTTAAAGCGGTAAAAATACGGGGTATTATGGGTTAATGGACAAATATGGACTTATCAAAGTAATATACGGGACATAAGATGAAACACATAATGGGACAGAGGATTTGCATTGTATTTATTGGACTTCACCCTGCAGTTTAATTTGCTATAATGCTCGATATATGCATGTAATATGTGATGGTAAATGTCTAATGTTTTTTTTTTTAGGGAAACGCCCGAAGGCATTAATTAATTAACGAAATATCAAACAATACAGCAGCGTTCACAGAAGGTGGTAAACCATCCTCCCATACAACTTTATCAAAAACAGACGAAAAACAATGAGCTAAATCGTGAACTACACAGTTGTTGACCCGATGCGTATGAGACCACATAATTGACTGAAACTTGTGACTAATTTCCAAGATATCCTTGATGATCACCGAGAACATACTTCTTCCTCTCTCCTTGCTTTTTATCTCATCAATCACCTGCAAACAATCACTTTCCAGCTCGACCTTTTGTATACCTCATATCACAGCTTCCTCAAGGCCATCCAAAACCGCCATCGCCTCTGCCACGTGAGCCTCCCAACTCAGCTCCCGACCCACAGGAAGACCCCATAGTACCTCGCCCTTTCCATCACGTCACATCAACCCAGTTCGAACTCCCTCACCCTCCTTCGCCCTCGCATCGACATTAATTTTGACAAAGCCATTCCTTGCCGCCTTCCAGCCTCCTTTCTCGTGCTCACTGCCACTCCTCGACGTTCTTCTCTTTACTGGCCCTCCTGCCTCCAATCCACTCTCCCCCACCCCGTCATCAATCACGTCCCTTACCCTTCGAACAATAGCCTCCAGAACCACCTCACAATTATCAAAGACTACCTTGTTACGATGCTCCCATAGAGCCCAACATCCAACCATAAGCTTAATACACTCCGCTTCAGTTGAGACTCGCCAGAAAGCTTCCACCCACTCTCACACATCAGCACCCCTATCCTCCGTAACACCGTCCATACCAAGCCCATCCCAGACCCAATGTGCCACCCTACAATCCCGAAATAAGTGAATACTAGACTCTAAAGACGAATGACAAAAAGCATAGAAAGAATAATCACCTCCTGCTCGAGCAGCGATGTTTGCCCTCATGGCCAAAACTTCACTACACAATTGCAAAAGAAGAGTTTCACGCGGGGCCAAACCAAAGTCTTCTAGAGCCAATTCCAGAGCCTTCTACTTTGTTCCCAATTTGAAGAGCCGAAGTCGTCCCCTTCATCACCCAACATCATCCTATACGCACTACTAACCGTATACATACCATCCCGTTCAAGGCCCCAACACCAAAGATCGTTTGGCCTATTTGGGCTCACCCTTATATCCCTTTCGAAAGGCAACAAGACTTGATTAAGCTTCTCCTCATCCCACCCCCCACCATTCGGTCTCAGCAGCGCAACCACCAACATCTCCTTCTGTCCTTGCGGGCAAGGTGAAATGACACGTCCAGTCTGAGTGTTCGGGATCCAAGCATGCCCCCATACCTTGGTTTTGGTTGCCATTCCATATGCGTCTCCTCGTACCACGCTCCATAACCACACGAGCTTCAAAGATGCTTCTCCAAGTGTAACTCGGATTATTTCCGAGCGAGGCCGTCATAAATTCCTCATTCGAAAAATACCTAGCCTTCATAATACGCGACCAAAGACTATCCAGGCAAGTCATTAATCGCCACGCTTGTTTGCCCAATAAAGCGAGATTAAAGAGCCGGGAATCAGGGAACCCCATACCACCCAACCCTTTGGGACAAGCCATCTTCTTCCATGCCACCCAATGGATGCCTTGTTTACCTTCGTCATGCCCCCATCATAATCGCGCCACTAACGATCTCAACTCGTCACAAAAGTTCACAAGAATTTCAAAAACACTCATCACATAGGTAGGGAGAGATTTGGCCACAGCCTTATGAGAATCTCCTTACCAGACCTTGACAAAATTTTCCCGCGCCAACCATGTAACTTTTTGCAAAGTTTATCACGAATAATATCAGTAATAACCTTTTTAGACCGTCCGATCACTGTGGGTAAGCCTAGATAACGAGCATGTTCCTCCACCTCAACAACTCCAAGCCGTGCAACTACTTCACTTATACAGGCCCGATTAATTCATTTGCTAAACGAAATGATTGTTTTATCGAGATTGACCAATTGTCTAGACACCGACTCATACCTCCTTAAGATGGCATTTATAACATCAGCCTCCTCTAAATTAGAATGAACAAAGAAAATATTGTCATCTACAAAGAGAAGGTGAGACACCGACGGTGCCGTGGCTGCCACTTGAATGTCGTGTATATAATTTTTCTCAATCGCCCGTCTCATCATGTTGGATAATGCTTCCGCGCAGAGAAGGAATAAATACGGTGATAGCGGATCACCCTGCCGTAGACCTCTCCCAGGTATCCGAAGGTACACCATTAATAAGAACAGAAAAGGTTACTGTCGACACACAATCCATCACCCGCTGTATCCACACTTGATCAAAACCCATAGTCACTAAAACCCGTCTCAAGAATACCCATTCCACCCGATCAAAAGCCTTAGCCTTATCCAATTTTATTGCCATATGTCCCTCAGACAATCTATTATTCTTCATGTGATGGAACATTTCAAACGCAACAAAAATATTATCTGAATTCAAACGACTCGGCGTAAAGGCACTTTGGTTTTCTGACACAACATCCCCGAGAAAAAGCTCCAGTCGATTAACAAGGACTTTGGACACCAATTTATAAGCCACATTACATAGACTTATTGGCCTAAAATCACGAATTTTATCCGGCGCCTTTTTCTTTGGAATTAACACGATATTAGTCTTATTTAGCCCAGCTGGAGACGTCTCACCTTGTAAAATAGCTAGCACATGTGACACCACATTAGGACCAATAACCTGCCTGTAGGATTGATAGAATAGTCCATTCATTCCGTCAAGATCCGAAGCCTTAAAATGATGCATTTGATTAAGAGCCTCTACAATTTCCGCTTCACTATACTCCGCCTACAAGAACCTATTCTGTAACACCCCCATACTCCAAGTGCCTTACCAGGACCACTCAGGTATGAAGACATTACCATCTCGGTCGCCCGAGGTATGATAATCAAATAGACAAAACAGAAACAACGTTTAATATAAATAGTTTAATGAATAAATACAATCCTCAAACCAAACCAAAGTACGATACATTATTCCAAACTATCTCATTATCAATCAAAATGTAAATAAATGCTAAACTACAGCGGAAGACTCTATCGTCATGTCGTGGCCATCCCGGCTATCCCAGATTCATCTCTATACTCGCTCAATATCTCTCACCATCCCCGAATGGATCACCGCAGTTTACAAAACAACACCGGGGTCAGTACTAATCACACAATCAATATAGATAGCAATAATAAGACAAACAGACAACGGTGACCAATCACACACACACACACACACCACCAACTCCCATCATCTCAATCTTGACCGTCCACCGGGACCAGCCCGCCAGTGGGGACCGCAGCCGTTCCCACCTAAGCCCCGCTCATCGTACGAGCGATAACCCTGTCCCATTAATGTGCACATCCCCTCCCGTGGCGGGTTCCACGAAGGGCGAAACTAGGGCGTGAAGTCACTCCCGCAAGTGACCCCACTCAGCCGAGAACGCATCTCGAGAGCCATAGACAACCAGTCACAATCACCATCACAATCACAATCATCATATCACACAACTAACTACAGCACATCACCAATATCCCATTATGGGACTAATACTGAGTAGGAAATCCTACCTGGAAAGCACAACACGCAGACGGTATCTACAGCTGTATCAAAATGGCTCCTCTACGAATTCTCCTCCTATCATACAGCACATAAAGACTACACATCACAAACTACACACCAAAACCCCCAATTCCTAAATTAGGGTTTAACCAATCTTAACAAAACATTATAAAAATTATGTTAAAAGCTTACCCTCGACGCAAGGAATCCAACGACACGAAAAACAACAAGAACCGACCGTCTGAACTCCAGGAATTGCTAAGAATGCGATTAGGAAGATGAAGTGGCTGCTTTCTCTTTTAAACAGGGTTTTAGGTTTTGTAAAAGTGAATTAAAACAATGACGAATATGTTTAAATACCTTAATCGCATAATTAACAAAACCCGAGAAAACTTCCCCGTAAAACCGGACACTCGATCGAGTACCCAAGGTACTCGATCGAGTACCCCTTACTCGATCGAGTACCCCACTACTCGATCGAGTACCCAACAGTCGAAACTATTTTATTTCGCAACTTGCCCATACTCGACAGAGTAAGGGCTACTCGATAGAGTACCCCAAGACATATAAATACGGAGTATTACAGTCTTCCCTCCTTAAAAGGAACTTCGTCCCCGAAGTTCAAACCACTACTAAACAAAGGTACTCCCATAAGCCTCCCGACTCGAAGGTCAAACAAACACACCGTAAAGCATGATACTAACCCAACTTATCCCGACAAACATACCGACACAACATATAAAAGGGGTATAAAACTCTTAAAAACTCTCGCGATCATCTCCTACCCCCCTAAAAGAAACAAGGTTACGTCCCCGTAACCATACATACCTGATCAAAAAGGAAAGGGTAACGCTCTTTCATGATATCCTCCGCCTCCCATGTAGCTTCCTCAGTCTCGTGGTTAGACCAAAGGATCTTAAGCAAAACTGTCTCACCACTCCTAGTCTTTCTAACCTTTCGGTCTAGAATCTGCTTAGGCACCTCAAGGTATGATAAAGACTCATCTAGCTCTAAGCTCTCTGCCTCCAACACATGTGACGGGTCACTCACATATTTCCGCAGCTGCGATACATGGAACACATTATGCACTCTCTCCAACGCACTTTGGTAAAGCCAAACGATAAGCAACTTCCCCAACTCGCTCTAAGATCTCATAAGGCCCTATAAACTTCTGACTTAGCTTGCCTTTCTTCCCAAATCTCATAACTCCACGCATCGGAGACACTTTCAGAAGAACCTTGTCCCCAACCTGAAACTCTATGTCCCGACGATGTAGATCTCGCATAACTCTTTTGTCGATCCTGGGTCGCTTCTCATCCGTTCCCTGATCATCTTAATCTGTTCCACCATCTCATGCACCATCTCTGGTCCTAAAACCACTGCCTCGGCACTAACGTCCCAACAGATTGGACTCCTGCATCTCCTCCCATACAAAGCCTCAAACGGTGCCATACCAATACTTGGTGTGATAGCCGTGTTGTTGTAAGAAAATTCTATCAAGTCCAACCTCTGCTCCCACCTACCACCAAAATCCATCACACAAGCTCGCAACATATCCT
The DNA here is from genome assembly GCF_048544455.1 of Silene latifolia. Taxonomy (NCBI): domain Eukaryota; kingdom Viridiplantae; phylum Streptophyta; class Magnoliopsida; order Caryophyllales; family Caryophyllaceae; genus Silene; species Silene latifolia. Next base: position 126,929,290 of record NC_133531.1, on the reverse strand, counting down.
CAAGAGTCTTGATTGTTCTCTCGTCTGCCCATCCGTCGCAGGATGAAATGTCATGTACTCATCTTCAAAGTCATTCCCAACGATTCTGCAACTCCTTCCAAAACCTCGATATAAACCTCGCATCTCTGTCAGACACTATGTCCTTAGGGACCCCATGTAACTTAAGCACGTTCTTTCGATAGGCCATAGCCAATTGTGCCTTAGTCCATGTATCTTTCATTGGAACAAAGTGAGCTGACTTAGTCAGACGATCCACTATCACCCAGATCATGTTGTTACCTTGTTGACTCTTCGGCAAACCCACAATGAAATCCATGGAAATGGATTCCCACTTCCACTCAGGCACCTCTAAAGACTGAATCTTACCTTGTGGTCTTCTCTGTTCCCCTTTAACTCTTTGGCATGTCAAACAACGGGACACAAACTCAGCTGTCTCTTTCTTCATCCCAGGCCACCAAAACGTTTTCTTCAAATCCTTGTATAACTTGTCTCCACCTGGATGAACTGAATATGGTGTGCAATGCGCCTCTGTCATGATTGTCTTTTTCAACTCCTCGTCATTCGGAACACACCACCTACCATCAAACCTCAAACTACCATCTCGTATGAATAGAAAAGCGGACACTGTCCCTTTCTCTACTCCAGCTCTCCACTCCACTATCTTAGGATCCAAAGCCCGCTTATCCCGAATATCATCATAAAACTCCGGATGTCTTGTCATATCACCCATGGCATCCCCTTTCTGCATCATATGTATCCCAAAGCTCGCTACCTCATCCCTCAGCCTCATCAAAGATAGAGCTGTACACAAGGAATGTACACTCTTTCTACTCAAAGCATCCGCAACAACATTGGCCTTCCCTTCATGGTAGATAATTTCCATGTCATAATCACCAATCAGCTCCATCCACCTCCTCTGTCTCATGTTCAACTCTTTCTGCGTGAAGATGTACTTAAGACTCTTGTGATCAGAAAATACCTTAAAGATTGCTCCATAAAGGTAATGTCTCCAAATCTTGAGAGCAAACACCACTGCACCCAACTCCAGATCATGAGTAGGGTAGTTCTCCTCATAAGGCTTCAACTGCCTAGAAGCATAGGCAATCACTTTACCATTCTGCATCAACACACATCCCAACCCATTCTTCGAGGCATCTGTATAAACCTCGAAATTCTCGCTCTCTTCAGGCAATGCTAGGACAGGAGCTGTGGTCAAACGCTCCTTTAATGTTTGGAACGCCGTCTCACAACCCTCATCCCAACGAAACCTGCTCTCTTTCCTCATCAACGCTGTCATCGGTCTAGCTATCTTGGAGAAATGTTTCACGAACCGTCTGTAGTATCCAGCTAAACCCAAGAAACTTCTAACCTCAGCAACATTCTTTGGTGCTTCCCACTTTGTCACTGCCTCAATCTTCGCCGGATCTACAGCTACCCCATCTTTAGAGATTACATGCCCCAGAAAAGCAACTTTCTCTAACTCACACTTGGACAATTTAGCATACAACTCATGATCCCTCAAAGTCTGCAACACGATCCTCAGATGCTCCTCATGCTCCTCCTTAGTCTTAGAGTAGACCAAGATATCATCGATAAACACCACCACAAACTGATCCAAGAACTGTCTGAAGATTCTATTCATCAAATCCATAAACACTGCCGGCGCATTAGACAACCCAAACGGCATCACCACGTACTCATAATGGCCATACCTTGACGTGAAAGCTGTCTTTGGTATGTCCACCTCTCTAATCTTCACCTGATGGTATCCCGACCTCAAATCGATCTTAGAAAAGACCGTTGCACCACTCAACCGATCAAACAGGTCATCTATCCTTGGCAAAGGATACTTGTTCTTTATCGTCACACGGTTCGGCTCCCGTAGTCTATGCACGACCTCAAGCTCCCATCTTTCTTCTTCACGAACAGAACTGGTGCTCCCCAAGGCGATACACTTGGTCTAATGTATCCCTTCTCTATCAAATCATCCAACTGCTTCCTAAGTTCCTCCATCTCCTTAGGACCCATACGGTACGGTGCCTTAGAGATTGGCCCCGTCCCTGGCTTCAACTCAACGGTGAAATCTATCTCCCTCTTCGGTGGCAACCCCGGAATCTCCTCCGGAAAACATCTCGCAAACTCTCCCACCACCGTATCTCATCAATCGCTGGACTTTCTATCCGGTCATCTCTCACATGACACAAGATCAACAGACATCCCTTCCTCAGATACGACTTCAAGGTGACAGCTGCAATCAACTTAACTTTGGGTTTGACTAGAAACCCACGATAAGACACACTTACACCCTTTGGACCCCTTAAGGACACTTTCTTTTGATGACAGTCTATCTTAGCTTTATACTTTCCTAACCAATCCATCCCAACTATCATCTCGAAACCATTAAAAGGAAACTCTAGCAAGTCTACAGGGAAATCGACTTGCCCAACTATCAAAGATACATCTCTAAACAACCTCCCACACGATACAGACTCACCCGAAGGTATGAAAACTTGCTCCATAACAGACTCATATACTCTCAAACCCAACTGTTTTACATGACTCGAAGACACAAACGACTGAGAAGCCCCCGAATCAAACAAAACAAACGTAGGAATACCATTAACAAGGAATGTACCGGTGATAACGTGCGCATCTTCCTCACCGCCTTCTTGTCCATCATGAACAACTTGCCACGGTCTTCTCGCCCACCTCCCCGGACAAGATCTTGGCGATGCGGTCGGCTTAGCACCCGACCCTTGATTGTTGTTGTTGTTGTTCATCGGTGTCTTCGATAAGAATTACCGCCGTTGCGGTTGCCTCCACTCAGCTCGACCTCCCGGTTTGGCCATGATCCAGCTGGTCTGTTGCTCGCAAAGCTCTGTGCAGGTCTCTGAACAGATCCCGGTGCACTCGTGCACTCATGTCTCTTGTGGCCTACGCCACCACAACCAAAGCAGGTCACTCCCCAACTATTGCTCACACTCCCACGGCCACGCCCAAAGGAAGCCCCAGCACTAAACCCCGACCCAGAAGAAAACCCCTTAGACTGATTGTGGTTGCCTTTCTTGAAATTAGATTGGCCACCACCCTCGCTCTCGGACTTCCTCTTCTCTCCACCGGACCTCTCCCGAGCCATCTCCACCAACCTCTCGGCTCTTCCACCCTCTCATAAGCTTCCTTAACATCGGTAAGGATTCCCACGGGTAACTTATCCATAATCTTGGTAGTCAACCCACTCTCAAACCTCAACGCCGGGTTCTCCTCACTCAAACCCATATCCTCAAGATACCGGACTTCTCATTGAACCGTCAGTAGTACTCGGCTCACCGACATCTCAAATGGCCATCTTAAACTTATCAAACTCCTCCCTCAACCTACTCCTCACATGCTCCGGCACGAACTCCATTCTCACAAATTTCTACGAAACTCCCCCAAGGTATAGCAGGTAAGCCTTGGTTGGTGTATATCTCCTTAGCACTCACTTTCACTGAATCCCACCACTTGCCTGCTGCCTCCCTCAGATAAAACGCAGCCTGTTCCACTCTCATCTCATCAGGGCAATGAACCAAGTCTAAGATGTTCTCCATCTCTCTCAGCCAACTATCAAGCAGATTAGGCTCCCCAACCCCCTTGTATTCCTTCGGGTTAAACCTCGCAATATAGAGGCTGATTTTAGAATGATCAACCTCCTTCTCCTTACTCTTATCCTTGTCCTCATTCACTCTCTTCAGGGTCTCAGTAAGAGCATCCTGGTGCTCTAACATCTTAACGATGTCGTCCGTGGTCATAAGCTCGCTCTCGCGTACAAAGCGCTTCTCTTGGGCGGCATCTTGAAGCTATATATAAGAAAGGGTAAACATAAACACACGTACTAAACCTCAAAACACGAAAACACGCCGCCCGAACCCACTCGATCGAGTTCCCAAACACACTCGATCGAGTAACGGCTACTCGATCGAGTGCCCCACGTGCTCGATCGAGTACCCAAACTCCGAGAACCAAACGGACCTTCCGATCTCTTACCTACTCGATCGAGTATCTAGGCTACTCGATCGAGTGACCCCTACTCGATCGAGTACCCTAGTTACTCGATCGAGTGCCCCAAAACTCGATTCTCGGACTCAAAATCGCCAAAAACCCACCCGATCGAGTCGGTCCCCACTCGATCGAGTATCACTAACTCGTAAGAGCTACCCGCATGTTACTTCGTACACTAACATGCTAAACTTTATAAAACCACATGATAACATAATAAATATGCTACGCATCTATTCTACTATCAACAAGATCAATTCATCATGCTATTAAAGCCACATTGTAAACATCCAACATGTTATTCCAACCTCATGTCTACACATATATTACTTTTCTTTCACATTCTCAACTTCTCCTTCAACATCCAACAATCACACACTTCATCACATTGTTAACAAGTTAACCAAGCACACCTATGACTCGACAAACACTTTCCCATGTGACCGGTTCAAAGTTGTAGGGCGACCCCCGCGACTTTAGGACGTCTCCCAAGCCTTTGCACTAGCTCCTACAACTTTTACCTCGGGTTCATTTTAATTGACTCCCTATGTTCATTAAGTTCATTGGTTACAGGTTTCAGGATCGTCGCTCTGATACCATTTGTAACACCCCCATACTCCAAATGCCTTACCAGGACCACTCAGGTATGAAGACATTACCATCTCGGTCGCCCGAGGTATGATAATCAAATAGACAAAACAGAAACAACGTTTAATATAAATAGTTTAATGAATAAATACAATCCTCAAACCAAACCAAAGTACGATACATTATTCCAAACTATCTCGTTATCAATCAAAATGTAAATAAATGCTAAACTACGGCGGAAGACTCTATCGTCATGTCGTGGCCATCCCAGCTATCCCGATACTCATCTCATACCTGCTCAATATCTGCTCACCATCCCCGAATGGATCACCGCAGGTTTACAAAACAACACCGGGGTCAGTACTAATCACACAATCAATATAGATAACAATAATAAGACAAACAGACAGCTGAACTGTCACACACACACACACACACACACACACCACCAACTCCCATCATCTCAATACTGACTGTCCACTGGACCAGCCCTGCCAGTGGGGGACCGCAGCCGTTCCCACCTAAGCCCCGCTCATCGTACGAGCGATAACCCTGTCCCATTAATGTGCACATCCCCTCCCGTGGCGGGTTCCACGAAGGGCGAAACTAGGGCGTGAAGTCACTCCCGCAAGTGACCCCACTCGGTAGAAACATCTCGAGAGCCATAGACAACCAAATACAATCACCATCACAATCACAATCATCATATCACACAACTAACTACAAGACATCACCAATATCCCATTATGGGACTAATACGAGTAGGAAATCCTACCGGAAAGCACAACACGCAGACGGTATCTACAAATTTGTATCAAAACGGCTCCTCTACGAATTCTCCTCCTATCATACAACACATAAAGACTACACATCACAAACTACACACCAAAACCCCCAATTCCTAAATTAGGGTTTAACCAATCTTAACAAAACATTATAAAAATTATGTTAAAAGCTTACCCTCGACGCAAGGAATCCAACGACACGAAAAACAACAAGAACCGACCGTCTGAACTCCAGGAATTGCTAAGAATGCGATTAGGAAGATGAAGTGGCTGCTTTCTCTTTTAAACAGGGTTTTAGGTTTTGTAAAAGTGAATTAAAACAATGGCGAATATGTTTAAATACCTTAATCGCATAATTAACAAAACCCGAGAAAACTTCCCCGTAAAACCGGACACTCGATCGAGTACCCAAGGTACTCGATCGAGTACCCCCTTACTCGATCGAGTACCCCAGCTACTCGATCGAGTACCCAACAGGTCAGAAACTATTTTATTTCGCAACTTGCCCATACTCGACAGAGTAAGGGCTACTCGATAGAGTACCCCAAGACATATAAATACGGAGTATTACATATTCATCCTACCCGAAAATCGTCCCTCTAGTCCAGCCAATACATCATCAAAAATAACGGGTTCATATGAAGTAAACAGCTGCTGAAAATAAGAATTTGCGACGCTTGACACGACCTCATCCCTTTCTCGCAATATGCCCTCGTCATCAACTAATTTACCAATGAAGTTCTCTCTTTCGCTCTCCAGCTCTAGAGTGGAAAATTTTCGTATTCCGGTCTCCCTCCCTTAACCATAAGGGTCGTGACAGTTGTCGCCAATATTGTTCTTCTTGCTTGTGCAAACCCGCAATCTCATCTACAAGTTTTCGACTTCGTTTCACATCCACCTCCGACCTCTTCCCCTCATTAAGGCGTGCTAATTGTTTGCGTTTAAGCTCTAGTGTCTTGTTAATTTTTCCAATATTGATCTTCTTCCACGCCCGAAGCTCCTTTGTACACGATGTTAATGTGCTCACCAGTTCCCCATGCCCCCGCTCAACTCCCCGTATCACAGCCTCTTCGCATCCCTCCTCCCCTACCCATATTTGCTCAAACCTAAATCTGCTTCTTGTACGGTCAACAATTTCTCTCCTATCGAAGACCAGTTTAAGTGGAGCGTGGTCGGACCATTCCTAATCAAGGTGAAATAATTTAGCATACGAAAAACAGTTCCAACCAAGACTCTGAGCATATAGCACGATCAAGCACACTTTGTCTATTAGCCGCATCAGCTTGACCATTATCGAAGGTAAAATCGTAGCCATCCCAAGCAATATCCTTTATCCCAGAATCATCAATTGCCTCTTAAAAGTGATTTATTTGCCATTAAGCTCGACTTCCTCCCTTCATCTTGGTAGAATATAGGATTTCATTGAAATCCCCAATACAAATCGACGGAAGCAACGACTGACTATGTAATAACCGAAGTAATTCCCATAAGAGATGACGATCTAAAATAGTTGGCCATCCATAGAAACCCGTAACTCTCCACTCTTTATCTCCCTCCCGAATATGGAAGTCCATATGATGACTAGAAGCCGAGACAAAAGTACAATTAATTTTCTTTTTCCTCAAAAACGCCATCCCAACTGACCTCCCCCTACTATCCATTTCTATGCCATCATAACCCTCCAACCGTTCCCGCACCCTCCTCAAACCAACGACCACAAAGCTTAGTTCCGCATAGAAAAATCACGGCCGGGGCTCCCCTACGCACAAGAGTACGTAGGGCACTACCGTGTTAGGACTGTCCTAACCCCGACGGTTAAGACTTAGGAGATTCATTTGGCCCTGCGGGGTTGAGAGACCTCAACCTCCGCCTCAGGTACTAAGACGCCCCCGTCTGCTATCAATTTAATCTTTTTTCCCCATCAGCACCAACCTCCTTCTCCTCTGTGGCTTGTTTGCCCCCACAACCAGTTCCCACCCCCATCATCTCCCTCTCCACCTCTCTCCCATGCAAACCTCCTCCATTCTCTTACCTTGTGTACGGCTGTACGCCCTCCATCTCCTTACTACCCTTTCCAGCCAGCCTCCCACCATAAACCAGCTCCCCTACCACCTTGTCTTCTATTCCCCCTTCCACCTCCATATCCCGCCCATCTCCCTTTCCTTCTTCCTCGCCCCCAATCTCTTGACCATGGACAGACTGCCCACCTCCCTCCTCCCCTCATTATATTTGCCTTCATTAAAATCAACATTTGTACCCTGCCCCTTCTCCAAAAACCCCTGCTCTACTACAGGTTCTTCACTCATGTGAACCATAGTACTAACTGATGCGTGCATTTTATATAGGCATTTTGTACTTCATTTGCACGCATTTCTATGCATTTTGTGTAGTGTTTAGCTACAAATGTCCCCCGAATTGTCTACTTTGGTTTCTCTTGTCTTATTTGCAGGAATGAACCAAAGAGAAGCTAAATCAAGCTTAATACATGTCCCTATGCATGAATTTAGGATATTAGTTGAGTCGGAGCCTTAAGACTACTATTTTGAGATGTGCAAAGAAGTAAGATAGCTAGGCGAGCAAAGGAAGAACTTCAAATTACTAGTGCCTACTTTGAAGGGCCATATATCGAGTTCTACAACTGATTTTTAGGTGTTTCTAATTTAAGATAAAATCTTGTCCTCTTATCGTTCCAACGCCACCGGAAACGCTCTGTTTGCCCAAGTAACGAAGAAATGACGGCCGTTTAAAGTTCAGTGCGCGAAGCAGGAATTATGTGCTGGAAAGTACTCGATCGAGTACTATATTGTTCGATCGAGTCCTTTTTCTACTCGATCGAATGAGGCTTTTTTTTATAGTGTTTGATCGAGTACCTAAAGTACTCGATCAAAAGGATTTAGCTTGGATTTGTTCGATCTAGTGATATAAAGTTGCTCGATCGAGTGACTAGCTTATATACTCGGGATTTTTATCCCGTGTTAGGTTTATTTTATGTTAATAATGACTTCCCTATATAAAGGAACTCGGGATTAGGTCATAAACACACTTTTTACATCATATACACTCTTAAGCACTGTTTTTCTCTCTTAATTGTTGCTACTTTGTTCTTGCCTATTTTTTTCCAGATCTTAACTTGTAATTCTCTCTCTTTACTCTCTTTAATTTGCAATGGTTATTATTTCTTCATCTCTTGTTCTTGCATTATTTATATTTATGCATAGCTAAATCTTTTGCTAGGATTTAGGGGATTCGATGAATTATTGTTAGTTGCTAATTAGGTTTACAGATCTTTCGTTGTTATCATGTCTCTGTTGTTAATCACTGCATTTAACTGTAACTAGCTACTTGAATCGATGCATTTAGCTTAATTAATCTTGGTAAGCCTTAACCTAGACCGGAAGGTTAGAAGGGGTGAGACTCGCAGTGAACAATATGATGCTTTAGTGAGGGCGGAAGCTAAGCTAATAGTATTTTAGGGCGAATTGAGACCGGAAGGAGATATTCGTTGCCCCTTAGACCGATACAATTGACCGATCTGTGACCTTAGCTGTAATTAACCGATATTCATTGATGACCCGACAATCCTAGTTCTCTTCCTTTATTGTTAATCTATCTTACACTTTTCTCACTTTAATTTCCTTTAGTTTTAGTTCAAACAACTTAAACCTCCAACTATGACCATAGACAGGCTAGGATTAACGAATAGATAGTGATCGCCTCCTCGTGGAGATCGACCCTACTTACCGCTGACTTCTGTTAGTAGTACTCAGGTATTTATTTTTGGTACTGAAACGACGGTATCACTATCCATTTTACTTCTCTTCCGTTTGATTTTCAGATCAAGGGAAATGGATTTTAGGCGTTCAATCATCAGTGCAATATCCTCCTCTGCTTCATTTCTTTTTTCAGGGTCAAAAGCCGTCGAAGTCGATCACTGGAAATATGGTGGATGCAAAGGAGAAAACCTTTCTTTTCCGGTTTGAGTTGGAACGTGACAAGGCGAGGGTTTTAGAAGGGCAACCTTGACACTTTGAGAAGTTTGTCTGGTGCTTCAACGAGCTGAATAAGTCAGGTAAGGTTACTGATGTACCGTTGTTTCATTTTCCGATGTGGTCAAGAGTCTACGATCTTCCTATATCGGGTCGATCAAGCCAGACGAATGTGGAGAGAATTGGAGCATGTCTAGGGTGTTTCATTGAAGCTGATATGAGGTCAAATTGTGAGTTAGACAGCTCTATTAGGGTGCGTATCATTCATGATGTACGAGAACCTCTTAAGGCAACTATCCCAATAAAAATGAAGGCAGGCCGTATTGTGGATTTCAATGTGAAGTATGAGAGACTTCCTATTTTCTGTTATGGTTGTGGGGTCATGCGGCATGGCGAGAAGGACTGTGTGTACGATCCTTATGAAGAAGACGACCTTCCATTTGGGGAATGGCTTCGGGCCTCTCCTTGGAAAGTGACTAAGACAAAAAATGAAGGCTCGGGGAAGGCTAAGAGGGATTTGAAATGTCTAATGTTTTGGATAAATATGGTTTTGATGAGTATCTCTCTCTTAAGACGGATATATCCGTTCTAAAACTAAAACGGATTAAATATTACCTATTTACATAGATGGGACAAGTTTTTTCGCTAATTTCTATGCATTTTAATTTTGTCTTATCTTTATTAGTTGAACCTGTTTTAAGTTTAGGACGGATATATCCATCTTAAACATAAATTTACGGGTTTTGACTTATCAATTTCATGATTCAAATGTTTTAAATGAAACATATTTTAACATTATATAGTATCCATATTTTATATCACATAATGCAAAATGTTTTAAAATACATTTTTCACTAACTTTTCACGGGTTGAACAACACTTACTCTTAAGTTAGCTGGCTGGCTTATTCACATTTAATATAAGTTTATAGTATGTTTTATTTACTCATATGGTCAAGCAGGTCGAGTCAAGTTTCGACCTTAAACTAACTTCATTGAAGATTCAGATTAATCGGGTCACTGGTTAAGATCTACATAATTTGATCTTGGAAACAACGGGTCTGCACGAGTTAGATTTAAGGTTCGAGTCAAAATTTGACAAATCTACAAACACGACATTGGTTCACCAGTTTCAAAAACTGTATTAATATCTTATCTTTAAAAACGAAGAAATCGTGATACAAATATTGTAATTCACAAATAAGTTATCCAAAAAATTTAATATCATTTGCACATTACTTTTTACATAATATAATTTTTTTTCGTATTTTTATTTGCTAATTTTCTTAGGATATGTTTCTAAATGCGAAATGTATTGTTAAATCATCACATTTTGTTATGACCAACATATATAATATCTTAACTGCTAATGTAATTTATAATTCAAATCTAATAATCTTAAATATGACATCGTATAAAATTTGACAATTTTTATATATTTTTAGTTAATAATAATGTTCTAAATAACATTCCGTGCAATTTTGCACGGGTTTAAAACTTGTTAAATACAAACTAAAACACCACAAATATTACAATTTTTCTTTTTAACTTTAAAGTAAATTAACGATTTAAACAACAATTAAACATCAAAGTAAATTCCAAATTTTAATTTTAAGATTTTATTGTTAAATAAGTTATCCCGCAAAAAAAAAAAAAAAAATACATTATATTACTATAATTTTACCGCGTTTGTAAATGTTATCGTCTCTTACTAGCTTAGGACCCGTGTAAAAATGACACGAGCATATAAATTGAACAAATAAATAAGCTTTTAATATTTTATTCGTTGTATTTTATTGTGCAATATTATGTTGTATAATTGTACCAATTAATTTCAATGAATTGGTTATATATAAAAAGAGCTTGAAAATAAAATAACATTTTTTTTTCATATTACTTCAAATATTATATAGCGTAGTAAATTAAAATATCATAGTACAAGGATAACATAGAGAGCACCGAGTTACTTTCATCCAGTATTACGTCTACTTACCCATGTAATATCATAAATTATATAAAAATAGATATTAAAAGTTATGGTTCTCACCAAACTACATAATTATAATTCAGGTGAAATATTTTAGTGAGTTTGTGTTAGCAACAAAAATGTCAACATGTTTCATACTAATAAGGTTACAGTCATGCAGTCATGTGTAAATATAAACAATTAGTCTCAAAAGCACCCGTGAAAACACGGGTGCAAAAGCTAGTTATATACATCAAAATAAATGATTAGTTGCAACGTTCTATAATAAATACTCCGTAATAATTAACGTTATAAAATACTCTTTTTTAGTCACATGAGTACTAATTAAAGTGCTTTAACCTTTGATTCGAAAATAACCAAACCCAAATAAACCTATGACTAGTCCTGGAAAAATTGACCCGACCCGAACATCAGCCGACACCCGAACTTGACCCGACCCGGTATAACCCAACCCAGATTTTTATTGTTGCAAAATGATTATTATCCACAAATAACTTGATCATAATTGACCCGAAATGACTCGTACACAAAAATCATTTGGTCCGACCCAAAGTCTGTAGACTCGAAATAACCCGGCTTGAAATTGACCCGACCCAAATGCGAGTCGATTGACCCGTTTATCAGGTCTACCCATGACTCAATCCGAAAGAATCCGAGTGAAGAATCAACTAGACATCCAAAACTGACCAAAACCCAACTAACCCGATCCGATACGAAACAAAATCTGTTTAAAATCCGAAATAAATCCATCCGGCGTAATTCATTTAGGTTTATCGTATGGTTATTAGCCGGTGTAATTCATTTAGGTTTTGTTTTGATAGAGTAATTTAGAGGGAAATAGTTTTACTTTGTTTGGATTTGAATTGCATAATAGGCTGGCTAATAAGGGATTAGGAGCGAAAAGGAGTGGAGGCCGAGAGACGGGGAGGGATTTGAATTGCATAATAGCCTAATAGGGGATTAGGAGCGAAAAGGAGGAGAGGCCGAGAGGAGGGGAGGGAAGTATTCAAAATCCCTTGTTAGGTAATTAAAGCGAATAAGAAGGGAATAGATAGGGAGGGAAATAGATCCTGCTTCCCTCTCCCTGCATATTGTAATGGTGAATACTTGATTTAGACAAGCTTTTAGCAGTAAAAAAAGTGACTAGACCTTTTTAATGATACTGAACTTGATTACTTGAATACTTACTGTTTACAAACAGTACTTATTCAAGGTTTTTGAAGGAGATTGGTGGTATATGATGGCAGGGAGACGGTGGAAAGAGGAGGCGATGGAGAAACTATTTGCCCATTTAAGATTAATGCATTACTCTACCGGCAACTATTAATCTTTCATTCTCATTTTCACCTCTCATCATAACTTTTATTTATTTTCTTATTATTTTCAACTCTATTATCATATTCAAGCAATCCTTTATTTTCTTTACCCTTGGCATCTATTACTCAGGTTATGATTAATACCATTTCAAGTGAGTTCGAGGTAATGGAGATTAGGTCTGAGGGCTTGTGAAGGTGACCACAAGACCCCATTCGCCTTTCTTGTTTTTGAATTCCTGTACAAAATGAAAGCCATGAGTCTAATGTAGTCAAATTACTTGTGCAGTTCTTTTAGTTCCATAGTTTGTTCTTCAGTAGTCTGGACAACGACTAGCGTTTGATCGGATGGACGAAGAACAATGAAAATGCTCTGGTACATAGTACTGCAAACTTTGCAACATCAGCGGGTAACTTCTCGGTTTAACCTTCCTTATAATGTTCTTTTTTTTTTTTTTTTTTTTTTTTTTTCTGATTCATTAAGACATTAATGTTGCTTATCCCTTTTGTTAATTATGTGTGATCCTAATTTTCTGATGTAGATTGGAGACCTAGGTTAGAATCCTGTTTATTTTGAGTAAGCTTTGCCTTAGTAAACCTGAAAGATTTTTGTGAACAAAGCAAATGCCATTGCCAAAAAACAACTGTTTGTTGTGAAAATGATGTGGCGTCCGAAATGGAGCAAATCAACAAGGGATCTTTAATCATCTAGTAAAGTATTCTGGCTTTTTCAACTCATAGGCCCTCCAAATCATTTGATTGTCTTCACCACATCAAATCTACCCCATAGCAACAGGATTCACATGCCCTAGCTGCCAATTTTGTATATGCTGTATGATTAGGAATCTTTTTGGATGCTAGGGCTAATAAAACCATCTTACCATCTGTTACGGAAAGACCGTATGTGTTCATTATTAAGGCATATTCAAGATGGTTTTATCTATGTTCTGTTGTTACAAACATGGCATTAGGTCTAGGCGGTGACACTGAATTGCAACCAAATTAGAAAGGTTTTGAATGTTGATGCGATCTTATTTTGAGATGGTATCTATCAACTGTAAATTTGTTCGCAACAACCGAGATCAGATAACAGTGACCAAATTCGAGATCAAGTCTCAAACAGAATTTTGACACCTAAGTACTCCTGCCAACTTGATCATTGGACCTGCAGTGTACTTGGGCTCACAAGTCACAAGCTGATTTTCCTTTTATGTTGTTTTCTTGTCTGAACTCCTGCCAGAATGAAGATCGGCCCACCTAGCTAACATAAATACCACATACATTTGTGATTTGACCCTCCTTACACCCATCTAGCGAGAGCCCTTGAGGCACTAGGGTAACATCGTTGTTGCTTTAGATAAACAACTCATTGCGGCCTTGTTTCTTGAACTGTGTATCTTAGCTTTTCAACCAAAAACATTTTCGACAAATAGCGACAGTGTAAAACAGACTGGCATGCTCCACCAACACTAAAGGCATATAACTTCAGCTATCAACAATAAGTTGATAGAATGCATGGTGACCTTTCTTGGGTTTCTGAGTGCATTTTTCGGTTCAATTGCAATGCTAATGATACTTTTTAATAACAAGCTAAAGTTTTCCCATGAGTTAAAAAATTAAACTTGGTTAAGGAAAGGCTTTTTTAATACCAACTTGGCCAGCCCAAGTAAAAAGTACAGGTGTCCTAGCAAGATTAGTAGACTTGGAGTACAGTAGTGTATCTTTGGCCTACAGGCACCCTTCCAACCGAGCGCTTAGTGACGGAACTAATAAATAGGGATTAAACTTTAAAAAGCAATTGAAAATTTTAACGTTAGATTTTAAAGTATTCATTGTTAAGGTATACAACCGTCCCTACTAGCCTCTCACTCCACCATTGCTATAGTGTCACATTGGGATGATTTAACCCCACTTAATTTTCCCTCTTTGGTTTATTAATTAAATAAATCATCTGTCTTGATCATAAAGCCATTTAATGTTCATTGAGAGTAAAGATTTGTGTGATTGTGACTCAATTTGTCCCTCACTTTTTTGAACTTTTCGATTGGTTCTTTTTATTATGGTTTATTATAGTTGATCATGTTTGACATGGAATTATAGCTAGGTTTATTTAGGGGATTTCCTAGTGTCCTTAATACTTATAAACAGTTACCCAGGTCTGGTTGATGTATCAGTATCATGCTGTGACCTATGTTACTCCGACGTTCCATTTTAGTCCCATGTCCGACACAACACGACACTTCGACACTTCATTTTAGACCAAAAAATTGAAAGCTTCACGGAAATAACCTTATTCGACTTTCTAACTCCCGACATTTCAACACTTCATAGATTGTGACCGGATGTGTCAGACTGTAGAATTTCTTATTTTCTTAGCAATTTTATGGTTGATGGTTGATGACTTGTACAGTTGCACATACCTGTTAATGCTGTTATTATCATAATGGTCATTGTAGACGACCTTTCTTAGTCTGATTGCAACATGGTGCTTGTTTTTGTTAACTCTTATCAATTTTATAATTTCTATTTATGAAGGATGCAGATATACACTCTTCTTTTGTTCTTAATGATAATGGATAAAGCAAAATGGTTCATCAAAGTATTGTTTTTCTTTCTATTATAATCTAGTAGTCATTTGATGCAATTCTCGACAACATATTCAATTTGGGGCTTCTGAAAACAGCACGTGTACTGCTAATACAGGCATGCATACGCTACGTTGATCTGATCGACCCTTTCCTTATTCCTCCATTTACGAGAGTCCTTTATCAATGGTAATGTCGCCATTGTTGTATGTTGGAAGTAAAAAACGTCTTAACATGGCTTGTTATTACACAAAAGTCCTAACCCATTATATATGTGGTATCTGATAGTATTATCGTCATATGATTTGTTATTATTGATGCTGTTTTTCTATAGCATACCATATAATATAGTAATATAGAACCGAAGGCTAATAGAATCCACAATTACCTACTTCACATGTAACAGGCGTTTTTTTTGTGCCACAAGAAAATAAGTGTTTCTAAAGGTTATCGTTGGTATTGTGTATAGACTAATGTGCGGTGAAGATGTGAAGTCATTGACCAATGACACATATGAACCAGGTTTAGTACTCGCCGACTTCAAAACCGCTTCATAAATACCATTACACCAAAAACTAACTTATACTCCATACATGATGACTATGAAAGTATGAGTACATCATAAGCTATAGGAAAGTTGGTCCATACGTCAAAAGTCAAATCAGTTGATAAAAACATGTTCCCCTTTCATTAATTGGTATGGTTGTATATGGGGTCACTGTACTGAGTGGAATGCTGGGGTATGCACTTGAAAAGTTACAGAATACAGTCTATATATAGTAACATGTGTAAGCTACCTTATTTGTCATAGTTTCCAAATTTTGTCAAGCAGCCATGAGTAGAGGTGGAAGTTCTGGAGGTGGACAAAGCTCTTTAGACTACCTGTTTAGCTCTCAAGGAGGACAGCCGGTTAAGGAACCTCCTCCGTCGCCCTCCAAAACTATCGATCCACCATATGGTATCGACAAAGGCGAAGATGAGATTGCGACATCTAACCCCAAACAAGAACCCAATATCAACAATTATCATAGAGCAAATGGCCAAAACTCGGGGAATTTCATTACTGTAAGTCTTTATTTCAATTGTTTACGTTTATGTACATCATGGTATTAGATTCCGGTGTGAGACTTTAATAGAATTAATTTGTTCTTAATTAATTACATTCGTTGCCATAATATAATTAAGATCTTATTTCCTCTGTCCCAATCATTTGTTTACTTTTTATTATTATTTGTAACTTTAGGAGTATTGTAATCAAAGGTAAACAAATGATTGAGACGGAGGGAGTAATTAAAGAACACAGATTTAAGGGAGAGAAGCTTTATTCATATTGAAGAGCACAAATAACAAAATATAGCTAGGTTATGACATAGAGAGTACTCCGTATATAATAATCTCTAAATAAAGGCGGGAACTAATAAGTCTAAACAGATAATCTTAGCAAGAAATCCAGAATAAACAGGTAGTTCAATAACAATGTGTTAGCGAGTTTCCGTGCTGGGTTGTTCGAAAAGGGGACTTAACCGATTCAAGTCGTATTCTAACATTTGTTTATTTTAATCTTTGTAGAACCGTCCTTCAACAAAAGTGAAATATGTGCCTGGGGGAAATTCTTCACTTGGGTACTTGTTTGGAGATAAGTGATGCCCTTCTGCATTAAATTATAATCTTTTCAGCAATGTCTAAATTGTATGATCAATCTGAAATTAAGAGGTTGTCTTTTAATTGAATGTACCTTCCTGGTTTTATTTATTTATTCTGCTTGGTTTTCTAGTGTGTGTGTGCCCACGCGCGCGTGTGTGAATCAGATTGTATTCGTAAGAGGAGCTTTAAGCTAATTCTAGGGTTTCACTGTGTGCTGTGTATATGTAATAATGTACGAAGTAATAGTATTTAAAATAAGCTTGAATGTCTTAAAATTTCTGAAGATAAGTTGCCTTCCTGAATTTTTTAGGGTATGTATTATCGACACCTTTTGTGTTGTGTATTTGTTGAGACGGATGTATTCAAGGAGTATGGTAAAATACTGCGAGACAGCAGTTGGTGGATGCAATTCTCGAAAGCAATAGGTATTACCGCATTACTGGCCACCGCAAAAATGAGTTCCAATTCTTCTAGCCCTAGTATAGTCTTTCTCTGATCTCTGATTCTGTATCTCCCAAGAAGTGGAAAGGTAGTTCTTATTCAACAGAAAAAAATGATGAAAAAGATGCAGTTCCACTCACATTTCTTTTTGTTGATCAATAATTCTTATATAAGGTCTTTGTTGATAACTGATGCTTATCTAACATTGCTTTCCCTTTGATATACATTGTGTGTTGTTTTAGAGCCATTCTTAATATAAAGGTTTTCGATTTCCGAATCCCAAAGGCCTAGATAACTACTAGTAAAGACCCTCTTTAAAAGAACCATCCTCCCCTCCCCAGCTTGCCTCCTGTGCCCCAATCCATCCCTCGAGGACTCCTCTATCCACATTCTTCGCGATTGTAGTACTGCTACCTCTGTTTGGGCTCTCCTCAATGTCGATCAATCTTTCTTCTCTCTCGACCTCCAGCCTAGGATCCATGTGAATTGCACTTCTCGTAATCCGTCTTGGGTTACTCTCTTCTCCTTTGTTCTGTGGCGACTTTGGATCCAAAGGTGCGACTCTACTTTCAACGCTACCCCCCCAAGACCGCCCCACTTGTTCCGTGATGCCACGAACAATCTTGCCCAGTCTTGGACCTCTGCCTCGTCTCCTAGCCTTCCTCCCTCCTCACCCGGGTCTACCTCTGCCTCTTACTACCCTTGTAGTTGGGCCCTTCCTCCGCTTTGTTGGTTTAAAATTAACGTTGATGCGGCTTTCTCCCTCCTAAATTCTTTAGCTTGTATTGGGTGTGTGGTTAGGAACGACATAGGATCCTGGGTTCGGGGTTGGTCTAGGCGACTTCTTGCCCCCTCCCCCTTCGTTGGGGAGGTCTTAGCCATTAGGGAGGGTCTTAGGGCCGGCCTTGCGTCTATGGATCGTTTTATCATTGCCTCGGATTGCCTTAATGCGGTTACTTCTATTTTGAGTAAGGCTTAGCCTTGTGGTCAATTTGCTAATGTTATTCTTGAGTGTAGGGATCTCTTGGATAGCTCCCCCCGCTTGAAGATTGTCTTTGAGAAAAGATCTGCTAATGCTGTTGCGGATGCTCTTGCCAAAGCCGGTTTAGTTGATAGTAGTTCTAGTAATGGTTGTATTATTTGGGACGTTGCCCCACCTTTCGTTCTTCGCCTTTGTAATAGTGACTTTGTAGCGGCTATCGAACCGCTTCCCCCCGACCCCCCCTTGATTTTCTTGTACTCTTGTACTCTTGGTTTAATTTATGCACTTCTTTCTTCCAAAAAAAAAATTAAGATATCGAGTTCAAGACGTTGATTATCTTCTTTTCCGATATGTACTTTTTAAAGGTTAAAAGTTAACGAGTTGCAAAGAAACAAGAGCTAGAGTTTGAATTAGCGTTAAACATCAGGAGGAAGATTTTGTATTGCCTTTATAGTTCTACTCATCTTCGATTTAAATATAAAAGGAATGGTGCAAAGTGCAAACCAAATAAAACTTTTGTTTATCTAACTCATGCAATTGTGTAAATTTTTTTTTTTTTTTATTAAAAGGCGGGGTAAACCCCGAGACCTACAGCGAGTAGGGTCCCAAACAAGTTTACAAAACGAAAAACAACACAAATAAAAACAAATAAAAAACTTAGCAATTGCCAGCATCAAAACTCAAGTCGCGGAGTTGTCCTTTGCCCTATCATTTTCTCCTTCCATGTTCTAAATATTTTCCAATTGTTCAACCATTCTTCTAAGGTATAAGGTAAACCTTCTTTCCACGATTTGCACCACAACCCAACTCTTAAAAACAGCTTGTCTACAATACACGGCCAGTTAGGAGTTTTGTTCTCGAAAATCGCTTCATTTCGCAATTCCCAAATAATAGTAACTATAGCAATGAAGAATACGTCCCAAAGTCGTTTCTCAAACCCGACAAAGTGAGAGTCACACCATATCAGAAAAGCATCATCAATCCCACCGGGACAAATCCATGCCATATCCCAAGCCTCACAAATACTCGTCCATAGCTTCCAAGAATACCTACAATGCAAAAACAGGTGTTTGGCGGTCTCCAAATCTTCACAACAAAAAGTACACATCGTCTCCTTCCAAGCCATTTCTTTCCACTTAAGCATCCTATCCTTAGTGTTCACCTTATTCCATAGTATTGCCCAAAGAATTATCTCATGCCTTGGTGGTGCAAGTCCTTTCCAAAGACGGCTGAACCAAGGCTTACGCTCTGCTCCATTGTATTTCAAGTTATAGAAGGCATCAACAAAAGTTTTAGCCGTGTAGCATTCTGACTTGTCAAAAGCCCAGATATGGCAATCATTTTTATCCCTTAAAGGTTTGTAGCCCTCAATCATCAAATTTAAATGGTCTAGTAGTGATAATTCTCATTAAAATAATCTTCTTCGCCATTGAAGCTGCCAGACCCAATCATCGCCTTGCCAGGTACCCATTTCAGCCACACACTAATTTTTCTGAGTCGACACATTAAAAAGTCTCGGAAACCCTTCTTTGAGAGTTACACTGTCAATCCAAAGATCCTCCCAAAACCTGACCGTATTACCTTTTCCAATTTGTATCCTGATACCCTACTTTGTGACTTTTCCAATGTCCGTATCCCAATCACTGACAGAGCAAATCGACTTCCATAGGCCAAACTTAGCCACCTTTTCTTCACTTCTAAACATTCCTTCGGGGTTGAGTTCGTGAATTGAACAAATAATTCTCTTCCAAAGCGCCTTATGTTCCACAGAAAATCGCCACCACCACTTGAAGAGCATACTTGCGTTTTTAATCTGTAAGTCACCCACGCCTAGGCCACCCATCGCCTTTGGCAGTTGGATAATATTCCAGTTCATCAAGGGAACAATATCACGCCCATTGTTTCTTCCCCAATAAAACTTTCTTTGCAAACTGATAATTTTTTTCAAGACGCCTTTAGGAATCTTAAACATAGACATATAAAAGAGAGGCAGCGAGTTCAAGACGGATTTAATGAGGACCACTCTTCTAGCTTTTGAGATTATCCCCGTCTTCCAACTAGCCAGCCTTCTCCTTATATTTTCCACCACTGAATCCCAGGTCGAGAGTTTATTCGGGTTAGAACCCAGAGGAATACCCAAATATTTCACAGGTAGTTGTACAACTTGACAAAATGACTTCCGAGCATTTGATTCTCCCCACTCGCCGACACTTTCCTAGTATTACGAGAGCATTTCTTAAAATTAATAGTGAATCCAAAGAGAGAGCGCTGAAAGTTGTCAAGAAGCCTCTTGATATTTGTCAAGATTTGAGAAGTAGCGGACGAGAATATAAGAGTATCGTCTGCAAATTGTAAGTGACTTAAAACAACCTTGTCCTTACCCACTTCTAAACCATGAATTAACCCCATTTGAATTCCCTTAAGCATAACTTGATTGAAAGCCTCACATTAACAAGAACAGAAAGGCGAGATGGGATCACCTTGCCTGAGGCCCATTTCCATTTTGAATGGTCTGGTGGGAGTACCATTAATAAGTATAGAAATGGAAGCTGTAGATAGGCATGTGTAGATCCATTTTCTCCATTTGGACCCAAAGCCCATGGCTTTCAGTATGTAGATAACAGATTCCCACCTTACCGAGTCGTACGCCTTATGAAAGTCCAATTTAAGCAAGACTCTGGTTCTTTTAGTCTTTTTAAGCCAATGCACCACTTCATTTGCAATTAAGGCGCCATCCAATATTTGCCTATTCTGTACAAATGCAGTCTGAGTCTCACCAATTAGACTAGGTAGTAGGCTTCGAAGCCTCTCAGCTAGTATCTTTGAAATCACTTTGTAAACACAGCCGACCATGCTAATTGGCCTGAAATCCGTCATTTCAATTGCATTATCCACTTTTGGTATAAGAGTTACCCAAGTATTATTAATCTCTTCTGGAAAATGACCTTCGATGAAGAACTGTCTTACAATTTTCGTAAATTCCTCACCAATAGTGCCCCAACACTTCTTGACAAATCTGAAGTTAAATCCATCATAACCTGGCGTTTTACCACCGTCACAATCCCACACAGCCGCCTTAATCTCCTCATCATCGGGAACACTTTCAATACTCGAGCTTTGATCGCGTGATATCGTCACAAAGGGTAGGGAACCAAGTGCCTCAACATCAGTAATATCTCTTCTATATAGTCTTTTAAAGTACTTTACTATTTCCTTCCTTATTCTCCTTTGATCTGTGAAAGTGCTGTTCTCTACTTGTATAGCTCCGATGAAGTTTCTTCTTTTCCTAATTGAGGCCATTATGTGAAGATATCTCGTATTCTTGTCCTTTAATTTCAAGTTCTGAACTCTGGAAAGTTGCCTCCAATATCGCTCCCTTCTTGTTAGCCATGTTTGAAGAAGGGAGAATAAGGCTTTTCATCTAGCAATGAGCAACAATTGTGTAAATTCATAACTCTTAGGTTGAAGAATGTTAGGGTGCAAACCCATGTCCCACATCGGTAGAATAAAGATGGAAGCTCATCTTTATAAGTGTCTACAAAATATAATAGTATGAGGCCTTTTGGGAAGGAGCCCAAGAGTAAATCCGTGAGGGCTTGGCCCAAAGCGGACAATATCGTACTATTATAGGTTGTGGACACCGGTGTGGGAAATAAGTCTGTATACTTCCCTTAAACTAGAAGGATTATAACGATTTAATAAAGATGATCAATGGTCATAAAATAAAATACATAAACAAGAGTAAAGGATTCAGAAATAACCTTTGGTCCTAGCAAATATGGCGTAAGAACAATATCAAAATTGATATTCGCCTATTAGTTGCACCCAAGACGATCTGAGATATGCCCTTTGATTATGCTAGAAATCAATCTAAAATTTTCTGTAAAATTTAATTGTCTTTGTGTTCTTGTGATGAGAAAGAGGAGGCAAGGTCAAGAAAAAGCATTAGGGTAGAAATAATTCTCTACCTTTCTTTTTATACAAACCGAAACTTGGAGTCAATTAGGAAAAGAAAAACTTTCTCTAATTTCGGCCAAGTGAACCGAAATAATTAGGAAAGATATTACTCTCCTAATTTTCGGACAATGTTGACCGAAATAAGGAATAAAATTTCCTTATTTTTGGTCTTTCCAAAAATATATAAAGTGTGTTAAATTGTCATCTAGTGAGGATCGAACCCATGACCTCTTGGCTTGTGTACCCTCACTATTACCACTATGACACATTCAACTTGTTGATATTAAATACAACTGATTATATTTAATTACGAATTAACAGATTAATTCGTCCAAACTAACCTTATATATATTTAATTAAATATAACTTATTATATTTAATTTACGAATTGACCGTTAATTCGTCTCAACTTAATATTATTTAATTTTCATTAAATAATTATCTCATCAACACATTGACTAACTTTTTAGTCATTTTGGGCATCAATGTAATTATATTTCTATAACCACATTTCTCAAATACGTCCTATAGGTGTGACCTTTAGGGACCAATTGATCACCGTCATCTGTATGATAATAACGTCAAACTTTCTAGCAAGCCAACCGTTATTAGGTAAACGTTAATCAACTGATTAAATATACGAAGTATACCCTTGTGAACCTGTAAGACATTTACATATGTTATCACACTAATTTGTGGAGGACACAAGCTCCAACAAACTCCCACTTGTCCTCACAAGTGTATGTGCGATAACCGATTCTCATATCCTTTAAAATTTCTCCCACTCAATGTAAAACAATTTGCAAATCCGAATTCACAAAGGTCGTATTTTACAAGCGATCATTATCAAGAGTGGTTTTCCCGACTAGAGAGTAACTTAACTGATAAACGAATCAACATTCGAGCATGGCCATGCATTTCAGTTACAACTCCTCGAGTGGCCCTGAGAAATAACTATACCTGATAAGGGTTGGATATTTTCCTCAACTCGAATCCTGCAGATGTAAGCACAGTATGAAATGACCCGGAAAAAATCTACTTAGCCCCAGTTACGGTAGACCGTGAGAAAGAAACCAAAGTCACCCAAAAACTGCCTTAATCTCAAGAGACAGTTGATAGTCAAAAGAATCGACTTTAGGAACACAATGGATGTCCTATCCACGACCTGGCACCGAATGTTATTAAACATTTAGGACTCCATTACGTTGTCACAAAAAGTTGTCCTACGAGGTATCGTCATAATCTCGTATCTGTGATCGATCAGTCAACCGTTTGACTTATGGCTCGTTGAACCCACCATCAATCGGCTGCACAATATAATAGCCGGAGTTATCAGCTCACATTGGCGATTACGGACCAAAACAAATATAATGTAATTCAGTTCACTTTGTGGCGTTCATTGTTGTCAGTACAATCCACATGAAAAAACAAAATATTATATATATAAAACGATAAAGTTATAAATAATATATGAAAAAAATAATGTATCAAATCCATAATTAAGTACTACAACTTAGGAACATGTTTAATTCCCATGGAATTAACATGCCCTACATGCTTATCATAATTCAACGGTTTGGTGAGAGGATCTGCGATGTTATCATCCGTCGCAATCTTGTCAATCACTATCTCTTCTTGCTCCACGTAATCACGGATCAGGTGAGCCTTCCGAAGTACATGTCTAGATTTGTTGCTAGACTTTGGCTCCTTAGCCTGGAAGATGGCACCTCTATTGTCACAATAGATGGTGATCGGGTCATTCGAACTAGGAACTACCGAAAGCCCTTGTAAGAATTGACGCATCCATATCGCTTCCTTTGCTGCCTCCGAAGCGGCATAGTACTCGGATTCAGTGGTAGAATCTGCTACAACACTCTGTTTGGAACTCTTCCAGCTGACCGCAGCACCATTAAGAGTGAAGACGAACCCGGACTGAGATTTTGAATCATCTCGATCCGTTTGGAAGCTAGCATCTGCGTAACCGGTTGCGCATAGTTTAGTATCGCCTCCATAAGTCAATACCCAATCCTTAGTCCTCCGTAGGTACTTGAGGATATTTTTGACTGCTATCCAGTGTGTTTCACCTGGAGTCTTTTGGTACCGACTCGTCATACTCAATGCATATGCCACGTCTGGACGTGTGCATATCATGGCATACATGATCGATCCTATTGCAGATGCATAAGGAACACGACTCATGCGCTCAATCCCTTTAGGCGTCGTGGGTGATCGAGACTTGCTCAACGCATCCCGATCGTCATAGGAAGGTTCCCCTTCTTGGAGTTGGTCATGCTGAACCTCTCAAGAACCTTATCCAAATAAGACTCCTGACTAAGTGATAACGTCCGTCGTGATCTATCTCGGTAGATACGGATTCCTAAAATGCGTTGTGCCTCACCCAGATCTTTCATCTGGAAATGGTTCTTCAACCATTCTTTAACCGAAGATAGGAGAGGAATGTCATTCCCAATCAAGAGTATGTCATCGACATACAATATTAAGAACACAATATTGCTCCCACTCGACTTGATATATAAGCATGGTTCTTCGACCGATCGAGTGAAACCATACTCTTTTATCACTTGGTCGAAACGATGATTCCAACTCCGAGAACCTTGCTTAAGTCCATAAATGGAACGCTTAAGCTTGCATACCTTCTTAGGATGTTTAGGATCTATGAAACCTTCGGGTTGCACCATGTACAACTCTTCCTCCAAATAACCGTTTAAGAAGGCGGTTTTCACATCCATTTGCCAAATCTCATAATCATGAAATGCGGCAATCGCTAAGATTAACCGAATGGAACGTAGCATGACTACAGGTGCAAAAATCTCATCATAATGCAATCCTTGCACTTGAGTGAAACCTTTTGCCACAAGTCGTGCCTTATAGATATCTGGTTGCGTGTCTACATAACGCTTTATTTTGTAAAGCCATTTGCACTGTAGAGGTTTTACCTTATTAGGTAAATCAACTAGATCCCATACGTTATTCTCATACATGGAGTCCATCTCGGATTGCATGGCTTCAAGCCATAGCTTTGAGTCGGAACATGCCATAGCACCTTTATAGGTTGCGGGTTTATTACTTTCTAGAAGTAAAACATCATTCTCCTCGACCATACCAATGTATCTGTCCGGAGAATGAGAGTCTCTACCCGACCTCCTAGGTTCCTCAGGAATATTAACCGTATCATCAGTTGGAGGTACAGCTTCCTCCATCTGTTCCTCGGTTGTTGGTTCTGGAATCTCCGACAGCTCGAAGGTTCCATTACTCGACTTGTTCTCGAGAAATTCTTTCTCTAAGAACGTCGCACTAGCAGCAACAAAAACTCGATGTTCGGTTGGCGAATAGAAGTAATGACCAAATGTTCCTTTTGGATAACCTATAAAGTATGTCTTGACCGATCGCGGGCCGAGCTTATCCTCGTGTCTCCACTTGACATAAGCCTCGCAACCCCAAACCCGAATAAAGGACAAGTTAGGTACCGTTCCCTTCCACATTTCATATGGAGTCTCGTCAACAGCTTTAGACGGACTTCGGTTAATTATAAGAGCGGCTGACAAAAGAGCATAACCCCATTATGATTCAGGCACTACTGTGTGACTCATCATGGATCGAGCCATATCAAGTAAGGTTCGATTTCTCCATTCGGACACACCATTTAATTGAGGTGTTCCAGGTGGAGTTAACTGTAGAGCGATTCCACAGTCTTTCAGGTGTTGATCAAACTCATTTGAAAGATATTCGCCACCCCGATCTGAACGGAGTGCTTTAATCTTTCTACCCAGTTGGTTCTGTACCCTATTCTGGTATTCCTTGAATTTCTCAAAGGACTCACTTTTATGCTTCATTAAGTGGACATATCCGTATCTACTCAAATCGTCCGTGAAAGTGATAAAATATCTATAACCATCTCTAGCGGTAATTGACATAGGTCCACATACGTCCGTATGTATGAGTCCTAATAGGTCACTAGCGCGCATTCCAACACCTTTGAAGGAAATTCGAGTCATCTTGCCAATGAGACATGATTCACACGTGCCATATGCAGAAAATCCGAATGAGGGAATAGTCTCATTATCGACGAGTTTCTTTACGCGTTTCTCATTTATGTGTCCCATTCGACAATGCCATAGATAGGTTTGATCTTTGTCACCAACCTTTAATTTCTTATTATTCATGTGTAATACTTCCGTGGTTTGATCTAAGATATAAATTCCATTCATGGAAACTGCTTTGCCATAAATCATTTCATTAAAAGAGAAAATACAACTATTATCCTTTATTGAAAATGTAAAACCGTCTTTAGCAAGTACGGAAACAGAAATAATATTCTTAGATAAACTGGGTACATAGTAACAGTTATTTAAAGATAACTCAAAACCACTAGGGAGTTGGATTACATATGTTCCCTTCGAGGCAAAGAACAACTCGTGCTCCATTCCCGACTCGCAAGTCCACATCACCTTTTTCGAGAGGTATGATGTTCTTTAGGCCCCGCAAATGATTACACGATGAGAACCACAACCAGTATCTAGTACCCAAGTTCAAACTTGCATGGTTAATCTCAATCATATGAATATAAGATGACATACCAACAGAACGACGCGGCTCGCCTTGATGTCCTCACGGTGGACGGGACAGTTCCTCCTCCAATGTCCAGTCTTGTGACAATGGTGGCACTCTATGTCACCGCCCTTGCTCTTTGTCTTGCCCTGTGAGCCACTAGTCTCACCAGGCGCACTCTTACCGTTTCTTGGCTTCTTAAACTTTGGCTTACCTACAGCTAGGTCGCCATGAGCCTTGCACTTACCTTTACCTTTGTTGTAAATTGTGAGAACATCCTGCTTCATACTCCCACTCAGTTTCATATCCTTCTCGGTCTGTACGAGAAGGGAGTGTAGCTCATGAGGACTCTTTTTCAAGGCATTCATGTAGTAGTTCGCCCTGAAGAGGGCAAAACCATCGTGAAGAGAATGAAGCATTCGGTCAATGACAATGCTCTCACTGATTTTACAATTCAGTGCCTCCAGCTTCTCGACATTCTCAATCATGTGAAGAATGTGTGGGCTAACCGGTTGTCCCTTCTGGAGTTTCGCATCAAAGAAGCGACAGGTATGCTCATATGTAACGATTCTCGGTGCCTTTGAGAACTCGTTAGTGAGCGTGGTGAAAATCTTGTTTGCACCTTGGGCAATGAAGCGTCTCTGCAAATTGGTTTCCATTGCAAAGATGAGTACGTTCTTTATCGCACCCGCTTCCATAACGAAATCACTATAAGCGAGTGACTCGTTGACTCCTGCATTTGGGCCTGGGTTGACCGGTATTGGCTCAGTTAAATACATGAGCTTACCGTCAGCAGTAGCAGCATTTCGTAGTGCCACCTCCCAGTCCGCAAAATTGGACCCATCATTCTTCAGTCGAGTGGACTGATTCATTTGGTCCATAAACATTTTTAGCCAGGACGAACGATCTAGTGTGGCACTAGGCATTGGGATTGCGTTATTTCCAGCCATTTGTTGTAACAAAGATATCGATAATAAACGTGTTCTACATCAAAGAAAGAAGAATAAAATAATAAGCATGTGCATCATTTTGATTTTAAGTCTAATGAACTAATGTCATAACGCGAAGACTCAAAACATTTATACAATTGACCTCCCTCAAGAATTATATAAATGACCCTAAGACTCAATTCTCTGCAAATTGATAAGCTAACCTTTTAGCTAATTCTACCGTTAGAATTCTTGGTCGATAAATTTCTGTAAATTCTATCTTTAGTCCATCATAATCACGAGAAACTCTTCGGACTATGATGTTGAGGTAAACGAAGTCAACACAACTACTTACCCAACGTAGAAGGGGTCATATTAGGCCTACCGACGAAGAAGGGATTCATAAATGTTTGCCCTTATAAAGACTAATCTCAATTTCCGTTTTAGAGGAAGATCCCATCAACTTTTTAATTCATTTTAAGTGAACTATAATCTAGCATGCGAGAATGATTTAAACTAAAGTGATGGCTTATAGACTGTGACATCTGCATGTCCATGAAAACTAACATACAACTATATGAGTCAATTTTCATGCATTTTAGTAGTAGGTGGTTTGGTTTTAGGCGGAATATGATGCAATTACTAGCAAGTGAATGAAAAGCAATAAAATGAAAAACGAAAAAAAAAACAGTAAAAGTCCTAGTGTGGCCTATCCTATCAAAATGAACAATAAATACAAGTTTGGAATCCATCCTTGGACCCGAGAAGCTTGTCTTGATGTTCCATCTTGATCCATGTAGCGGGAGTGAGCTTGAATCTTCATCTTTAGTCTTCTTTGAAATTACAATAAATAAAATTACATAATTGACCTATTAATTACATTCTAATTTCAAAACCCAAAACTAAAATAAAGGAGATTCGAGATCTCATAATTACATAAAAATCATGTTTCTTTCATTACGAAAACATAATTGACTAAGGCCACACTAAGTATTACAAATTACAACCGATTGCAAAATTAAATACGTAAATAAAATTCATTCATTCGATTCATTCAACATAATTAAAAGCATCAACTAAAATAAATTAAACATACATAATACAATACATTAATTATGTTGATTAATTTATCCAAACCACCTATTTAAATTAAATTAAGTAACAATTCCGCAATTTAATCACATTAATTTCATTTCAATCCATATTAAACTTGTAATATGAATTCTATCCGTCAAAATTTTAAACCGCTTTAAAATAACTCGGTATCTTTAAATTGTGAACCGATTCACAATAACTAATTGGCCAAAAATAAATAAAAAAACAAAAACCAATTAAAATTGGTTCGGCTGAAAAAAATAAACAATTTTTTTTTTAACAGCTACTACACGGCTGATCATAAAAAAACAGCCCCTTCCCCCTTTTTTTATTCGGCAATTAAGAAAAGGAAAAAAAACTTTCCATAATTTTTTTTCGAAAAAAAACTTTCCTTCTTTTTTTTTTTTTTTTTTTTTTTTTTTTTCTGATTCGGTAATAGAGGAAAAATAACCTAAAAACGTTTTTTTTTCATGGCATACCTAAAAAAATGAGCCGTCAAAATTATTTTCCTTTTGCGGCAAAAAGCCCTAATACAAAAATTGATGAAGAACAAAGTTTATAGTTGCTAATAGAACATGGTTTAGCAAATGAATTAACAATCATGATTAATCTTATATGCTAAAACTATATAGCAAAAACAAGTTCTTGTATCAATGACATGATGATACTATATCTATTCTAACTTAATCTGCATTAAATCAAAATTTCCCAATAATTCATATGATAATTTTAACCGATTAAAACAATGATATGATCAAAAGAAATTGAATATAAATCATCAAACAAAAGGAAAAACGAAATAAAAAAAAGGCCGAAAGAAAAAAGGTCTCGGCTAAAAAAAATTTTTAACCGAAAAAAAAACAACGAAACCCTAATTTATTTTCTCGAAAATTAGGTTATAGTTTACATACAAAATTTATGAAAATCATCAAAATTAAAATCGTGGCCTATTGCTCTGATACCACTTGTGGGAAATAAGTCTGTATACTTCCCTTAAACTAGAAGGATTATAACGATTTAATAAAGATGATCAATGGTCATAAAATAAAATACATAAACAAGAGTAAAGGATTCAGAAATAACCTTTGGTCCTAGCAAATATGGCCTAAGAACAATATCAAAATTGATATTCGCCTATTAGTTGCACCCAAGACGATCTGAGATATGCCCTTTGATTATGCTAGAAATCAATCTAAAATTTTCTGTAAAATTTAATTGTCTTTGTGTTCTTGTGATGAGAAAGAGGAGGCAAGGTCAAGAAAAAGCATTAGGGTAGAAATAATTCTCTACCTTTCTTTTTATACAGACCGAAACTTGGAGTCAATTAGGAAAAGAAAAACTTTCCCTAATTTCGGCCAAGTGAACCGAAATAATTAGGAAAGATATTACTCTCCTAATTTTCGGACAATGTTGACCGAAATAAGGAATAAAATTTCCTTATTTTTGGTCTTTCCAAAAATATATAAAGTGTGTTAAATTGTCATCTAGTGAGGATCGAACCCATGACCTCTTGGCTTGTGTACCCTCACTATTACCACTATGACACATTCAACTTGTTGATATTAAATACAACTGATTATATTTAATTACGAATTAACAGATTAATTCGTCCAAACTAACCTTATATATATTTAATTAAATATAACTTATTATATTTAATTTATGAATTGACAGTTAATTCGTCTCAACTTAATATTATTTAATTTTCATTAAATAATTATCTCATCAACACATTGACTAACTTTTTAGTCATTTTGGGCATCAATGTAATTATATTTCTATAACCACATTTCTCAAATACGTCCTATAGGTGTGACCTTTAGGGACCAGTTGATCACCGCCATCTGTATGATAATAACGTCAAACTTTCTAGCAAGCCAACCGTTATTAGGTAAACGTTAATCAATTGATTAAATATACGAAGTATACCCTTGTGAACTTGTAAGAGATTTACAAATGTTATCACACTAATTTGTGGAGGACACAAGCTCCAACAACCGGTGCAGCAGAGGCCCAACACGAGGTATTCACGCTTCCTCACAACAAGTGGTATCAGAGCCACTTGGGCTCGGTCCAGGTGGCAGTTTGATTGACAATGACGTCAAATATGAGGTCTCAGTTTGGTGTGCCGAAATTTGACGGAAAAAGTAGCTTCACCCTCTGGCAAAGGAGGATGAAAGACCTTCTGGTTCATCTTGGCTTGGCTAGAGCCTTGAAGGGGGTCAGTGGTAAACCGGAAAAGATGAGTGATGATGACTGGGAATAGGTGTGTACTAAGTGTGCTAGTACCATCAGGTTGTGTATTTCAG
The DNA here is from genome assembly GCF_048544455.1 of Silene latifolia. Classification (NCBI taxonomy): domain Eukaryota; kingdom Viridiplantae; phylum Streptophyta; class Magnoliopsida; order Caryophyllales; family Caryophyllaceae; genus Silene; species Silene latifolia. The sequence continues at coordinate 126,898,086 of NC_133531.1, read as the reverse complement.
ATTCAGTCATTAATTGCGTTCTTGATGAAGACTCTCCATCGGCGATATGAGAAAAATTGGAAAAGTTGTATATGGCTAAAAGCTTGACCAATAAGTTGCTTTTGAAGCGGCGGTTGTATCGGCTGAGGATGGATGAGGATGGAAATCTTATTGGGCATATGAACATGTTTAATGGACTCTTAGATGAGTTGAACAAAATCGAGGTAAAGTTGGAGGACACATATGAAAATTATGTGGATACAATCTTGTGCGGGAAGGATACCATTACTATGGATCAAGCGCAAGCAGCTCTATTGTCTTTTGATGCGAGGAAGAAGGACAAGGCTGGGGTGCACAGTGGCAACGGAGATACGGCTGCAGTTGCTCATGGTGGGAGAGGTCGATCATTAAACAGGGGTGATGGGTCAAAGCATGGCCGGTCTCAGTCCAGGAATGCTTCTACAAGCAAGGATGTGAAATGTTACAAGTGTGGTGAACTTGGGCATATGAGGAGGTTTTGTCCTAATAAAAGCGGGAAAGGCAAGAGTGACACCAACTTGGTTGTCGGTGAAGGAAGTGAAGGAAGTAGTAGCTGTTTCTTAACTGATGGTGATGAATTACTTGCGGTCTCAAATGGGCACGATGCTTCTTCTAAGGAGGAATGGATTTTAGATTCGGGTAGTGTCAATCATGTTTGCTTCCGGAAAGAATGTTTTGAAGAGCTCCAATTGGGTGTGACTAAGAAGTTGAGTTTGGCGGATAATTCAACGGTGGATGTCATGGGTATTGGGGTGGTGAAATTCAAGACTTCTAATGGGGTGGTGCACTGATGTGACCATAATTAGGGCACATTTAGTCCCCTAATTGAGCCTATTTTGCATACTATTATAGCATTTCATGGCCATTTTATCCGTCAAAACCTTCCTATTTGCTTTTCTATCGCATTTCATATGTTTTGTAGAAAAGGAGATAATAAGACGGAAATTCCCGTCTTTCGTGCATATTTGGAAGCTTATTGATGATATTAGATGGACTAGTATGAAGAGGAGGCAAGAATGATGACCAATGATGTAGGAATAAAGAGTATAAAGAAGGGTCATAAGGTTTAAAGCAAGGAGGAAAAGCAAGGAAGCCATTCATGAAGAAAATTGCTCGGAACGCAAACCAAGGGTTGCTCCTTTGGCTCTGAAAATATTCTAGATGGAACGGCGTCGAAAAAATAAGCGATCTAGGCTTTTGAATCACTCCAATAGGAGTCCGGATGAGAAAATGACGTCCGTTTTACAATCCGAGTTCAAACAAAGAAGTCAGACAGCAATCCGCGCGTCTTACGCTGAAGACGCTCGTCCCCTGCTACAATCCGCTCGGATTGCTCCCAATCCGCTCGGATTCCCTTGGTACAATCCGAGCGTCCCTCCTTGAATTCGCTCGGATTCCCCTCAACAATCCGAGCGTCCCTCTCCTGAATCCGCTCGGATTGCACCGCCCAAATCCGGCCGTCCCGACTCTAATCCGCCCGGATTCCTTTACAAAGATAATTTCGTCCTTCAAGCTTCAATGAAAGACTCCCTTCCTTCGAAAAATACCGGAGTCTCCTTGCTCAAACTTAAAAAGTGTAATTACTAGTTTAGCCCTTAGTTAACCCTAATGCATCCACCTAATTTCCACTATAAATACCCCATCTTTGTAATTAATCAAGCATGTTGTTTTTAGGTAGAAAATCCTTCTTTAGATTAGATTAGGAGTAGATTAGAATAGATTACTCTTTAATATTTCCACAAATTACACATTAATCTCTCCTTAATTATTGTTCAAGTTTATTATTCAAGTTTATTATTGGGTAATTGAAGATTATTGGGTTATTATTGGAGGATTGACAACCCTTCCAATCAATCATCAAGTTTCTTCTTTTATTCTTGCATTATTATTTGGAATCTCCATAGGTATAATCCTCTTAATCCTTGTTTTAATTATTGTAAATCTTTCTTACTTGTTCATCATGTTTTACCTTGTTAATATGATTGACAACCTTGTTAACATGCTAAACTTGATAATGAGTGAGTAGTCTCTTAGCTAGGATTAGTGGGTAATTAGGGGAAACCAACATGGGATTGATTCATGCTTAATCTAATATGTTTTCATAATTAAATTGCTTGCTTGTTGTGATGTCAACTTTATGCACATGTTATGTTTGATGAAATGCTAAGCCTATGAATCCTTGCATTTTTACCATCTATTATCTACTCAACTTGACTCGTAAGATATAAACCAACTCGAGTCTTGTTAGACCATGCATAGAAGTTGATTAGGAGGAAAGTAAGTCGACTTGTAGGTGTTGTACAATCTAATCGATTCGGCTCCGGGACCCAACTCTTCCTAAGAACCGTAAGATATAACCCAAATCGGTTTCTCCACAACATTAATTGCTTGCAACTTTATGAACATGTTTGTATGATCAACACCATGAATCCCCCATGACCCCATGATATCCTAGCACTTTTAATCATTTGTTTACATCCTTCTTTTATTGCTTGTTTTATCTTATTGTTTGCATTAGTCTAGACACAACTACAAACCCAAACAAATCGTGACACTAGCATAAATTAAGATAGATAGACTTAGAACCCAAAGCACACCGTCCCATGGATCGACCTCGACTTACCACTAGCTAGTTGTATGTTGAGTATTATAAATGTGTTTGATTGGATGAGTGACGACATCGTTCCACATCAAAATGGCGCCGTTGCCGGGGACGGTGCTATGTGATTAAGTTCTTACTTGTTTGTCTATTTTAATTGTGCTTTCACCTTGAGGAACTTGTTCCTCAAGGATTGTTCTTACCATTTTTGTGTAGTTTCCATGCTTGTAGTTATCTCCTTGTCTTAGTTATGATGACTCAAGACTTGACATATGGAGTATGTGGTGGATCTTTTGAGTATGACTATGGGTATGGGGAGTTTGAGGAGCAAGTCAACACAAACCTACCTTACTATTTGTACAACGAAAATCCTAACCACTACCCCAATTTTTCTCACCAAAATTACCACACCCAATATCAACAACAACCACCCACTCAATACCCGTTTAACAATGAACTTCAATTGCCACAATACAACCATTTTCACACCCACCCACAACAAAGAAATGAACCCATTCAAAACATGATCCTCCAAATGATGGGAGACCAACAAAACTTCTTCAAACAAATGCTAGAAGAGAGCCGAAAAGAAGAAGATGTTCTTAAAAACATCGCTATCCAAAGAAAGGAATTGGGGATTCAAATTGCCCAATTAAAAGAATTCCAAGCAACCCCTCACCACCGCTCTTTGGATATTGAGCATAAATGCGAGTTTGAAGTAGTGACATTTGACATGGAAGATGGAAAGTGGGAGGAGCCAAGTTCCTTGAGCTCTTGTGACTATGAGAGTGTTGTGTTTGATGAAGAAGACATGAGGTTGACCAAACCAAATGTTCTTAACCTTTGCGAGTATGAAGGTGTGTCCTTTGATGTGAACGGTGGGGTGTTGAAAAAAGAGTTAGATGAAGCCCCCATTCATGATTTACGTGAAGATAGCAACAATGATGATGAACCTATAGGAGAGATTCACAATATCACCTTACTTGAGGAGCCTATCCTTGAGACATTTGAGATACCTTATCATGAAGAAGAACGTCCTTCCTTTATCCTTCATGAAGACCACTTGGCACCTATCATGGAGCCAATGATCATTGAAGAGGATATCTTAGATCTTCTTCAAAAAGCCAAAGTGTCTTACAAGAGTTATTTGGTGAAAAAGCTCAAAGAGAAAATTGCTCGTGAGGCTACTTGTGAAGATTTGGCACCCATAATCTCAACTTCTATGGTATCCGATCATCAAAGTCATGAAGACTCTCCTTCCACCTTGGAAGGATTGAAGAATCAAAATGCTATCATCATCACCAAAATTGAAGGAGAAGTTGGTAAGTGGAAGTCCACGGATGGAAATGAACCACACTTCATGCTTAATCTTAACAAGAATCATGGATGTATTTACTTGAAGCATCGGGAAAGCTCTAGTGCCAAGGACAAGGTGAAAGAAAGGATATATGACAAACTTCCTTGGCCAAATTTCATCTTCAAGTGGAGCAACCCATACTTATGCTTGTTTGGAGCTTGCTCACAAGCTTTTGATCTTCTACTAAGAGCCTTGAGCTCTATGGACAAGAATTTCTACAATTTGAACTAGTTTGGTGGAGTCCTACCTCAAACCACCATTTGTAAGATATTTCTTGAACCCTTTTATTTTGTATAATATTGTACATTTTATTTTTGCATTTAATTTCTTGCATGAGAGAGAAGAGAGAGAGAGTCATCTTACATGTTTCCTAAACAAATTTCAGAAAAGGATAAGGAAAAAGAGAAAATCAGTGAAAAAGGGGTCTATCATTTCACGACAGAAGAAAGAGGAGGAAAAATGAAGCAGAGACGCTCGGATCCAAGCAAATCCGCCCGCCCAGGGCCCGCGGAAAAGAAAAGCTGAAACTGAGGAAGAATCCGAGCGGATTCAAAGAAATCCGCCCGTCCGATATAATCCGTCCGTCCTCTTCACGGGACGCCCGTCCCGAATGTCGCCCAAAAGCAAGATTTTAATCTGCGCCAAAATCCGTGCGGATTATCAAGAATCCGCCCGTCCTGATCAAGACGTCCGTCCCGTACGAAATCCGCCCGTCTTGTCCCTGCTTCTCAACCAACAGATTTCTCTGTTCTATAATCCGTGCGGATTCTACAAAAGACGCCCGTCTTCCCCATCGAGAATCCGCCCGTCCCGACTGCAATCCGCTCGGATTGTACTGTTCATGCGAGAAAAACGGGTTAGGTCCAACCCTATCCGTTCGGATTTCCCTCTTCTTCTATATAAACACCCCCCTTTCTCCCTCATTTCCTCATCTTATCAAACCCTAAAACACTCTCATCAATCCTCGAAATCACCTTCATATCCTCAAAAACACCCACATCACCCCATCACCAACATGAGTTCAAAGGGAAAGGCCAAGAAATTGTTTGATTCGATCGGAAAGTAGCGCAAGGGATCATCCTCTTCAACACCACGAGATGTGATAATGAGGGGAGGTATTGAACAACTCAACAACTTCCAAGAAGTGGTCTTCCTATCCGACAACCACCGCGAAAAATTCGTCGAGCTTCTAGGTAAGAAATACGAACCTACTCAATTTGTTGACACTAGGGTGTTGGAAATCCTTAAGATAAGGTACCCTACCGAGATGTTCTTCAATGGCCTTGGCATTGGGGACCTTTTCCATGCTCATGAAGAGACTTACCTTAGTCTCACCCTTGAGTTCTTGAGTAGCCTTCGCATTATAGCGGATGCCCGCAACAATTTAGGCATGGAGTTTAGGTTATGCAACCGAGACCATGTTCTTTCTCTTGAGGAATTTGCCTATGTTTTTGGTCTTCAAGTACCCACCGCCTATACCGAAAAGCCCGATAATTTTAATGTGGATTTTCTTTGGAAAGCTATCTCCGGGAGGGACTTTACCAATATAAAGCGTTGCTATACATTTGCTATCCAACATCCGGTGATTCGATTCACCGAACGCTTTGTAGCCGGGTGCATCAATGGAAGGTACGAGCAAGATCGGTGTACTCTCATCGACTTAACTTTTCTTGAGTCTTATTTGAATGTTCGAGCGGTGAGGCGTTATAACTTCAATACGCCACTTGAGATACTCACTAGGTTCCATGACTTTGCTCAAGGGACGTCTCAACTTAAGACCTTCGTGATGGGAGGTCTAATTACAATTTTGGCTAAACACCTTTGTCCCGGGTTCAATGCCCGAGGGGCCTATATTCCTCTTGAAGGGAGGACTTTGATTGATGAGCACACCATCTTCTATAGTCACCGATGGTGCAACTACACTCAAGATGGGAGTGTGGAATGGTACACCAAGGGTTGCACTTCGATGATCCTTGAAGGATGGAAGATACCGGGCATTGACCCAAGATTGAGTCCATACTCTCCTCCACCAAGTTACCTCCTTGATATCCAAATTCTTGAAAATCCCCCTCAAAGGGAAGAGCCACACCGTCAACCACCTCGTGGAGGGCCGGGCATACAAATGCGCCCACCTTCCTACGTCCCTATCCCACCTTACCCTATTCCGCATACCCCTTTCCAACCTAAATCCCCAATACCCCGGGTATTAATGATTTGATGGCACTCATGAATAGAGTGGACCTTGGGGTGCATAAAGGGAGGGAAGACAACTACTTAGCCCTCTACCCCCAATACTATAACATGGCTCAACAAGGGTATATTGACCCCAATGGTCCTAAGCCCTCTTGGGCACAACCGGAGCTCTTGTTCCCAAATTATGGGGACCAAACTTGGAGTCGCGGCGATGGAGGGCATTCTAGCCAAGGTGGAGGGTACTCGGGTCAAGGAGGAGATTTTGACCAAGGAGGATATTGGGGCCAAGCACCGGGACATGATCAAGCCGAAAGCTCTCATGGTTATGGCTACGACCAAGATGAGGATGACGAGTGAAAGAGGCCTAATTCACCACTTCCATTTGTATGATACCCATCTCTCCCTCTCTCTTTTATATTTACATTGCATTTAGTATAGCATTTAGCTTGCATGTGTATTATATTTCATATTGCATTTGCATTAGTTAGTCCATTTACATTAGTTTGCATTGTAATATATTTCACATGATTCATATAGATAATTGCATGTAGACTAGAATTCATGCATAGTCACTAATGAACAATCCTATTCTTTTCTACACTAGAAATAGTGTTTAAATCGGTTTGGGGAGGTTTGATCATAGGTGACTTAAGCATTTATCATGCATCATATAGTATAGTTTAGATTGCATTCGCTTGTTATATATGTCATATAGAATTGCATTTAGTTAGAGCATGCATTCATTCATATCATATCATTGCATTTGTACTTTATTTCAAAAAATCAAAAAATTCAAAAACATGTTTTCCTTTTTATCCCCACTCCTACATGTACATTGAGGACAATGTCCAAAATAAAGTGGGGGATGGGAATTTATATTCCAAAAATGTATAAAAATTGAAAAATTTCGAAAAATCACAAAAATATGTCTTTTAATTTCATTAAAACACAAACCATAAAAATTTGAAAAAATTGAAAAAATCAAAAACATGTTCATTTCCTTTGTAGTATAGGTTTGTATATATTGTTTTGTATATATTGTGTTTGTCCATCCTTTTTCACATTGATTGACTACGCCACATCCGAGACATGAGGATATTGAAGACCGCATGGTATGATCTTTCCAATCTCCTTTTTCCTCTTTATGTTAATGACTATGTGGCTTTATTTTGATTGATGTGGTATAAACAATGTGAACTTAGGACTTGCATTTAGATTATATGTCATATTAGTTGGTAGAATCATTTGCATTAGGATGTTTATATGTTAGTTGCATCATGGCATGTAGTTGCATGTTAGAAAAATTTTGCGAAACCGTCTACTTGGGAAGCTTGACTAGTGTATATAGGCCCTAGTAGATGCTTTTTATTCTTAAGACTTTGCTTGTTAGAATACTTGTAAAACACCCTAGGATGTGTCCTGCTAGTATCCTTTGACCCATGGATTAAGGCCTAGTCAAGAGTACCTTGTGGTGTGATAACTCCTTGGCTACCGTTTATTCCAAGGTGACCCTTGAAACCATGCATCCATCCATCGTCCATGTTCTACCACATTTTTGTCATCAAAGGGAATGGGCACAAAAAGAAATCAATTTGAGTTCAATGAAATGAAAAGTGAAAGAAAGTTTGCAAAAATGCATCAAATGAAAAGAATAGCAAAAATAGAACTCCTAAGCTTCAAATACAAGGCACCCTCGTTACTAATTGGGGTGACTTTGAAAATGTTCAAAAGAAAATGCAAAAAGTTGAAAGTTGTCAAGTATTGAAATGCCAAAAAATCAAAAGAAATGGCAAGAAAGTGTTCTCAAATGTTATACGCCACAAGAAATTGGGGGGAAAAACAACAATGAAAGCAAACTCCCAAAATGAAACTCAAATACTATCAATCCCTTTTCCATCTTATCCATTTTTGTGCATGGTAGAGAGGGGACGACCCTTCTTCTTGTCTAGGCAAGAGGGGGAATTCCGCGATCCTCCAGTGTTTCTAACACCATAGGGAGTCTACTCTTGACAAAAGCATTTAACGATTGAGGACAAAGGTACCCTAGCTTGACACAACTTGGAGGTGATTTATTGGTATCCTTCTAGGCTTAGTAGTTTGAACAAATTGCATCTATGAAGGATTGTGTACCCTTGAATTGCTTCCCTTGTAGATAATTTCCGCAACTTAGATGAGGAAAGTGGCTATTCTTTTGTAGATGCATCCATTATTTGATTTTGTGTGCTTAATGATTGGATGTGTTGCCATTTTGGCAAGACCCACCTTGCCTTACAAGAAGGCATCCTACCTCGTGGTTGTCTTGTTGTGAGTTGAAGGGGCGGAGTGAGACCCGCTAATTGTCTCATATCGGCTATGTTATTAGGTTAGTTTAAATAAAGGTCTAGTTTTAGTCACCTCTTTACTCGGGGCGAGTAAAGGTTCGGTTTGGGGATATTTGATGTGACCATAATTAGCGCACATTTAGTCCCCTAATTGAGCCTATTTTGCATACTATTATAGCATTTCATGGCCATTTTATCCGTCAAAACCTTCCTATTTGCTTTTCTATCGCATTTCATATGTTTTGTAGAAAAGGAGATAATAAGGCGGAAATTCCCGTCTTTCGTGCATATTTGGAAGCTTATTGATGATATTAGATGGACTAGTATGAAGAGGAGGCAAGAATGATGACCAATGATGTAGGAATAAAGAGTATAAAGAAGGGTCATAAGGTTTAAAGCAAGGAGGAAAAGCAAGGAAGCCATTCATGAAGAAAATTGCTCGGAACGCGAACCAAGGGTTTCTCCTTTGGCTTTGAAAATATGCTAGATGGAACGGCGTCGAAAAAATAAGCGATCTAGGCTTTTGAATCACTCCAATAGGAGTCCGGATGAGAAAATGACGTCCGTTTTACAATCCGAGCTCAAACAAAGAAGTCAGCAAAGAATCCGCGCGTCTTACGCTGAAGACGCTCGTCCCCTGCTACAATCCGCTCGGATTGCTCCCAATCCGCTCGGATTCCCTTGGTACAATCCGAGCGTCCCTCCTTGGAATCCGCTCGGATTCCCCCTCAACAATCCGAGCGTCCCTCTCCTGAATCCGCTCGGATTGCACCGCCCAAATCCGGCCGTCCCGACTCTAATCCGCCCGGATTCCTTTACAGCATAATTTCGTCCTTCAAGCTTCAATGAAAGACTCCCTTCCTTCGAAAAATACCGGAGTCTCCTTGCTCAAACTTAAAAAGTGTAATTACTAGTTTAGCCCTTAGTTAACCCTAATGCATCCACCTAATTTCCACTATAAATACCCCATCTTTGTAATTAATCAAGCATGTTGTTTTTAGGTAGAAAATCCTTCTTTAGATTAGATTAGGAGTAGATTAGAATAGATTACTCTTTAATATTTCCACAAATTACACATTAATCTCTCCTTAATTATTGTTCAAGTTTATTATTCAAGTTTATTATTGGGTAATTGAAGATTATTGGGTTATTATTGGAGGATTGACAACCCTTCCAATCAATCATCAAGTTTCTTCTTTTATTCTTGCATTATTATTTGGAATCTCCATAGGTATAATCCTCTTAATCCTTGTTTTAATTATTGTAAATCTTTCTTACTTGTTCATCATGTTTTACCTTGTTAATATGATTGACAACGTTGTTAACATGCTAAACTTGATAATGAGTGAGTAGTCTCTTAGCTAGGATTAGTGGGTAATTAGGGGAAACCAACATGGGATTGATTCATGCTTAATCTAATATGTTTTCATAATTAAATTGCTTGCTTGTTGTGATGTCAACTTTATGCACATGTTATGTTTGATGAAATGCTAAGCCTATGAATCCTTGCATTTTTACCATCTATTATCTACTCAACTTGACTCGTAAGATATAAACCAACTCGAGTCTTGTTAGACCATGCATAGAAGTTGATTAGGAGGAAAGTAAGTCGACTTGTAGGTGTTGTACAATCTAATCGATTCGGACCCAACTCTTCCTAAGAACCGTAAGATATAACCCAACTCGGTTTCTCCACAACATTAATTGCTTGCAACTTTATGAACATGTTTGTATGATCAACACCATGAATCCCCCATGACCCCATGATATCCTAGCACTTTTAATCATTTGTTTACATCCTTCTTTTATTGCTTGTTTTATCTTATTGTTTGCATTAGTCTAGACACAACTACAAACCCAAACAAATCGTGACACTAGCATAAATTAAGATAGATAGACTTAGAACCCAAAGCACACCGTCCCATGGATCGACCTCGACTTACCACTAGCTAGTTGTATGTTGAGTATTATAAATGTGTTTGATTGGATGAGTGACGACATCGTTCCACATCAAAATGGCGCCGTTGTTTTAGGACGGTGCTATGTGATTAAGTTCTTACTTGTTTGTCTATTTTAATTGTGCTTTCACCTTGAGGAACTTGTTCCTCAAGGATTGTTCTTACCATTTTTGTGTAGTTTCCATGCTTGTAGTTATCTCCTTGTCTTAGTTATGATGACTCAAGACTTGACATATGGAGTATGTGGTGGATCTTTTGAGTATGACTATGGGTATGGGGAGTTTGAGGAGCAAGTCAACACAAACCTACCTTACTATTTGTACAACGAAAATCCTAACCACTACCCCAATTTTTCTCACCAAAATTACCACACCCAATATCAACAACAACCACCCACTCAATACCCGTTTCACAATGAACTTCAATTGCCACAATACAACCATTTTCACACCCACCCACAACAAAGAAATGAACCCATTCAAAACATGATCCTCCAAATGATGGGAGACCAACAAAACTTCTTCAAACAAATGCTAGAAGAGAGCCGAAAAGAAGAAGATGTTCTTAAAAACATCGCTATCCAAAGAAAGGAATTGGGGATTCAAATTGCCCAATTAAAAGAATTCCAAGCAACCCCTCACCACCGCTCTTTGGATATTGAGCATAAATGCGAGTTTGAAGTAGTGACATTTGACATGGAAGATGGAAAGTGGGAGGAGCCAAGTTCCTTGAGCTCTTGTGACTATGAGAGTGTTGTGTTTGATGAAGAAGACATGAGGTTGACCAAACCAAATGTTCTTAACCTTTGCGAGTATGAAGGTGTGTCCTTTGATGTGAACGGTGGGGTGTTGAAAAAAGAGTTAGATGAAGCCCCCATTCATGATTTACGTGAAGATAGCAACAATGATGATGAACCTATAGGAGAGATTCACAATATCACCTTACTTGAGGAGCCTATCCTTGAGACATTTGAGATACCTTATCATGAAGAAGAACGTCCTTCCTTTATCCTTCATGAAGACCACTTGGCACCTATCATGGAGCCAATGATCATTGAAGAGGATATCTTAGATCTTCTTCAAAAAGCCAAAGTGTCTTACAAGAGTTATTTGGTGAAAAAGCTCAAAGAGAAAATTGCTCGTGAGGCTACTTGTGAAGATTTGGCACCCATAATCTCAACTCCTATGGTATCCGATCATCAAAGTCATGAAGACTCTCCTTCCACCTTGGAAGGATTGAAGAATCAAAATGCTATCATCATCACCAAAATTGAAGGAGAAGTTGGTAAGTGGAAGTCCACGGATGGAAATGAACCACACTTCATGCTTAATCTTAACAAGAATCATGGATGTATTTACTTGAAGCATCGGGAAAGCTCTAGTGCCAAGGACAAGGTGAAAGAAAGGATATATGACAAACTTCCTTGGCCAAATTTCATCTTCAAGTGGAGCAACCCATACTTATGCTTGTTTGGAGCTTGCTCACAAGCTTTTGATCTTCTACTAAGAGCCTTGAGCTCTATGGACAAGAATTTCTACAATTTGAACTAGTTTGGTGGAGTCCTACCTCAAACCACCATTTGTAAGATATTTCTTGAACCCTTTTATTTTGTATAATATTGTACATTTTATTTTTGCATTTAATTTCTTGCATGAGAGAGAAGAGAGAGAGTCATCTTACATGTTTCCTAAACAAATTTCGAAAAAGGATAAGGAAAAAGAGAAAATCAGTGAAAAAGGGGTCTATCATTTCACGACAGAAGAAAGAGGAGGAAAAATGAAGCAGAGACGCTCGGATCCAAGCAAATCCGCCCGCCCAGGGCCCGCGGAAAAGAAAAGCTGAAACTGAGGAAGAATCCGAGCGGATTCAAAGAAATCCGCCCGTCCGATATAATCCGTCCGTCCTCTTCACGGGACGCCCGTCCCGAATGTCGCCCAAAAGCAAGATTTTAATCTGCGCCAAAATCCGTGCGGATTATCAAGAATCCGCCCGTCCTGATCAAGACGTCCGTCCCGTACGAAATCCGCCCGTCTTGTCCCTGCTTCTCAACCAACAGATTTCTGTTCTATAATCCGTGCGGATTCTACAAAAGACGCCCGTCTTCCCCATCGAGAATCCGCCCGTCCCGACTGCAATCCGCTCGGATTGTACTGTTCATGCGAGAAAAACGGGTTAGGTCCAACCCTATCCGTTCGGATTTCCCTCTTCTTCTATATAAACACCCCCCTTTCTCCCTCATTTCCTCATCTTATCAAACCCTAAAACACTCTCATCAATCCTCGAAATCACCTTCATATCCTCAAAAACACCCACATCACCCCATCACCAACATGAGTTCAAAGGGAAAGGCCAAGAAATTGTTTGATTCGATCGGAAAGTAGCGCAAGGGATCATCCTCTTCAACACCACGAGATGTGATAATGAGGGGAGGTATTGAACAACTCAACAACTTCCAAGAAGTGGTCTTCCTATCCGACAACCACCGCGAAAAATTCGTCGAGCTTCTAGGTAAGAAATACGAACCTACTCAATTTGTTGACACTAGGGTGTTGGAAATCCTTAAGATAAGGTACCCTACCGAGATGTTCTTCAATGGCCTTGGCATTGGGGACCTTTTCCATGCTCATGAAGAGACTTACCTTAGTCTCACCCTTGACTTCTTGAGTAGCCTTCGCATTATAGCGGATGCCCGCAACAATTTAGGCATGGAGTTTAGGTTATGCAACCGAGACCATGTTCTTTCTCTTGAGGAATTTGCCTATGTTTTTGGTCTTCAAGTACCCACCGCCTATACCGAAAAGCCCGATAATTTTAATGTGGATTTTCTTTGGAAAGCTATCTCCGGGAGGGACTTTACCAATATAAAGCGTTGCTATACATTTGCTATCCAACATCCGGTGATTCGATTCACCGAACGCTTTGTAGCCGGGTGCATCAATGGAAGGTACGAGCAAGATCGGTGTACTCTCATCGACTTAACTTTTCTTGAGTCTTATTTGAATGTTCGAGCGGTGAGGCGTTATAACTTCAATACGCCACTTGAGATACTCACTAGGTTCCATGACTTTGCTCAAGGGACGTCTCAACTTAAGACCTTCGTGATGGGAGGTCTAATTACAATTTTGGCTAAACACCTTTGTCCCGGGTTCAATGCCCGAGGGGCCTATATTCCTCTTGAAGGGAGGACTTTGATTGATGAGCACACCATCTTCTATAGTCACCGATGGTGCAACTACACTCAAGATGGGAGTGTGGAATGGTACACCAAGGGTTGCACTTCGATGATCCTTGAAGGATGGAAGATACCGGGCATTGACCCAAGATTGAGTCCATACTCTCCTCCACCAAGTTACCTCCTTGATATCCAAATTCTTGAAAATCCCCCTCAAAGGGAAGAGCCACACCGTCAACCACCTCGTGGAGGGCCGGGCATACAAATGCGCCCACCTTCCTACGTCCCTATCCCACCTTACCCTATTCCGCATACCCCTTTCCAACCGGCAATCCCCAATACCCCGGGTATTAATGATTTGATGGCACTCATGAATAGAGTGGACCTTGGGGTGCATAAAGGGAGGGAAGACAACTACTTAGCCCTCTACCCCCAATACTATAACATGGCTCAACAAGGGTATATTGACCCCAATGGTCCTAAGCCCTCTTGGGCACAACCGGAGCTCTTGTTCCCAAATTATGGGGACCAAACTTGGAGTCGCGGCGATGGAGGGCATTCTAGCCAAGGTGGAGGGTACTCGGGTCAAGGAGGAGATTTTGACCAAGGAGGATATTGGGGCCAAGCACCGGGACATGATCAAGCCGGAAGCTCTCATGGTTATGGCTACGACCAAGATGAGGATGACGAGTGAAAGAGGCCTAATTCACCACTTCCATTTGTATGATACCCATCTCTCCCTCTCTCTTTTATATTTACATTGCATTTAGTATAGCATTTAGCTTGCATGTGTATTATATTTCATATTGCATTTGCATTAGTTAGTCCATTTACATTAGTTTGCATTGTAATATATTTCACATGATTCATATAGATAATTGCATGTAGACTAGAATTCATGCATAGTCACTAATGAACAATCCTATTCTTTTCTACACTAGAAATAGTGTTTAAATCGGTTTGGGGAGGTTTGATCATAGGTGACTTAAGCATTTATCATGCATCATATAGTATAGTTTAGATTGCATTCGCTTGTTATATATGTCATATAGAATTGCATTTAGTTAGAGCATGCATTCATTCATATCATATCATTGCATTTGTACTTTATTTCAAAAAATCAAAAAATTCAAAAACATGTTTTCCTTTTTATCCCCACTCATACATGTACATTGAGGACAATGTCCAAAATAAAGTGGGGGATGGGAATTTATATTCCAAAAATGCATAAAAATTGAAAAATTTCGAAAAATCACAAAAATATGTCTTTTAATTTCATTAAAACACAAACCATAAAAATTTGAAAAAATTGAAAAAATCAAAAACATGTTCATTTCCTTTGTAGTATAGGTTTGTATATATTGTTTTGTATATATTGTGTTTGTCCATCCTTTTTCACATTGATTGACTACGCCACATCCGAGACATGAGGATATTGAAGACCGCATGGTATGATCTTTCCAATCTCCTTTTTCCTCTTTATGTTAATGACTATGTGGCTTTATTTTGATTGATGTGGTATAAACAATGTGAACTTAGGACTTGGATTTAGATTATATGTCATATTAGTTGGTAGAATCATTTGCATTAGGATGTTTATATGTTAGTTGCATCATGGCATGTAGTTGCATGTTAGAAAAATTTTGCGAAACCGTCTACTTGGGAAGCTTGACTAGTGTATATAGGCCCTAGTAGATGCTTTTTATTCTTAAGACTTTGCTTGTTAGAATACTTGTAAAACACCCTAGGATGTGTCCTGCTAGTATCCTTTGACCCATGGATTAAGGCCTAGTCAAGAGTACCTTGTGGTGTGATAACTCCTTGGCTACCGTTTATTCCAAGGTGACCCTTGAAACCATGCATCCATCCATCGTCCATGTTCTACCACATTTTTGTCATCAAAGGGAATGGGCACAAAAAGAAATCAATTTGAGTTCAATGAAATGAAAAGTGAAAGAAAGTTTGCAAAAATGCATCAAATGAAAAGAATAGCAAAAATAGAACTCCTAAGCTTCAAATACAAGGCACCCTCGTTACTAATTGGGGTGACTTTGAAAATGTTCAAAAGAAAATGCAAAAAGTTGAAAGTTGTCAAGTATTGAAATGCCAAAAAATCAAAAGAAATGGCAAGAAAGTGTTCTCAAATGTTATACGCCACAAGAAATTGGGGGGAAAAACAACAATGAAAGCAAACTCCCAAAATGAAACTCAAATACTATCAATCCCTTTTCCATCTTATCCATTTTTGTGCATGGTAGAGAGGGGACGACCCTTCTTCTTGTCTAGGCAAGAGGGGGAATTCCGCGATCCTCCAGTGTTTCTAACACCATAGGGAGTCTACTCTTGACAAAAGCATTTAACGATTGAGGACAAAGGTACCCTAGCTTGACACAACTTGGAGGTGATTTATTGGTATCCTTCTAGGCTTAGTAGTTTGAACAAATTGCATCTATGAAGGATTGTGTACCCTTGAATTGCTTCCCTTGTAGATAATTTCCGCAACTTAGATGAGGAAAGTGGCTATTCTTTTGTAGATGCATCCATTATTTGATTTTGTGTGCTTAATGATTGGATGTGTTGCCATTTTGGCAAGACCCACCTTGCCTTACAAGAAGGCATCCTACCTCGTGGTTGTCTTGTTGTGAGTTGAAGGGGCGGAGTGAGACCCGCTAATTGTCTCATATCGGCTATGTTATTAGGTTAGTTTAAATAAAGGTCTAGTTTTAGTCACCTCTTTACTCGGGGCGAGTAAAGGTTCGGTTTGGGGATATTTGATGTGACCATAATTAGCGCACATTTAGTCCCCTAATTGAGCCTATTTTGCATACTATTATAGCATTTCATGGCCATTTTATCCGTCAAAACCTTCCTATTTGCTTTTCTATCGCATTTCATATGTTTTGTAGAAAAGGAGATAATAAGGCGGAAATTCCCGTCTTTCGTGCATATTTGGAAGCTTATTGATGATATTAGATGGACTAGTATGAAGAGGAGGCAAGAATGATGACCAATGATGTAGGAATAAAGAGTATAAAGAAGGGTCATAAGGTTTAAAGCAAGGAGGAAAAGCAAGGAAGCCATTCATGAAGAAAATTGCTCGGAACGCGAACCAAGGGTTTCTCCTTTGGCTTTGAAAATATGCTAGATGGAACGGCGTCGAAAAAATAAGCGATCTAGGCTTTTGAATCACTCCAATAGGAGTCTGGATGAGAAAATGACGTCCGTTTTACAATCCGAGCTCAAACAAAGAAGTCAGTCACGACAATCCGCGCGTCTTACGCTGAAGACGCTCGTCCCCTGCTACAATCCGCTCGGATTGCTCCCAATCCGCTCGGATTCCCTTGGTACAATCCGAGCGTCCCTCCTTGGAATCCGCTCGGATTCCCCCTCAACAATCCGAGCGTCCCTCTCCTGAATCCGCTCGGATTGCACCGGCCAAATCCGGCCGTCCCGACTCTAATCCGCCCGGATTCCTTTACAAAGATAATTTCGTCCTTCAAGCTTCAATGAAAGACTCCCTTCCTTCGAAAAATACCGGAGTCTCCTTGCTCAAACTTAAAAAGTGTAATTACTAGTTTAGCCCTTAGTTAACCCTAATGCATCCACCTAATTTCCACTATAAATACCCCATCTTTGTAATTAATCAAGCATGTTGTTTTTAGGTAGAAAATCCTTCTTTAGATTAGATTAGGAGTAGATTAGAATAGATTACTCTTTAATATTTCCACAAATTACACATTAATCTCTCCTTAATTATTGTTCAAGTTTATTATTCAAGTTTATTATTGGGTAATTGAAGATTATTGGGTTATTATTGGAGGATTGACAACCCTTCCAATCAATCATCAAGTTTCTTCTTTTATTCTTGCATTATTATTTGGAATCTCCATAGGTATAATCCTCTTAATCCTTGTTTTAATTATTGTAAATCTTTCTTACTTGTTCATCATGTTTTACCTTGTTAATATGATTGACAACGTTGTTAACATGCTAAACTTGATAATGAGTGAGTAGTCTCTTAGCTAGGATTAGTGGGTAATTAGGGAAACCAACATGGGATTGATTCATGCTTAATCTAATATGTTTTCATAATTAAATTGCTTGCTTGTTGTGATGTCAACTTTATGCACATGTTATGTTTGATGAAATGCTAAGCCTATGAATCCTTGCATTTTTACCATCTATTATCTACTCAACTTGACTCGTAAGATATAAACCAACTCGAGTCTTGTTAGACCATGCATAGAAGTTGATTAGGAGGAAAGTAAGTCGACTTGTAGGTGTTGTACAATCTAATCGATTCGGCTCCGGGACCCAACTCTTCCTAAGAACCGTAAGATATAACCCAACTCGGTTTCTCCACAACATTAATTGCTTGCAACTTTATGAACATGTTTGTATGATCAACACCATGAATCCCCCATGACCCCATGATATCCTAGCACTTTTAATCATTTGTTTACATCCTTCTTTTATTGCTTGTTTTATCTTATTGTTTGCATTAGTCTAGACACAACTACAAACCCAAACAAATCGTGACACTAGCATAAATTAAGATAGATAGACTTAGAACCCAAAGCACACCGTCCCATGGATCGACCTCGACTTACCACTAGCTAGTTGTATGTTGAGTATTATAAATGTGTTTGATTGGATGAGTGACGACATCGTTCCACATCATGCACACTTTGGATCGGGTTGCTTATGCTCCAAAGTTGAGACGGAATCTAATTTCGCTTAGTCAATTAGACTCTCAAGGTTATGGGTTCAAAGCTTATGGGGGACTGGTGAAGGTGACTAAGGGTTCAATGGTCCTTATGAAGGGGGAGTTGCATCGTGGGTTATACCGTCTGAAGAGCTCACATGTTGGCTGGAAAAACGAAAGGCGTCGACATGTTAGTTTCCAAGTTGCAGACGGGGGCAAGGGTGGTAAGAGTGAGGAGGAGAGACTCCTCTCCAAATTCAAGTGATGCTGCTAAGTTGTACGGCTGTACACGGTGCATTGGCCGTGGTTGTGAGTTAGGGTGAGGATACTAACTCGGGTGTGCAATTGGTAAGTACGGAAGGTCAATGGTTAATTCCTCGGTTACCCTTGGGCTGGAGGGGGAGATTTGTTGGGTTGTGACCCAATCTTTGTGTCCAGCCCAAATTGTAAAAGTTCTCATTAGAACTTTGTCTTACGGAAATAAAAACGTAAGGTGCTTGTTTTGTTTAAGTGGGCTTGGCCCTACATTGGTGTAGGTTAGAAGCCACTTAATTGGCTGGTAGTTTAGATAAAAAGGATGAATTCCTTCTTTGGCAGAGCGCACACGAAAATAAGTGTACACAGCACACACAAAATATACACTTGCAACCCAAGATGTGTGAGTCTAGTGGAATTCCAGGGTGACCTCAAAGCCTCCTAAGGAGAAATTGCGAGGTCCTGGGTTCGATTCCCTAGATGAACACTTTCCTGGGGACCTGACGCCCGGAGAGGGAATATTCCCCGCGGGAAAGAACTCACATGGTACAGGCGCCTAGCAGGGTGGGGTCCTGTATCCGGGGAGGATCCAACCTCCTCGTCATCAAAAAAAAAAAAAAAAAAAAAATATACACTTGCAGGTTGATTTGAGCGTGCACTCAATTGGTGCCATATTTTCTAACAAGAAACGGGTCTGTTTTCTTGGATCTTCTTACACACGGTTTGACACAAGACGGTGCTTGTCTTGGGCTAGTGTGTGGTTGGGTGGCAGGAGCAAGGTGATTTTGTGGTCGAGATTCTTATCTCGGGTTCAGTTAATCGAGGTCAGTATAGTTCTTTGTATACGGTCTTGTATACGGATTTACACATTATTTAGGTGGTTTAATCTAGACCATCTTACTAGTCAGTTGGTGGAATTTGTCAATTGTTCTAGGGTTTAAATTTGGTTTTTCCTAAATCATTGTGGTTCCGAATTGGTGTATTATTCGGGACGGCGGACTGTAGTGGTACTATTATTATAGTGGATTACTCGATTGGCTGTAAGTTTTACCTCCGAATTTGGAGGGTTTTGCCCTGGGTATTTACCCTATTTTTCTGTCTCGTCTTATTGTTGTTTACAGTTATCTACTTTTGGTTTTATATTGTCGATTGTGCTTCCGTTGCGTGTGGGTAATTTGGCGTAAATTTCCCAACAAGTGGTATCAGAGCCCAAGGTTGAACTCGAGCTAGACACAGAGATTCATCGGGCCAAGACTTGAAGGTAGACGTACACAATAAGACGTGGAACTCCTATAGCTCGAGGGAGAGCTAATATGTTCGCGAGAAGCGACATGGTTTCACGGCGTTGAGACGGCAGGCCGTCCAAGAGGAGATCGTCAGCGACCCGGCGATGTGGTATATTGGATGCAGAGGAGTTTGGTACGCAAGTGTAGCACAAGCCCCGTGAGACACATGTAGTGTCGTTTAAGGGGAGGTTATCAAGACTTGGTGATGCGAGTGTCTAGAGGTTGGGGTTGTATGGTATGGGAAATTCTCCGTAGAGGTCAAGGTCCGAGTCAAGATGATGGTCCTTGGTTTGAGGGTAGGATTGTTAGGGTGCAAACTCATGTCCCACATCGGTAGAATAAAGATGGAAGCTCATCTTTATAAGTGTCTACAAAATATAATAGTATGAGGCCTTTTTGGAAGGAGCCCAAGAGTAAATCCGTGAGGGGCTTGGCCCAAAGCGGACAATATCGTACTATTATGAGTTGTGGACACCGGTGCAGCAGAGGCCCAACAACACGAGGTATTCACGCTTCCGCACAACAAAGAATAACCTACATTTGGTTTATCTAACTCAAACCAAATAATTTTTTTAATTATTAACTGATTACATATTTTAACCTAAAACAACCATAAACATCTTAGGTTAAGGCCCTGTTCTTTTGGACTTAAAGTCACTTAATATAAGTTCACTTCAGATCCTATAAGTTGATTGATTCGATTCGATCCTATAAGTTCGATTCGATTCTATAAGTTGATTCGATTCGAGATCCTATAAGTTGATTCGATTCGATCTTATAAGTTCGATTCGAATCCTATAAGTTGATTGATTGATTCGAATACTATAAGTTGATTCGAGATCCTATACCTCACTTAATTTAAGTTCGATTCGAGATCCTATAAGTTGATTCGATTGATTCGATCCTATAAGTTGATTCGATTCGAGATCCAATAAGTTGATTCGATCCTATAAGTTAAGTTCGATTCGATTCGAATCCTATAAGTTGAATTCGATTCGGATCAGATAAGTTTCATCCAAAAAAATGGCGCAAACCACCCAAAAGCATCTTCAAATAGAAAATTTTCTTACATTCCCAAGAACAACATTTAAGAACTTCAAATTTTCTGAACTTTATTTTATTTGATTTTCTTTATGCAAAAATTAAAGTAAAAGTCTTCAATGATAATCATAGTCAGTGCTACCGCCGTTTTGTCTTATGTTCTTTGATCTCATTGTTAGATCTTAAACTTTGTTTTTTCAGTTCATTTGTGATTAGAACATCACTTTGAAAACGGAGTACTTTCGAGTCTTAAGCACAATCAGGGGTTTATGTAGTCGGAATAGGTTACTTAAACAAACCAATAAGATAAATATTTAACATAGGTCTGTAGTGTATGTACCGAACCAATTCAAAATCATTGTATTGCTTGTTGTTCTTAATTTGCATCTTATTTCAGCTGCAATCTCTATTTTAGTCTAACCTTCACAATTTTATTACAAGTAACAAAAATTGTCAATTCTGTATTGTTGTCTTACTGCAAAATCGAACAAGCCACAGTCTGTTAAACTGTTATCTCAAATCTGTTGGTTCACTTGGTTGTTCTTGTTTAAGACGAACACTCTGCAGTCAATATGTGAAATCTTGTAGAAGAAGTAGCAGCATGAGAAAATTGAATAATGCAAGCACAGATCAACAAGTGTACAGGTTTATATAAATATATAAATTATACAGAGTAAAACGGTATGGCACAAATTATACAAAATAGAAGAAAATAACTCATTGTAAATATTCTATATAGAGATTATGGTTATTACATAACCCAAAATCCTAGCTATATAATTCCCATTTCACTTATTCTCCTATTTCCTTCAACGAACAATAACCCAAGTTAAATACATGATCCAACTTCATTTGACCAATCTGGAATCTGGAATGAATTATCGGTTTGTAGAAGCAATTTGTCGGGTCATTCCACTTAATGAGACGGGTCTGGGTTGAACTTGACCGATTCCTTCCAAATAAGCTCTTTGACAATCTCTTCGGTCAAGGATGACTGCTCGAAATCTACAAGGAAAGGTGTCGGGCAGGCAGGCTCATCGTTGATGTCATGGAGAGAAGATAAGTACGGGTGGCAAAGAGCCTCGTCCACTGTAAATTGAGTTTCATTTCATACAAAGAGGATTAATCAACAGACGAATGCATAATCCAAGTAAACCAGTGAACGTATTTCGTACCTGTTATACGTTTGTTGGGATCAAAGAGTAGCATTTTTTCAAGTAAATCAGTGGCATCTGGGGTCATGTTAGGAAACCTTGCCGAGAATTGCTGCTTCGGGTACTTTGGGAGTTGTTTGACATACCTCCTGGCATGGTTACTTCTCAGGAATCCTAAGCTGGTTTCATCTGGTGAACCTATTAGCTTTTGTACCCAACATAAAATCTATGTCAGACTCTTTACCGAAACAAGTTCAATACAAATTCCCAAACCAGACCGTCTCACACACACTATTTTACGGTTTTACCCAATAATTCGTACCTCAGTGATTAGCCTGAGCTGGTGAACATAATCTTTGCCCGGGAAGAGGGGTTCTCTTGTCATCATTTCACCAAAAATGCATCCAACGGACCAAACATCGATAGCAGCAGTGTATTCAGAGCAGTTCAGGAGCAATTCAGGGGCTCGATACCAGCGAGTTACAACATATTCAGTCATGAAATCGGTTTCAGTGGTGGTACGAGCCAAGCCAAAGTCACCAATCTTGAGGTCACAGTTTGCATTTAGCAGCAAATTGCTAGGCTTTAGATCACGGTGCAAGACCTTTGCCGAGTGCACATACTTTAGTCCCCGTAAAAGCTGATATAAGAAGTACTGCAAGATTCAAAACATATCATTTTCAAAAGAGTCTCTTAAAAATGGTCTCAAGTTAAAAGGGCATATAGTCGCATGGATGAGAAATGACAAACCTGACAATGGTCATCAGTTAAAGGTTGATTAGAGCGGATTATCTGATGAAGATCAGTGTCCATCAATTCATAAACGATGTATACATCATTGAAAGCTTCCTTCTTTGGTGGTCTTATGATATCCTTAATGGCAATAATCTGCAATAAAAACCAAGAATAACTGAAGGAATTCTGATATGAATACAATCACTCCAAGAGTCATCTGGACAGCCGAAAGTGCAACGACTGCAAAACAAACAAGAAGAATGCAGAAAAAGGCCGCAGTTATTATATGAAGAAATGAGGCTCACATTTTCATGGTTCATATGGCGAAGAAGTTTGATCTCCCTCAGTGTCCTTTTTGCATCAACGATATTGTCGAATGCATTGCCAATTTTCTTGATAGCTACCTCCTGGTGTGTCTCAGAGTTTACAGCAGCACTGAGTATACAAATTAACACCATTATTCCTTGTTAACAATTTTGATCAAAATGTGCTTAGAAGATACTCCGTATAAAAAAGGTCAACAATGTTGGGACGAAGGCAGTACTAGCAAAATAGAACCGGAGTCGAGAAAGCAACTAAAAATTCCCAGATCAATACACTGTTACAACAGCCTGACACCCAAATCGACTCTAATCGAACTAAACTTGAACCAATACTACAAGATGCAAAAAATCGACTCTAATCGACCTTATAATTGATTTGGCCTTAACCTTGAGATGTCCCAAATTTATGGAACCTCAAATATTTCATATATTCATAGGAAAGTAAGTGAGTGAATTTTAATTTAACATAAATAGTCAATGTTTCTTCACACAGATATGTCAATATTACTTACGAGTAGTTTAATAACCCAGACGTACTGATCTAAAATAAAATGTAATTCGAATTTAACTCAATCTATACTTAATATAAACTAAAATGATTTGTCTAAACTTGGATTAAAACAAGTCTGAAATAAATCTAAATGAACCCAGTTCAAAATGATCTGTTGTAAACCTTATGTGATACGTGTTAGGCAGGTCTAAAAAAAACAAGGTTTTCAATAGACCAAGTGAAACTGACATAACTCAAATGACTCGACCTCCACTCAAACATAGTATACAAGTTGACCTACAACCCAAATTAAACCGACCTGAATGTCTATTGCTGTATACTTATATAACATTCATGTTAGTTTGTAACTGAACGGTCCAATAAACAAAATGTAAGGCAGCCTACTGAATGAAAAAACAAACTCACTAAACAGTGTAAATAAACAATACTACAGTTAAGAGTCGAGACCGTCTTACTCGACAATTGTCTTAGTTTATAAATTTTCAATTTTTTCATTGTGCATGGCACAAGCACCCTACTAGTCCCTAGCTCCGCCACTGAATGTTATGGATATCTTTCCAATATGGCCTTGTTGCCTTGTGGGTTAGATTGAGTCGGGTAAATTTTGACAGGTCTATAAGTAAACACCTCGCAACCAAAAAGAAAGAAAGAAAGAAAGAAATAGGAGGAAATACCAGACGAGGCCAGAAGCACCGCGACCAATGGGGCGAATAGGAGGGGCATATTTGGAAGAAACCTCAAATAAACTGCCGTGCACATTGTATTGCACGTACCTTCCTCCATGTGTTAACACTCCTTTTATTTTCTCTCCATCTCCCGTTGAATGCAATGCCTCAAAACAATCCATTTTTTTTGGCCTCTTTTTTTGTATGCAATGAATCTTTTTAAATGTTTGATTTTGTTAGATTGATAATATGGGTTTGTCAAGTATCTAAAGAGTTAATAATATGGGAAGTTGTTTTTTTCTTTTGATATTTGGTTGTGAAAACTGTGATTTTTGCAACTAGAAAATAATAAAGGAAACACAGGTTAAGCGCCTCTTTGCCCTTTTAAATTTTCTCATTTTGAGAAGCAAAATTTAGAAACAAAGAGCTGTCTTCTTTTTTGGAATTTCCGTGAACTCAAAATCGACTGCTTTTCACGGGCTTTTGTGCCACGCGTTTAGCTTTTTTCTCTCCGTGTTACTCAAAAATCAAAATCTAGGCCTTGGTTCAAGATGATTACGCTCTTTTGCATACTAGTTTTCTGAAATAACTCGCTTTTATAATTTTTTTAAATTACTCCCCTTTAAAATGCATTTTTCTCAAAAATTGTTTCAAAACTTCAAATTAGTTGACTTATTCCATCTGTTTTTATGCTTATTATCAATTGTTATACCTTTCAAAGTATAAATTGGCTAAGCCAGAAACGTTGTAAGTGCAGAAATAAACGGAATAAGTGACTTAATTGGAGTTTGGAGTAAATTTTGACAAAAATGCATCTTATGGGAATAATTTTTAAAAAAAAAATTATAAAAGAGAGTTATTTTAGAAAACTGATAGGTAAAACAGAGTATTGTTAACTGACTCTTAAGATTAAAACAGGGTAAATACACACCACTTGCATGAATAAGACAAGTTTTTTGTTTATGTTTTTATCTATAAAAGTGGTACTTATTTGACTCGTCTTAAACTTAAAAAGGATATTATCCATCTTAAATGAGAATTTGGGCTAGCCTTTTAGGGGATCCTATTCTTTGAAGGGTATCAAAATTGATCATTTTGGTTGTGGAAGAACTAAGATTGGCCATAGTTAGATTAGTTGGATAGGTGCATCTACGTAGTAAGCGAGTTAATTGAATTGGGTGGCGGCCAGGTTTATTAAGATTGTGTCATTTTTGGGTTGAATCGAGTCGTTTTGGTTATTTCGTGTTTAAGTCATTTTGTTTAAGTCATTTTCGCATATGTTTTTTTTTATTTATTTAGAGATAATAAGAGCATCTCCAATGGTTTGCTTTAGGGACTTGTTTGTAATATTTATAAAATTGCAAGCAAGTAGCTTACCATTGGAGTAGGGAATAATTGATGTAGCTTTTGAGCATTGTAGCTCTACCAAGCATGTAGCTTGGTTTTAAAAAATAAAAAGTAAAGAAAAAGTAAAAATTTTCATTGGAGGAAATTTTATTGTAGGACCCATAAAGCGACAAAGTATTGTAGCCAACCATTGGAGCGGTATGTAGTTGGAGAGCCAAATAGCTTAGAAAACCGAGTTGCAAAATTAAGCTACAATGCATTGTAGCTGTCCACTGGAGATGCTCTAATAAACGTTGTTTAGCATTAAACATTTGGGTTGAATTAGATGGGGTTGATGCACTTTGAGTTGCAGATCAAATTCAAGTCTTCTATTCAAGTGTGGCATGTGTATGGGCCGAGTCATTCAAAACGGTCAGATTTAGGCGTATCGATCAATTTTGATTGGGTTAATGTACGTCACATTTATAAAAATTTTCGTTATTTGTCGATCCCTTTATTTACGTTTAAATTGTTTTACTTTTTAAAATATATACTCCGTATGAAGGAATTTTTGAAAAGTATGCAATATAAAAATAGATGATGAAGAGAGTATTTGTTGTTTAGATAAATTTTGGTATACAATATTGGGAACATGTTTTTTTTTTCCATTTAAAATTAGGTCATTTTTGGGACTAGTTTAAAATGGGTTATATAGGTCTGATTGGGTCAATTGCATGTCAAATAGTTTTGCGCCGGGTAATTTTGATCTATTCAATTTGATGTGAATTTAGGTATTGGATCGTATGTGACTATGTGAATCATGCAATTTTAGGGTCAATTATAATTCATGAGTTGCCTGATTATTTAGATTGGATCAAATGTTACGAACACATTGAAGCATATTGTTTCATAATCAAGAACAAGAGTTAGCTACCAACAAATATCTCTATTTTCTCTCACCCCTTTTTTTCTCTAAAAACCCTAGTCTCCAACAATCAGTTTCGGGGCTTCCATCGACTATTAATCGATGGTAAGCCCCATAAAAGTTTTATTTATCAATTATTAGTATGAAAATTTATGAATTCATTAATAAAAGTCTCCCTTTTGGTGAGATCCGTTTGTCTGTCTCCAATTTCGGAGTTTTTTTTGTCCTTTATATTATTTTAGGTTTTGTTTTATTGGAAATATAGATAAGAGCGATTTGTTGATGATTTGTCATACGACTCTACAATTGATACGCGTTATTCGCCGACGATCTATGGTGCCGATAAAAGGTAAATTTTCTCCATCAATGAATCAAACGAAGGATCCCTTTAAAAGCTACATGAAGAGAGCGTCTGAAGGACGAAGGCAAATTGTCATATCATGTTTTGAGATCCCTAGTTTTACGAGAGGAATTTGTCCTTTGACTTCTATTAGATTTGTTGTTTTCGATTATACCCATATCTTGTAAGTGCCGTTTGGCGATTTATTAATGAATTGATATTTTCCTCAAAAAAAAAAAAAAAGAACAAGAGTTAGCTAGCTTAAATAATAAGATCTCTTTTATTTCAATTGTGATGTTGGCGATTCAATTTTTACCACAACGTAATAAACTCATTTGAACCAAAAAAAAATTATTGTTTCGTAATCAAAATGGCTTTCAACCTATATATGGCACAAATTGTGGTCATCCTAAGCTAAGCATTAACTTGTTCATTATTTTGCTCTTTTCTTCGTTCAAGTATTAACTCTTTTTTGTGGATAATGTTGCGACATTTTGCATGATCAACATAAGACAACATTCAATAGCCAAGTAATTAGGGTCTTTCGAGAGGATTTGGTGGTTGTAGGAGCCTAGGAGGTCACGAGACATAAGCTCTTATTCACATGCATGTCCTTTTGAAAGGCTAATTCTCAATCCAAATGTCACATTATTTTGAAAAGGTCCGACTTTTTATATACTCCCTCCGTATCACACCAAAGATAACGTAGGGAAAAATGGAGTATTTAAGAAAAAGTGAAAAAAGTAAGGGTAAAGAGGAAAAAAATAGGTGGGGCATGTAATTGTGGGTTTAATTATGGGTTGGTAGGTGGGGTATATAATGACATTTTGTGTAAATATCAAATGGGTATAAGGATAACTTGGTAATGTTGTGGACCAAATAAGGAATGTTACCTTTGGTGTGGTACGTCCGTTTATAATAAGTGTTACCTTTGGTCTGGTACGGAGGGAGTATATACCAACGAACTTGGGTTTAAGATTCCACCAATTTTAGAATAAGATGTTCTCACGAGTTGAGACGGCTTTTTTTTTTATTTTGTTTTTGGAAAAGAGCATTTGTTTATTTCTATTAATAAAAAATGTAAATTTATACAAATAGACCTTCTTAAAATGTGAAACTGTTTCACCTAATAATTTACTATTAAAATTTAGATAGATACGAGTCCTTGATTTTGTACACCTTAATGCACAAATACCAGTCAAAACTCTCCAAATGATTAGATAATCAAGTAGATAATTGGTCGGACTCACTTGGAGGTTTAGTTTTCGGTACTTGTCGTTAGGAGCACCTAGACCAAAACACAATTTATAACTCCACAAACAACTCTACAATTAGTTAAGAGGCAAGTAAAGGTTGGATCTCAAGGGACGGGAATTGAGATGAGATTTTCAATTGCAACTAGTGGTGTCTAAGGGTGTCACAATTTGGGGTTTGAAGTAGAAGATCACTAAACGAAATAGCAATAAAAGCAAACAAGCAAGATGATTAAAAAGGGGTGTAAACAATTGATAAAAGGCACTAGGGTGTCATGGGGTCATAGGGGATTCATGGGAATTGATCATACAAACATATTCTCAAATTATAAGCAAGTAATTATTGTTGTGATAGATCGAGTTGGTTTATATCTTACAATCCTAGGAAAGTTTGGGTCCCGGAGCCGAATCGATTAGATTGTACAACATCTACAAGTCGACTTAATCTTCCCTACTCAACTATATGCATGGTCTAATGAGACTCGAGTTGGTTTATGTCTTACAAGTCTCATTGAAAAGATAGGTGATGGGTAAAAAATGCAAGGATTCATAGGCTCGCATTTCATCAAACATAACATGCGCATAAGTTGAGATCACAACAAGTAAGCAAATAAACTATGAAAACATATTAATTTAAGCATGAATCATCCCCCATGTTGGTTTCCCCTAATTACCCATTAACCCTAGCTAAGGAACTACTCACTCATTATCATGTTGAATATGCTAGCAAGGTTGTCAATCACACCAACAAAGTAAAACATGATGAATAAATGAAGATAATTAACAATAATTAAAAAGGGATTAAGAGAATTATACCTACTAAAGATTCCAATAATAAAGCAAAGAATAATAGAAGTACTTGATGATTGATTGGAAAGTTGTCAATCTCCCAATAATAACCCAAATAATATTCAATTGCCCAAAATGAAAGATGAACCAAGGAGAGATTAAGGAAATGAAATTTGTATTAAAACTTGATTAAATGTTGATTACAAGATTAAAGAGAGATTTGATTGATATAAACTACACTAGAGATTGCTAAGAAGAACATGATAATCTAATTAGCCTAATGGGGTATTTATAGTAGGAATTAGTTACATAAATTAGGGTTTACTAAGGGATTAAATGACGATTAAGTCCTTGAGGAATCGCCGGTCTCAAGGGAGACTCCGGTCTCCTTTTCGCCGGTCTTAGAAAAATATGCGCATCCTTCATGAAACGTGTAGAAGACGAAATGGCTGACACACAATCCGAGCGTCCGGGGCACGGGACGGACGGATTGTGGGCGTCTTGGACGAGCGGATTCGAGGGGTGGACGGGCGGATTGTGGTGTTTCTTACGGGCGTCCAGCTGGGGAAGACGCTCGGATTGCACCTCTTGGACGGGCAGATTGTGGGCAATCCGCTCGGATTGTCTTACAACTTCTTCCTTTCTTCTTTTCTTCCTTTCCCTTCATAAAATCCTTGAGGATTTCCTCGGGGATGCAAGGATCTTTTCTCATCATTGCCCATCTACTATAGTATGTACAAAAGCCTTCTAATCTTGTCTTCTCTTTGATGCTTGGTCATTGAATTCAATCAATTTAGCTCTATTTTGCCATGAAAATGCAAGGTTTGTACTCCTTTCCTACCAAGGAAACAAAACCTCAAAGAATATGCAAAACAAAGGACTAAAGACAATAAATGACCCAAATATGCACTAAAAAGCATGGGAACAAGGCTAATCCGGGGACTAAATATGCTCTAATTATGGTCACATCAAATATCCCCAAACTGAACCTTTGCTCGTCCCGAGTAAAGAGGTGACAAAGACTATGACCGTTATTTAAACTAACCTAATAGCATAGCCGATATGAGACAATTAGCAGGTCTCACTCCGCCCCTTCAACTCACAACAAGACAACCATGAGGTAGGATGCCTTCTTGCAAGGCAAGGTGGGTCTTGCCAAAATGGCGACACATCCAAACATTAAAGCACATAAAATCAAGTAATGGATGAATCTACAAAAAAATAGCCACTTTCCTCATCTAAGTGGCGGAAATTATCTACAAGGGAAGCAATTCAAGGGTACACACTCCTTCATAGATGCAAATTCTTCAAACTACTAAACCTAGAATGATACCAATAAATCACCTCCAAATTGTGTCAAGCTAGGGTACCTTTGTCCTCAATTGTTAAATGCTTTTATCAAGAGTAGACTCCCTATGGTGTTAGAAACACTGGAGGATCGCGAAATTCCCCCTCTTACCTAGATAAGAAGAAGGGTCGTCCCCTCTCTACCATGCACAAAAATGGATACGATGGATAAAGGGATCAATAGATATTTGAGTTTCATTTTGGGAGTTTGCTTTTGTTTTTGTTTTTTCCACCAATTTCTTGTGGCATTTGACATTTGAGAACACTTTCTTTTGCCATTTCTTTTGTTTTTTGGCTTTTCAACACTTGACAACTTTTTGACTTTTTGCATTTTCTTTTGAACATTTTCAAAGTCACCCCATATGTAGTGAGGGTGCCTTATATTTGAAGCATTAAGAGTCTATTTTTGCTCCTCTTTTCATTTGATGCATTTTGCAAACTTTCTTTCACTTTTCATTTCATTGAACTCAAATCAATTTCTTTTTGTGCCCATTCCCTTTGATGACAAAAATGTGGTAGAACATGGATGATGGATGCATGCATGGTTTCAAGGGTCATCTTGGAATAAATGGTAGCCAAGGAGTTATCACACCACAAGGTACTCTTGACTAGGTCTTAATTCATGGGTCAAAGGATACTAGCATGACACATCCTATGGTGTTTTACAAGTATTCTAACAAACAAAGTTTTAATAAGAAAAAGCATCTACTAGGGCCTATATACACTTGTCAAGCTTTCCAAGTAGACGGTTTCGCAAAATTTTCTAACATGCAACTACATGCCATGATGCAACTAACATATAAACATCCTAATGCAAATGATTCTACCAACTAATATGCCATATAATCTAAATGCAAGTCCCAAATTCACATTGTTATCCGCATCAATCAAAATAAAGCCCCATAGTCATTAACATAAAGAGGAAAAAGGAGATTGGAAAGATCATACCATGCGGTCTTCAATATCCTCATGTCTCAGATGTGGCGTATTCGATCAATGTGAACAAAGATAAAACAAACACAATATATACAATAATATATACAAGTCTACACTACAAAAGAAATGAACTTGTTTTTGGATTTTCAAATTTTTCAAATTTTTTGATTTTTCGAAACTTTTTAATTTTTTTTTGGGTTTTTGAATAAAAGTTAAGTTAGAATTTCCCATCCCCACACTAATATGGGCATTGTCCTCAATGGCCAATATGATAGGAAATTATGCAAGTATGATGCATGAATTCTATACTAAATGCAAGCTATACTAATCTACACTACATGATGCATGGGTTTTTGTTTATGACAGAGAGCGTAATTTAGATTACCTCCCGTTGTGTATGCATGTACTTCCACAAACCGAGATAGACATTATTTCTAATGTCTTAAATTATGGGGTAGTTCATGCACACAAGATGCAATGCATGAAACTAAATTGTCATTTTGGATTTTCGAACGGGAACAATATAAGAACACCTCAATGGGGCCGAGGTGTTAGTCCTCATGTTGCTAGGACTCTCCAACTATGATCAAGATAAAAATAAATAAAACAAAGAAAGAAGTAGACAAACCTCAAGAGGGTAGGAGCCTCCAAAGCTTGCTAGTCCTCCACCATATCATCATTGTCATCATTTTCCTCCATAGTAGCGGACTCATCACCACTTCCCTCTTCACTTCCTTGCTCACTTCCTTCATCATCTTCATTAGCCTCTTCTTCATCATCATCTACCTCTTTATCAACACCCTCATCATCATCAACCTCATCATCGACATTCCCATCTTCACCCGGTCTTTCACCCCTAGATGTGCTTGGAAAGAAGACTTCCCTATCCGTCCAACTAGGCAAAGGACATGAATGATCAAGTAGTCCTTGCCTAGCTAAATGAAGGAGGGGTGGATATTGGGCCAAGTATGCATCTACTCGATCATTGTAAGCTTGTTTATGCATCTCTTGCATAAGTAGAGTCATGTAGTCATTGCCCACTTCAACACCTTCGGGTTTGAACTCTTGATATTTGAATGGATAGGGTGGTGTGACAATGGAGGAGGAGGGCTCTTAAATTTAGCCCCTTTGTTGACGGATGATGTACTCGGTGCCTTTTGAGAGTGGAAGTAGGTAGTTTGTTCGATGAGCACTCAAGCGGCATATTTGGAAGGCAAAGTGAAAGATCTAGCATCATTGGTGAGCCACCCATAGTTGGTGTCAAGAGAGTTGTGCTTGACCCACTTGTAATTGTTAATCATGGCATCCATGTCAATGAGATGACCCCCTATGATCGCCACATAGGTGTTATCATTGTTGAAATTTGGATCAAAGTACTTGGCCAAGAGAGTAACTAGACCTCCATTTACGATAAAAGCGGTGCCTTCCTTACCACAATCAACATTGAGCCATCTTTCCACCAAAAGCCTTAGAGCATTGTAAGGCTTAGTGAATTCCCTTCCAACATTTAAGGCCGACTCAAGTAGAACAAAATCGAGATTTGTAAAGTGATTAGTGTCTTTTCTTGCAATTATAGTATTCCCGATGACCTTGTGCCACACTCTAATGCCCGGATGGTGGACTAATAGAGCGCGACAAGCATGAAAGCTCACAAATTTCTTCCCGAAAATCGCCTCCCAAAGAGGAGCGGGGTCATACTTTTCGGGCATCTTATGATAGTATGGTGTATCACTAAGACCTAATGCTTTACTCAAAACATCAAAGGTGATGCGCCTATTCACATTGGCAAGGCGAAACTCGATGTATGTTCTAGTCTCTACCTTAGTCACTTTCAATGAACTCAAGAATTCTAAGGTAAGGGAGGGGTATGTCAATTCTCTTGTAGTAAACAATTTTCCCAACCCCATGGCTTCAAAGAAGGCTTTTGTTTGTTCAAGGACACCCAAATTGCTCAAGGCATCTTCACATATGAATTTGGTGGGTAGAATGGCTTTCTTAGCATACTTGGCAAATGTATCCCTATGGGAGTTAGAAATGAAAATTACCTCCGGATAGTTTGATAATTGAGCAATTTCCGGAGTTGTTGTTGTTGTTGCTTCCAAGGGAGGATCTTGTTGTTGTTGAACTTCCAAGTTTGCATTAGCAACCACCATAGCCATTGAAGCTTTCTTTGCTTGAAGGCATTGTTGCCTTTTTGAGAGTGCCTTTGCCTTGAGTGCCTTTGTTGACCCTTTTGTTCTTGCCATTGATGATTATACCAAGAAAAGATTGAAAATCTTCAATTTCCAATTATACCCAAATCGATTTTAAGATGAAAGGATTTGCCTTTGTATTTCAAAAATCGACTCAAAGGTTGAAGATTTTGGTGCTTGGATTGATTATTGTTGGAAAAGGAGTGATTCATTGTTGTTGTAAGGAAGTTTGGATTTGATTTTGTTGAATTTGGTTGAGGAAATCTTGTTTTTGGTGATGGAGAGGATGAGGGTTTTGGGGTTTATGGCTAGTGTTTTGAATGTATGAATGAATGAATGAATGTGGGAAGGGGTATTTAAAACACCCAAAATTTCGAATCTGCAGAGGGAAGACGAGCGGATTCCCTTCGGGACGCTCGAATTCTGCCTAATTTGGGTTCAGGAAATCTCGCCTAAAGACGAGCGTCTTTCATTGAAGACGGGCGGATTTCTGCAATTCAGGACGAGCGGATTCCTTCAGAGACGAGCGGATTCTGTTACAGCGAATTTTCTCAATCTGCACTGGCAAAAAGACGAGCGCCTTCTTGCAAAGACGAGCGGATTCTTTCAGACGAGCGTCTTCTCTGCTGGGACGCTCGGATTCTCTAACAGACCAAAATTTTCAATTTTGCAGCTCATTTGGATGGACGGATTATCCCATAGACGCTCGGATTCCCATAAGACGAGCGGATTCCCCATAAGGACGCTCGGATTCCTCCTAGTCTACCCGGATTCAGTTCCATCTGCGCACTTGCATATCCCGTGTCATTTTCATTCTTCAAATCCCGTGTTCTTCATTGTAGGAGCACTACTAAGGCATGAATAGCCTAGGCAATTGCTATCCCCACACTAAGCTAAAGCACTACACATCAGTAAAATCATTAGTCCCTCCCTCACGTCTCTCAAAAATGATAAATATCTTGATCAAAGCATAAAAATCCAAAAATGACAAAAAATGCAATGCAAGAATTAAAATGCAAGTTAGGGAGTTAGAAATATTTACAAATGGTGGTTTGGAGAGGACTCCACCAAACTCTCATCCTTAGTGAGATGTCATGGGGGCATGTCCAAGGTGTTGTTGATGTTACTCAACACCTTGAAGAAGTAGTCAAAAGCTTGTTCATTGTCATGATAAAGATCTTCAATAGATCTTTGCACTTGTTGTCCTTCATGTTGGTCTTGATCGATAGCGTTACCAATGTAGGGATTTAAAATCCCTTCAAACTTATCGTCCCAAAGACCACAAACTTCATCTACTTGATCACTAAAGATCTCTTGAGTTGATAGAGACAACTCTCCCACTTTCTTGTCTTGGCCAATGAGGCCATCTTCTTCATTGCTTGACTTTGGTGAGCTTTTCAAGCTCTCTTTGTTACAATTTCCTTGCTCTTTGAATGGAGCATCATCGACTTTCTTCTTCCATTGGAATTCCGACTTCTTCCTATCATCCTTCCGGCTATAATGATCAACCATAAAACATGGTTCATGCAAACGGGGAGCTCTCATGGTCTTGTCAAGATTGAAAGTTATGCTTTCATCTCCCACTTCTAGAGTGAGTTCTCCATGCTTCACATCTATCACCGCACCCGCGGTGTGCAAGAAAGGTCTACATAGAATGATTGGAATGTTGGAGTCTTCTTCCATGTCAACAATGACAAAGTCCACCGGGATGAAAAATTTCCCAACTCTTACGGGAACATCTTCCCATATCCCCAATGGTGTCTTCGTCGATCTATCGGCCATTTGGAGTGTTATATTGGTGCATTTAAGCTCTCCCATCCCTAACCTTTTACTCACTGAGTACGGCATAACACTCACACTAGCCCCTAGATCACATAAGGCTTTGTTGATCGTGGTGTCGCCAATGGTACACGGTATTAAGAAGCTTCCCGGATCTTTAAGTTTTGGAGGTGAACTCCCTTGAAGTATTGAACTACTCACCTTAGTGAAGGCGATAGTCTCAAGCTTCCGGATCGACTTCTTCTTCGTAAGGATGTCTTTCATGTACTTTGCATAAACCGGCACGTGATTGATTAATTCCGTAAAAGGAATCGCGATTCCAAATTCTTCACAATCTCCATAAATTTTCCAAGTTGGTCATCAAATTTGGGCTTGGCTTGACGACTCGGAAAAGGAAGTCTAATCACAATGGGCTCCTTCTCCTTGGCTTTGTCTTCATTTTTCTTTGAAATTTCTTCTTTTGATGATTCTCCATCCTTGGAGTTTTGCACAACTTCTTCTTTGTCATTAGCTTCCACAACTTTATCCTCAACTTGCTTCTCCGGTGCTTCATACCTCGTACCACTTCTCAAGTGAATGGCACTAACCGTTTCATGTCTTGGGGGATTACTTTGAGGTGGTAATTGTAATACTACGGATTTATGAGTCTTTGGGTACTCTATCGAGTAGGCCTTACTCTGTCGAGTAAGGGTGAGTTGCAGTTTAAAATAGTTTCTGACCTGTTGGGTACTCGATCGAGTAACGTAGATACTCGATCGAGTAAGGGGGCACTCGATCGAGTACCTTGGCTACTCGATCGAGTAGCCGGTTTACGGGGATGATTTCTCGGGTTTTGTTAATAATGCGATTAAGTATATAATAACTTCCGTCACTTTTCTTTAAACACTTTTAAAACCTAATTACTTTCAAAGAGAGAAATCAAACTACGTTCTTCGCATCAATCGCATTGTTGGCAAATCCCGGAGCTTGGAAGGTCGGATTTTACCTTTCTTTATACCGTTGTAATCCTTGCGTCGAGGGTAAGATCTATATACCGTTTTTATAGTATTTCGTTAAAGTTGGTTAAACCCTAATGTTGGGATTTGGGGGTTTTGTTGTACTTTGTGATTGGTAATGATTATATGTTTGTATGTTAGGAGGAGGATTTGTAGAGGAAGCGTTTTGATATCAGCTGTGAGATCGTCTGATTGTGTTGTGCTTTCCAGGTAGGGTTTCCCTACTCAGTATTAGTCCCATAATGTGTTGTGGTGTTTTGTAGTTGTTGAATATTATCATACTCGTATTGTGACGATTGCTGGATATAGTTGCTGATAGTAGTTGTGATTGATTGTACCTATCTGTGTTCTTCGGGGTGCGTCCCTGGCTGAGTGGAGTCACTTGCGGGAGTGGCTTCACGCCCATGATTCGCCTTCTGTGGAACCCGCCACAGAAGGGATGTGCACATTAATGGATTTGGGTTTATCGCTTGATGGAGATGAGCGGGGCTTAGGTGGGAACGGCTGCGGTCCCCCACTGGCGGCGAGGAGTGACCTGTTGCGATGGTGTAGATACCCAGTATCTGCTGAGACTCCAACAAACACCCGATGATTATCGGACTACAACATGTTTTGGAATCGCAGCGTTTGATCGACAGTTTGTGTACAACTTTACGTCGGAAAACTTAAAACGATTTCGAAAATAAGACATTTCAAAACATTTCAAAAATACTTGGAGTATTTAATGCACGACGACGGGGTCGCAATGACACTAACTAGAGTCAAAACCGACACCAAACAGAAAACCGACTCAAAAATTCAAATCCCAACTCCAACAACGAGTCAAACCGAGTCAAACACAAAAACCCAAACATTTCAAACCTTCTATGCTAAGATTTCCCGGATTTATGAATGGTCAAGTACCAAACATATGACTACAAATCCTACGATAGAACAAATCATGATTGCGTTTGTTGTGAAAGCGACAACACAGCTCGAAGACCCGCGACGTGGCTCGCGCCTCTTTGAGCAGCCCAGGTGGCCACGTCGCTCAAAACTCACACAACCACTCATTCTCCTATAAATACCCCTCAAATGCCACCCATTTGAGACTTACGTGAGTGTCCGCCCCCTCTTTTCTCCCTTAAAATTCTCGACTCGACTTCTTAAGTCACAATCCGACGCGTATTTACGACCTACCGATCATAAACACGAGCCTTACACATTGTTTGGTACCGTCATCGTGCATTAAATCACTTGATCGACCACTTCGACCACTACACCATCACTAAACTTTTAAAACACTCTTTTACTTACCAAAACGGTTTTAAACCGAGTTTTTTTTCCGATCAAACGAGTTGTTACACTTACGTCGGTCACTCGCCATAACCAAACATGTAAGTATGAGGGTGTAAAAATCCTCTTTTATTATGTTTTCATTTGTTTCATGACTCTAACATGCTAAAACATGCATAACATGAACCAAAACATGGAATAAACGAGCCAAAACTGATTTTTGGTCTGAGGCAGAAGCCCCTTAGGTCGCCAACTGGCTCGCGCCTAAATGGGGTATTTAGACCAGAAATCAACTGTGTTTGTTCTCGTCATTTCCCTTAATCCATTTTTCATATTTGTAATCGGTTTTCACCGTTTCAAGTATTTTCGTACCATTTTTATTTCATTTCACATGTTTTGACCATAAAGCATTTTTCACCCTTGGTTCTTCATACCATGACGGTTAAATCCGTGTTTCGGTGATAATATTTGGTTAATGACATTTAGAAGGTATTTTAAAGTCTTTTATTTCATTTCTTTACATTTCCAAACAAACATATTAGTCACCAACACAAAATCATCCTTGGTTCTACATACCATGCCGGATTTTAACCCGGGTACGATGACGAGTATCGAATAATTACATTCAAAATGGACTTAAAACAATTAGTCCATAATCATTTTTTAAAACTATTCATGTCAAGTTTGTCAAATCGAACCCGACACCGAATATTATTAAATAATGATGATTATTCGAGTCTAGTTCTTCAAATCAACAAATGCGGTCTAAACGAACCTTTCAAATCAAACCGGGTTCAAATACCTATTTTCAACACATTTTATAACGTTTTCTAAAAGGTCAGAACACGGCACATAAACCGTGGGCTAACCCGCGCCTAAACAGGCTCCCCATTTCTCATTTTCAAAACGAGAGGGAGGCCCCTTACACCGCCGGCTGGCTCGCGCCTCTTATAGCCGTCTGGTACAGGGCCTGTTCCCTTCCAGCATTAGTCTAGGACGATCCCGACTCCGGTTAGCCCGGATATAGGACGGATCAGATGACTATTCGATTATCCAAAACCATATTTGCAAAATTCCTTACTAAGACAAATGGATCATGTTATGCACCCTAAACCTAATACGGTAAATGGATGTTTAATTTCCGTCTTGAATGCAAATCAACCATTAATCCAACTCGACATCTTATACTTGATACTTGGATTAAATCAACCGACTTAGAAAGCTCTCACATGTTAGGTTTAAATCATTGGATGCGCATTAATGAATTTAAACCGTTTTATCAACTTTTGTATTCAACCAACCAAGATCGATCAGTAGAGGCCGCTAAACGCGGGCGAGATTGGGTGTCTGATTAAAGGGCTTCCCAATACGTACCTTCACCTCTTACTCAGAAACTTTGGATAGTGGACGACCTTATCCAGGGCGTACGAGAGTCATTATAGAGATAGGATGCTAAAGAGAGACGATTTCCTTATATTTAGAACCTATGTCAAACGCTGCTTTGTGCTTCGATTTGACCGAGGTATAACGTGGAATTCGAACGGGTTCCAGGCATCCCACAAATGCTTGGTGGCGACTCCGAACATCTCTAATCGTTTCGAGACCCTTACCGACACGAAACCGACCGATCTAAAATGATCCGGTCGAAAGCACCTTTACGCCGCCGAGCGTGGCTTTCAAAGAACCGCTGCCATTGTCCACAGATCGGCTGGGCATACGCAGGTGGGCCATGTCCACAGATTGGCGACTCCGCTGGGGAGAACTAGGACACTTACGTCTTTGTGATCCCTAAATGGTGAGACTCGAACGAGGTCTTGGTTGGAATGCATTAATTGATATTACGGTCACGGTCGGGTTCCTTGTCCGGGCCCACAACCTAACCTTTATCGACCAATTGGCTCGTCTCGTCGGCGTGAGTTTTCTCATCTCCGTGTTTCGAATCCCGATTGAGTCAAGCATACCATTGACGTTACACATTTCTGTTTCGTCAAAGAGCTTTCATCACTTTCGAGCACGAGGCTAGGGCACCCTCCTTACACATTTTGTTTGGATTGGTATCCCTCTCGCAAATCGGGGTTTGATTGCTTGGTGTGTAACCCACTCTTCTAAGCCAAAACCCGTGTCAGCATAATGCATAATATATTGAACTGTGAGTGCTTATATGCTATCTGATCATAAGTCCTTCCGTGTCATTTTCAAACTTTCAAAAACACCCTCTTCGCGCCGTTATAATGGCCATTTCAAACCTCGGTCTTTCGCCGACCGATGCACGCCCTTCTAGGCCGTTGTAATGACGATTTTCAAACCCGGTTTTGTATAACCATTTCAACACGCCTTTCTAGGTCGTCGTAATGACGATTTTCAAATCCGGTTTTGTATAACCATTTCAACACGCCTTTCTAGGCCGTCGTAATGACGATTTTCAAATCCGGTTTTGTATAACCATTTCAACACGCCTTTCTAGGCCGTCGTAATGACGATTTTCAAATCCGGTTTTGTATAACCATTTCAACACGCCTTTCTAGGCCGTCGTAATGACGATTTTAAAACCCGGTTTTGTATAACCATTTCTACACGCCTTTTTAGGCCGTCGTAATGACGATTTTCAAATCCGGTTTTGTATAACCATTTCAACACGCCTTTCTAGGCCGTCGTAATGACGATTTTTCAAGCTCGGTTTTGTATAACCATTTCAACACGCCTTTCTAGGCCGTCGTAATGATGATTTTTCAAACCCGGTTTTGTATAACCATTTCAAATCACCTTTTTACGCCGTTATAATCGCCGCGTCTAGACACGGATTTTAACCCGTTTCGCGCCGACAATGGC
This sequence comes from Silene latifolia, assembly GCF_048544455.1. Lineage (NCBI taxonomy): Eukaryota > Viridiplantae > Streptophyta > Magnoliopsida > Caryophyllales > Caryophyllaceae > Silene > Silene latifolia. The sequence continues at coordinate 126,857,807 of NC_133531.1, read as the reverse complement.
TTTCTTTCAAAACCCGAGAAAAGCACACACCCTTTTCTCGAGACACTTTCGGATCCCGAGGACCATACACCGTCCCCGAGACCTTTTCAAACATTTCATACTCGATTTTCAAAACATACAATTTTGAATTTCAAAACCGTCTTGGGAAACAATGCACTGTTTTCCGAGCCGACTCAAACTCAAACCGTCTTTTGCAAATAAACTTAAGACAACCCTTTTCAACTGGTCGACTTGCGGAGATCTTTATCTTCGGAAGCCGTCAATTAAAGCGACAAATGAATCTTTTTGAAAATTTCTATTTTCGAAAACTTCAGTCCACCATTCTAATTCCGCCTCGTGTCTTTCGAGTCAAAGAAAACGTACTTATGGGTCTTTACTTATGAGTCGTCTCACCACGAGACCCGTCCAATGACGTCACGCCGTCATGTTGGACTCGTGTCAAAGGTTCGGTCAAATACCGTCACGTCATAAATCGAGTCAGCACCGAGGGACCACACACGGTCACCCCCTCTTGTTGAGTTGATCTTTGTCTCGTCCTCTGTGTTGTCTACGTTCAGTCTTGGAACCGTGTCGGATTGAGTTGTAATGTGAGCCGTTTTTCTACCTCAGAGCCATGGCCCCGTCTTCAACTTCGTCTGTCAACCACAACAACAATGATAACAACAGAGATGTCACAACTGATCAGCTAGCCAGCCTGCTTACCGCTCTTAAGGTCACCCTAGATCTCGTCGAGACCCGTATCGATGCCCTCGAGAACAAGGAAATTGGGGAACATAATACCCCACCTCTGACTGAAACTGAGAAGAGGTTGTAACTCTTGGAAGAACAACTCCTAGCCCGGGGTAACAATATCCACCTTGAAAATAACCGAAGGTTCGAACCTATTGGGGACCAGTTACCTGACAACTTCACCCTGACTGATTTGCCTAAGTTCAAGGGAGTGGAGGACCCACTCAACCACATCCGTGCTTTCAAAGACTACATGGCCATTAAGAGGGTCAAACAAGAGCTTTTTACCAGGATCTTCCCATCCTCTTTGGAGCCGATTCCTCGCCAATGGTACTACTCCTTGGACCCGAAAAACCTTACCACTTGGGATGAGATCGTAGTTGAGTTTGCCAAACAGTATGCCGACAATGTCGAGATCCAGGCCAACACCCATACTCTCGAGGTGCTAACCCAAAACGACAAGGAAGGATTCACTGAGTTCCTAACCCGTTGGAGGAGGGTGAGTACTCGGTTGGTCGATAAGTTTAGTGAATCAACTCTGGTGGAAAAATTTGTCAACAACCTCCGCCCGGTTTATGTCAACCTACTGAGGTATCAGAATATCAAAACTTTTCAAGATCTGCAGATTCTGGGGACACGTATTGAGGACGACCTCCGAAAGGGTGTCTTAGCAAAGACCACTGGTAGGGGTTATCAAGGATCCACCTCAACCGGATTTCGCCCTTACGGTCAGACAAACAAGATTGATGAGGTTAACCTCGTCGAACCATCTGCCAAGAAAACTGAACGGCCCCAGAGAGTGTTCACACACATAGGGTCGACTTATGCAAGTGCCTTGAAAAGGCTCATGGACCAAGGGAAGTTACAACAGATCGGGCCCACCCCGGACTCGGCCGACGCCAAGAAGTCCCGATTTTGGAACCCCAACGCCTACTGCCAGTATCATCGAGGGAAAGAGCATGATACCGAAAATTGCTTTAAACTCAAGCACCTCATTCAAGACATGATTGAGAAGGGAGATTTGCCTATACCCCCACCAACTAAGCCGAACAACAAGACGAACCCCTTGGAAATTCACGCCATCTATGACGATGAGCCGACCCTAGACTGCTCTCATCTCATCTTGCCGATTGACGACGAGGTGAATGTTCTGGAAAAGGATCCTTCAGACGGAGTGTTTGTGTTCAGTGCTGCCACCATGCTCACTATGTTTCAGCAAGTTGAAGAGGCCATAGGCAGCCTCTCTGAGAGAATCACCCGACTCGACGACGCCTACCGTCGACTCATCTTCAATCCACCAACACCGCGTCCGAGGGAGAATTCCCCAAGAATTCAAAACTACCTGCCCCAGGATGGATTGCTCCCGCGACCATTCTGGCATAAACCTCACGAAAGTCACCCTCAAAATAACTACCCTCAGAATAACTACCCTCAAAATAACTACCCCCATAAAAATCGCCCTCACAAAAATATTCCCCACAAGAACTACCCACCGAGGAATACCCCTCCAAGGTATCCTCGAGACCCTGAAATTAACGGCATATGGCGGGATGATGTTGAGGATGTCTATGTCATCCCGGGGAAGGAAAAGCGGACGAAGGAAATCGGACATCTCATCCGGTCAAGACGTCCCTATCAGAATCCGAGCAACCCAGCGGTCGTTCCAACAACGAATGACCAAGTCGTCCCGGAAGTGGACACTCAGCCAAAGGCTCCCGAGAACTCAATCCTAAAATAGCTCCAGAAAGCAAAAGCCGAAATCTCAATTTGGCAGTTGATGGCAACGTCTTTTGAGCATCGACAGGCCTTGGGAAAATTAACCGTGCCCTCCACCTCTTCCCCAGGAGAAATAGTGGCACACATGACGAGAGATGCCCCTGATCTGAGTAACCCGGTCGTCTTCTCCGACGAGGATATCCCCCTGTTCGGAGCCAATCATAACCTGGCCCTGTACATCACCGTACAATGCTTCCAAAAGAATATACCAATGGTCCTCGTGGATGACGGTTCCGCCGTGAATGTCATTCCTCTCAAAACTGCCCACAGGTTGGGTATTAAGGAATCTGATTTAATCCCAACGAATCAAGGAGTACGCGCCTACGACGGCACTCGTCGCAAGGTCGCTGGGCTAGTCACTTTGACCGTCGCAACCGGGCCACTAGAACGACTAACCAGTTTTCAAGTGGTCGACATCGACGCGTCCTTCAACATGCTTCTGGGACGTCCCTGGATTCACGCCGTTAAGGCGGTCACATCAACTCTCCACCAGAAGATCAGGGTCCCCTTCAACGGGAAAACGATCACGATCCCCGCTTCCCCAATGAAAGTAGTTATGAGAAGGGGGATAGCCTCCCAAGCCATTGAGGAGGACGACAATGAAATGTGGGGTTTCCAAGCCGTGAATGCCATAACTGATGAATCGGCAACCTCTGAGTGTGACCCGTTCACCAACCTTACGGTCAACCGTATCATGATGCGTCAGGGTTATTTCCGGGATTTGCCGCTCAATCCACTAAAGGACCCATTGCCTCCCTTGAAACAGGCTAAGGTCCCCAACATTCCCTTTGGGCTGGGATACGAACCTACCAATGAAGACATCCAGGAGATGAACCTCTTAGTCCGAAAACGCAAAAAGCACGGAGTCACCCTCCGTCCATACCACATGACTCTCAACGGATACTTTGTCCCCGAGGGAGAGTCTGAACTCTACCACGGATTTCCGGAGCCAATCTATGACTCTGTGGCCAGGACTAGATACCCGGGAGTGGAAGTCTTTCAGGACTGCTACTTTTTCCCCGACAACATCGAAGCTGCATCAACTGAGTCCAAACCGTCACCATGCCTTGACGGACAAGCTGTCACACTCCTATTTGGGGAAGATAACGTCAAACACCTCAAATATGAGGACATTATCAACATCGCCCTGAAAGACAACCAATTTGATCCAACCGCCTTGATCCCCGATACTGACCCGGAGAAGGCTACCCAGGGCTGGAGGAAAACCATCAAGTGGACCGATCGCCAAGGCCGCATTCTCAAGATAACAACTGGAGAAGGCCCTATGTTCAAGGAGGGAGGTGAAGAAGGATTTGAGTCTGAGTCTGAGTCGGAGTCAGAGTCTGTCACTCCGGATGTCCCAGTCAAGGTCCCCTTCACTGTTTTATCACAAAGTCGTGGCTGATTCAGAGGCTGAGTCTACTAAGGTCACCCCCACTCCCATGAAAGGTGACAACCTGGAGCCTGTTCCAGGGGCCACTTCCTCTGTCGTGTCGCCTCTGACTGACCACGAGATGTCTGTCCTTTCCGAGCTTTTCGCTCATGTCAACTTAATGAACGCTAAGTTTGCTTATGACTCGTCTCAATTTAACTGCAATGCAATTCTGAATGACTATGAGGAATTTAACTTGAGTGACTACCCACCTCACCTAGCCAAAGAACTTGGCAAGCGGGAAACCAGAACCCCCATCATTGAGGAAACCGAGCCTATTAACGTAGGAACCGACAATACACCTCAAGAACTTAGGATAGGGACAACCCTGGACCCCTCGGAAAGACAATAGTTCATTGACCTCCTCCACGAATACAAGGACGTGTTCGCCTGGTCTTACAGAGACATGCCTGGGATTGACAGAGAAATTGCAGAGCACCGGATACCCATTAAACCCGAGGCTAAACCCGTGAAGCAGAAGCTACCCCGGATGCGTCCTGAATGGGCCCTAAAAATCAAGGAAGAGGTGGACAAACAGTTCAAGGCTGGGTTCATCAAAGTGTCTGAATACTCGGATTGGGTGGCCAACATTGCGCCCGTACCAAAGAAAGACGGAAGAATTCGGGTTTGCGTCGACTTCAGGGATCTGAACAAGGCGAGTCCAAAAGACGACTTCTCTTTGCCACATGTTGACATTCTGGTGGACAACACTGCCGAACATGCTCTCCTATCATTCATGGACGGGTATGCCGGGTACAACCAGATTAAAATGGCTGAGGAAGACATGCACAAAACTGCGTTCACTACACAGTGGGGTACATATTGCTACACGGTCATGCCTTTTGGCCTCATCAACGCCGGAGCAACCTATCAAAGAACCGCTACCACTCTCCTACATGATATGATGCACATGGAGGTAGAGGTATATGTCGATGACATGATCGTCAAATCAAAAGAACGGGACGGCCACATCAATGCCCTCCAGAAATTCTTCGCTCGTCTGCGGAAATATAACATGAGACTAAATCTTCAGAAGTGTGCATTCGGGGTCACCTTCGGAAAAATCTTGGGACATGTCGTTAGCAAAAGAGGCATTGAGATTGATCCAACCAAAATCAAAGCCCTTCAACAAATGCCTCGGCCTAGGAACGAGAAGGAGATTCGGGGATTTCTCGGTCAGGTTCAATACATCAGCCGGTTCATTGCCAAGCTCAGTATGATCTATGAACCAATATTCAAGAAGCTTCGTGCCTCCGATCACACCGATTGGGACGATGACTGTCAGAAGGCATTCGACAGGATAAAGGAAATCCTATCCAAACCTCCTGTCCTCATGCCACCTCAACCGAGGATTCCTCTATCCCTATACCCGATCACCCAACACAAACCATGGGAGCAATGCTATCACAAACAGTTGGCAACAAGGAGCGAGCCATCTACTACATCAGCAAAAAGTTCATTGAGTACGAGACGAGGTATGCCCAACTGGAAAAGACATGCCTTGCCCTAGTATGGTCAACAAAGAAGTTGCGGCATTACATGCTCAGCTACTCAGTCCACATCTACTCCAAGATGGACCCGGTTAAATACATCTTCGAAAAACCTGTACTAAACGGAAGGCTGTCTAGATGGACACTCATGCTGTCCGAATTTGATCTCAAGTTTGTACCCCTCAAGGTTATTAAGGGAAGGGCAGTCGCTGATTTCCTAGCAGAAAATCCCGTCAACGAGGATCCAACGACCGACACATAGTCACTTCCTGACGAAGACATCCTTTGTGCCGACTCTGATGCATGGGACCTATACTTCAATGGTGCATCTAATATGAGAGGCTTCGGGGTAGGAATCCTTCTAATATCACCAGAGGTAGAACATGTTCCAATCTCGGTCAAGCTAGACTTCGCCGTCACCAACAACGCCGCTGAATATGAAGCATGTCTCATCGGCCTACAAGCAGCCATCACACTTGGCATCAAGAGATTGAGGGTCCATGGCGATTCCTCACTCATCATCAATCAGGTACCCGGATCATGGAAAATCCGATCGGACATCTGAGCTCCCTACCGAGCAAAGATCAATCAAGAGGCTGAGTTCTTCGACCAAGTCGACTACTTCCACTTGCCGCGAGAGGAAAATCAATTTGCTGATGCCCTGGCAAAACCTGCCGCGCTCGTCAACATACCTGACGACATGACATCGATGCCCCTATGTGTCGAGAGAAGGAGCGAGCCAACCCATATTTGTGCCATTATCGACGACGAGGAAAGCCATGATGAACCTTGGTACCAAGCCATCCTCAATTACAAAACCAAAAACGAATTTCCTCCCAACTCTGATCAAAGAGGACAAAGAGCCATCCGTTTATTCGCATCACAATTCGTGATAAACCAAAATCAACTCTACAAAAGAACACCCTAAGGAATTCTCCTCCTTTGCATTGACCATCACAAAGCCAAGAAAGTCATGGGAGAGGTTCACGGCGGAGAATGTGGCCCTCACATGAGTGCAATGATGCTTACACGGAAAATCATGCGGCTAGGTTACTACTGGACCACCATAGAGGCCGATTGCCGTAACTACGTCAAACATTGCCATAATTGCCAAATCTTCGCCAACATACAACACATACCACCATCCCTTTTATACACCATGACATCACCCTGGCCATTCTCAACCTGGGGCATCGACATCATCGGGAAAGTCAACCCGATAGGCACCAAGGGGCATTGCTTCGTCCTCGTCGCCATCGACTACTTCACCAAATGGGTGGAAGCACAGTCATATGCAGTCTTGACCGCCAAACAAGTGGCCAAATTCATCCAAAACAACATCATCTGCCGATACGGGGTACCCCACGAAATCATCAGCGATCAAGGCTCTCACTTCCGGGCGGAAACTCAAGCCTTGCTGGACAAATACAAGATCAAACGACATTGATCATCCTCCTACCGTCCCCAAACTAACGGAGCGGTGGAGGCAGCGAACAAAACTCTTGTTACCATTATCAAGAAAATGCAAGACAACTACCGCGATTGGCCGAGCAAACTCCCATTCGCAGTCTGGGGATACCGAACCTCCATTTGAACACCGACAGGCGCCACACTCTTCTACCTAGCATATGGTATGGAGGCGGTTCAACCGGTAGAGTTAGAGGTCCCATCTCTACGCATCCTACTAGAGAGTCAAGTCCCTGAGGCGGAATGAACCCGTCGAAGGTACGAACAACTCACTCTTCTAGACGAACGGCGGCTCAACGCCTTGCACAACGTCCAGCTATACCAACGACGTATACAACGGGCATTCAACAAAAAGGTCAAACCCAGAAACATCCAGGAGGGCGACTTGGTCCTCAAGTCAGTTCGAGCACCATTACCCGTCGATCCGAGGGGAAAATTCAAACCCAACTGGGCCGGGCCATACCTGGTCAAGAAAATACTTTCGGGAGGCGCAGTGAGACTGAGTGACCTAGACGGGGACGACTTTACAAACCCGACCAACCTAGACCAACTCAAGAAATACTACCCTTGAACCCTATCAACCAACAACCTAGCCTAGTTTTACAACTAGCAACGACCTCAACCCTTTTCAAGTCAAGTTCCTCAATATGTTCTAATTTGAAATTGCATGTTTTATCGAGTCTAAGCCGCGGCACCTTGCCCGTTTCGAATGTCCTTTGATCCGTCAAAGGCAACGTCCATTTGCACTACAAAAACAAACCCCCTGAACTACGAGCATGGTTTGATTTCATCTCTTCAGGTGGATACGTAGGCAGTCCATCTTATGCCTGAGGGATACAACCACAAAACCCAATTCAAATTCACGAAATATTTTGAACTACGATCATGGTTTGATTTCACCTCTTCAGGTGGATACGTAGGTAGTCCTTTCTTACGCAAGAAGGATACAACCATTCCCACAATCAAGTACAACCATTCCCCACATACAAAAAAAACATCCAAAAAAAAAGAAAAGGGAAAACCATTCCCTTTCCCCACAAAATACAAAAATGAGCCTTTCTCCCTTTCCACAAAATACCACTTTTCCAAGTGCAAATGTTTAGGACGATTCAAATCGAATTGCCTTTACCAAATGGATGGAAGAAACAAGCATTCACAATTTTCGACACGAGCAATCCTCTTATTTAATTAATAATGGGAAGGATTACAATTTCAACAACAAATAAAGCTCGACTAGTCTACAACTTGTCGAAGCTAAGGTGTCAACTAACACGCCTCACATAGTAAAATTAGCACAAAGCGCACAATAACTAGCTAGTACAACATAATAAAAACTCACAACAATAATACAACATAATAATAAAGTGGGTAATGGAGGTCTTCACTCTTCCATTCTACCTTTGCCTTTTCCCTCGGGGTACATCTTCCCCTTGTTCTTCTTGTTGGCCCGCCTAGCATGGACTTCCTCCTTGGAACGGATCCTCAACGGATCCAAGACGTCGACGGCCTCCGGTCTAGCACAAGACCCCATATTCAGGATGTTATGTGTTTCCTCACACTCACACTCACATTTCTTTGTTTTCGCGTTTTACGAAATCCGACACGGTTTCCATGACGCAGCTTTAAACATACGGATTTTTCTTTCTTTTTTTTAAAGAGGGGAAGGGCTAGTCGCCCCGATCCGCGATGGATCATTTCCATGTCAGTCGAATTCCGAAAATTTTTAGATCGGTCGCAATTCAAAATTCAAAACCGAAAATTGATAACACGACATCAATTTTCCTCAAAAATTCAAGCACTCACAAATTCGAGTCTTGACCTCAAAAGCCAAATATACTCGCAAAAATCCTTTTCTAAAAATTCTTTCCTTACGGTTTGAGTTTGAGTTTTTTCGAGTCAACTTCGATAATTTCGATGCAATTTAATTCACGACACGAGTTAATTGCTAAAATTTTCAAATCAATTCCTTTTGAACTCCAAACGCGACGATTTGTCACGGAATTTTCAAAATTTCAATTTTAACTTCAAGTCATCTTGGTTAATTTTTGTTTTTCAATCAAATGCTTCTACGTGTTTTCATTTGTGCACGTGTGCTATCTGTTGCCTGTTTTCTATACTAACGATGGATGAACTGGTGCAAAGCAAAAGGAGAATCAACAGCCGACAGCGCTCCTCCGAAACACAACACAAAAAAGCCGAAAATCACAAAATAAACCACAATCCAAAAACACATATATACAAACCGCCTTACGCAAAATACATCAACAAACGTCTATCATACAGACACTAGGCCTAAAACAAACGTCTATAATACAGACACTGGCCTAAAACAAACGTCTATCATACAGACATTGGCCTAAAACAAACGTCTATCATACAGACACTAGGCCTAAAACAAACGTCTATCATACAGACACTAGGCCAAAAACAAACATCTATCATACAGACACTGGTCTAAAACAAACGTCTATCATACAGACACTGGCCTAAAACAAACGTCTATCATACAAACACTGGCCTAAGACAACGAACTGGGGGCTACCCGCCACCTACCGAACTAAGCACTCTCTATCCTCTCAAACGGAAAAGAAAGAGAGCAACATAGGGAACAGAGGAGCAACATCGAAAGCAGAGGAGGTTACCATGACGATAACCCCCCGCTCCTACTCCATGACAAAAAAGAAGACAGTGTCTTGCAGACTTGGGATGATGAGGAGGCCAAGAACCATGATGCGATGCACCATTCCGATGCTGAACCCCACTCATCAGCCACCCTGTCTATGAGCCACAACGAAAAAGACAAGCCGGCCATATCAGCCGCCTCTCCTCCTCTACGGAAGCATCCTCCACCACCGCCTCGAATACGGCAGCCTCCTCGGCCGCTACAGCCCCTCCAGGATCGTGTTCCTCCTCCAAAACCTCAACAACGGACCCCATCGGTCCCAGACGATACCCTGCGATAAAAAAAAACAAACAAAAAACGTCAGCCGAAATTTCGGCATTACGACGGCATGAAATGGGTAAATCCAAAAAAAAAAACACAACCTGCAATACAAAAACAAGGGGCAATCCCGCCCCAAACCATTCACAAAAAAAACACGAAAACGACTCGCCCCTCTTTTTAAGCAAAAGACGAGTCAAAACCACAAAAACGGCATTTCAAAACCCATATAAGGTCCGCCTACAACCCAAAATACATTCCCGACACAATGGGGATTTTATATTCCCGACACAATGGGGATTTTTCTGCGGCTCAAAAAGGCAATTCATACGCTAATTTGAGCCCAAACCGGTCAAAAATTCAAAAACGACCGCAAAAAGGCAAATATGATTTTATCACGCCTCAAGGTGACCTAAAATACCAATAAGGTCCATTTCAAGGCAAACTGACTCAATTCAAGCCCAAACAGGCGCTTATTTTGTCTGACGTAAGACCGTCGCAAAAGGCAAAAATCCAATTTTGCCCACAAGCATCCAACGAAGGTCCTTAGATGGCAAATACGGGTTTTCCCAACTACAATGCAACCTAGTGGGACTTACTACCCAAGCAAATAAACTTGGCATTGCAAAATGAGGCGGTTTCTCGTCTCACTCACGTTTTTCGAGCATAGGGAACAGGAACGGGGACCAAAATGCAAACTAAAAGCACCCCTATACTCCTAAACAGGTTTCTAACCTAATGCAAACATCAATTTCACTCGAAATTGGCTCAATCAAAAACGCCCAATTCGATTTTTAGGGCAAAATTTCGCCCTAATTTAATCAAGCTGAAGATCAACAAATTTGAAAGGATTCACATACCTTGAGATGACATTGTTGATAATGGCAAGAATAGGAGCAAGCTAGAAAGTCCTTCAATGGCGATTTTGCGGGATTTTGAGGTTGAAGATGAATAATGAATCATCCGCAGCTCAACCTCGCGTCTTTTTAACAGAAAAAAGGGAAGCCCCTTTGATTCGCCAGGTGGCTCGCGCCTCAATCAGGCGTCCCTTGCTTTTTCAGCGAAAATTAGGCTTTGGTCCAATTTCCACACAACAAATTCGGATTTTCGTTGACGATATTGAATGTCGTCATTTCCTCAAAAACAAACAAAACCAAATAGTGAAAATTTAAATTCGCTATTTTCAAAAAATTTCAAGCAAACGGCGATCAAAACCGCCAGCTTCAAAAATAATGGTGAAATCAAATTCGCTATTTTCCTTCAATTTCAAAATAATAGCGAAAATTCAAAATCGCTATTTCCTCAAAATCCGAACGACGGCAATTAAAACCGTCAATTTCAAAAATAATAATAACGAAAATTCAAAAACCGCTATTTTTCCAAATTTCAAGCAACAGCGGCATATAAACCGTCACTTCGATCAATAGTGAAGATTCCAAATTCACTATTTTCATCACATGTCAACGACGGTGCATAAACCGTCACTTCGATCAATAGTGAAGATTCCAAATTCACTATTTTCATCATATGTCAACGACGGCACATAAACCGTCACTTCAATCAATAGTGAAGATTCCAAATTCACTATGTCCATCAAATATCAACGGCGGCATATAAACCGTCACTTCAAACGCAATAGCAAACTCAAAATTTGCTATTTTCCTTCAAAATTAAAACAAACGGCGATCAAAACCGCCACTGCAAATTCAAGCCAACGAATGGTGAAGATTCCAAATTCACTATTCCTTCAAATACCAGCAGGGGGCTTCCTCGCGGAACCCACTCATTCCAAAATGGTGATAGTGAGAATCCATACTCACTATTTCCCCGACGACATCAGCTACTTTCAAAACAAGCCCATTCGACGCGGATATTCCCTTGGTCCATTAACCGACCGTATCATTTGGCTGGCGAGCTTTTGTCCGCAACCATTCAAGGACAGATCCCGAAGATGCCTCGGGTACATTTCCTTGTCATGGCTGGCGAGCCTTCGTCCGCAACCTTTCAAGGACACATCCCGAAGATGCCTCGGGTACATTTCCTTACCACCGCTGGCGAGCCTTTGTCCGCACCCTTTCAAGGACAGATCCCAAAGATGCCTCGGGTACATTTCCTTACAACAGCTGGCGAGCCTTTGTCCGCAAACAAGCAAGGACATATCCGAAGATGACTCAGGTATGACTCCTTCTAATGGCTGGCGAGCCTTTGTACGTAGTCTAATGGACTTTAAACGACCCGCACGAACAGTCAACAGACTCTAAACTGTTCCCGACGACAGGTCCTTGGCTCGTACCCTCGAGTCGCCTTGGCGTCGCCCTTCCCGACGGCAGGTCCTTGGCCCGAATCCTTTCGAGCCGCCTCGACGTCGCTTGGGTCTCCAGGTTGTAATCTTCGATTGACCTGGGGGCTCTACTTTGACTTTCGCCCTGTCCAAGCCTCGGTCAAAGTGGGGCTCAGAGATACCCGATATCTGCTGAGACTCCAACAAACACCCGATGATTATCAGACAACAACATGTTTTGGAATCGCAGCATTTGATCGACAGTTTGTGTACAACTTTACGTCGGAAAACTTAAAACGATTTCGAAAATAAGACATTTCAAAACATTTCAAAAATACCTGGAGTGTTTAATGCACGACGACGGGGTCGCAATGACACTAACTAGAGTCAAAACCGACACCAGACCAAAAACCGACTCAAAAATTCAAATCCCGACTCCAACAACGAGTCAAACACAAAAAACCAAACATTTCAAACCTTCTATGCTAAGATTTCCCGGATTTATGAATGGTCAAGTACCAAACATATGACTACAAATCTTAGGATAGAACAAATCATGATTGCGTTTGTTGTGAAAGCGACAACACAGCTCGAAGACCCGCGACGTGGCTCGCGCCTCTTTGAGCAGCCCAGGTGGTCACGTCGCTCAAAACTCACACAACCACTCATTCTCCTATAAATACCCCTCAAATGCCACCTATTTGAGACTTACGCGAGTGTCCGCCCCCTCTTTTCTCCCTTAAAATTCTTGACTCGACTTCTTAAGTCACAATCCGACGCGTATTTACGACTTACCGATCGTAAACACGAGCCTTACACATTGTTTGGTACCGTCATCGTGCACTAAATCACTTGATCGACCACTTCGACCACTACACCATCACTAAACTTTTAAAACACTCTTTTACTTACCAAAACGGTTTTAAACTGAGTTTTTTCCAATCAAACGAGTTGTTACACTTACGTCGGTCACTCGCCATAACCAAACATGTAAGTATGAGGGTGTAAAAATCCTCTTTTATTATGTTTTCATTTGTTTCATGACTCTAACATGCTAAAACATGCATAACATGAACCAAAACATGGAATAAACGAGCCAAAACTGATTTTTGGTCTAAGGCAGAAGCCCCTTAGGTCGCCAATCGCTCGCGCCTAAATGGGGTATTCGGACTTAAAATCAACTGTGTTTGTTCTCGTCATTTCCCTTAATCCATTTTTCATATTTGTAATCGGTTTTCACCGTTTCAAGTATTTTCGAACAATTTTTATTTCATTTCACATGTTTTAACCATAAAGCATTTTTCACCCTTGGTTCTTCATACCATGACGGTTAAATCCGTGTTTCGGTGATAATATTTGGTTAATGACATTTAGAAGGTATTTTAAAGCCTTTTATTTCATTTCTTTACATTTCCAAACAAACATATTAGTCACCAACACAAAATCATCCTTGGTTCTACATACCATGCCGGATTTTAACCCGGGTACGATGATGAGTATCGACTAATTACATTCAAAATGGACTTAAAACAATTAGTCCATAATCATTTTTCAAAACTATTCATGTCAAGTTTGTCAAATCGAACCCAACACCGAATATTATCAAATAATGATGATTATTTGAGTCTAGTTCTTCAAATCAACAAATGCGGTCTAAACGACCCTTTCAAATCAAACCGGGTTCAAATACCCATTTTCAACACGTTTTATATCGTTTTCTAAAATGTCAAAACACGGCATATAAACCGTGGGCTAACCCGCGCCTAAACAGGCTCCCCATTTCTCATTTTCAAAACGAGAGGGAGGACCCTTACACCGCCGGCTGGCTCGCGCTTCTTATAACCGTCTGGTACAGGGCCTGTTCCCTTCCAGCATTAGTCTAGGATGATCCCGACTCCGGTTAGCCCGGATATAGGACGGATCAGATGACTATTCGATTATCCAAAACCATATTTGCAAAATGCCTTACTAAGACAAATGGATCATGTTATGCACCCTAAACCTAATACGGTAAATGGATGTTTAATTTCCGTCTTGCATGCAAATCAACCATTAATCCAACTCGACATCTTATACTTGATACTTGGAATAAATCAACCGACTTAGAAAGCTCTAACATGTTAGGTTTAAATCATTGGATGCGCATTAATGCATTTAAACCGTTTTATCAACTTTTGCATTCAACCAACCAAGATCGATCAGTAGAGGCCGCTAAACGCGGGCAGGATTGGGTGTCTGATTAAAGGGCTTCCCAATACGTACCTTCACCTCTTACTCAGAAACTTTGGATAGTGGACGACCTTATCCAGGGCGTACGAGAGTCATTCTAGAGATATGATGCTTAAGAGGGACGATTTCCTTATCTTTAGTACCTAGGTCAAACGCTGCTTTGTGCTTCGATTTGACCGAGGTATAAAGTGGAATTCGAACGGGTTCCAGGCATCCCACAAATGCTTGGTGGCGACTCCAAACATCTCTAATGGTTTCGAGACCCTTACCGAGACGAAACTGACCGATCTAAAACGATTCGGTCGAAAGCACCTTTAGGCCGCCGAGCGTGGCTTTCAAAAAAGACCGCTGCCATTGTCCATAGATCGGCTGGGCATACGCAGGTGGGCCATGTCCACAAATGGGCACTCTGGCAGGGCTACACACTTTAGTGTGTAGTCAGGATTGTGGAGTTGGGTTTGGAGTTCGCAGAATATCTGTGATGATTGAGCTGTTTGTTTTACTGTATTGCTGGTTTATATAAATTGTGTGATTAGTACTGACCCCGTTTAATGTTTTAAAAATGGTGGTGATCCATTCGGGGATGGTGAGCAGTTATTGAGCAGGTATGAGTCGAGTTACTGGGATAGCTGGGATGTGCCACCGTCTGATGATAGAAGTCTTCCGCTGTAGCTTAGTTGTTTAATAAACTTTTCAGTTAGGTTATTAGACAGTTGGTTTGAGAATATGTATTCGTATTTTGGATTTGGTTTTGAGATTGTAACCTTTCGCTAAAGTATTTCTATTTAAATGTTGTTTCGTTATTGTCTATTTGACTATCATTGCCTCGGGTAACCGAGATGGTAGCATCCTTATACCTGAGTGGTCCTGGTAAAGCACTTGGAGTATGAGGGTGTTACAAAATGGTATCAGAGCGACGATCCTGAAACCTGTAACCAATGAATCTAATGAACATAGGGAGTCAATTAAAATGAACCCGGGGTAAAGGTTGTAGGAGCTAATGCAAAGGCTTGGGAGACGTCCTAAAGTCGCGAAATCGCCCTACAATTTTGAACCGGTCACATGGGGGGTGTATGTCAAGGTTGTATGTGATGCTTGTTAGCTTGTATGTGGATGTGATGATGTATGTTGAAATTGTTGGATGTTGGAGTAGAAGGTTGGGTTTGTGAATGAAAGGTTGGTGAAGTATATAGAACTGTTGTTTGAACAAGAAGCATGTTCGATGTTTACTATGTGGCGTTTGATAACATGATATAATTGTTTTATTGATCATATGAAAAGCTTGGTAGAATCGCATGCTTAACTATAGTATAATGTTGAGTTTATAAAGTTGTGTAGTATGTTGGGATATGATATAGCATGCGGGTAGCATATTCGAGTTAGCATGACTCGATCGAGTGGGTATTTGACGATTTTGCAACCAGAATCGTGTTTTTGGGCACTTGATCGAGAACCTCGGGCACTCGATCGAGTAGGGGGTCACTCGATCGAGTAACTGTGCTACTCGGTCGAGTATGTTACAGATCAGAAGGTCTGTTTGGGGTCTGATGTCAAGGCACTCGATCGAGTATGGTGGGCACTCGATCGAGTAGCCTCTTATTCGATCGAGTAGGTTTAGGCACTCGATCGAGTGTGTTCTGGGCAGTCCGCTTTCGTGTTTTGAGGTTTTAGTGCGTATGTTTATGTCTACCCTTTCTTATATAGTTTCAAGATGCCGCCCAAGAGAAACGCTTTTTATACGAGAGCTGAGACCATGAACATAGATGATATCGTTAAGATGTTGGAGCATCAGGATGCTCTTACGGAGGCCTTAAAGAAAGTGGGAAAAGATAAGGATAAGGAGGTTGATCACTCTAAGATCAGCCTCTATATAGCGAGGTTTAACCCAAAAGAGTACAAGGGGACCGGGGAACCTAAGCTTCTTGACAAATGGCATCGTGAGATGGAGAATATACTAGACCTGGTTCACTGTCCTGATGAGATGAGAGTAGAACAAGCTGCGTTCTACCTGAGGGAAGAAGCTGGCGAGTGGTGGGATAAGGTGAAGGTGAGTGCTAGGGAGATTTATGTGAACCAGGGCTTACCTGCTATACCTTGGGAAGAGTTTCGGAGGGCTATGAGGAAAAAGTTTGTACCGGAGCATGTGTGAAGTAAGCTGAGAGAGGAGTTTGATGGGTTTAAGATGACATCTGATATGTCAGTTGCTGAGTACTACAAGCAGTTTAATGAGAAGTCTAGGTATGCTGAGGATATGAGTTTGAGTGAGGAGAACCTGGCGCTGAGGTTTGAGAGGGGGTTGACCCCTAAGATCATGGATAAGCTACCCGTGGGAGTCCTTACTGATATTAAGGAAGCTTATGAGAAGGCTGAGAGAGCTGAGAGGTTGGTGGAGATGGCTCAGGAGAGAGTGGGTGTTGAGAAAAGAAAGGCTGAGAGTGAGGGTGGTGGCCAATCTAGTCACAAGAAAGGCAACCACAATCAAGCTAGAGGGTTTCTCTTTGGGTCGTGGTTGATCTTTGGGGCTTCCTTTGGGCGTGGCCGTGTGAGTAGTAGTGGTAGTTGAGAGATGACTTGCTTTGGCTGTGGCGGTGTAGGCCACAAGAGACATGAGTGCACCGGGGCTTTTCAGGGATCGGCTCGGGGGAGCTATTCTCAGGGACCTGCACAAAGTTATGCAAGCAATAGACCGTCTGGGTCATGGTCTAACCGGGGAAGTCAGAGCTATCAGGGTGGAGGTAACCGCAATGGCGGTAATTCTTATCAGAAACCAGCTACGAACAACAACAACAATCAGGGGTCGGGTGCTAAGCCGACCACATCACCAAGATCTTGTCCGGGGAGGTGGACAAGAAGACCGATGGAAAGTCATTTTTATGATGGACAAGAAAGCAGCTGAGGATGATGCACATGTTATCACTGGTACTTTTCTTGTTAACGGTATTCATACCTTTGTTTTGTTTGATTCGGGGGCGTCTTAGTCGTTTGTATCTTTGAGTCATGTTAAGCGTTTGGGTTTGAGGGTATATGAGTCTGTAAGTGAGAAAGTTTTTATACCTTCGGGTGAGTCTGTATCATGTAGGAGGTTATATAGAGATGTGCCTATGATAGTTGGGCAAGTTGATCTACCTGTAGACTTGCTAGAGTTTCCTTTTGACGGTTTTGAGATGATAGTCGGGATGGATTGGTTGGGAAAGTATAAAGCTAAGATATACTGTCATCAAAAGAAAGTGTCTTTGAGAGGGCCTAAGGGTGTTAGTGTGTCTTATCGTGGGTTTCTAGTCAAACCCAAAGTTAAGTTGATTGCAGCTGTCACCTTGAAGTCTTATCTGAGGAACGGATGCCCTTTGATCTTGTGCCATGTAAGAGATGACCGGATAGAGAGTCCGACAGTTGATCAGATACCAGTGGTGGGAGAGTTTGCAGATGTTTTTCCAGAGGAGATTCCGGGGTTGCCACCGAAGAGGGAGATAGATTTCACAGTTGAGTTGAAACCGGGGACGGGGCCAATCTCTAAGGCACCGTACCGGATGGGTCCTAAAGAGATGGAGGAGCTCAGGAAACAGTTAGATGATCTGATAGATAAGGGATACATTAGACCTAGTGTATCACCGTGGGGAGCACCAGTTCTTTTCGTGAAGAAGAAAGATGGGAGTTTGAGGCTGTGCATAGACTACAGGGAGCTGAATCGTGTGATGGTGAAGAACAAGTATCCTTTGCCAAGGATAGATGACCTGTTTGATCAGTTGAGTGGTGCATCAATCTTTTCTAAGATTGATTTGAGGTCGGGGTACCATCAGGTGAAGATTAGAGAGGTGGACATACCAAAGACAACTTTCACGTCGAGGTATGGCCATTATGAGTATGTGGTGATGCTGTTTGGGTTATCTAATGCACCGGCTGTGTTTATGGATTTGATGAACAGAATCTTCAGACAGTTTTTGGACAAGTTTGTGGTGGTGTTTATCGATGACATCTTAGTCTACTCTAAGACTAAGGAGGAGCATGAGGAGCATCTGAGGATTGTGTTGCAGACTTTGAGGGAGCATGAGTTATATGCTAAGCTGTCCAAGTGTGAGTTCTGGTTAGAGAAAGTTGCTTTTCTGGGGTATGTGATCTCTAAGGAGGGAGTAGCTATGGATCCGGCAAAGATTGAGGCAGTGACAAAGTGGGAAGCACCAAAGAATGTTGCTGAGATCAGGAGTTTCTTGGGTTTAGCTGGATACTACAGACGGTTCGTGAAAGATTTCTCCAAGATAACTAGACCTATGACAGCTTTGATGAGGAAAGAGAACAGGTTTCGTTGGGATGAGAGTTGTGAGACGGCGTTCCAAACATTAAAGGAGCGTTTGACCACAGCTCCTATCTTAGAATTGCCTGAAGGGATCGAAAACTTTGAGGTTTATATAGATGCCTCAAAGAATGGGTTGGGATGTGTGTTGATGCAGAACGGTAAGGTGATTGCCTATGCTTCTAGGCAATTGAAGCCGTATGAGGAGAACTACCCTACACATGATCTAGAGTTGGGTGCAGTGGTGTTTGCTCTCAAGATTTGGAGATATTACCTTTATGGGGCGACCTTTAAGGTATTTTCGGATCACAAGAGTCTCAAGTACATCTTCACTCAAAAGGAGTTGGACATGAGACAGAGGAGGTGGATGGAGCTGATTGGCGATTATGACATGGATATTATCTACCATGAAGGGAAAGCCAATGTTGTTGCAGATGCTTTGAGTAGGAAGAGTGTACATTCCCTGTGTACAACTCTATCTTTGATGAGGTTGAGAGATGAGGTGGGGAAGTTTGGGATACATATGATGCAGAGAAGGGATGCTGTGGGAGATTTAACAAGATGCACCGATCTCTTTATGATGATATTCGAGGTAAACAAGCTTTAGATCCTAAGATGGTTGAGTGGAGAGCTGGAGTAGATAAAGGGACAGTGTCTCGATTCTCTATTCATACAGATGGTAGTTTGAGGTTCGATGGTAGGTGGTGTGTCCCTAATGATGAGAAGCTGAAAAAGACTATCATAATAGAGGCACATTGTACACCTTATTCAGTACATCCAGGTGGTGACAAACTGTACAAGGACTTGAAGAACACGTTTTGGTGGCCTGGGATGAAGAAAGAAACAGCTGAGTTTGTGGCCCGTTATTTGACATGCCAGAGAGTTAAAGGGGAACAGCGACGAACACAACGTAAGATTCAGTCTTTAGAGGTACCTGAGTAGAAGTGGGAATCCATTTCTTTGGATTTTATCGTGGGTTTGCCAAAGAGTCAACAGGGTAACAACATGATATGGGTAATAGTGGATCGAATGACCAAGTCAGCTCATTTTGTGCCAATAAAAGATACATGGACTAAAGCATAATTAGCTATGGCTTATCGGAAGAATGTGCTTAAGCTACATGGAGTCCCTAAGGACATAGTATCTGACAGAGATGCGAGGTTTATCTCAAGGTTTTGGAAAGAGTTGCAGGAATCTTTGGGAACAACGTTGAAGATGAGTACAACATTTTATCCTGCGACAGACGGTGAGACTGAGAGAACGATCAAGACTCTTGAGGATATGTTACGAGCTTGTGTGATGGACTTTGGTGGTAGCTGGGAACAGAGGTTGGATTTGATAGAGTTTTCTTACAACAACAGCTATCACACTAGTATTGGCATGGCACCGTTCGAGGCTTTACATGGGAGGAGATGCAGGAGTCCGATTTGTTGGGACGACAAGATCGAGGCAAAGATGGTTCTAGGACCAGAGATGGTACATGAGATGGTTGAATGATTAAGATGATCGGGGAACGGATGAGAGCAAACGGCTCAGGATAGACAAAAGAGTTATGCAGATCTACATCGCCGGGATATAGAGTTTCAGGTTGGGGATAAGGTTCTTCTGAAAGTGTTTCCTATGCGTGGGGTTATGAGATTTGGGAAGAAGGGCAAGCTAAGTCAGAAGTTCATCGGGCCTTATTAGATCTTAGAGCGGGTTGGAGAGGTTGCATATCGTCTGGCTTTACCAGCTGCGTTAGAGAGGGTGCATAATGTGTTTCATGTATCGCAGCTGTGGAAGTATGTGAGTGACCCATCACATGTGTTAGAGGCAGAGAGCTTAGAGCTAGACGAGTCTTTATCATATCTTGAGGTACCTAAGCAGATTCTTGACCGGAAGGTTAGGAAGACTAGGAGTGGTGAGAAAGTTTTGCTTAAGATCCTTTGGAATAACCACGAGACTGAGGAAGCTACATGGGAGGCAGATGAGGCCATGAGAGAGCGTTACCCTTTCCTTTTTGATCTGGTATGTATGGTTACGGGGACGTAACCTTGTTTCTTTTAGGGGGGTAGGAGATGATCACAAAAAGTTTTAAGAGTTTATATACCCTTTCTATGTTGTGTCGGTATGGTTGTTGTCGTTGAGTCGGGTTGAGTTTGGGTTAGTAACATGTTTTATGTTGAGTTTGTTTTGGTTGTTGAGTTGGGAATGTTGTAGTGTGAGTCTTTGTTTTGTTGTGGTTTGAACTTCGGGGACGAAGTTCTTTTTAAGGAGGGAAGACTGTAATACTACGGATTTATGAGTCTCTGGGTACTCTATCGAGTAGGCCTTACTCTGTCGAGTAAGGGTGAGTTGCGATTTAAAATAGTTTCGACTGTTGGGTACTCGATCGAGTAACGTAGATACTCGATCGAATAAGGGGGCACTCGATCGAGTACCTCGGCTACTCGATCGAGTAGCCATTCTGAGGATGATTTCTCGGGTTTTGTTAATAATGCGATTAAGTATATAATAACTTCCGTCACTTTTCTTTAAACACTTTTAAAACCTAATTACTTTCAAAGAGAGAAATCAAACTACGTTCTTCGCATCAATCGCATTGTTGGCAAATCCCGGAGCTTGGAAGGTCGAATTTTACCTTTCTTTATACCGTTGTAATCCTTGCGTCGAGGGTAAGATCTATATACCGTTTTTATAGTATTTTGTTAAAGTTGGTTAAACCCTAATGTTGGGATTTGGGGGTTTTGTTGTACTTTGTGATTGGTAGTGATTATGTATTTGTATGTTAGGAGGAGGATTTGTAGAGGAAGCGTTTTGATATCAGCTGTGAGATCGTCTGATTGTTTTGTGCTTTCCAGGTAGGGTTTCCCTACTCAGTATTAGTCCCATAATGTGTTGTGGTGTTTTGTGGTTGTTGAATATTATCATACTCGTATTGTGACGATTGTTGGATTTGGTTGCTGATAGTAGTTGTGATTGATTGATTGTACCTGTGTTTCTTCGGGGTGCGTCCCCGGCCGAGTGGAGTCACTTGCGGAGTGGCTTCACGCCCATGATTCGCCTTCGGGAACCCGCCACGAAGGATGTGCACATTAATGGATTTGGGTTTATCACTCGATGGAGATGAGCGGGGCTTAGGTGGAACGGCAGCGTCCCCATCCCCAGCAGCGGTGAGGAGTGACCAGTTGCGATGGGCACTCTGGCAGGGCTACACACTTTAGTGTGTAGTCAGGATTGTGGAGTTGAGTTTGGAGTTCGCAGAATATATGTGATGATTGAGCTGTTTGTTTTACTGTATTGCTGGTTTATATAAATTGTGTGATTAGTATTGACCCCGTTTAATGTTTTAAAAACTGTGGTGATCCATTCGGGGATGGTGAGCAGTTATTGAGCAGGTATGAGTCGAGTTACTGGGATAGCTGGGATGTGCCACCGTCTGATGATAGAAGTCTTCCGCTGTAGCTTAGTAGTTTAATAAATTTTTCAGTTAGCTGATTAGACAGTTGGTTTGAGAACATGTATTCGTATTTTGGATTTCGTTTTGAGATTGTAACCTTTCGCTAAAGTATTTCTATTTAAATGTTGTTTCGTTATTGTCTATTTGACTATCATTGCCTTGGGTAGCCGAGATGGTAGCATTCTTATACCTGAGTGGTCCTGGTAAGGCACTTGGAGTATGGGGGTGTTACAGTAATTGCCCCTTTTGTCTTTGTGAGCTTGAAGATACTAGTTGTGGGTTTCCAACATTTTGGTATGGGTTAGGATGTTGTTGATGGTGATTTCCTTTGCTTGACTATCCTTTTGCATTTGAGTGAAAAACTCTTGTTGATTCTTTTGCATTTGGAGGACCACTTTTTGAACATCAAAACCTTGGTCATTTTGTTGATTGTATGGAGTTTGATTTTGGTAACCTTGGTTTTGGTTGTAAAAGGGTCTTTGATTTTGGTTTCTCATGGGAGGTGGGATGTATGTTGGTTGTGGTTTTTGAACATTTTGGCTTTTTTATGAAAGATTTGGGTGGAATTTGGTGTTTTAATTGTAATAGTTTGAATAAGGGGTACCACTCTTGTATGCTTGAAAAGCATTCACTTGTTCATTTGTTCCCCTACATTCACTTTGGTCATGTCCCAAAGTTCCACAATTCTCACATATCCCACTTGGGATTGATGAAGATGCCGTCATGGCATTAACATGTTGCTTTGGTGATTTTGAGGCTTCTTCAAGTCTAGCCATAGCCTTTTCGAACTTCAAATTGATGGTATCAATGTGAGCACTAAGTTGAGCACCCAATTGAGTAATAGAGTCCACTTTATGCTTTCCTCCTCTAGTAGCCTTGCGAGGTCTACTATATTGTGAATTATGGACCGCCATTTCCTCAATCTTGTTCCAAGTTTGATTGTCATCAACTTCGGTGAACATTCCATTTGATCCCATATTGAGAATGTTTCTTGAGTCTTCATAAAGACCGTTCCAAAATTATTGTACAAAGAACCACTCGCTAAGTCCATGATGAGGACATGAGCGGCAAATTCCCTTGAATCGCTCCCAAGCTTCATACAAAGATTCTTCATCTCTTTGCTAAAAGCCCGTAATTTGAGCTCTTAGCATGTTAGTCTTTTCCGGTGGATAGAGCTTTTTGTAGAAAGTTAGAGCCAATTTCTTCCAAGAATCAATTCCGAGAGTAACCTTATCAAGGCCTTTCAACCATTGTTTTGCGGTGCCAATTAGAGAAAAAGGAAATAAGACCCATCGAATTTGGTCTTGAGTTACACCGGTTTGAGAAATCGCATCACAATAGTCGCAAAAAGTCTCCATGTGAGAGTGAGGGTCTTCACTAGGCATCCCCCCAAATTGGCTTCTTTCGACTAATTGGATAAAGGCAGATTTGGCAATGAAATTTCCGGTTAAATGTTGTGGTGTGGGAGTACCATTGGGTAGGTTCTCCTCGGTTGGTACGGAATGTGATGAAAATTTAGGCATTGTGGGTTGATTTTGTGTTGGATTTTGTGTTGGGTTCTCCTCACCTTCTCTTGCAAAAGGGTTGATGAACTCAATAGTGTTTGGTTGAATATCTACAACCTCACCAATACCTCTCAAAGTTCTCCTAGCAAGGCTTCTATTGTTTGTCAAAGTCCTTTCAATTTCGTGATCAAAGGGTAACAAGTTACCTTGTGATCTTCTAGACATGCAAAATATCAAACAACTTGAAAATAATTAGAACAAACCTTGAGGAGTTTTACTTCCCCAAGGCAAAGAAAGACACAACTAATAACAATATAAGAAAATCTAAATCAAGTTAACACCTTCCCCGGCAACGGCGCTATTTTTGGTCGGACTCACTTGGAGGTTTAGTATTCGGTACTTGTCGTTAGGAGCACCTAGACCAAAACACAATTTATAACTCCACAAACAACTCTACAATTGGTAAAGAGGCAAGTAAAGGTCGGATCCCAAGGGACGGGAATTGAGATGAGATTTTCAATTGGTGTCTAAGGGTGTCACAATTTGGGGTTTGAAGTAGAAGATCACTAAACTAAATAGCAATAAAAGTAAACAAGCAATATGATTAAAAAGGGGTGTAAACAATTGATAAAAGGCACTAGGGTGTCATGGGGTCATAGGGGATTCATGGGAATTGATCATACAAACATATTTTCAAATTATAAGCAAGCAATTATTGTTGTGATGGATCGAGTTGGTTTATATCTTACAATCCTAGGAAAGTTTGGGTCCCGGAGCCGAATCGATTAGATTGTACAACACCTACAAGTCGACTTAATCTTCCCTACTCAACTATATGCATGGTCAAATGAGACTCGGGTTGGTTTATGTCTTACAAGTCTCATTGAAAATATAGGTGATGGGTAAAAAATGCAAGGATTCATAGGCTCGCATTTCATCAAACATAACATGTGCATAAGTTGAGATCACAATAAGCAAGCAAATAAACTATGAAAACATATTAATTTAAGCATGAATCATCCTCCATGTTGGTTTCTCGTAATTACCCATTAACCCTAGCTAAGGAACTACTCACTCATTATCATGTTGAATATGCTAGCAAGGTTGTCAATCACACCAACAATGTAAAACATGATGAATAAATGAAGATAATTAACAATAATTAAAAAGGGATTAAGAGAATTATACCTACTAATGATTCCAATAATAAAGCAAAGAATAATAGAAGTACTTGATGATTGATTGGAAGGTTGTCAATCTCCCAATAATAACCCAAATAATCTTCAATTACCCAAAATGAAAGATGAACCAAAGAGAGATTAAGGAAATGAAATTTGTATTAAAACTTGATTAAATGTTGATTACAAGATTAAAGAGAGATTTGATTGATATAAACTACACTAGAGATTGCTAAGAAGAACATGATAATCTAATTAGCCTAATGGGGTATTTATAGTGGGGATTAGTTACATAAATTAGGGTTTACTAAGGGCTTAAATGACGATTAAGTCCTTGAGGAATCGCTGGTCTCAAGGGAGACTCCGGTCTCCTTTTTGCCGGTCTTAGAAAAATATGCCCATCCTTCATGAAGCGTGTAGAAGACGAAATGGCTGACACACAATCCGAGCGTCCGGGGCACGGGACGGGCGGATTGTGGGCGTCTTGGACGAGCGGATTCAAGGGATGGACGGGCGGATTGTGGTGTTTCTGACGGGCGTCCAGCTGGGGAAGACGCTCGGATTGCACCTCTTGGACGGGCGGATTGTGGGCAATCCGCTCGGATT
This sequence comes from Silene latifolia, assembly GCF_048544455.1. Classification (NCBI taxonomy): domain Eukaryota; kingdom Viridiplantae; phylum Streptophyta; class Magnoliopsida; order Caryophyllales; family Caryophyllaceae; genus Silene; species Silene latifolia. The sequence goes on along the minus strand of NC_133531.1, from coordinate 126,832,446 downwards.
GTCTTACAGCTTCTTCCTTTCTTCCTTTCTTCTTTTCCCATCATAAAATCCTTGAGGATTTCCTCGGGGATGCAAGGATCTTTTCTCATCATTACCCATCTACTATAATATGTACAAAGGCCTTTTAATCTTGTCTTCTCTTTGATGCTTGGTCATTGAATTCAATCAATTTAGCTCTATTTTGCCATGAAAATGCAAGGTTTGCACTCCTTTCCTACCAAGGAAACAAAACCTCAAAGAATATGCAAAACAAAGGACTAAAGACAATAAATGACCCAAATATGCACTAAAAAGCATGGGAACAAGGCTAATTCGGGGACTAAATATGCTCTAATTATGGTCACATCAATAATAGACACCTTAGAGCCATAATAATAATAGTTCTTAGCATTGAGGTTGTTACCAGGTGTGGACGCGAGCCCACGGGGGCGCTTGGGAAACAAGCGTTTGTCTTTGTGGAGTCGCCACCAATTTATTGTGGAAAATTGGAAACCGTTCGAATACCTCGTGCCATGTCAAGACACAAAGTAGTGACATGAACACCAAGAACTCGTTACCCTTAGCATTCTATGTCTAGAATGACCCTCGTGGATGCCAATGAACACGGATGTTCACAGAGATCTGGAGTAAGTGGTGAGGGTACGTATTAGGAAGCTCTTTTGATCGAACACCTAATCCCGCCCGCCTCGATAGCGGCCTCTACTAATGATTAGGGAAAATTGCCTATACTCGATATATTGTCGATTATATGCGTGCAATGCAACATCCAACGTTTTAATCCTAGCATGTGAGAATTAATACTAAGTCGGTAGACACGTAATTTAATCATACAATTGGGTCAAAGTAGGGATTTAAGTTCAATTACATGTGAAGGCATACAAGTGATACAAGAAATACAATAATGAAATTACAATAAAGAAAATACAATAATTACATTGGATTAATGATTTATGTCGAAAGTACATTTAAAACGAATAATTTAAGAAAGAATAAATAAATAAATTAACGAACATGAATTAAGGTGATAATACGAATAATAGTTAATTAAATACGTAATTAACAAACAAGGTCAAAGCAACAACGGAATTCAGAGACATAAATCAACCAGGAACAGGCGCAGCAAAGTTGCGTCCCTTGGAAGAGGCGTAGCAGTTGTTGCGTCCGTTCCTTGGCTCAGTTCTGGTTGTGAAGCCGGAATTGCAAATCGTTAATATTCGTTGGTGAATTTAATGCTTGATTAATATTATTTGACTCGGATGAAAGTGATTAGCAGGTTATTTACATGCGATTAATGGTCATAAAAGCAATAAGCATAGATAAAACCGATTAGGACTAATTATATACAAGATTAATGGATTATTAACAAATTAAACAACCTAAATTATTTAGGTTAAACAGATTATTAGTGACGAATTAACGATGGTGACGATGAATAATAGATGCAACTATGTCAAAGATCAAATTCTAGAGACTCAATATTAATGAATCGAAACTCTAAAACCCGAATTGACTTTAACGACGAAAACCCGCAAATATTGGTTATAAGGGATTTAAGTCGAATTATTTAACAATGGATTATGAATAATATATTACATGTTAGAATTATTATGCTATTATATCAAAGAACCGAAGAACAAACGAATTAAAAGAAACGAATTGACAAAAGACGAAGGAAGAAGAAAGGAAGCAGGAACTGCGGCAGCCTAACGAAGAGGCGCAGCAGGTGCTGCGTCCTTTCTCGACGGTCATGTTCTGGTAATTCGTAAAAAAGGATTTAAAGCATGGTTTTATAAATCGGTTTTAGAAATACTTTCGACATAAACCTTACATTATAATTACAAAAGGTAAAGAACAATAAATAAAATAGGATTTAAACACCCTCAGACTTACATGTTTGACGAAACGAGATGAACTAAGTATACGTTTAGTGATGCTCGACTCGAATGTAGACGAAAGTGCCCTCGTAAGAGGAAATTAAACAGATTGATTAAAGTTGATTATGGTGGAGTTGGTCAAATTGGTCGGTCATGCAAAACGAGGCTGGTACTCAGAAGGATCCGAGCTTACGTGGTCGAAAGTTCAAGCACGTAGACGCGAAAAAGTAAGAACGTTGTCTAGAATGCAAAGGGAGAAGAGAAGGGCGGACACTCGCGTGAGAAATATGTGAGACCGAAGGTCTCTATTTATACTAATCACGTGGAGGAAGTTAGGGTTTTCGGAGAAGCTTTGGAAATGAATCTCGAAAAGATATGAAAAGATACGAAAAAATACGCAGAAAAGGATTTGGGAAGAGGCGCAGCAAGCACTGCGTCTCTTAGAAGAGGCGCAGCACCTGCTGCGTCCTTTCCCAAATGGTTTCCTCCTGCGGAAGAAAGATTTCCGCGTTTTTATTATAGAATAACGGATTAATCTTGTTTTCTTTAATATTTTGTGTGAATATTACGGGAAATTATTTGCCAAAGATTAAAAGATTGCGAAATATGGAATAGAAATATCCGGAACATTCCAGAACATTCTGACTCGGTTTTAGAAAATGAAGACGGTTTTTTGGACCCGGACTCCAAATGTACTCTAATTACTGCCAAAACGACCGTATCGGCACGTAGATGACAATTAAGAGGTAGACATAAGTGTTTAAGCGATCACTTGATGATAAACTTACGAACTATCACAAATCGTTTCGCGTACCAAACATGAGGCCCAATCATCACCGGGTGGCTTGCGGGAGGTGTAGAAATGAGGTATCTACAAAGCCCCCACTTTTACTGAGGCTTGGACAAGGCAAAAGGTAAACTATAGCCATCAGCTCAATCGAAGATTACAACCTGACGACTATGGCGACGCGAGGCGACTCAAGGGGTCTGAGCCAACGACCTGTCGTCAGGAGCATTTTAGAGTCTGTCGACTATCGGGGAGGGTCGTTTAAAGTCCATTACACTACGTAAGAAGGCTCGCCAGCCATAAGAAGAGACCATACCTGAAATTCCTTGAAACTCCAGGGGAAACAAAACGCGATATTGGGAGAAGACAGCAGGACATAGTCTGGAACTGCTGGGAGAAATCTGCTTGTGGTCAGCTTCAAACAAACTTCGGAAGAGCTTGGGGTCGATGTTGATCTCCATGTCTCGAGAGAGAATGACTGTCGGTCGTGAACTCTCGCTGGGGGAACATAATCGGGAACTGATCTCCATGTCTCGAGAGGGAATGTCTATCCGTGTACTCTCGCTGGAGGAACATAATCGGGAACTGATCTCCATGTCTCGAGAGGGAATGTCTATCCGTGTACTCTCGCTGGGGGAACATAATAGAGGTGTGTCGAAACATCTGTCAAAGAAGGAACGCTCGTTGTGACAAGCTAGGTCTTGGATAAAAATAATATGTGGCAGTTTGCAGTTGGCTTGAGAATGTGGGTCCGGGCGGAGAATATACGTCAAACGGATCAAATATATGATATGGCATCAAGGAAGAGGCGCACCAAAGATGGGCCCACGAAATAACGAACTCATAACGAACTTTTGAAAATTCGTATGAAGGGAAGCTGAGGAAGAGGCGCAGCAAGAGCTGCGTCCCTTGGAAGAGGCGCAGCACCTGCTGCGTCTATTACTGGGCGTGTCTTTCCTGCGTAAAAACCCGATGAAACAGAGGGTTCATTTCATTTATTCGAAACACAAACTCTCAATTTCTCTCTCAAATTTAAACCATTTTCGTCAAAATTTGATCCAAAAGCTTGCATTTGCCATGACTAATCGAGGTATGTGTACTAATCTTGCATTTATCTTCCGTATTTGATCGAATGGGATCGACAAAATTAGGGTTTTCGACCCTAATTAGTCGAAAATTTGGGGCTTTTCTCCCAAACGATTTTGCCTTGCAAAATTGGCTTTATAAATGACTAATTGGTAGTATAAGGATCTTAACCATATGTTTGTTTCGAATTTTCGTTGAGTTTTGAGCATTTGAGTGAAATTGAGACGGTTTCACAGCTAAACCGTAAATCGCTTCGAAAATAGCCTTAGGATTGCCCATTTGTGGCAAAACTTGATATTTGGACTCCTTGTATGATGGGTAAACTTCCTACCATCTCGGAATTTTGATTGGTGACGGCTTTTTCAGGGCGCTTTCTAGGGCATAATCGCCGTTATAACCAAATGCCGTCGAAATTCCGACTCGAACCCATGACTAGGCTTCAACTTAGGCTTGACTTGACCCAAATTACCACATGAGCGGACAGGTTTGTGGGAAAATTTGCCAAAGATGGCGAGAAAAGAGCGATTTCGGAGCTCCGAAAACTCGAAAATCCCCTAATCAAGGCTTGTCGTCACTTGACGCGGCCTAAATTTACTTTAATGTTGCAGGTGACGAGGCTTCTACATCTGGGAGAGATCCCATGGACGTGGACACTGCTGTTGACCCTTCTCAGGTGCTTGAGGTGGCGTTGGAGGAAGCTTTCACCGCTGTGGTGACGGCTGCCGAGGACGAGGTCCTACAGGTGGAGGTTGTTGAGGACGAGGAGGCCCCGAGACGGGCTAACGTGGGACGGGGTGGTTGCCAGATGAGAGGAGCACCTGCGTGGGCTGAGACCTGGGACAGTAGGCACCTGCTCTGGGCCGCGGAGGGTCACCTGTCATACAGGACGGTGAAGAGCTTGGTAAATCGAATTCATCACTCTTCATTCATCTTCTTTCATTTCTGTTTGTCCTTCCTTTTCTTCTTCATCTGAGCTAAAGAAAGCTTTTGTTTCAAATCAACATAGGAGGCCGGGAACATCAGATCGTTCTCGGGCTATACCACGGCGATGGGGTGCTACGAGAGGCTGTCGGCCGAGGAGCGAGCCATGATCGAGCGGGGAGAGTTTGGTGCTTTGGTGCAGGCTTGGAGGGATATCGCGAGGAGGAAGCTTCGGGCTAGCCTCAGTCTCGTCCGAGCTTTCTTGGACCGGTTTTAGGACACGACCTCCACGTTTCACATGCCTTTTGGTGAGGTGGGGGTCACGTTAGAAGATTACGGCATGATTTCTGGTCTGCCGTGTGGGACTGAGGTGGTGGAGTGGTCGGAAACAGCCATGAGGGTTGATTCGGCTGAAGCTAGGAGGTTGATCGGCTGGAACTTGGCGCTGAAGGCGGCTGCGGTACCTGGTTTGGTGCCTAGTTCTTACGTTCGAGACTACTTCGCGGGGAAGACCACGACGTCGGTGGTGATCGAGGGGAGGGAGACATCTCCTCCTCCCTGCACTGCAGAGTAGAGAGTCCGTTTGTGGCTCTGGTGGTTTCTGTCTTCGATCTACCTCGGAGATAAGGGAGAAAGGCTTTCGACGAAGCTCCTTCCCTTTCTTTCTGATCTGGGCTGTTGGGACTGGGTCAATGTTGATTTTGCGGTCCTCATCCGCTTAATGAGGGCCATGGTTCGTCCGGAGTTGATGGAGAAGGGGACTTGTCCTACTGTTGTCGGCCCTGGACTGCTGTTGGAGGTATGAACCTTCACTTCATTTCATGAAAGATCGTTTCTTTTTCTTATCGAATCACGAAAGATCGTTGTTGATTATCTCATTTTACAGGCGTGGGTATACTCCTACTTTCCGGGCCACGCGCCCAAGAGGACGGAGCCGGTGGAGAAGGCCTATCCCGTTGTGAGGGATTGGGTGATGTGTCGCACGAGGAGTCGACGTTCCTTCCACGACGTCTGTCGGCGGGAGGTGAACGCTCTTTAGCTGGACGGCGTGAGTATTTCACCTTGCATTTGTTTGTCTTCCATCTTTACTTTAGAACTGATCATAAGAATGACCCTTCGTTTGCTTTTCTAGTGGGTGCCCAGGCCCTGGGAGGAGTACGCTAGCGCTCCTCCTTTTGTGGCTGAGGTCTTTCGACCTAAGAGCTCAAGTCGGCTGCTGTTAAGGACGTCGATGGGCCCTGTGTGGTACTTGGGTGAGTGCTTGGCACGTCAGTGCTCTCGGGACGTCTTAACGGTTCCCATTGATCCTCCTTGGACGATGTTTAGGGAGCCTTCTGAGGCTGAGAGGGAGGCTGACCTGGCTGGCGTTGGTGGCGACGCCCTTCTTCTTCCTGGTGAGGACTACTCGGCGTTCCTCTACGGGAGGTTGGCGTATTGGCCGGTTGTGGTAAGTGCTTTATCCTCTTCCATTTTTGATTATTTGAGAATACGATGAACGATCATCGGTTAATGGAAATCATTTGACTTTGCAGGAGGTCGAGGCGGCGGGCATCAAGCTCCAAGAGTACCCCGAGACCCTTGAGTACACTGACACGACGGGGATGACGACGATCTCTGAGCTACGTGACTTTGACGTGGCGGTGAGAGATGCTGGCTTGGACGAGTGGCAGCATCTGATTCGGAGGGTGAGTCTTCTAACTTGTATAATTTTGTGTAAGAACACATTTGCTTGAGTTTGTCCAATCGTTAAGAATTTTCCTTTTGAAATGCAGGTTGCGCCATCCCGGTTCGTTGCTTTATGGAGGGTAGCCAACCGGCCATGCGAATCTACCGCCGCGAGGCACTTCTGTCAAGCTTCGAGGACGTCAGGTATGAACCTTCCGTTTACTTCATTTTTGAATTTTCTAATCTTTCTTATGTTAGAAATGATTTGACATGAGCCAGTTCTTGTTGTTTGCAGAGGGAGCGTGAGCTGGAGCGAGAGCTTGCCCAGTCCCGGGAGGAGACGGCTCGCCTGTTGAGGGAGCTCGAGGTTCGAGACGCCGAGGTTGCTGCTCTCTAGGCGAGAGTTGCCGAGCTAGACGGCGACCAGCAGTAGCTTTTTTGTTTCTTGTTTTTGGCTGTATTCTTGTATATTTGTACATTTTAGGACCCACATTTTGGACATTCAGACCTTGTTTTGGGGCTCGAGCCCCCAGTTTGGTGTACATATACTTTCTTGGTTGTATATATGATGGCCTGCGTGCCTTTGCTACTGGTTTGCTTTGTTTGTACCTGCAGGTTTGCTTTGAACAGGTTTGGTAGATGACAGTTTGCGCCGTCATGCTGCGGAAATTTACATAGAAATCACATAGAACATACGTTTGTACACATGGCCTAAATTAGCGCAAAACGATGACTCAAAAGTGCAAAAAATTTGGCCGGAAATGAAAATGCAAAACTTTGGTCGGAAATGACCGGACGATAGGGAGGGTTACCCCCTAAAAAAAGAAAAAATAAAAACATATAAGTTTGAAACGTAATTTGGAAGGAGAGTGAAATGATTCCCCGAAAAGAAAATTTAAAAAGAAATGTATAAGTGTGCTAAAATGACGAAAATGTCGATATCGTCTCGAAATGCGTGCCCGTGCAATTAGGAAACACGAAATATGGCAACCTGACGTGTTTACCAAAATAATAACCCGTATGAATAGGAAATTATTCGTTGAGGAATTTAGGAAAGATCCAACGCGGAAAATCACAGAAAGAAGGCTGAGGAAGAGGCGCAGCACCTACTGCGCCTGTTCCCCAGTGCATCCGTTTTGACGGATTTTAGGAAACAACTTTTAGTATAAAAAGAGACGTCGAGGGAGGTTTTATTCAGATAATTCTTCCGTCTTTATTCGTCTTATTACACAAAGTTCCCAAAATAAGGATACATCATGAATACTCTTGAAATTCGTCTAAAAGAATGGACAAATGAATTCTCTAATGTGGAGAAACACGACCTGGGTGCTTATAATTTTGGATCGCTTTTGAGCTTGAAGTTTATCAAGGTAGTCAAACCATTCCTAGATGCTTGTCTTGACTATTGGGACCCGAATTATCACGTGTTTGCCTTCCCTGGAGGCGACATTTACCCATTTCCCGAGGAAATTGCTGCGATTGGTGGTTGGGACCCGTAACATTTGCCTGCAATTCCCTCCACTTCTCAAGGGTATAAGAACAAGTTTAGAGACTTGCTTGGATTGGCAAGAGTTGATGTTGACCGTCTTGTGACTCCTAAAGGAGTGCGAATGTTGGATTTCATCGATCGATTCATCAATAGGGCTGACCCCACTGTCTCTTATGTTGCGAGGCGAAGGGCATTCGGATTTTGCCTATTACATGTATATGTCCTTCAAGGGCATGTGGATGAGGATATGAGAGGCGACTCTCGTCTCTTGAGCTTGATTGAGCAAATGGAGCTGCGCAGGAGCCTAGCTTGTCTGTGTTTAGGAGAGATCCTATTGGGCTTGGATAACAGGAAAGCCAATCGCGACCTACCTTATTTGGAGAGTCCCATTATATTGCAGGTAAAAGAACTTTTTTCTTTTTTTCTTCTTTTTTTGTTTCGATTTTTTTTTTCGTTTTTTTTTTCGTTTTTTTTTCCGGTTTTTTTTGTTTCTAATACCTGCTTTTGGTAGGTCTGGCTTATGGAGCGTCTTCGATTGATCGCGTCCCCAGTTAATGTTCCTGCTTATCATGCTCGCTCAATTGCAATGAGGACCAGGCTTTATATGGTGGACTTCACTCGAGTTTGCAATTACTGGGAAAACAAATTGAAGAGTGAAGATGGCCCCTTAATTAGATGGATCGTACCATGGTGGCATCTCAAATCTGTCACTGGAGTATCTTCCTTGGATCCTACCCAATCTGTTCGCATTCCTGGCTTGGAGTTTATGATATGCATCTTCCCGGAGAGGTTGATGAGGCAGGTTATATTGAAGCAGATGATCCCGAAGCTTGACACTGTCCCGCAGACTACTGTGGCACTTACTACTGAGAGTCGAAGAGAATGGGCCATCAAATGGGCTCAGAGGAACATTTGGTTCTTGAATTCTTCTGTCAGTGCTCTATGGGTGTCAGATTCCTATCTGCGGTGGAGGAAAGATGTTACTCCGGAGGAGCGCGAGAGATTAAGGAAGCGCGAACCTGTTGACTACAAGGTTCGTGAGGTGGAAAAGGAGAAGGAGAAGCATCTAACTGAGGGAGAGGAAGAAGCCGGGTTTCGAGTTGTTCATCCTTCGAAGAAACCGAAGACTTCTCCTGCCATCGAGATGGTGGTTGACAAAAATGGCAAAGCAAGACCACGAGAGATACCATTGGTTATTAGGTCGAAAGTGGCGCAAGAGCGTCCGGCTCGAGGTCGGGACAAGAAATTTGACAGAAAGGACAAAGGCAAAGGGAAAATGGAAGAGTAGCTTAAGTCTTTATTATTATTTATTATTATTATTGTAATAAGAAGGTGGGGTTTTTATAATCCTAGCCTATTTACTTTTATTATGTAGCGTACTATTATTAGAAATGAAATAAAAAGGTTAATTGGCTATGAAACCGTTACGATTTTCTTTGCATTATTCTTGTCGAATTTCAAATGCATTCGCAAATATCCTTCTATTTACATTTAAGACAAGTAAATGGGCTGTATCCCGTGAAGGATTGCCTACGTATTCATTTAGAAAAATGAAATCAAACCCTTGCGCGTAGTTCGAGTAAATGTAAAAGAATAATTCTTCTAAGCAAGAGCTTGTAATGAACTTAGAAAATAAGCATGAGCTTTACTTACTCCTAAAATGCAATTTAGTTTATTTGATGATATGAGAATGACAAATTGTCAAAATGCAAGAGCAAGATGACATTAGCTTAATTCAGCTTGGCCAGGGGCCGTTTATTTCGTGCCACAAGAGCCACACGTGAGGTTACGCGAGGCGCGTTTTTTGCTCCTATTCTAGGCATAGTAATGTTTCAGTATGTCATGGTTTGTTGGGTTGGCAAATTCGTTCCCATCTAGGTCAGTGATCCTAACCGCACCCCCTGGAAGTATGGACTTGACTAGGAATGGTCCGGCCCAATTGGGTTTGAATTTTCCTCGTGGATCGACAGGTAAAAGAGCCCTGATTGACTTGAGGACCAAGTCTCCTTCTTTGATGTTTCTTGGCTTAACCCTTTTGTTGAAGGCTCGTTTGATACGCGCCTGATACGTTTGCACATTATGTAATGCACGTAACCTTCGTTCATCCAGGAGGATGAGTTCTTCATATCTATCCCTCTTCCACTCGGCTTCTGAGATTTGACTTTCGAGTAAAATACGCAAGGATGGTATTTCTAGCTCAAGTGGTTGTACGGCTTCCATGCCGTAGGTCAAGTAGAAAGGAGTAGCCCCAATGGGCGTCCTAACAGACCTACGGTATCCCCATAAAGCAAAGAGTATCTTGCTTGACCAATCTTTATAGTTGTCAATCATTTTCTTGAGGATCGTGACAACATTTTTGTTTGCTGCCTCTATCGCACCATTGGTTTGTGGTCTATATGGCGAGGAGTGGTGATGCTTGATTTTATACTTGGCTAGCAATTGTTTAGTCTCAGCTTGGAAATGTGATCCTTTGTCACTAATGATCTCATGCGGGGAACCATATCGACAGATAATGTTGGTTTGTATGAATGTTGCCACGTTCTTGGCTGTAAGACTGGTGTAGGAAGCCGCTTCTACCCACTTGGTGAAATAATTGATTGCTACTAGGATGAAACAGTGACCTCCTGTTCCGGCAGGAGTGATCTTGCCGATGATGTCAATTCCCCAAGCAGAAAAGGGCCAGGGAGATGTCATGGTGTAAATCAATGAAGGAGGGACATGTTGCACGTTCCCGAAGATTTGGCAATTATGGTAATGTCTTACATACTTGATGCAATCAGATTCCATCGTGGTCCAATAATACCCCAAACGTGTGATTTTCTTTGCCATCATGGGTCCACTCATGTGAGGGCCACATTCTCCATCATGACCTCTTCCATCACTTTCTGTGCCTGTGAATGATCAAGACAACGTAGGATTACACCAAGAGGTTCTTTTGTATAGTTCTCCTTGCATGAGAACGTATTGGGAAGCTAGCAAGAGGATAGCGCGTTGTCCCCTTTTGTCCATTTCTGGTGGATAGGTGCCATTGAGCTTGAAATTTAGGATTGCTTGAAACCAAGGTTCCTCCGCAATTTCCTCTTCATCGGTGATTTGGTGCACATAAGCTGGCTCTGATTGTCGTTCGATGCATAAAGGAATTTATACCATGCTATCCGGCATATTAATCAAAGATGCAAGTTTTGCAAGAGCATCCGCAAATTGATTTTCTTCTCGAGGTAGATGTAGGTAGGTCACTTGATCGAAGAATTGGGCTACTTGGTCTATTCTGGCTTGATAAGGTGCCAAGCTTTCGCTTCGGATTTTCCAAGATCCCGTAACTTGATTGATGATCAAAGATGAATCTCCATGTACTCGAAGATTCTTGATGCCTAAACTTACTGCCGCTTGCAATCCAATGAGATAGGCTTCGTATTCTGCAGCGTTATTTGTCACCTCGAAGTCGAGTTTGACAGAGATTGGTGTATGCTCGCCTTCAGGAGAAATGAGCAACACTCCTATTCCAAATCCTCTTAAATTCGATGCTCCATCAAATTAGAGGTCCCAGGAGTCTACATCCGTTTGGAGTATATCCTCATCCGAAAACGACCAGGTGTCTATCATTGATGGGATTTTCTGCGAAGAATTCGGCAACGGTGCGCCCCTTTATAACTTTCAAAGGAACATACTTGAGATCGAACTCTGAGAGCATCAAAGTCCATCTTGCTAGACGTCATTGAGAACGGGTTTCTCGAAGAGGTATTTGACAGGATCCATTTTGGAGAATATTTTGACGAAGTAGCTAAGCATGTAATGGCGTAGCTTCTTCGTTGTCCACACAAGAGCGAGGCATGTCTTCTCGAGTGGTGTGTATTTGCACTCGTACTCCAAGAACTTCTTACTAAGGTAGTATATGGCTCTTTCTTCTTTTCCTACAGTTTGAGCTAGCATGGCGCCCATGGCCGTTTCAGTTACCGTGAGATATAAACCAAGAGGTTGATCTCGTCGAGGTGGCATGAGCACTGGTGGTTTGGCTAGTATTTCCTTGATTCGATCGAAAGCCTTCTGACAGTCATCATCCTACATGGTATGATCCGTTTTCTTTAACTTCTTGAAGATAGGTTCGCAGATCATGGTGAGTTTCGATATGAATCGACTTATGTATTGCACCTTGCCTAGGAATCCTCTAACCTCTTTCTCTGTTTGAGGTTGCGGCATTTCGATTAGAGCTTTGATCTTTGAAGGGTCTATTTCTATACCTCGTTGGCTAACAACGTATCCCAGGAGTTTGCCAGATGTTACTCCGAATGCGCATTTCTGGGGATTAAGCGTCATGTTGTACTTCCGTAGCCTTGAGAAGAATTTGCGAAGGTTCACAATGTGTCCCTCTCTTTCCTTGGACTTGACAATTATGTCATCTACGTATACCTCAACTTCTTTATGCATCATGTCATGTAAGAGCGTAGTTGCGGTGCGTTGGTATGTAGCTCCGACGTTGATTAACCTAAATGGCATAACCGTGTAGAAATAGGTTCCCCATTGAGTGACAAAAGCGGTCTTATGCATGTCTTCTAAGGCCATCTTGATCTGGTTATTTCCTACGTATCCATCCATGAAGGATAGCAACGCGTGATCCGCCGTATTATCCACTAATATGTCGATATGTGGTAGAGGAAAGTCATCCTTAGGACTTGCTTTGTTTAAGTCTCTAAAGTCAACACAAACACGGATTCTCCCATCCTTTTTGGGTACGGGTACTATGTTAGCTACCGAGTCTGAGTACTCGGAAACTTTGATGAACCCGGCTTTGAATTGTTTATCGACTTCTTCTTTGATCTTGAGAGCCCATTCTGTCCTCATTCGACGAAGCTTCTGTTTCACGGGTTTGAAACCTGGTTTGATTGGGATTCTATGCTCTGCGATGTCCATGTCGATCCCTGCCATATCTTTGTAGGACCAAGCAAAAACGTATTTGAACTCGTGTAGGAGGTCTGTGAAATCGGCCCTTTCGGTGGGGCTCAAGGTTGTTCTTATCCTAAGTTCTTGGAGTTCTAGTTCAGTTCCTACGTTGATGGGTTCAGTATTCTCTATCACTGATCCCCCTTCCTCCTCTTGTAATATTTCTTTGGCTATGTAGGGAGGTATTTCGATTGAGTCTGGGTCTGGGTCATCCTCATCATCATCGTAAAAAAAATTGCATTCAAGATAACACGAAGAGTAAGCAGAACCTGATTTATTCATATTAAGATTTGAGAAAAGTTGAAACAAAGAAGCTATCTGATCTGTAGTCGGTGGCGGTAAAGGGACAGCGGTTAGGACATTTCCCTAACTACTGTTGCTACTTGACACTAAGCTAGGAGAAACGAGGGGGTGGGAATGACGACAGGAGGAGACTCTCTAGGAACTTCTCTAGACTTCGACTCTGACTCTGACTCGAATTGATCATCTTCTGGTTCTCCTTTGAACATCTCTCCTTCTCTAGTAGTGAGCTTGAAAAGTCTTCCTTGATTGTTTGTCCACTTGATCGATTTTCTCCATCCTTTATGTTGATTGGTGTTAGTTTCTGTGCCCAGTGTGGTAATGATCTCATCTATGATGCTTTCTGCGCTTTTGATTAAGGGAAGATCTTGGAGGTAAAAATCTTCCTCGCTATCTGTCCATATCCTATTGATTACCTCCTCCTTTGGGGAGATAAGATGTGAGCAATCTAAGGTAGATTCGTCACTTGTAATCATCAGAACTCCAAGAGGATTCTGAGTGTTATTGGGCTTACCTCCAGGTGGTATTGGTAGGCGACCGTCTTCAATCATATCTTGAAGTACATTTTTAATTTTGTAGCATTTTTCTGTATCATGTCCCTTACCTCTATGGTATTCACAGTACGAATTCTCATCCCAGAATTTGGACTTCTTTTCTGGTTCGGGTGTAGGGCCTATGGGTTGAAGTTTACCCAGCTTCATCAACCTTTTCAGAGCGTTGGAATATGTGTCCCCTAGATTTGTGAATTTCCTTGGAGGGGTACTCTTCTTAGATGGTTCGAGAAGGTTAACTTCATCAGTTTTGGTAATAGAGCCGTAAGAACGACTTGTTGAGCCTTGATATCCACGACCTATCGTTTTGGACAAGAGCCCTTTATGGATGTCATCTTCGATCCTTGTCCCTAGTACGGTTAAATCTTTGAAGGTTTTAATGTTTTGATACCTCAAATGATTTGCATAGATGGGCTTTAGGTTGTCTACGAATTTCTCTACGAGGGTAGCTTCATCCGGACGTTAAACAAGTTGAGTACTAGTCTTCCTCCACCGACTTAGGAAGTCGGTGAAACCTAATTTGTCATTTTGGATAAGAACCTCTAAAGTGCGCATGTTGACTTGGATTTCAGCATTATCCACATATTGTTTAGCAAACTCGGTTGCGGCGTCATCCCAGGTAGCGATTTTCTTGTGCTCTAGCAAATAGAACCATTGCTTTGGGATGGTGTCAAGAGATTAAGGAAATATCCTAAGAACATCTCGGGTTTAATGCCTTTGATAGACATGTAATCCTTAAAGGCACAGATATGGTTCAAAGGGTTTTCATGCCCCTTGAATTTAGGGATATCCGTCATGTTGAAGTTGGTTGGCAACTTGGAACTCACAGCCTCATATTTGCGATTGTTCTCCCTATAAATGTCATCCCCTTTGAGATACATCAGTTGTTCCTCCAAGTATTGGAGTCGTTTCTCAGCTGCAGTCATACCTATGGGAGGGTTTTCGTCCCCGAAGTTGTTCACAAATTCGTCAGACACTTCACTTTCTCGAGGAGGCATCCATGTTTCCATGGCATATATTCGACCCTCAATGGTGTCAAGGCGATCATACACTTGGTCTTGAGTAACTTGGAGATGAGCTAGTGTGGCTAGGATTTGATCATTACCATTCTGGAGTTGGTTGAAGTTCGCGTCGCTTGTTTCAGGCATCTTGGAAACTGGATAAGAGATCGACGACGAATCAAAACACGATCGACCATTCTAGCACACTTACTTGAAAAGAAATGTTTTGACTCGAGAAGTGGGAGTGTGCCACTTGTGTCAAGTGAGTTTTGAGGAAATGACCAAGCTTGAAAATATTGGTCCTAGTCAACTTTAGTGTAGTTGTAGGAGTGGACTCGAAGTGAGGTTTTGAAATGGTTTTTAAGGCCCGGATTTTGACTCGACAATTGGACAGAGTTTCGACTGATTTTGCGCTAATATTAGGCCCAAGTTTCGAAATTTTACATTTTAAAGAATGATTTTGATTTTACAAAAAATCGTCATGGTTTGTTTTAGAAATGGTGATCACATATGGTACAAACATTATACAAGCATTATAACGGGATGCTGAGTGCATTTAATAGGATTTTGGTTTAAAGGGTGGGTTGCCATACCGAACAATCAAACTCGAGGTCTGTGGAGAGGCTCGTACCAAACAAGAGTAAGGCCGATTCCTAGTCCATTTTTTCAAGTAGTGAAAGTTCTTGATACAAACAAGAGTAAGTACCATGGTATGGATGGCGTCAATCGCTATCCATCTTTAGGCCCAAATAAGAATTAGGACCGTTTAGACGGGACGATTGGTTGAATAGGTTGGGTTGGGCCTAGCAATGTCGAATGAAACGATCTAGGAAGACCGAGTTATGAAAACCGACAATTATCTTGTACAAACTATTCCCTACCCTTGTTCAAGTTTCACCCTTTTGGCTACACGTAAGTGTATTACTCCCCAGCGGACTCGCCAAACTGTGGACGCGGGCCCACGGGGGCGCTTGGGAAACAAGCGTTTGCATTTGTGGAGTTGCCACCAATTTATTGTGGAAAATTGGAATCCGTTCGAATACCTCGTGCCATGTCAATACACAAAGTAGTGACATGAACACCAAGAACTCGTTACCCTTAGCATTCTATGTCTAGAATGACTCTCGCGGATGCCAATGAACACGGATGTTCACAGAGATCTGGAGTAAGGGGTGAAGGTACGTATTAGGAAGCTCTTTTGATCGAACACCTAATCCCGCCCGCCTCGATAGCGGCCTCTACTAATGATTAGGGAAAATTGCCTATACTCGATATATTGTCGATTATATGCATGCAATGCAACATTCAATGTTTTAATCCTAGCATGTGAGAATTAATACTAAGTCGGTAGACACGTAATTTAATCATACAATTGGGTCAAAGTAGGGATTTAAGTTCAATTACATGTGAAGGCATACAAGTGATACAAGAAATACAATAATGAAATTACAATAAAGAAAATACAGTAATTACATTGGATTAATGATTTATGTCGAAAGTACATTTAAAACGGATAATTTAAGAAAGAATAAATAAATAAATTAACGAATAGGAATTAAGGTGACAATACGAATAATAGTTAATTAAATACGTAATTAAAAAACTAGGTCAAAGCAACAACGGAATTCAGAGACCGAAATCAACCAGGAACAGGCGCAGCAAAGCTGCGTCCCTTGGAAGAGGCGCAGCAGTTGCTGCGTCCGTTCCTTGGCTCAGTTATGGCTGTGAAGCCGGAATTTCAAATCGTTAATATTCGTTGGTGAATTTAATGCTTGATTAATATTATTTGACTCGGATGAAAGTGATTAGCAGGTTATTTACATGCGATTAATGGTCATAAAAGCAATAAACATGGATGAAACCGATTAGGACTAATTATATACAAGATTAATGGATTATTAACAAATTAAACAAACTAAATTATTTAGGTTAAACAGATTATTAGCGACGAATTAACGATGGTGACGATGAATAACAGATGCAACTATGTCAAAGATCAAATTCCAGAGACTCAATATTAATGAATCGAATCTCTAAAACCCGGATTGACTTTAACGACGAAAACCCGCAAATATTGGTTATAAGGGATCTAAGTCGAATTAATTAACAATGGATTATGAATAATATATTACATGTTAGAATTATTATGCTATTATATCAAAGAACCGAAGAACAAACGAATTAAAAGAAACGAATTGACAAAAGACGAAGGAAGAAGAAAGGAAGCAGGAACTGCGACAGCCTCACGAAGAGGCGCAGCAGGTGTTGCGTCCCTTCGAAGAGGCGCAGCAGTTACTGCGTCCTTTCTCGACGGTCATCTTCTGGTAATTCGTAAAAAAGGATTTAAAGCATGGTTTTATAAATCGGTTTTAGAAATACTTTCGACATAAACCTTACATTATGATTACAAAAGGTAAAGAACAATAAATAAAATAGGATTTAAACACCCTCAGACTTACATGTTTGATGAAACGAGATGAACTAAGTATACGTGATGGGGCATATTCTGCACCCGCTGACCAAGTCAACATATTGAGCGAGGTCAAAGATATCCACAGCAAACCAATGACTTAGACATCCCAGCCGATGCAGCCTTTCGGCCTGCCAACCTGGGTCTCGGCATGGCAACCTACCAGCCGGGGCACATACCCGCGTACTCATATCCAAGAACCCTCGGCTTGGAGTCAACCAGGCTCGCCGGCCTGCCATGGGTCCCTCGGCCGAGGGTAGATCAGTCTTTCCACCTGCTACGCCACTTGGCCCACTTGGCCACTACGTGACAAAAGGTGAAAGTCTATAAATACTCCTCAATCCTCATTGAGGAAGGGATCCAGAATCTAACCTAAGAACCACTTAAATTGGTATTATCTCTCCCATCTCCCTACAATACACGTAATCAAGCTACATACTACTTAATCACAATAAGTTCACTGACTTGAGCGTCGGAGTGAGTACGCTTGGCACAAAGCCAAGCCCTCAGTTTGCTCATTATTGCAGGAGAGGCCGAGGAGAGCAGTCAAGGCTAGAAGAGGCATTATTCGACAAAGCTAGCGTGGTAAACAAACCTGCTTCGGAATTCATACCCGGAACAATTGGCGCCGTCTGTGGGAAATCAGATACTAGAAGCTAGTCATTCCCAAACAAAAAAAAAAAGAAAAAGAAAACCCACCCAAAAAAGCTAAGAAGATGTCAAAAGAACAAGAGGTGTTCGTAACCGAAGAGCCCCTCCACCCAGGTGATACCGTCCACAATTCCGGAGTTGTGCAGCCCTCCACCAGCCGGATAATTCAACCGGAGTTCGGGATGCCAATAATGCCGATCGCCGCGCCGCCGACCAGTCACCATCATGGGACGTGTGGTTGATGCGGCAAAGCCAAAACACTCCTGGACTGATTGTCGGCGCGCATTACACTGCCACACCGCAAGAGCGGCGGGACTGTCCGAAGCTAGGGCCCAAAAGGTGACTCAGAAACTCCGAACGAAGCACTAAGAGAGGCCGAGACTACCAAGACGCCGGGGGAGCCCAGAGTGTCAGTGGTAGAACTAAGCCCTTCCCGCACTCGCGGAGGGACGATGTCGCCGCGACACCCACGAGGCATGCCCCGGACGAGCGAAAGGAGTTCGACTCACCGAGTCGGAGAAGGAGTCCGACTCACCGAGTCGAAGAAGGAGTCCGACTCACCGAGTCGGAGAAGAAGCCCTTCCCGCCACGAGAGAGGGGCCGGGACTAGGGATGCGAGGAGCC
Organism: Silene latifolia; assembly: GCF_048544455.1. Classification (NCBI taxonomy): domain Eukaryota; kingdom Viridiplantae; phylum Streptophyta; class Magnoliopsida; order Caryophyllales; family Caryophyllaceae; genus Silene; species Silene latifolia. The sequence goes on along the minus strand of NC_133531.1, from coordinate 126,814,089 downwards.
GATCGCCGCGTGTCATTAGACACGTGGTCGGACACCCCTCGGTGCCTATGTCCTAGAGACCCCGCATCGCCAAAGCTAAAGCTACCGCCTATATCATACAAAGGAGAGGGCGACCCAACCGATCATGCCGAGGCTTTCGAGTCTCACATGTCGGTGTGGGAGCAACTGACGAGGTGCAGTGCCGTGTTTTCCCAACGACCTTGGTTGGAATGGCGCAAAGCTGGTACAAGGGGCTACCCGATGGGTCGGTATACTCCTATTCCGACCTAAGAGACGCGTTTTTGGCCCAGTACTCCACCAATAAAAGGAGAGCCGTTGAGACATCGGATCTCCTAACCATCGAGCGGGGAGGGAGGCGAGTCACTCCGAAGCTATGTGAAGAGGTTCGACGCCGAGGTTCAAGCAGATTAGGGAGCCGACAAATGAACTAGCGGCCTTCGCACGATGAAAGGCCTCCCGCAGGGGACTTGAAAACGAGCTCATCAAGTGCGGTGGCCTGAGCCTTGAGTCCGCCAGGAAATTGGCCGACCAGGCCATTAAAGTCGAAGACTATCACAAAATATGGATAGGCCACGGCGAGGCCGGGCACTCAGAAAGAAAGAGCCACCGGGAGGAAAAGCCGGATGAAGGGCGCCGTGACAATAATAGGTCGCGGGCCGACAGTTCGCCGAGAGCGAACCCGGCGGACGCCGGGGAGTTCGGTCCGTACTACCATAAGAAGTACAAAGATCACACCCCCGGTCGTATCGGCCGCCGAGGTCTTCTCCCGAGCGGCAAACGAGGGGCGAGGGTGGGAAAAGGCCCCCAAACCTAGGGGACGGTGACACGAGCCCGTATCTCTTGTGAGTACCACGCCACACCCTGGTCACTTAACCAACGACTGCCGGCATTTGAAGAATGCCATTGAAGAGCTGATCCGAAAAGGGAGCCTCGGCAAATATGTTGCCGGAGGCCAAAAGACTAACACCGATGGCTCAGATAAAAAATCCGTCTTTCAACGGATAGGAACGATTCATGTTGTCATCGGGGGAAACGAGAACGGCGGATCCGCTAACGGGCACAAGCGGCACCTGAACGAACTGTATCAGGCCGTCAACTTCGTGCCCACTACAAAATGCCCGCCCTTCCAACATCCCGAACATAACTATTGGGGGGAAGGACTACGAAGGAATCATCGCCCCGCATAGCGACCCACTCGTAGTCCACTTAGACATAGCCAACCACCTGGTCGAGATGCCCGATTGACACGGGTGCTTACACGAACATCATGTTCGGGAGTGCTTTACTCGGGGCTCGGCCGAAAATTGCGGACCTTAACCCATGCACCAACCCATTGTACAGCTTCTCCCGGCAGCTTGGTCCCCCAGGGTCTATCAAGTTACCAGTGATGTTCGGCCAGTCCGACGCGGCCAAGAACGTGATGTCCGAGTTCGTGGTCATCGACGGCTCATCCGCATACAACGTTCTCATCGGTCGTGTCACCCCGAGTGAGGTCGATCTTTGTAATGTCCACCCGGCCCCTGACACTGATGTATATCTCGGACCGCGGGGAGGTTCATAAACTCGTCTCAAAGAACGAAAAAGACGAGGTGGTCAACGTCCAAATATCGGCCAGAGGATGCAACATGCAATCCTTCAAAGTGGCAAAGAAAGAGGAAAAAGGGAAGAACCCATCCTTACGACAGGAGGACGAACCGATGAGCACCAACCACGTCGCCATGGTCGAAGGGGCTGAGACCGAACAGATAGAGATTGATCCAGGACGCACCGTGATCGCTTGTCGGTGTCGGCCGGAACCAAAATCAGGGCCGATCTCCTAGACTGCCGAGAAGGAACAAAGATGTCTTTGCATACTCGGCGCCGAGATGCCAGTGTAAGCGGGAGGTCATCGTCCACAAGCCGAACGTACTCCCCGGCCGCGCCCCTGTGAAGCGAAGGGTGAGAAACTCCTCGGCCGAGAAGGAAGATGCCATCAAGGCCGAGGTCGATAAGTTGTTAGATGCAGGCTTTATCATCCCTTGTACGTACCCTGAATGGCTAGCTAATGTTGTAATGGTTAAAAAGTCATCAGGGGGGTGGAGGATGTGTGTTGATTTTACGCAACTTAATAAAGCATGCCCGAAAGATTGCTACCCCTTGCCTCGGATAGATAGCCTAATAGACGCGACGGCAGGCTACACAATGCTGAGCCTGCTCGACGCCTTTTCAGGATACCATCAGGTATTCATGGCAGAGGAAGACATGCCTAAATGCGCATTCATCACCATACACGGCACCTACATGTACAAAATGATGCCGTTTGGTTTGAAAAATGCCGGCGCAACTTACACAAGACTGGTGGACAAAATATTCCAAAATCAAAAAGGGCGAAACATTGAGGCCTACGTCGACGATGCTATTGTCAAGAGCAAGTCTGACGGCGAGCACTTAGCCGATTTACACGAGACATTTTGTTCACTAAGGAAATACAAGATGAAGCTTAACCCGACAAAGTGCAACTTCGGTGTCCGGGGCCAAGCAAATTCCTCGGCGTGCTTGTTAGCGCCCGGGGAATTGATGCCAATCCGAGAAAGTCCAAGCAATTCTCGACCTACCGGAGCCGAGGAACCGCAAAGAGGTTATGATACTGACCGGAAGGATGGCGGCCCTTGCCCGTTTTATCTCTCGGTCAGCCGACAAGAGCACCCCTTTCTTCAAAGTGTTGAAGGGGAATAAAGACTTTTGCTGGGGGGGGGAGCAAAGCACGGCTTTCAAGCAACTGAAAGCCCATCTGCAAACTCTCCCGACCCTGTCCAGGCACCGACGCCGGGGAAACGCTATATCTATACTTAGCGGAACCTCGGCCACGGTCGATCTTGTGATCGTCGAGAGAAGAAAACAAGCAAAGAAGCACCCAATCTACTTTATCAGCCATACACTGTTGCCCGCCGAACGAAACTACCCGCTAATTGAGAAAGCAGCCTTTGCCGTGGTTGTTGCCGCAAGGAAGTTGAAACCCTACTTCGACGCACATCCCATGACGGTCTTAACCGACCAGCCGTTGGAGAAAACATCGAAAAATTCGAACGATCAAAGCGGACTTATCAAATGGGCGGTGGAGCTATCCGGCTTCGGCATTCAATACAAACCGAGGCCTTCGATAAAGGGCGGCGCGCTGCGCGTACTTCTTGGCCGAGTGCACGTATCAGGAAGAGTCGTGTCCCGGCATGTGGGAGGTATATACCGATGGATCCTCCACAACGAACGGCTCGGAGCGGCATCCTTATCATCAGCCCAAACGGGGACGAGTTCGAGTACGCTTTGAAGTTTACCTTCTCGACCTCAAACAACGAATCCGAATATGAGGCGGTGATAACCGGAGTTGAGTTAGCCGAGCCGCGGCGTAACACATCATTTTGAAAACAGACTCTCTCTTGGTGACTAACCAATACGAAGGAGAGTACTGGCTCGGGACGATGGGATGGTAAGATACCTGGAAAAGGTAAAAGCCGAGACCTCAAAATTGAAGTCATTCAAAATGCGACACATCCCAGTGTCCGAGAACAACCGGCCGACGCTCTCTCGAAGGCGGCCGTTCAACCATAAAGAATATCAGCCGGACCGTCTTTGGTGGACATCGAGAACGCTAAAAGCATTGACGAAACCATCGGCATGGTGTGCAACGTGGAAGCCGAGACGACATGGATGACTCCGATAAAGAGGTATAAACCGACGCATGAGCTACGGAAGACCGCATCTCTCACAAAAGATAAAGAGGATCGCAGCAAGGTACTTGGTGTTTGAAGGAGAGTTATACAGAGGTCCGTGACAAGGCCACTCTGAAGTGTGTCGGTCCAGGCCGATGCGAGCTAATCTTGACAGAAATACACGAAGGCATCTGTGGTCATCACATGGGGGCAAGAACACTAGCCCACAAAGCTCTCCGAGCCGGCTACTTCGCCCACCATGCTTGAAGATTCCGAAACAAAACCAGAAAATGCAACAATGGTGCGGATGCACGCTCCGGTGATACACGCACCTTCCCGAGACCTGCAACCGCAACTGCTTAATCCCCTTCCCTTTGCACAGTGGGGAATGGATCTACTAGGGCCATTTCCAACGGCATCCGGAGGAAGAAAGTTCCTAATCGTCGCCGTCGACTACTTCACCAAATGGGTCGAGGCCGTGGCAGTGCCTGCGAAAACTGCGGCGGCCGTAAGAAAGGTGATCTGGGAAAATGTCATAACTCGTTTTGGGTTACCCCAAGTCATGGTGTTCGACCATGGCCGAGAATTTTGGAGTGACACAATAATGAGCTGGTTGGAAGAACTCGGCATCAAATTTGCATACTCCTCCGTCGGCCACCCCGAGCAACGGACAAAGGAGGAAGGGCCAATAAAACGATCCTCAACGGCTTGAAGAAGACAGTTGAAGACCTCAAGGGAAGATGGGCCGATGAGCTACCCGGCGTTCTATGGTCCCTCCGGACCACGGAGAAAGAAGCAACGGGTGCAGTCCTTTTCACCTAGTCTACGGGTCCGGCGATCCTGCCGATTGAAGCAACGGTGCCAACATTCAGAACGGCCACTTTTAACCCAGATGAAAACGAGGAAGGCCTAAGAACCTCCCTGGACCTGGTCGAAGAAAGCCGAGATACGGCACGCCTCAACTTAGCAGTATATCAGAGCCGAATGAAAAGGGCCTACAACCGAAGGGTCCACAAAAGGGACTTAAAAGTAGGAGATCTGGTCCTAAGGAAGTCAGCTGCCACCAACAAAGGAAACATCCATGGCAAGTTGACGGCCAACTGGGAGGGTCCCTACAAGGTAGTTGAAGAAATGAGGCCGGGTACATACCGGCTGACGGACATGGGAGATGTACCTTTGATGAGCCATTGGAACACCGACAATCTCAGAAAATACTTTGTATAACAGTGGAGTTGCCCAAAACAATTGTTGGCACCCCAATGCATATTCATATCTAATGAGGAGTCATCCAAGTTTTTCATCAAAGTGTTAATCCACCCCAATCGAAGGCATACTAACATATGTACACACAGCAGACAGAAAAACCTCGTCTCATCCCTTTACCTTTAACGGGAGTGACGGGGGGACGAGCCGATATGCTAACATATGTTCAACGGCGGTCAAAACGTAAACTCCGTTGCCCCGTGAATCGGCGGGAAGAGACGAGTGAAACGCGATCGCCCTCGGCAAATTAAGACCGAGCTTAAAGACGTTAAACACAGGTTGAGATACGATTCGACCGCCTCGGCCAAGCCGAAGGTAAAAACGAAAAAGCGCTCAATTAATTAACGCAACTGCCCTCGGCAAAATTAAGACCGAGCTCAAAGACGTTAAACACAGTTGAGACACGCATCTTAAACTGCCTCGGCTAAAGCCGAAGGTAGAAACGAAAAAGCGCTCAATTAATTAACGCAAGAAGACAAGTGAAGGAATAAATCAAAGGCCTCGGCCAAGCCAGAGGCAAAACAAGCGAGTTCTCATTAAAGAAAAAGATAACAAAGTTACAAGAAGGAGAAATACAGACGACGGCCGTCCCCTTTGGGATAAGCCAAGACTCTACCTACCAAGGTTTTACAAAATACAAGGAAAAGTAAAGCAAAAGGTTACGGACTGGTTCTTTGAAGCGCCAAAAGGATGGCAGGGAGAAAAGGCTTAATAGTTGGCCCCGAATAGTGAAGCTATCCGAGACGCCGGGTGAGCACGGTGACGACCGCCCGTCTCCCTATGCCGTTTCGCTTGCCCTTACCGCCATCGCCAGCGTTACCCTCGGTGAGCGACTTAGATGCGCTCCGGGCGCCCTTAGCATCCTCGGCTTTCTTAGCGGCCTTAGCATCCTCGGTGCCTTCGCCTAGCGAGACTCCTCCTCGGCCGCCCTCGTCTTCTCTGCAAGGGCCGCCTTTGCAGCGGTCGCCTCCTCCTCCTTCTTGGCCCTGGCATCCTCGGCACCTTATCTCGCGCAGCCTTCTCTTTAGCTTCGAGCCTGTCATCGAACACTCGTCAAATTTTGTCCACAGAAAGGAGCCATCCGGATAGACCTCATCTACCACCTCCCGAAAGCTTCTTCGGTCGGCCAGTCCCTATACGAGCACACATGCGTGGGAGAAGCGTGTTTTGAAGTGTCTCAATATCCTTCTCCCTTTGGGCAAGGATAGCACTAGTCTCCCTATGCGACTCGGCTTGAGCCGATACGCCCTTTTCGACTCCTCCCTTTGGGCGACAACAACGTCGTAGCCGCCCTTGTACTGTCCCGTTCCTCCTTCAACTTGGCGGCGGCGGAATCAGCAGCCTCTACCTTGGCCTTCTCGGCCGACGCGGCTTCTCAATTTCCTCGACCCGCGCTTGTGCGGCAAGGAGGTCATGCTTAGCCTTCCCGCCACCCCTTTGCGGCAACAACATCGAGCCTCACCGCTCTATCAACGGTCCCGTATCGGCCAAGGCCTTTTCTTGCTCCCTAATACGAGAGCCGACCAGATCGGACCAAATCCCAACCTTCTTGCTCGCCTTTGTACCCTCCGCTATGAGCCGGTCGTTGGATATCGACGCGAGTACGGAGTCGACATTTTTTCCCGCCGTCCGCACAGCCTCTTCTCAACTCGCCGCTCGCAATTGGGACAGATCGCGCCGGTTGATCTACAAAAATTCAACCAAAGAGTCCACGTCAACGTTCATGGACATACCAGAGCCGGTCATCGGTATATCTAATGAGCCTAAATCGAGCCGCAAGTTAGACCTGCACGAGGGCTTGCTCTTCTTGGCCGCTTGATCCGTTTCTCGGCGCGCATTAACATGAGCGACGGAAGCAGAAGCATCGGTGGCAGGGGTAGATCTTTTCCTCTTACGCCTAAGCGGAGATCCCTCGAAGATCGGAATCCTCTCCATCGACAATGTCAACGACCTCCACCTCTGGTGGAGGCGGAACCGAGGTTGACACCGTCGCCGCCGTAGACTTGGCTTTTCGGACCCGGCGAGGAATGGCAGCGCTACCTTGGCACGGCCGCCGTATCGTCCAAGCCCTTCAGAGGTCGGTAGAGCGACGGACGGCGGTCATGCACATCGACCTTCGGATTCTTCTCCTTAACGTTTCCGTCTTTGTCCAGCCCCATCTTCTCGAGGAGTTGCTCGGGCGTTCGGGACCAAAGTGCTCTGTAGAAGAAACAAAGCAAAACTTAGACAAAGGGACATGTCAAGAAACAAACAACGAAAAACATTAAAGCAGAAATGGGCCTCACACCGACCCCACTCACCCTGTGCTAGGGCCGGTATGAGGCCGACGTGGCAAAGCGGCTCATCCATCTGGATGACTTGCGTCGGGGGCAACCAAACCTTCGGCGCCCCATCATCATCGACCTCAAAAAGCTTCGATGCGCTTCGTCCTCATTAAGATAGACATTTCCGGCGTCCATCTTATTCTTGCCCTTGGGGATCATCTTCTCACGCTCCCCTTTGCTCTCGCACCGCAAGTTAACATGGTGCTCAAAAGACCGAGGCAACGGATAATCATCTGGGACCTCGACATACACCCACCGTTCCTTCCAGCCCTTACAAGAGGTGAGCTTAGGCACGGTGAGATAGCCCGGCTCAGTCTGGACGCTATACCACCCCCGGCCACCTTGAACGTTCATTCGAAGAAAATGAATTCGGCGGAATAAGTTTACCGTTGGGATCACCCCCACGGACGACACACCACACGAAGCCGACTATAGTCCTAACGGCCAAAGGGTGAAGCCGCGCCGCCGCAACGTTCATCGCCTGAATTATGGAAGAGACGTACATATTGAGAGGAAACCGGAGACCATACTCCATGTGCCTCATATATACGCCGATGTGACCCGGGGGAGGGCAACAGACGGCCTGACCCTCCCCAGGGATGACAATGTTGTACCCCTTGCCAAAGAAGAAGTGCTCTTCGAAAAATTCGAGCCGTAGCAAATGGACCAACTTATCGATAAAACCGCGATCGGCGCCGTAGTACAGCATCGTAATGATGCAAGACTGCCGCCCTCTCCGCCCGGAAGGATTCCTTTCCTCATCATCATCACCGTCATCCACATCGTCATCATCCTCCCACTCCTCCAGAACTCTGCGGTCAACTTCCGGGGAAGGAGACCTAGGGCCCCTCGACCTTAACGGAATTGCGGCTACCACCTCCTCCTCATCAAAACGCGACGGGAACCCCCGGCGCACGGCATCTGGGACCGGCATCAGTAGAAGACATGGTTCACAACAATTACTTAAACAAAACAAAAAGTTGAAAAGGTTTTTCGGTTTACCTTGAAGAAAAGTGCTACGCCGACGTAAAAATTCTGAAGATCGGAAGAGAGGGAAAGACTTGGAATTTTGGAAAGAAGAAAATTTTTAGAATGAATGAAATTGCTAACCAATTTCACTTCAAAAGTCCGTATTTATAGGCAAAAGCCCATAAAGGAGGACCAATCAAAACGCAGCCCCCATAAAGCGTCGCCAATCAACGAAGAGACACATGTCAAGCATGCGTACACGGAATGTCAATCGACGCAACAGTTGAATGTCAATCAATGCAACAAGAACCAAGCGTCTTCAACACGCCCTTTATATCCCTTTGACTATTCATCTTCCTCAAAGAAAATCCTAAAGTATCTGTTCTCCGCCGGCAGTATGACTAACCAAGCTAGGTAGCACGTACGGGGCAATCAATACACCCAAGACTCTCAACCTTGAGTCCGCCACAAGAACATCTTTTCTTCCACATTTGATGTCCATTACCCATCCATGTGGAGGGGGGATATGGTACGGCCTGCACAGAAGTAAGCCGAGGGAGAAGAAGCCGGGGCAGAAAATTTTCACTTGCGCAGAATATACGCTCAGCATACATCGGAGCCCATACCACGGCATAGACTACGGCTGGGGCAAATTGATGGGGCATATTCTCAGCACCCGCCGACCAAGTCAACATATTGAGCGAGGTCAAAGATATCCACAAACCAATGACTTAGACATCCCGGTAGATGCAGACCTTTCGGCTGCCAACCCGGGTCTCGGCATGGCAACCTACCAAAGGGGCACATACCCGCGTACTCATATCCAAGAACCCTCGGCTTGGAGTCAACCAGGCTCGCGGCCGGCTGCCATGGGTCCCTCGGCCGAGGGTAGATCGATCTTTCCACCGCTACGCCACTTGGCCCACTTGGCCACTACGTGACAAAAGGTGAAAGTCTATAAATACTCCTCAATCCTCATTGAGGAAGGGATCCAGAATCTAACCTAAGAACCACTTAAATTGGTATTATCTCTCCCATCTCCCTACAATACACGTAATCAAGCTACATACTACTTAATCACAATAAGTTCACTGACTTGAGCGTCGGAGTGAGTACGCTTGGCACAAAGCCAAGCCCTCAGTTTGCTCATTATTGCAGGAGAGGCCGAGGAGAGCAGTCAAGGCTAGAAGAGGCATTATTCGACAAAGCTAGCGTGGTAAACAAACCTGCTTCGGAATTCATACCCGGAACAATACGTTTAGTGATGCTCGACTCGAATGTAGACGAAAGTGCCCTCGTAAGAAGAAATTAAACAGATTGATTAAAGTTGATTATGGTGGAGTTGGTCAAATTGGTCGGTCATGCAAAACGAGGCTGGTACTCAGAAGGATCCGAGCTTACGTGGTCGAAAGTTCAAGCACGTAGACGCCAAAAAGTAAGAACGTGGTCTAGAATGCAAAGGGAGAAGAGAAGGGCGGACACTCGCGTGAGAAATATGTGAGACCGAAGGTCTCTATTTATACTAATCACGTGGAGGAAGTTAGGGTTTTCGGAGAAGCTTTGGAAGTGAATCTCGAAAAGATATGAAAATATACGAAAAAATACGCAGAAAAGGACTTGGGAAGAGGCGCAGCAGGCACTGTGTCTCTTGGAAGAGGCGCAGCACCTGCTGCGTCCTTTCCCAAGTGGTTTCCTCCTGCGGAAGAAAGATTTCCGCGTTTTTATTATGGAATAACGGATTAATCTTGTTTTCCTTAATATTTTGTGTGAATATTATGGGAAATTAATTGCCAAAGATTAAAACATTTCGAAATATGGAATAGAAATATCCGGAACATTCAAGAATATTCTGACTCGGTTTTAGAAAATGAAGACGGTATTTTGGACCCGGACTCCAAATGTACTCTAATTACTGGCAAAACGACCATATCGGCACGTAGATGACAATTAAGAGGTAGACATAAGTGTTTGAGCGATCACTTGACGATAAACTTACGAACTGTCACAAATCGTTCCGCGTACCAAACATGCGGCCCAATCATCACCGGGTGGCTTGCGGGAGGTGCATAAATGAGGTATCTACACCATGAACTTTATTTTAAAAATTCTTCTATTGGATTTTGGTTCTTATTTTAAGAATTTTTAAGAACCAAGTTCTAAAATAAGAACCAAGTTTATAAATATTGGAAAATGTACAACCAATAAATATAGCTTTCTAAAATGTGTGAAACCATTTAAAGTTATTCATTTTATAGTTTCTTTCATCTAAAAACTTTATATAAAGATCTTCTATTGTGAACAAAAATTCTTAGAAATTAGCCTGGAGTTGGTGTATTATGACATGGCATGTGAAGAACTTTATAGAAAATTCTACTATTGCTCTTATATGTTATTGTTGGACTTGATTTTACTTAAACTTCGAACAACCTTCTGATTAAGCCACCGTTCTTTTTGATTGAATAGAACTGAATTAAACTGAATAATTAAGTTGAATTGAACGGAAGTGAGCTGAATGTAGTTGAACTAAATTGAAATTTGTTGAGATGAATAGAGCTGAAATAAGCTGAACTGAACTGCAGTGAGCTAAATTGAGCCGAGTTGAATTAAAGTGAACTGAAATGAGCTGAATGAGAGCTGAAATTAAACTGAAAATAAGCCTAAAATCGAAAAACTAAAGAAAGCTGTTTCAGGTTAAAAGTAAAATTAGTCTTTCATCAAATTTGAGCTTTTATATTGATGTAGAGCTGGCAAAAGTTAACACAACACGAAAACACGACACGAACCCGACACGAAATTAATGGTTTTGGGTCAGGACTTAATGACCCATTTAAGTAAGTGGGTCAACACGGACACGACACGAAAATTAATTGGGTCGGGTTAGGGTTGGGGTATCAAAACACGAACCTGACACGAATAACCCGTTTAATTAAACGGGTCATAATCAGGTCGGGTTGACCCGACACGAACCTGTTTAACACGGCTTGTATATCATCTTTATATTACTCATATTGGGCATTTGGGCCTAATAAAAATACCCATAAATTACTCTAGAACATTCATTTTACCTTTTCTTCTACTGTGAACGGCTGATGAATCAAAACACAATCACAATGTAATCTTTCCCAATCTTTTAACCCTAGAATAATCTTTTCATTTTTACCTATAAAAAATGACAATTTTACTCTGCCAATCTCATCGCCTCTCTAATCTCTTCCAATCTAAGATCAATCCTTACTCTGTAACAACTGTAAGTTACTCCGACCCATCAATTACTCATTCAAGTAATTTAGTTTCTCATTCATTCTCGTGTAATCTGTACATGCATTCAACTTGATTTTGTTTTTAGTTGGTTTGCTTCTTTTCATCATCATTTTTTATTATTAATATAATTGATTTTTCATGTATTGATTTTGATCAGTAGGATTTTGATCAGTAAGATTTGTGACCATGTAATTGAGCATATTTTGTGGTTCCCTCCCTGTATATATATGCTCCTGATGCTCTTGGTTGAAACATGTAATTATTTGTATGATGAGTTGTGGAACCGGGTCAGTATATACGCTCACTTTGTATGTCTATATGTTTCTTTAATGGCCATGAATCAGCGTCGTTAATCCTGGTCCTCTCCATAGATACGTGAGGGAGTGGTGTTTATAAATTGAACTCAGATCTTGTGGAACAATGTTAGTATATACGCTCACATTTGTGTTTTTTCCTTGTGACCATGAAATTTGTCATGTAATTGTTTTCGTGTCATCTGTTTATTGATGTTTTCTTTTAAATTCCTAAATCTTAGTACGAATTTATGAACTTTTACCATCTGCTTATTTCCTTTAATTAATTATTTTCCAGAATTTTTCATCATTTTTCTTTTTGTTCACTTAGTTAATTCTGTTTTCATTTGTGAATAGGATGGACGGTTCAATGGAAAATGCTTCGAACCCTATTGACGTTCCCTCTGATGATGAGATGGATGAGGCGACAATAAAAAGGCAGAAAATGTCCAGAATTCATAAACCCAAGGTATCTGGTAAAATTTTTAAGCGTCAAAGAAGACTAACTTCTCCTGTGTGGAGTCAATTTGAAATTCTTGATGAACCTGATGCTAGTGGTAATCTAGTTTGTAAGTGTAAATCATGTGCTAAAACTTTTATTGCTTTGAAAGTAAGAATGGAACTGAAATTTGATCGGACATTTGAAGTCATGTAAAGGGAAATCATATAGAGATATTGGGCAGTTTATTTTACAAAACAATTCTGGCGCTTTGGCTTCTAGGACTCCTAAATTTAATTCTGATGAATTTCGTGAGTGGTTGGCTGTTGCCATTGCTAAGAGTAATTTACCTCTTCAACTTGTAGAGTATGAAGGCATAAGAAACTGTTTTTCTTATTTGAACCCAGATGTTAAGTTCTTTGTTAGGAATACAATAAAGTCTGACATCTTAAGGATGTATAGAACTGAGAAAGAGAAACTTATTGGGTTGTTAAAAAGAACAAAGGGAAGAATTTCCTTACTTCGATTCTTTGGAGTTCTGTCACCACTGATGGCTATATGACCCTCACTGCCCATTTTATTGATGAACATTGGCAACTTCAAAAGCGTGTTCTGAACTTCGGTTTCCTACCCCCTCCCCATCTTGGTGCTTTGCTATATGTCCGTTAAGATCACTTCTTTACTAATCGAATGGGGTATTGAAGATAGAATAATGTCCATAACTTTGGATAATGCATCTTCTAATGATTCTATGGTGGATTTCTTAAAGCCTGATTTAAATTTGATGTGTAATGGCGAATATTTTCATATTCGTTGTTGTGCTCACATATTAAATCTAATTGTCCAAGAGGGATTAAAAGATATGGATGATGCAATTGTTAAAGTCAGGGAGAGTGTCAAATATAGCAAATGATCTCAATCTAGGAAACATAGGTTTTTGTCTTGTGTCCAACATGTTAACCTAGAGTCAGTTCGGGGATTAAGGCAAGATGTTCCAACACGTTAGAATTCCACATTTCACATGCTTGAGAATGCACTATACTATCGAAGAGCTTTCAATAATCTTGCAAAAACGGACTTGAACTACTTGCATTGTCCGACCGAAGTTGAGTGGGAGAAGATTGGTAAAATTTGCAAGTTCTTGAAAGTTTTCTATGATGTAACTTGTGTTTTTCCGCACCAAGTTTCCTCTTTGTAAATTTGTATTTCACTCATGTGCTGAGAGTGAGATTGTTACTTAAAGAAGAAATGGGAAGTAAAGATAAATTCATAAGAGACATGGTTTTGCTAAGATGTTTGTCAAATTTGACAAATACTGGTCGACTTTTAGTACAATTATGGCAATAGCTGTGGTTTTTGATCCTAGATATAAATTTAACGTTGTTGATTGGGCTTACAAAAAAACTTTTGGTGAGTCATATAATCTTGAGTTGGAGTTGTTCAAGGACAAACTGTTTGAGTTGTACAACCAATATGCTTCCTTTGCAAGCGACTACACTCCATCAACTTCTAATGGTGTTAATGGTAATTCTGCCAATATTCATGGGGATTCATCTTCAGACATCTTTATGATGGTAAGTCTGGTATATTTAAATCTGATATTTTTTTCTAGTTTTTTAGTCTTTAACTTCTCCAAGTTACAGCATTGTTCAAATTTGGCCTATATGCTCTTACATATTCCATATTTATAATGTATACAGGATTACGATTCTTACTCGAGCAATGCTTTTACCTCTGCTGGAAAAACTGAGTTAGAGCTATACTTGGAAGAACCTATATTGCCTCGTAGTGCTGATGTCAATGTGCTCGAGTATTGGAGGACACATTGTGTGAGATATCCCGTTCTTGCTCAGATGGTTCGAGATATTTTGGCTATTCCTATATCCACAGTAGCGTCCGAATCAACTTTCAGCATTGGAGGTAGAATTCTTGATCCATATAGAAGCTCTTTAAAGCCTTCTACTGTTGAAGCTCTTGTATGCCTTAGAGATTGGGCATTTAATCAAGGTATTTCTACCTAGTTCTATTCAACCTGTTGTTAACTCTCTTAACTTATCAGCTTGTTTCCATGACACGTAATAATCTTTTATGTTTTGTTTCATAGTATATTAAAAGAATTTACTACAATTGCAGGTTGCATCGAACCTGAGATAGATGAACTTTGTACCGAAATTATGAAGATAAAGGTTGGCGATGAGTCTGGAGATTTGGAAGATGAGCCAGTAGCTGAGACATCTCATGATTAAGGATTGGCACCAACAAAGAAGTGAAGAAATCAAGCTACTGATTTTTGTTTTGTCTTAAGTATGCTGCTAATAAAAGTACTGTGTCATCTCCAGTACCCTTAGGCCTTAGTTTCAAGTTTGCTTATTACTGAACTCTTTTTTTAGCATGTTATTTGGAATTTGGGCTATGTAATCTTTTGGATTAATCTTTTGGATTTCCACTGGTTAGTGGTTATGCATGGTTTTGATATTTTGGTTTGTTTCTTAGATAGGAATAATATTAGTTGGGTTACACAGCTCTAATTGGGTTATTTGTGTTATCGGGTTGAACGGGTTAAACAGGTTAAACAATAGAGTTGTCTACTGGAATTAGGTTGAGCAGATCAGGTCAGGTCATTGAGCATGTAAACAGGTCGGGTTCAGGTGAGGGATGCTGACCCGTTTAATTAAACAGGTCGTGTTCAGGTCACGGGGTTTGTGACCCGTTAATGTGGGACACGGATACGAACCCGACACGACCCGATCTGTTTGCCAGGTCTAATTAGAAGAAGAGCCGCACCCTTTTGTTAGAAAGGTAAAGAGAAATAGTCTTTCATTGTAACATAATAAAGTTATTTGACAAAACTAAAATTCATTTTGTCTTCCTCAATTAATACAAAATATAATCCGACAATAATATCATTTACAACAATTTTATAAAAAATATAGAGAGGAACACCAAAATTTTGTTATCATTAAATAACATACCGCCTTTTAGGTAAAAAAAAGTCGTCTACAATGCATCTCTTTACCCTAGCATGAGCTCCAAATGTACTAATTTTTTTTTTTCAATGTTAACATAAGGGTCCATTTCAAACCAAGTTTATTTCAAAGTTTAATCTTTCACTAGTTTCATGCATGCTACATCTTGCTTGAATACAAGACCTATTGTTTATGAAACTCAAAAATAAAAATAAAAAAATACATATGTAAATAATTAAATTCTCTTGGTCATATTTGTTTTTGATAACTCTCGCGATCATATTTCTCAAGACCCTCATTTTTAAGGAAAAAAAATATAATATAGGTTTGCAATTATGCAATATAAGCATATGGCAAATATATGTATGTCATATGTGAGTAGATAGTAGGATCATGCAAGAAGCCAGAAATTTCTATGAGTTTTGGAATTAAGAAGATATCCGGCATTTTGGCCTTTCTTTTGAACTGCCACACAAGTACAAGGGCTATGTTCTATCAAAAATTCTGCTGTGTCTATTGTTTTTGTTACTCCTCTTAGCCCTCCTCCACTTGATGTTCTTCTTGGCCTACTCATACAAATTTATACCAAGTATTAAATTACATGATAATATTGTTGTTTACCTTCGCATTTATGAAAAATATTAAGACGATAATTAACAACAAACATTCGAACAAAAAAGAGGTAAGAAACAAAATGAAAATTTGAAATCAGTCTAATCAGAAATTAACAATATACTCCAATTAACAACTTCTAATTTGACGTGCTCAACAACGGGTTATGTGCAAAACTTGGCGATTCAAAGTGAAAAACTTTTAAGGGAACAATTTTACGCTCGAGTACCTGATTGAGGTGATTGTTATCACATCATCTCGACAAGATTTAGGTTTCTATCTAGTCAAGGTCTCTAAGACATGTATTTTTCATGTCCAAATTAAACCTAGGTTTGGACGTGAAACTCCAACTTTCATGTAAAAACCACGGTTGAACTTGAAAAATCCCCATCCTAACCTTGGTAGAGACGTAAATCTCATCGAGATATGTTCTTCACTCTTAATCATCAATTTAACATTATAAATTGTTCATAAACAATTGTTATTTTAGTTAATTGTTGCAATACTAGTACTATTTAATTTACCTCCAATTTCGTAAAAATATTTTTTTTTTCCTTTTTCTAAAATGTGCCCTGAGGACACATAATAAGATAATCTAAATGGAAAGTTTAACAACAAATATCATGGAGAATTGAAATATTTACACACTTTATCAAATTACAATGCCATATTTATTGTCAAACTTTCCATTTAAATTATCTTATCATGTGCCCTTAGGACACATTTTAGAAAAACCCTGGTTAATTTTGTCTTCTTTTTTATTTTTACTATATTTGTTGTTAACCCGAGATGCCGGAGGCCAAGAAGGACATACATACCCTAAGAGAACAGAGGAAAGATGGCGACGTTGTCCAATGACAAGAAGATCAATAGCTAATAATTTGCACTTTAGCAAAATAGCAACACCTTTCTCCATGTTCCCTTGTTCCACCTTCTCAATCCACACCTTCGAATTCGAATGAGCAGATTCACAAGCCCTTTTCATAATCTCCAAAAATTCACCATCCCTTCCGTCACCACCACCGACACTACCTTCTACGGCGTCAGCTAAGGTGAATGTCGCGTCAGCTCCGGTATCCGAATACCTTCTAAAAAAGGACCTAAATATGGCCTTTTTGGCGTTTGAATTCGAGACGTGGATGAGTATCAAATCATCGTTGTCCTGCATTGCATGGGAAAGTGTATATTGAAGGGCCCCGGCTGACTCACGTGTGGGGTCTGCCACCACCATTATGCGTCGTTTAGCGGCACATTTTGGTGGTGGTGATTGTTGATTTGTCGTCCATGCCATATAAATGAAGTTGATTAATAATACGTGAAATAACCTCTCCTCCGCATGAAGGAGGAGAGGTATACAAAATTAAAGAAGAAATATAATACGATTTATGTGAGGATGTAATTTGGTTGTGGATAGAGCGAAATAGTTAATCGATTGATAATTATTAGTAGTTGCATTTTAATTTTTGGTTATGAATTTCATGTGCATGACAAAAAAACAAAAGATGGCAATTTGCCTTTTTTGTTGCCAATATCTCCTAATTCACAGCTTTGAGGTTGTTCTAATTTGGGAGATTAAATTGTAGGATTTTTATTGTTTGCAAATTGCAATCCAGAGTCATTGACCACGTCAATTGTTACTTTGTTAGCATGCAGGGTAAAAACTTGTATGAAGGTACAATTCTTTCAAAATGTAGTCAAGTCGAAGACGGACCAATTGTCGCCATTTTAACGATAAAATGTGTCAAATTAATAACAAACTGTTATAACTTTGAAAATTATTCCGGTAACTTTTTATCTAAAATGGTTACATTTTCGTCTAAAATGAGTCATATTTATCCCGTTTTTAACTTGTGATGAAAATCATGAGATGTTACCCGTCTTCGGAAATACTTAATTTTAAGTTTTGTAATTTTGATGGAATTAAAGAATTGCGGTAGAGTAAAAAAAAAAAAAGGACAAATTGAGATGTTTACAATTTTACTAGTCGTGGAAGAAGCTTCCAATACAAATTGTATGTGCTAAGATGTCTAAGAGAACATTAACATGTTATTTGGTCCGTGTTTTAAGTAGATTGGAAAAGAGTTGACAAATTGACCATCCAATTAGAAAGCAAAGTACATTGACGAATCCATGGCGGAATCAGAAATTGACTCGGGCGGGGATAAAAATTCCTCACGGAGACAAACGGGGTAATAGAATAAGGAGAACTTGAAAAAAGTTGGAAATTTTTAACTAAAAAACTTTGAAATTTTCAACCATCAGCGAAAGCGAGCGTCCCTACTAATCCCCGATACACCACTGAATCTGACGTAAAATAACTCAATCTTAAACTTGAGCTGACCTGACATATAGCCCACCCATATAATTTAGTCACCTATCCTACCCAAATTTTTCTTTACTTGGACATCTGCTTACAGTACGGGAGAATGTGTGATCTTTGATATGACTAGTTGGTTGCACAGAGCGCGAAAGCGCGCGGTCCCGCAAGATATTTTTATCGTTAAATTTCACTTACATGTTAGCGTATTTTTATTTGGTTCGACTGTTTGTACATGTTGTGAGTCGATCACAATGTAACTCTGGTTGTTATATTGTTTTGGTAAATAAAATTACAACCATTCGTACATAATTCGTATTTTACTCTCCCGAGAGCATTAATATCTAACTATAACTATGCTTTTTGCTTAGATGGTTAATTGTAACACAATTACATGTACAACTGGCAAATAATGACACGAACCCGACACGAAATTAACGAGTTTGGGTTGAGGCTTAATGACCCATTTATATAAGTGGGTCGACACGAACACGACACGGTATTTAATTGGGCTGGGTTTGGGTTGAGCTCTCTAAACACGAACCCGACTCGAATGACCTGTTTAATAAATTAATCCTAATTTTTTTTATCTTTCATCACATAAATATACTTAAACTTTCCAAATATTGACATGACACGAAAACACGACCCGAACCCGACACGAAATTAGCGGGTTAGGGTTGAGGCTTGATGACCCATTTATGTAAGTGGGTCGACACGAACACGACACGAGATTTAAACGGGTCAGGTTTGGGTTGAAGGGTTTGTGACCCGTTTACATGTGACACGAACACGAACCCAGCACAACCCAATCTGTTTGCCAGGTCTAATTACATGGAATACATAAGATAGTATTATGTTGTAGCTTGTGAAGTACACATGTACCACACTCTGTCCAACTACACCTAGATATTCTTAAACATGGTTTTTTCATAAAGTTCTAAACATTTTAACTCAAAACGTAGGTTTATAAACACACATCACCCAAATAAACCTGTTTTAGATAAACCATAAGAAATTCTGTCCAACTACACGTAGATATTCTTAAACATGGTTTTTTCAGGAAGTTCTAAACATTTTTACTCAAACGTATGTTTATAAACACACAACGATCAAGTAAAACTGTTTTAGATAAACCATAAGACATTAGTATGTCTTAACTCGGGAAGTACCTGTGGACGCGGCCCACCTGCGAGCCCACTTCGATTTGTGGACACACAGCGGTCTTTTGAAAGCCACGCTCGGCGGCGTAAAAATGCTTTCGATCGGATCTTTTTAGATCGGTCGGTTTCGTTTCGGTAAGGGTCTCAAAACAATTAGAGATGTTCGGAGTCGCCACCAAGCATTTGTGGGATGCTTGGAACCCGTTCGAAATCCACTTTATACCTCGATCAAATCGAAGCACAAAGCAGCGTTTGACATAGGTACTAAAGATAAGGAAATCATCCCTCTTTAGCATCCTATCTCTAGAATGACTCTTGTACGCCCTGGATAAGGTCGTCCACTATCCAAAGTTTCTGAGTAAGAGGTGAAGGTACGTATTGGGAAGCCCTTTAATCAGACACCCAATCCCGGCCGCGGTAGCGGCCTCTACTGATCGATCTTAGTCGGTTGAATGCAAAAGTTGATAAAACGGTTTAAATGCATGAATGCGCATCCAATAATTTAAACCTAACATGTGAGAGCTTTCTAAGTCGGTTGATTTAATCCAAGTATCAAGTATAAGATGTCGGGTTGGATTTATGATTGATTTGCATGCAAGACAGAAATTAAACATCCATTTATCAAATTAGGTTTATGGTGCATAACGTGATCCATTTGTCCTAATAAGGCATTTTGCAAATGTGATTTTGAATAAGCAAATAGTCATCTGATCCGTCCTATATCCAGGCTAACCGGATTCGGGATCGTCCTAGACGAGTGCTGGAAAGGGAACAGGCCCTGTACCAGACGGCTACATGAGGCGCGAGTCAGCCGACGATACAAGGGGCCTCCCCTGGTTTTGAAAATGAGAATTGAAAGGCCTGTTTGAGGCGCGGGTCAACCTACGGTTGTATGGCGTATTCTGGCCATTTAGAAAACGTTATAAAACGTGTTGAAAAATGGGTATTTGAACCCGATTTGATTTGAAAGGGTCGTTTAGACCGCATTTGTTGATTTCAAGAACTAGACCCGAATAATCATCATTATTTTGATAATATTCGGTGTCGGGTTCGGCTTGACAAGCTTGACATGAATAGCTTTGAAAACGATTATGAACTAATTGTTTTAAGTTAATTTGAATATCATTAGTCGATACTCATCATCGTACCCGGGTTAAAATCCGGCATGGTATGTAGAACCAAGGATGACTTTGTATTGGTGACTAATATGTTTGTTTTGAAAATGTAAAGAAATGATGAAAGGCTTTAAAATACCTCCCAAAATGTAAAGAAATGAAATAAAAGGGTCTAAATACGTTTTAAATGTCATTAACCAAATATTATCACCGAAACACGGATTTAACCGTCATGGTATGAGGAACCAAGGGTGAAAAATGTTTTATGGTTAAAACAAATAAAATAAAATAAAAGGGGTTTGAAAATATTTGAAATGGTAAAAACCGATTACAAATATGAAAATGAATTAAAGGGGAAAGACGAGAACAAACACGGTTGAATCCTGACCTGGACACCCCATTTAGGCGCGGGCAAGCCGGCGAACCAAGGGGCTTCTCTCTCAGGTCAAAAATCAGTTTTGGCTCGTTTATCCCATGTTTTGGATCGTGTTATGCATGTTTTAGCATGTTATAGTCATGAAACAAATAAAAACATGATAAAAGGAGGATTTTTACACCCTCATACTTACATGTTTGGTTATGGCGAGTGACCGACGTAAGTGTAACAACTCGTTTGGTCGGAAAAAACTCGGTCTAAAACCGTTTTGGTAAGTAAAAAGAGTGTTTTAAGATTAGTGACGGTGTAGTGGTCGAAGTGGTCGGTCAAGTGATTTAATGCACCATGACGGTACCAAACAATGTGTAAGGCTTGTAGTTACGATTGGTAGGTCGTAAATACGCGTCGGATTGTGACTTAAGAAGTCGAGTCGAGAATTTTAAGGGAGAAAAGAGGGGGCGGACACTCGCGTGTGTTCTCAAATGGGGGCATTTGAGGGATATTTATAGGAAAATGAGTGGTTGTGTGAGTTTTGAGCGACGTGGCCACCTGGGCTGCTCAAAGAGGCGCGAGCCACGTCGCGGGTCTTCGAGTTGTATTGTCGCTTTCACACAAGAGCAATCATGATTTGTTCTATCCTAGGATTTGTAGTCATATGTTTGGTACTTGACCATTCATAAATCCGGGAAATATTAGCATAGAAGGCTTTGAATGTTTGTTTTTTGTGGTTGACTCGGTTTGACTCGTTGTTGGAGTCGGGATTTGAATTTTTTAGTCGGTTTTTGGTCCGGTGTCGATTTTGACTCTAGTTAGTGTCATTGCGATTCCGTCGTCGTGCATTAAACACTCCAGGTATTTTTGAAATGTTTTGAAATCGAAATCGTTTTAAGTTTTCCGACGTAAAGTTGCACACAAATTGTCGATCAAACGCCGCGATTCCAAAACATGTTATAGTCCGATAATCATTGGGTGTTTGTTGGAGTCTCAGCAGATACTGGGTATTTATAGTACCATAATTATACATAATTGACCTAGTTCAATTACACATAAATCTAAATCTCGATCTTCAGAGAATATATAGCTTGTTTTACTACAAAATAGAACTATGAGCTATGCAAAAAATATGAGGTATATTTCAGCAATCATAGCAAACATGGAGTATAATTTAAAAACTCGTTCTTTATGAAAGTAGACTAAGATTTTTTAATAATGTTTTTGTTATTCATTATAATCACTTCCCTTCCTCTTCCTCCTCCTCCTCCTCCTCTCCCCCTCCTCGTCCTCATACTCCTCGCCTTCTCCCCTTACCTTTCCTATTTCTCCTCCTCCTTTTTCCCCACCTCACCCCTCCTTCGCCTTCCTCTTTCTCCCTTCTTTTTCTCTTCAACGCGTCGTCGTATCCTAAACCACCTCCCCATTTTCATCCTCGTACTCCTTTTTATTCTCATTTCCCTTCCTCCTATAACTTTCATTACCCCCTCCTCCTCTTATATATCCTCCATTTCCCTCGTCCTCTTCTTTCTCACATATTACTCCTCAAATTTTTCATCGTAGTACTCCTCAATATCTCCCCCTTTGTCTCTCCTTCCTTCTTATTTCCCTTTCCGCTTATCGTTCGTGTCCTTTCATTTCTATATCCTTACCTCGTCTTCTTTCCCTTTATTCTCTTTCTCGGCCTCCATTCCTTTTTCCTTCCCCTCATCCGCATTCTCCTCCGACTACTACATGTCTCTCTCCTCTTACCCCTTCTGCTTCTCTTACCCTCATTTCTTTCCTTGTCCCCCCTCGTTTTCCTCTTTCCATCTTTCTTCTCTCTTTAACGTTTCTGCCTCCTCCCGCTTCTCATCCTACTTGTCTCTTTCCTAACCCCCCTCCTTCTATTTCCTTGTCTCCCCCTGCCTTCTTTTGGTTCTCCCCCATCAGTTCCTCATGCTTCTTTTAAGAAATTGACGTTGTGACTACTCTATTAATTGATACATTAATAAATATGAACTTCGAAAGTTTAATGAATTCTATTTTTTTTATCGAGCTTTCTTCTAATTTAAAAAAAAATTCATTATAAATACTTCTCTTCATATTACTACTCCTCTCTTCCTCCACTTTCTTCTCATATTACTCGCCCTTCTTCCCTTACCTCTTATCTATCTCTCTTTCTCTCCAATTTCTCTCCAACGTTCTCACGTCCTTAACCATATCCTCCCCCCCCCCCCCCTTTTTCCCTCATAGCAGTCTCCATTCTCCAACGTGGCCGCATCCTATACGGCCTATCTATTTCATCTTCATGGTCCCCTTCCTTCCCTTTTTCCTCTTCTATACCTTCTATGTCTCCTATCCTTCTCTTATATATCCTCCATTTTCCCTTCTCCTCCACTTTCTCTCATATATATTACTCCTCTCAGTTTTCCTCGTACCACTCCTCCATATCTTTTCCTTTCTCCTCCCCCTCCCTTCCTGTTCTCAGTTTTCCTCGTACCACTCCTCCATATCTTTTCCTTTTTCCTACCCCTCCCTTCCTGTGATGGTGTTATGTGAGTTTAATATTGTACGAGTATGATTTTTAGCGGTAATCTGCTAGTTCATAGGCTTCACCATGTTGCATCTCATTGTGAACTTATCACTGCCCTATATAAATCAGCATCTCACTTATCATCACCTTATTACCAGGTTCTATATTTTGTCACTTATGGATATGGATATATTTGGAGTTGAGAAATGGCGTTCACAAAGAACTTTTACTCGCAGAGTCGACCCTGTTCACTCTAAATAATTTTCGTTATTTGTGAACCATTGAAGATTATACAAAGTTTGCATTTGGCATGAGAGCTGCACTGGTTGATACTCTAATTTTTATATTAACATAGTTTTAGTGCTTAAGTGTAGCGAGATTAAGTAAGTCACTACAAGAAACATAGAGTGATTGAGAATGGGTTTTTGGGATCATTTCTTAGGGTCACATTCAGCAAGAAAAATTCGTTTAGACTATGGAGTATTGATGTTTGTGAAAGCTTAGATCCACATTGATCGAGGGTGTGGTCGCTCCGTTACAATCCATTTGGAATATAGAGTATTGATGTATATTTACCTGTTTGGTATTCAACATACTTCATTACTCCCACAAATTCTAAGAGTATATAGCAATCATTGAGCTAAGTCTTGTATTTTATTGATCGTAACGATCATGAGATTTCATCAACCCACTTTAATACGATTAAATCATCAAAACTACTTGGTCCATTGACTATTCCCATTTCCATAAAATTTAATAAGATTCACAACAATGGGCTCATCAAACTCATCTGGGAAAAGAATGTAAACAAACCGTGAGAAGCATCGATCAATACTCCATAGTCTAAAAAACTAATAAACTACTTGAGAAGCATTGATCAACAGCTTGAGAAGTCAAAGGTGTAGTTAATCTCCAAGAAGCATTTGTTGACATCATCAACAAACCTGTATAAAATAAAGTTCATTTCAATTGCTAGAGCTTGATTGACTTACTACAAAACTTGAAACAAAATAGCAAGTATACTTAGCAAGAGACATTGGAAACAAATGTATGAAACACCAAATCTTAAAATCTAATTCCTTCGTGGTTCTAACATCCGTCCACATAAAACTCAAAGGCGGGGGTTATCAAAATGATTATGGGATACTAAGTAATGTCAAAGGTTATTTAACCAATGTTATGAATAAATTAGTCACGAATATATGATAAGATAGCATTAATTTCCATAGAATCCATGAGATGACTACTCACGAGAATATCGATTAGACCATGAACTCAATGGGAATTTGACAAAGAATGCCAATCGCAAAAAGAAAAAAAAAAAAAGTAGAATTTATTCTAAGGGAAAGCTTTAAAAAAAAAACAGGGAATTAACTAATGTTGGACCATATAGATATATGATTAAGTTTTGATAATGACAAGTGTGTGCTTCTGTAAAACCCCCATACTCCGAGTGCCTTACCAGGACCACTCAGGTATGAAGATATCACCATCTCGGTTGCCCGAGGTATGATAATCAAATAGACAAAACAGAAACAACATTTATTATAAGTAATTTAATGAATAAGTACAATCCTCGCAACCAAACTGAAAGTACAATACATTATTCCAAACTAATCTGTTTCTCAATCGAAATGTAAATAAATGCTAAACTACAGCGGAAGACTCTATCGTCATGTCGTGGCCATCCCAGCTATCCCAGTATCATCTCTATACCTGTTCAATATCTGCTCACCATCCCCGAATGGATCACCGCAGGTTTTACAAAACAACACCGGGGTCAGTACTAATCACACAATCAATATAAATAACAACAATGAGACAAACAGACAGCTGAACTGTCACACACACACACACACCACCAACTCCCATCATCTCAATACTGACTGTCCACTGGACCAGCCCTGCCAGTGGGGGACCGCAGCCGTTCCCACCTAAGCCCCGCTCATCGTACGAGCGATAACCCTGTCCATTAATGTGCACATCCCCTTTCGTGGCGGGTTCCACGAAGGGCGAAACTAGGGCGTGAGATCACTCCCGCAAGTGACCCCACTCAGCCGAGAACGCATCTCGAGAGCCATAGAAACCAATCACAATCACAATCACAATCACAATCACAATTATCATATCAAACAACTAACTACAGCACATCACCAATATCCCATTATGGGACTAATACTGAGTAGGAAATCCTACCTGGAAAGCACAACACGCAGACGGTATCTACAGCTGTCTCAAAACGCCTCTTCTACGAATTCTCCTCCTAACATATAACACATAAGGCTACCAATTACTTACTATACATAAAACCCCCAAATCCTAAATTAGGGTTTGACCAAACCTAGCAAAACATTATATAAATTATATTAAAAGCTTACCCTCGACGCAAGGAATCCAACGACACGAACTACGATACGAACTGACCGTCTGAACTCCGGGAATTGTTAAGGATGCGATTAGGAGGATGACTGACTGCTTTCTCTCTTAAACAGGTTTTAGGTTTTGGTAAAAGTGAATTAAAACAACGACGATTAAGTTTAAATACCCTAATCGCATAATTAACAAAACCCACGAAAAACTCCCCAGAAAAACCTACACTCGATCGAGTACCCAAGGTACTCGATCGAGTACCCTACTCGATCGAGTGCCCCACTACTCGATCGAGTGCCCAACAGTCGAAACTATTTTATTCTCGCAACATACCCTTACTCGACAGAGTAAGGGCTACTCGATAGAGTACCCCCAAGACTATAAATACGGAGTATTACGGTCTTCCCTCTCCTAAAAGGAACTTCGTCCCCGAAGTTCAAACCACTACTAAATAAAGGTACTCCCATAAGCTTCCCGACTCGAAGGTCAAAATAAACACAACGTAAAACATGATACTAACCCAACTTATCCCGACAAACATACCGACACAAAGTATAAAAGGGGTGTAAAAACTCTTAAAAACTCTCGCGATCATCTCCTACCCCCCTAAAAGAAACAAGGTTACGTCCCCGTAACCATACATACCTGATCAAAAAGGAAAGGGTAACGCTCTTTCATGATATCCTCCGCCTCCCATGTAGCTTCCTCAGACTCATGGTTAGACCAAAGGATCTTAAGCAGAACTGTCTCACCACTCCTGGTCTTTCTAACTTTTCGGTCTAGGATCTGCTTAGGCACCTCAAGGTACGATAAAGACTCATCCAGCTCTAAGCTCTCTGCCTCCAACACATGTGACGGGTCACTCACATACTTCCGCAGCTGCGATACATGAAACACATTATGCACTCTCTCCAATGCAGCCGGTAAAGCCAAACGATAAGCCACTTCCCCAACTCGCTCCAAGATCTCATAAGGCCCTATAAACTTCTGACTTAGCTTGCCTTTCTTCCCAAACCTCATAACCCCACGCATAGGAGACACTTTCAGAAGAACCTTGTCCCCAACTTGAAACTCTATGTCCCGACGGTGTAGATCTGCATAACTCTTCTGTCGATCCTGAGCTGCTCTCATCCGTTCCCTGATCATCTTAATCTGTTCCACCATCTCATGTACCATCTCTGGTCCTAAAACCACTTTGCCTCAAAGACTATCGTCCCAACAGATCGGACTCCTACATCTCCTCCCATACAAAGCCTCAAACGGTGCCATACCAATACTTTGGTGTGATAGCCGTTGTTGTAAGAAAACTCTATCAAGTCCAACCTCTCGCTCCCGCTACCACCAAAATCCATCACACAAGCTCGCAACATATCCTCAAGAGTCTTGATTGTTCTCTCGTCTGCCCTGTCGCGCAGGATGAAATGCTGTACTCATCTTCAAAGCTGTTCCCAACGATTCCTGCAACTCCTTCCAAAACCTTGATATAAACCTCGCATCTCTGTCAGACACTATGTCCTTAGGGACTCCATGTAACTTAAGCACGTTCTTTCGATAGGCCATAGCCAGTTGTGCCTTAGTCCATGTATCTTTCATTGGAACAAAGTGAGCGACTTGGTCGACGATCCACTATCACCCAAATCATATTGTTACCTTGCTGACTCTTAGGCAAACCCACAATGAAATCCATGGAAATGGATTCCCACTTCCACTCAGGCACCTCCAAAGACTGAACCTTACCTTGTGGTCTTCTCTGTTCCCCTTTAACTCTCTGGCATGTCAAACAACGGGACACAAACTCAGCTATCTCTTTCTTCATCCCAGGCCACCAAAACGTTTTCTTCAAATCTTTGTAGAGCTTGTCTCCACCCGGATGCACTGAATATGGTGTGCAATGCGCTTCTGTCATGATTGTCTTTTTCAACTCCTCGTCATTAGGAACACACCACCTACCATCAAACCTCAAGCTACCATCTGTATGAATGGAAAACCGGGACACTGTCCCTTTCTCTACTCCAGCTCTCCACTCCACTATCTTAGGATCCAAAGCCTGCTTATCCCGAATATCATCATAAAACTCCATGTGTACTGTCATATCACCCATGGCATCTCCTTTCTGCATCATATGTATCCCGAACCTCGCTACCTCATCTCTCAGCCTCATCAAAGATAGAGCTGTACACAAGGAATGTACACTCTTCCTACTCAAAGCATCAGCTACAACATTGGCTTTCCCTTCATGGTAGATGATTTCCATGTCATAATCGCCAATCAACTCCATCCACCTCCTCTGTCTCATGTTCAACTCCTTCGCGTGAAGATGTACTTGAGACTCTTATGATCGAAAAATACCTTAAAGATTGCTCCATAAAGGTAATGTCTCCAAATCTTGAGAGCAAACACCACTGCACCCAACTCCAGGTCATGAGTAGGGTAATTCTCCTCATAAGGCTTCAACTGCCTAGAAGCATAGGCGATCACTTTACCATTCTGCATCAACACACATCCCAACCCATTCTTCGAGGCATCTGTATAAACTTCAAAATTCTCGCTCCATTCAGGCAATGCGAGGACAGGAGCTGTGGTCAAACGCCCCTTTAATGTTTGGAACGCCGTCTCACAACTCTCATCCCAACGAAACCTGTTCTCTTTCCTCATCAACGCTGTCATTGGTCTAGCTATCTTGGAGAAATCTTTCACGAACCGCCTGTAGTATCCAGCTAAACCCAAGAAACTCCTCACCTCAAAGAACATTCTTTGGTGCTTCCCACTTTGTCACCGCCTCAATCTTCGCCGGATCCACACTACCCCATCTTTAGAGATTACATGCCCCGAAAGGCAACTTTCTCCAACCGAACTCACACTTTGACAAACAGCATATAACTCATGATCCCTCAAAGTCTGCAACACGATCCTCGGATGCTCCTCATGCTCCTCCTTAGTCTTAGAGTAGACTAAGATGTCATCGATAAACACCACTACAAACCGATCCAAGAACTGCGTCAAGATCCTATTCATCAAATCCATAAACACAGCCGGCGCATTAGACAACCCAAATGGCATCACCACATACTCATAATGGCCATACCTCGACGTGAAAGTCAGTCTTTGGTATGTTCACATCTCTAATCTTCACCTGATGGTACCCCCGACCTCAAATCAATCTTAGAAAAGACTGTTGCACCACTCAACCGATCAAACAGGTCATCTATCCTTGGCAAAGGATACTTGTTCTTTATCGTCACACGGTTCGGCTCCCGGTCCCTGCAATCTATGCATAACCTCAAAGTTCCATCCTTCTTCTTCACGAAAAGAACTGGTGCTCCCCAAGGCGATACACTTGGTCTAATGTATCCCTTCTCTATCAAATCATCCAACTGCTTCCTAAGCTCCTCCATCTCCTTAGGACCCATACGGTACGGTGCCTTAGAGATTGGCCCCGTCCCTGTCTTCAACTCAACGGTGAAATCTATCTCCCTCTTCGGTGGCAACCCCGGAATCTCCTCTGGAAAAACATCTGCAAACTCCCCACCACCGGTATCTCATCAATCGCCAGGCTCTCTATCCGGTCATCTCTCACATGGCACAAAATCGAGGACATCCCTTCCTCGGATACGACTTCAAAGTGACAATGCCTTCTTGTCCATCATGAACAACTTGCCCTTTCGTCTTCCGCCCACCTCCCTGGACAAGATTAGGCGATGCGGTCGGCTTAGCACCCGACCCTTGATTGTTGTTGTTGTTCATCGGTGTCTTCCGATAAGAATTACCGCCGTTGCGGTTGCCTCCACTCTGGTAGCTCGACCTCCCGGTTTGGCCATGATCCACCGGTCCATTGCTCGCAAAGCTCGTGCGGTCTCTCGAAAGGATCCCGGTGCACTCGTGCACTCATGTCTCTTGTGGCCTACGCCACCACAACCAAAGCAGTCACTCCCCGGCTATTGCTCACACTCCCACGGCCTCGCCCAAAGGAAGTTCCAAAGACTAAACCCGGACCCGAAGAAAATCCCTTAGATTGATTGTGGTTGCCTTTCTTGAAATTAGATTGGCCACCACCCTCGCTCTCCGACTTCCTCTTCTCTCCACCCGACCTCTCCGAGCCATCTCCACTAGTCTCTCGCTCTCCCCCACCCTCTCATACGCTTCCTTTACATCGGTAAGGACTCCCACGGGTAACTTATCCATAATTTTCGTGGTTAGCCCTCTCTCAAACCTCAAAGCCGATTCTCCTCACTCAAACCCATATCCTCGATATCTGGATTTCTCATTGAACTGTCTGTAGTACTCGACCACGGACATCTCGTGATCATCTTAAACTTATCGAACTCCTCTCTCAACTTACTTCTCACATGTTCTGGTACGAACTCCTTCCTCACAGCCCTACGAAACTCCTCCCAAGGTATAGCAGGTAACCCCTGGTTGGTATATATCTCCTTGGCACTCACTTTCACTGAATCCCACCATTTGCCAGCTGCCTCCCTCAGATAGAATGCAGCCTGATCCACTCTCATCTCATCAGGACAGCAAACTAAATCTAGTATGTTCTCCATCTCCCTCAGCCAACTATCAAGATGGTTAGGCTCCTCAACTCCCTTGTACTCCTTCGGGTTAAACCTCGCAATATAGAGGCTGACTTTGGCATGGTCAACCTCCTTCTCCTTACTCTTATCCTTGTCCTCATTCACTCTCTTCAGGGTCTCAGTAAGAGCATCCTGGTGCTCTAACATCTTGACGATGTCGTCCGTGGTCATAAGCTCTGCTCTCGCGTACAAAGCATTTCTCTTTGGCGGCATCTTGAAACTATACATATATAAGAAAAGGGTAGACATGAACACACGCACTAAACTTCAAAACACGAAAACACGCTGCCCAGAACCTACTCGATCGAGTACCCAAACCCACTCGATCGAGTAACGGGCTACTCGATCGAGTGCCCCCATGTACTCGATCGAGTACCCAAACTCCAGAACCAAACAGACCTTCTGATCTCTAACCCACTCGATCGAGTATCTAGGCTACTCGATCGAGTACCCCTTGTTACTCGATCGAGTGCCCCAAAACGCGATTCTGGACTCAAAATCGCCATAAACCTACCCGATCGAGTCGGCCTCACTCGATCAAGTACCACTAATACGTAAGAGCTACCCGCATATTACGTCACATACTAACATGCTAACTTTATAAAATCATATGATATCATAATAAATATGCTACGCATCTACTCTACTATCAACAAGATCAATTCGTCATGCCATTAAAGCCACATTGTAAACATCCAACATGTTATTCCATCATCACGTCTACATATATATTACTTTTCTTTCACATTCTCAACTTCTCCTTCAACATCCAACAATCACACATTCCATCACATTGTCACGCAAGTTACTAAGCACACACATGACTCAACACACATTTCCCCCATGTGACCGGTTCAAAGTTGTAGGGTGAACCCCGCGACTTTAGGACGTCTCCCAAGCCTTTGCACTAGCTCCTACAACTTTTACCCCGGGTTCATTTTAATTGACTCCCTATGTTTATTAAGTTCATTGGTTACAGGTTTCAGGATCGTCGCTCTGATACCATTTGTAACACCCCCATACTCCGAGTGCCTTACCAGGACCACTCAGGTATGAAGACATCACCATCTCGGTTGCCCGAGGTATGATAATCAAATAGACAAAACAGAAACAACATTTATTATAAGTAATTTAATGAATAAGTACAATCCTCGCAACCAAACTGAAAGTACAATACATTATTCCAAACTAATCGTTTCTCAATCAAATGTAAATAAATGCTAAACTACGGCGGAAGACTCTATCGTCATGTCGTGGCCATCCCAAATATCCCAAAGATATCATCTCTATACTGTTCAATATCTGCTCACCATCCCCGAATGGATCACCGCAGGTTTTACAAAACAACACCGGGGTCAGTACTAATCACACAATCAATATAAATAACAACAATGAGACAAACAGACAGCTGAACTGTCACACACACACACACACACCACCAACTCCCATCATCTCAATACTCGATCGTCCACCGGACCACCCCGCCAGGGGGGACCGCAGCCGTTCCCACCTAAGCCCCGCTCATCGTACGAGCGATAACCCCGTCCATTAATGTGCACATCCCCTTTCGTGGCGGGTTCCACGAAGGGCGAAACTAGGGCGTGAGATCACTCCCGCAAGTGACCCCACTCGGTAGAGAACGCATCTCGAGAGCCATAGAAACCAATCACAATCACAATCACAATCACAATCACAATTATCATATCAAACAACTAACTACAGCACATCACCAATATCCCATTATGGGACTAATACTGAGTAGGAAATCCTACCTGGAAAGCACAACACGCAGACGGTATCTACAGCTGTCTCAAAACGCCTCTTCTACGAATTCTCCTCCTAACATATAACACATAAGGCTACCAATTACTTACTATACATAAAACCCCCAAATCCTAAATTAGGGTTTGACCAAACCTAGCAAAACATTATATAAATTATATTAAAAGCTTACCCTCGACGCAAGGAATCCAACGACACGAACTACGATACGAACTGACCGTCTGAACTCCGGGAATTGTTAAGGATGCGATTAGGAGGATGACTGACTGCTTTCTCTCTTAAACAGGTTTTAGGTTTTGGTAAAAGTGAATTAAAACAACGACGATTAAGTTTAAATACCCTAATCGCATAATTAACAAAACCCACGAAAAACTCCCCGTAAACCGGACACTCGATCGAGTACCCAAGGTACTCGATCGAGTACCTACTCGATCGAGTGCCCCAAATACTCGATCGAGTGCCCAACAGTCGAAACTATTTTATTCTGCAACATACCCTTACTCGACAGAGTAAGGGCTACTCGATAGAGTACCCCCAAGACTATAAATACGGAGTATTACAGCTTCGTTTTATATATACTCTTGCTCATAATCGTTTCTTTAGTCTTTGTTAGAATGACTTAGATTTACAAGTTTAGCAAGTAATGTTATAGCATTCTTAGCTATAACATTGAAGATTTATGAGGCATCATTCAAGTAATGTTATAGCAGCTTGAGCTATAACATTGAAGATTCTCAAAGCGTCATAGTAAATGTAACAAGTTTCAAGTATGATGATCACTCAAGCAAAAGGCTAGATC
Source organism: Silene latifolia (assembly GCF_048544455.1). NCBI lineage: Eukaryota > Viridiplantae > Streptophyta > Magnoliopsida > Caryophyllales > Caryophyllaceae > Silene > Silene latifolia. The sequence goes on along the minus strand of NC_133531.1, from coordinate 126,781,271 downwards.
AAGTCTTTAACAAGCTCAAGATGAAGAGCTTTTGGTCAAAATAAAGAGAAGATCCTATCATTGAAGATCTCCAGGAAGATTAGCTAGTATAGGTCTTCATCTAATGACGGTATCTTAAGAAAAGAATATTGGGAAGGTAAAGTTATAGAAATTTCACCTATAACTTCAGTTACCAAACTTAAAGTTATAGCTGTTTCTACTATAACTTTGGGTAGAATTTTAATGGCACGATTTTAATAGTTTTAAAATCATTTTTTCAAAGGATAAAATTCTTTAAACATATTTCGAAATCATATGTATCTATAGTGGAGTTGATATATGGGTTGTTATAATGGATAACTTGCATGTCTCTATTGGTTAGTAAAACGACTTATGGGTCGTCATGCTACCTAGGGTTTGCTAGTTTATTTTAACCTAACCCTAATCCAAGAAGAGAGATTTTCGTCTAGATGGACACATGCCTAGGGTTTCGGCCGCTGGCTTTGAACCTTTAGGTTTTACAAGTCCTCTAGTACAAGTAACCTATCTAATTAAATCTAGCTTATATTTTTATAAGATATTTTCTTATCTTAAATATATACATGATTTAATTTGTTTACTTATCTGAAAATCTTAAAGATATAGTTATAGAAAAATAAGATTCACTTTTATCTTATTTACCTAAACTAATATATCTTGGATTGAATTAGGAAAGAGATAGAGATTTATCTCTTGCAAGATAAACCGCCTATCTCACGACATCCTAGGGTTTCGTACAAACCCTAGTTCTTTCCTCTACTATAAATACATATGATCATTCTTTATTCTAGTCAAGCTTTTCGAAATATTAAAAATCCCTGGCAAACAAAATTGAGTTTAATTTTTAATTGGCTATTCTTATTGTTTTCGTTTGGAAAATCTTGCGAAAAGTCGTGCTCTTTAATTTGCTTATTTTTTTTCTTAAGGTTACGTCATAAGATAATAGTACTTCATATTGTTTCTTACTCGTTCAATTGTGTGAACACTTAGAAGAACGATCAAGTGCTTTCTTAGTAACTTAAGATAGTCAAAACCGAATATCTAGTGATATTCGAATTGAGTTATAGTTAGAGTTAGCTATACGAGTGGGTTGATAATTTTGTAATCCGGAGAAAGGTATTAAAATTATTAATCGAGAATAGTGGGCGTAGGCTTCGACGTGTGAAGCTGAACCACTTCAAATATCGTGTCTCCTTGCAGTTTTTCTTTTCGTTCATTTCATTACGTTCATAATCACTTAGTTAATTAGTTAATTAGTTAAAGTTTAATTAATAAACTTTAAGTAATTAATCATTGATATAAAATAAAAAGTAGGCATAAGTTTTTAAATACTCAATTCACCCCCCCTCTCGAGTATTTCGGGTGTGATAGACTGACCACAAAGAGCCTCGTGCTCTTGATTGCCTAACCGCAAAGAGGCTAGATCCGTCTATCTTTTTATCTTTTTATTTTTTTTTCCCGCTGCCTTACACGTGTGAAATGGATTCCAAGTATCTTAAGTGTCATGTCTTTGATGGGAAGAATTATGAACTTTGGAAAAACATGATGACACACTATATAAAAGGACATGATTGGGAGTGCAGAGGGATGGCAATGGGTAGGGTCTGGGTAGGGTCCACCTAGACCCGGACCCGACCCGAGATTTTCCCTTTGGACCCGTACCCGACCCAGACCCGCAAGGGTCTAAAATTTGAGGACCCATACCCGGACCCTATGGGTAAGGGTAGGGTCTGGGTCTACCCGCGGGTCCGAGTTTCAGCCACTTTAGTAACAAGATTAACAGTTATGGGGTCTATAATATTAAAAAAAAAATTCATACTACTTTAACATTATGAGTTTATTAATCTATCGTTAATGGTGGTTGTCGGTCGCCGACTATTAGAGAGGTGGTTGCCAGTCGCGTATCAGTGCTGTGGTGGTGGTTTTCTTGTGTCAGTGGTGGAGTGGTGGTATTGTCAGAAGAGTTTGGTTGGGTTTTATCACTTTATGGGATGAGAAAAGAGAAAGAGACGTTAGTTGAGTTTCTACAGTCTGCCAGTATGAATTCAGAAAAGTTGTAATTTTGATTTTTTTTTTCTTTAATAAAGGGTCTAAGGGTCGGGTATGGGTCTCATAACTTAGACCCGGACCCGGACCCGAAATATTTTCTTAAGACCCATACCCGACCCATACCCATTGGGTCTGAAAAAATGAGCCCATACCCGACCCATTAGGGTCCGATCCTCAGGGTCTGGGTCGGGTCCCCGACCCACTGCCATCCCTAGGAGTGCTGGACGATCATCAAGAATGGACCAAACAAAATTTTGGTTGCATCTTCGGAAGGCACTACCTATGAGAAAAAGGAAGAAGACTATATTGAGGCTGATTACAAGAAGGCTGAGAAAAACTCGAAAGCGATAAGCCTGTTATAAAACGGCATGACATCGACTGAATTCGATCGTTTTTCCTCTTGCACTTCAGCCAAGGAATTATGGGATGGTCTTGAGTTGGCCTATGAAGGAACGTCGGTTGTAAGGAAATATCGCATTGACCTGCTGATTCAAAAATATGAACTTTTTAGAATGGAAAAGAATGAATCACTTGATAGCATGTCAGCACGATTTTCTACTATAGTCAATGAGCTCAAAAATCTTGGTAAAACTTTTGACTCCGAGGATATTGCTAGAAAAGTACTTAGGAGTCTAACTAGAGCTGGCAAATAATGACACGACACGAAAACACGACACGAACCCGACACGAAATTAACGGGTTTGGGTTGAGGCTCAATGACCCATTTATGTAAGTGGGTCGACACGAACACGACATGATATTTAATTGGGTCGGGTTTGGGTTGAGCTCTCTAAACACGAACCCGACACGAATGACCTGTTTAATAAATTAATCCTAATTTTTTATCTTTAATTACATAAATATACTTAAAACTTTCCAAATATTGACATGACACGAAAACACGACCCGAACCCGACACGATATTAGTGGGTTAGGGTTGAGGCTTGATGACCCATTTATGTAAGTGGGTCGACACGAACACGACACGAGATTTAAATGGGTCGGATTTGGGTTGAAGGGTTTGTGACCCATTTACATGTGACACGAACACGAACCCGACACGACCCGATCTGTTTGCCAGGTCTAAGTCTAACCAAGAAATGGCGTCCTAAGGTCACGGTTATGGAAGAAGTCAGAGATCTCACTTCTCTTCCTTATGCAGAACTTATTGGTGCTCTCATAGCTCATGAACTCGTCTTGGAAGACGATGAGGCCGAGGCCAGTAACACTAAGAGCATGGCTCTACAAACTTCTGATAAGAAAGAAGAAGATGTTGAAATAGAGGACGAAACGGTCTTGTTTGCTAAATGATTTAACAAACGCATCTTCAGAAATAAGCAAGCAAAATCGTTCAACAACAATAACAACAAGTTCTCTAATAAGAAAACTTATGAGTCAAAGAATACGTTTGCTAATAGAGGATGCTTCAAGTGTGGAGAATCCAGTCATATGATTAAGGATTGTCCCATATGGGAGAAAATTAAAGACAAAGCAAAACGTGAGAAGACCAAGAAGGAATTCAAGCAAGTGATGATGGCATCATGCTGGGGAGATCTCGACCCTGAGGACGTCGAAGCTTCAGAAGAAGAATAAGTTTCTAACCTATGTCTAAGCAACGTCAGTCTTGACCTCTTCTCAGACAATGATAAAGATAGCGTGGACTCCTACTGCTGCTTCTTAGGAGATTCCGATTCAGAAGAAGAAGAAGAAGTAAGTTATCTTGAACTTAAGAAAAGTGTTAAGAAATTGCCTAAAAATGCTTTAATTGAATATTTTGAACAATCTCTTGATAAGTATCACGAACAAGATATGGAATTGAAAGACTTGAAAGAACAAATTCTCGATATTGCTGAAGAGAATCACCTCCTTAAAGCAAAGGCCAAAAAGCTTAAATCTAAAGTTACAACCAATATGGCTACAACTTAAGATACGACAAATGCTGAGAAGAAGGCTCTTGAGTCTAAAGTTATAGCTAATGAAGCTATAACCTCAGACCTGAAACTCAACATTAAGCATCTTCAAGCCAAAGTTATAGCTAGTGAAGCTATAACATTGGAATTGAGGAAAATCAAAGAGCTTCTTGAGTCCAAGGCTACGGCTAGAGAATCCGTGATCTTAGATCAAAAGAAGGAGATTGAGACTCTAACTCAGCAATTAAAGGAATCTAAAACCTTTCTCTCAAATACTAAAAGAACGCATACCGAGACGGTACGAGTTCTTAATGATATATTCCATAACTTTCGTGACAATTATGAAGAGACTCATCCTCCCAAAGTCGTAGAGTCAGACCATTCCAAATGCAACAAAAAAATACATTCCTTAAAAGAATTACTCTTGCACGCTAGAAAGGTTCACGAAAAATGGGAAGGTAGCACACGTGTCCTAAATTTCCTAACTGAACAATCGAATAACAACATGAAAATGGGATTAGGGCACGAGTGCTATGGTCGTAGAGATCACTCTAAATGCAAATCAACCTCTTCTGAACAAGATTTTAGAAGGAGAAAATATACAAATTTACCAGAATATTTGATTTGCAATTACTATGGTCATACTGGACATATCCAAGAAAATTGTGTCAAATATGCTCAAGATTTAAGAAAAGGAATCAACTTTATTAAAGCAGCTGACACTGTTTTCGAGGAAAGTGATTATACCCCATCTGAACCAAGTACCAATGAAGAACGCAACAATGATCATCATTGGTTCTACGATATGAGCTTTGATTTCAAGAAGGCTACCAAATCAAAACAAACACCTAAACCTCAAGAGCCTTCAAAATCAAAGCTCCTCCAAAACAACCTGAAAGATCACGACATAAGGAACCCACAACTCAACCTAAGACGGTTCCTTAACAAATCCATTCGCCTCCAAAACGTAAAGTCATAGAAAAGGTTTGGGTTAGAAAATATCTAGTTTTTAGAGTGACTAACGTCAAAGGACCCAACTTAGCTTGGGTACCTAAAAACTGTATCTAATTATTTTGCAGGTTGTGGTGAAAGAAAATAACCTATGGTACCTTGATAGTGGATGCTCAAGGCACATGACTGGAGATGTAAATTTATTTCTTTCACTTGAACCCTTCGATGGAGGTAAGGTCACATTTGGTGATAACAAGAAGGGTAAGATCATCGGTGTTGGTAAAGTTGGAATATCCTCTTCTCATGCTATTAGCGATGTTTATCTTTTTAGTGGTCTCAAACACAATTTACTGAGTATCTCTCAATTATGCGACAAAGGAAATAAAGTTGTCTTTCATTCAGGTTCTTGTCGAATAATAATTGAAGGAACAAGTAGTGTTGTGCTTGAAGGACACCGTAGAAGGAATGTTTATATGATTGATCTAAATAATATTCCTACTAATTCATTCACGTGTATGAAAGTAACGACAGATGATCCGTGCCTTTGGCACAAAAGATTTGCTCACATAAATTCAACAACATTGAATAAGCTAAAGAAATGGGATTTGGTTGAAGGACTTCCCTCAATCAAATTCGATCAAGAAACATTATGTGATTCATGTGCCCGATGCAATCATGTGAGATCATCATTCGAACCCAAGAGAATGGTAAGTACCAAGGAACCACTAGAACTCGTGCATATGGATCTTTGTGGCCCAATGAAGGTAAGAAGTAGAGGTGGATCCAGGTATGTCTTCGTTCTAGTTGATGATTATTCCAGATATGTTTGGCCAATCTTTCTCAATTCAAAAGATGAAACTTTCGAAGAATTTGAAGTTCTAATGAAGCTTGCCCAAAATAATTATAAATCAAAATTAGTTTCCATTCGTACGGATCATGGCACCGAATTTGATAATCATGCCTTTATAGAATATTGTAGGGAGAATGGTGTTGGGCATAACTTCTCAGCACCACGAACCCCACAACAAAACGGTGTTGTTGAACGTATGAATAGAACATTGGAGTATATGGCGCGCACGATGTTGTTGTGTAGCGGCCTACCTCGAAATTTTTGGGCCGAGGCTGTTAGTACTGCATGCTATGTTCATAATCAAGCTTTGATTAGACCCATTCTCAAGAAGACTCCTTGTGAGCTTCTTAGGGGACGTAAACCTAACATATCACATCTACGTTGCTTCGGGAGTAAATGTTTTGTCCATAATAATGGCAAAAATAGATTAAGCAAATTCGATCCCAGAAGTGACGAAGTGATGTTTGTCAGTTATTATAATCATAGTAAAGCATATAAGGTTTTCAATGAAAGAACATTATACATCAAAGAAAGTGTTCATGTTGTTTTTGATGAGAATAATATGTTTGACAAAGCTGAACAGGATGAGGAAGAAGATTTGAACGAACCTGATTTCCGACTATCGAGGGATGAACTTCCAGAATTGGATGAAGTAGATAAAGAAATTGAGGGCACAAATGATGAACAAGGAAGCCCTTCGAATGATAAAGGAAAGAGAACTGAGAGTTTAGTTGATGATACTAAAACCTCTTCTCAATCTAAGAAATTAGAGGATAAAGTTATAACTGATGAAGATATAACTTCAACTCCAAATCAACGAATTAGATCCAATGTTATAACTGATTCTGTTATAACTCCAGGATTGGATTCAGGGGGAACAAGGCTTGAACCCCAATCATTCAAAGAAGGCGAGACTAGTTCAGATGAAGATGTGCCTCCTGTTTCTAAGAAATGGAAATATAAGGATTCTCATCCAATGGAAACCATCCTAGGAAATTTGAATGAAGGTGTGCGAACTCGTAGAAGACTTAACAACTTTTGTTCGTTCTACTCCGTTCTCTCAACCATTGAGCCAACAAATATCAAAGAAGCACTTGCCGAACCAGATTGGATCGTTGCTATGCAAGAAGAGCTTCAACAGTTCGAACTGAACAAAGTGTGGCATTTGGTTCCAAGACCTAAAAAACGAAAAGTTATCGGTACGAGATGGGTTTTTAGAAACAAGCTGGACGATACAGGAGTTATTGTACGAAATAAAGCAAGATTGGTTGTACAAGGGTATAATCAACAAGAAGGAATTGACTATGATGAGACCTTCGCTCCTGTAGCCAGACTTGAGGCTATTAGACTATTAATAGCGTTTGCTGCTCATAAAGGAATTAAACGTTATCAAATGGACGTTAAGACAATATTTTTTAACGGTTATTTGAATGAGGAGGTTTTCGTCGAACAACCTCCAGGATTTCTCGATAGCAAGTTTCAAAACCATGTTTTCAAATTAGATAAAGCCTTGTATGGTTTGAAACAAGCTCCGAGGTCGTGGTATGACAGATTGTCAAAATATCTTCTTGAAAGTGGTTTTAAAAGAGGATCTGTCGATAAAACCCTATTCCAAAAAACTGAGGATTCCGATTTATTAGTTGTACAAATATACGTTGACGATATTATTTTTGGTTCAACTAATAATCGTTTATGCAAGTATTTTTCAGATTTAATGACCTCAGAATTCGAGATGAGCATGATGGGAGAACTCAAGTTCTTCCTTGGACTCCAGATTCAACAAACTTTTGAAGGAATTATGATACACCAACAAAAATACATCAAGGAGCTAATCAAGAAATTCGGTATGGAAAATTCTAATTCTAAGCCAACTCCTATGGGTACTGAGAAGAAGTTGACTTTGGATTAAAACGGTAAGTATGTCGATGAGACGACTTATCGAGGTATGATTGGCTCACTTCTTTATTTAACTGCAAGTCGTCCGGATATTATGTTTAGTTTATGCGTATGTGCTCGGTTTCAATCGTGCCCTAAAGAATCTCATATGATTGCAGTTAAGAGAATCTTGAAGTATTTAATCGGCACATCTAAATTATATCTGTGGTATCCTCTTGAGTGTAATTTCGATCTCATAGGGTATTCAAATGCAGATTATGCAGGTTGTTCACTTGACAAAAAAAGTACTTCCGGCATAGCCACGTTTGTTGGACCGTGTATCATTACGTGGGAGTCAAAAAAGCAAAATTCCGTTGCGTTATCTACAAAAAGCGAATATATTCTTTCTTTGGATTGGTATGTTCTCAACTTTTATGGCTTAAGCAACAATTATGTGATTACGGTGTTAATGTTGGGTGTATACCTATTTTGTGCGACAACACGAGTGCTATAATCATATCTAAGAACCCGGCACAACACTCACGACCTAAGCATATAGACATCAGACACCATTTTCTATGTGATCATGTAGATAAGGGCAACATAAGACTGGAATTTTGTAGTACAGAAAAATAATGGGCTGACATTTTTACCAAAGCATTGGCTAGAGAACGTTTTGAGATTTTACGTTGGAAATTGGTTTAATTGGTGGCAACTAAACTTGTCACAAATATTCTATTCTCCGTATGACTGACTAGATTTGACGAGATTGTATGACTGTGTCCGTATTTTTCATTGCAAGTTTATTTATGTCAAATTTTATTTTATAATATGAGAATATTCCATTTGCTAGTCATATATATTTTGAGTTTTATTACGAATCATAAAGTCGTAACAAATTGCCTCCTTATTTTTCCTTAACCGAAATTCTCTACCAAAATTTTATCTCTTGCCATATCTTATCTTATCATATCTTATAAATTATCTACCCTAACCACTTATATTATTTTATGGTAAGTAAATAATTAACGAAAAAAAGAGAATATTTACCTACCTAATTCCACACGTCACCTCCACCTTCCTTATCTCACTCAACCTCTTTTACCATAATTCACAATTAACACTCCCCATAAATACCCCACCCTCTACCGTCACCATCAACACACAACTCTCAATATTTACTTTTTCTTTCTACACCTTTCCACACTCAACCTCCAAAATCAAATCATCATCATGGCTCCTCCCTCAACTCGCCTTCACTCACCCTCAACTCGGACCGGGACCTCCAAAATACCATGCAACAAAACCTATGTCCCTCTCAAAACTCCCTCACCTTCATCAAACCAAAAACCAACTAATCTTGATCATAACCGGGTTGATCCTAACTTAGAAGGGAAAAGACGGAAGTTAAATAAGGGGAAGAAGAAGGCCGTAGGGTTTGAAGGCTCGGTGGAGGAAACCGAGGTCGTATCTACTCAAGAAGGTCATCAAAGAGCAATGTTCCGAGAGTATATGCCGAATGCAACATCATCGGGGCTTGATAAGCTTCGACTTACCACGGACGAAAGAACCTGAGTCAACAATGTTATGCGGTATGGTATTCATGGTGGTCATTCTTACTCCGAAAAATGGTATGGGAAAATTGAAGCTTTACAATTTTTTAAGGATTTCTTGAATTTTCAAGAATGGAAGAAAGTTAGTTCTTTTGTTGGTCCGGTTTATCCTATTGAGGTAATCCGGTTATATTCTTCTGTCTCCGTAAAAAATAACGTGTTGCATGCTATGGTGAATGAATCCGAAGTCAAAATCTCCCTTGTCGATTTTTGTACTCTGTTTTCGGTCCCTGATGATGGGATCGAAATAAATCCGAGTACGGAATGGGGAGATGTGATGGAGGAAGAAAAGATTAAAATTAAGAAGTCTTTTGATGTTGATGCTACGGGGTCGAGTAATATGCTTGCGGGGTCGTTCACTCCAAAATTGAAATTCTTTCTCAATTTTCTTTGGAACACGGTTGTCCCAAGGAGGGGTGGTCGTGATAAATTGTCGAGTTATGAGATAGTATTGATGTCTAAGTGGCTTGAAGGGTCCAAAGTTAGTCTTCCTCATCTCGTGTTTCATAAAACTGTCCAAACAAGTATTTCCGTCACCGAGGAAAAATTTTATACTACTTTGGATTTGCCGTATGGTATGTGGGTCTCTCGACTTTTGGAACAAAAAGGGGTAATTGGGTCTTCTAGCTATGGTGTAATTGTCAAAGATGAGATGTGTGACACTCATCTTAAATTCATGAAGATTGGTGCAATTGGACCCGATTTGGTGTTTTTGGCTAAGGGGAATGTGGTGGAGAAATCGTCGGATGTGGTCTCAGTAGTTGAACAAAAGTTGGACTCGTTTATGGCGAGTATTTGTGAGAAAATGGATGCACAAAATAAGATGGTTGCGGAATTGGTCTCAGGTTTGGGTCAAGACAGGAATGGGGCTTCGGGTTCGAAGGGTTCGGATCTTGCCGAGGTCTTGTCTTATTTGCATGGGTTGGAAGCTCGGGTTGATGCTATGGCTCAGGATGCGGCTAGGGCGGCTAAGGAGTGTGTCCGTCATTCCGGGTCATTGGCTAACTTAGCTAGTCAAGGAGGGGCAATATGGCGTGAAGGGAAGGCTATGCATGAGGATATGCGGGTTGTTTACGAGGCTACTAAAGCCTTGTCATTGAAAGTGCTCAATTTCGAGACGTGTCTCACGGCACAAGCTAACCATGTTCGCTCATGCTTTGATCATCTTGATTCTCTTGAGATTAGGACCCGTCCCGGTTATGTGAACCCAAATGTCGTGAAACGCGACTACGCTTAACCCGTCATCGTCCTTACCTTGCTTTTCTTTTTATTAGACTTTCTATTTTGAATAATTGTCTAATTCGGCCCATTTTGGCTTGCTCTTCCATTCGGCCCATTTGGCTTTATCACTTGTCTCCTTATTCGGCCCATTGTCAATTAGACTACTTTGGTTTGTAGTACTCTTATTTTATATTTGGCATGCTTAATGTAGATTATCTTCTCGTATTATAATCTTTCTTTGCATGATTAATACGTGTCTCGATCTATATCATTCTAGTTGTTTTATGTCTTTTCTCGTCTTTTCAATGATGTCAAGAGGGGGAAGAAAATTATCGTGACTTAAGTATTTGCCTAAGCTTGCTCCTTGTCAGAACCTTTAATCTCTTATGGTCCTTAGATGCTATACTTTGTATATTAGTGGATTGTTCTTGCGTTCGACTGACTATGACTTTTATAGTATTTTGTTGTGGGGGAACGTTCACTTAGTCACAAATCATAAGAGACTTATCATCATCAAAAAGGGAGAATTTGTTGGACCATATAGATATATGATTAAGTTTTGATAATGACAAGTGTGTGCTTCGTTTTATATATACTCTTGCTCGTAATCGTTTGTTTAGTCTTTGTTACAATGACTTAGATTTACAAGTTTAGCAAGTCAATGTTATAGCTAACAATGCTAAAACATTACTTGCTAAACTTGTAAATCTAAGTCATTCTAACAAAGACTAAACAAACGATTACGAGCAAGAGTATATATAAAACGAAGCACACACTTGTCATTATCAAAATGGTCCAACAAATTCCCCCTTTTTAATGATGACAAGTCTCTTATGATTTGTGACTAAGTGAACGTTCCCCCGCAACAAAATACTATAAAAGTCATAGTCAGTCGAACGCAAGAACAATCCACTAATATACAAAGTATAGAATCTAAGGACCTTAAGAAATTAAAGGTTCTGACAAGGAGCAAGCTTAGGCAAATACTTAAGTCACGATAATTTTCGCATGTTATAGCATTCTTAGCTATAACATTGAAGATTTATGAGGCATCATTCAAGTAATGTTATAGCAGCTTGAGCTATAACATTGGAGATTCTTAAAGCGTCATAGTAACTGTAACAAGTTTCAAGTATGATGATCACTCAAGCAAAAGGCTAGATCAAGTCTTTAACAAGCTCAAGATGAAGAGCTTTTGGTCAAGATAAAGAGAAGATCCTATCACTGAAGATCTCCAGGAAGATTAGCTGGTATAGGTCTTCATCTAATGACGGTATCTTAAGAAAAGAATATTGGGAAGGTAAAGTTATAGCTATTTCACCTATAACTTTACTTAACAAACTTAAAGTTATAGCTGTTTCTACTATAACTTTGGGTAGCATTTTAATGGCACAATTTTAATAGTTTTAAAATCATTTTTCAAAGGATAAAATTCTTTAAACATATTTCGAAATCATATGTATCTATAGTGGAGTTGATATATGGGTTGTTATAATGGATATCTTGCATGTCTCTATTGGTTAGTAAAACGACTTATGGGTCGTCATGCTACCTAGGGTTTGCTAGTTTATTTTAACCTAACCCTAATCCAAGAAGAACGATTTTCGTCTAGATGGACACGGGCCTAGGGTTTCGGCCGCTGGCTTTAAACCTTTAGGTTTTACAAGTCCTCTAGTACAAGTAACCTATCTAATTAAATCTAGCTTATATTTTTATAAGATATTTTCTTATCTTAAATATATACATGATTTAATTTGTTTACTTATCTGAAAATCTTAAAGATATAGTTATAGAAAAAAAAGATTCACTTTTATCTTATTTACCTAAACTAATATATCTTGGATTGAATTAGGAAAGAGATAGAGTTCTATCTCTTGCAAGATAAACCGCCTATCTCACGACATCCTAGGGTTTCGTGCAAACCCTAGTTCTTTCCTCTACTATAAATACATATGATCATTCTTTATTCTAGTCAAGCTTTTCGAAATATTAAAAATACCTGGCAAACAAAATTGAGTTTAATTTTTAATTGGCTATTCTTATTGTTTTGCGTTTGGAAAATCTTGCGAAAAGTCGTGCTCTTTAATTTGCTTATTTTTTTCTTAAGGTTACGTCATAAGATAATAGTACTTCATATTGTTTCTTACTCGTTCAATTGTGTGAACACTTAGAAGAACAATCAAGTGCTTTCTTAGTAACTTAAGATAGTCAAAACCGAATATCTAGTGATATTCAAATGGAGTTATAGTTAGAGTTATCTATACGAGTGGGTTGATAATTTTGTAATTCGGAGAAAGGTACTAAAATTATTAATCGAGAATAGTGGACGTAGGCTTCGACGTGTGAAGCTGAACCACTTCAAATATCGTGTGTCCTTGCAGTTTTTCTTTTCGTTCATTTCATTACGTTCATAATCACTTAGTTAATTAGTTAAAGTTTATTTAATAAACTTTAAGTAATTAATCATTGATATAAAATAAAAAGTAGGCATAAGTTTTTAAATACTCAATTCACCCCTCCTCTCGAGTATTTCGGGTGTGATAGACTCTTCAACTAACATAATACCTACTCCATAAAAACAATCTCTGATTAAGCTTATCTGTTTTAATCTGTCGTTCAATGAATCCAAGCAGCAAAACTGGACAGAATTTAGATCAAGATGGAGATCATTAGCATTTAATGGGAGAGCATCGCAAAACTGGACAGAATCTAGATCAAGATGGACACTCAAAATAGGGGAACTTGGGGATACATTGAGGCATAGCAAATGGTACGAAGGTTAAAAGTACAGTGAAATGATTACCAAAGCTTTAGTTACTACCCATCCACACTGACTTTTTTAACCTTGGGATCACAGTGAAATGAACTAATGAAGAACTGCGAAATGAAGAACAATTAATGGGAAAGAATTGCAAATGGTTGACCTATTTAGGAAGACGTAAAATATAGATTCAGATAGACACATATTTAGCTACCGGGATTGCAGAACCCAAAAAAAAAGCGTGTAACGAAGATAAAGAAAAGTAATAATTATCAGAGAGTACAACCTCTTTACGCCAAGAACATCATAGCTTCATTCAAATATTGCCTTGAATCATTGAATGTAAGATAGGGAAAGAGAAAAGCAAAATAATAACACAGCGTGCTTGTGGTGGATGTCAGAATGGACTGAAACACAAAAAAAAAATTCGAACAATTAATGCCTAGAGACGTATCAAATGCAAAAAATACTATTTTGGACATCCACACAGTCGCACACTTTTAAAATAACAAGCATTGTGCTGCATCTCAGAGCTCAAGCTCCCCTCCCTCTTGTTCAAACCAATTCTGAGTAAGTCACCCTTCTATAATTATACAAAAACAAAGGCCCACTTGTGTAAGACTCTAGAAGCAATAGAGCATTAATTTTATCTAGCTGAATTAGCACTTATTACCCAAAAAAGACAGAGGCAAGGCCAAAGACTAAGGACGGAAATACTGAATTTTAATTTAAAGTTGTGTGTTTACAGTTTATGTAAATCTAGAACTGCACGCACCCGAATGATCAAATTACAGAGAAAAGACAACTGCTGAAACAAACATACATGATATATAGAATGAAAAAGACCACCCTTATATGTGGAGCAATCTTGAAAGGGAGATAATTGACCGCCACGGGCGAGAGATAGAGGACGTTAACTAAAATATCAGCTGTGAGGAGCTATAGAAGAGCAACCTAGAAAAAGAAATTAATAGAAGTACTTTATTAGTTCATGAAAATGTACAATAAATGAACACAACAATGTAATGTACGAGAGAGAATATTCATATGGTCAAGCACATTGCATTCACCGCTACTCTCACCTCACTATCCAACACCACTACCTTTACGCTACCCATTGTTATTGGTGCCACATACCTTTAAAAAAGCTCCAAAATCAGAAGTCGTTCAAGCACAAAACGGAAAAATAAGTATTCATGTCGACATGTCGTACTTCAGTTTTCATACGGTTTTTAATTTTATCTGCTTGTGTAGGAGGATAAAAGGAGGATAGAAGAGACAAACGAAAGGAAGAGGAAGTTCAATGTGAAATACTTTGATGGCGTGACGCCAGAAGAGATGGAAGCATACAGAATGAAGAGGTGCATCATGAAGATCCAATGAAGGATTTCCTGTGAGGTCTCCTTTTCAAATGAATCTTCTTAATGCTACATAGTTAAATGGGGATTTCCTTTGACAATTTCTTTTGATTTATTTTCCTTGATAATGTTTTTAGTGGAGCAAGAAATGAAACTGTAAGAATTTTATGAAACCATGACTTCTGATAGTGCTTAGCATAATCACAATACAAAAATGCAGATGATACATGTTGAGACATGAACTTCCAATAAAACTACGAAGAGAGAAAGAGAAATACTGAGATCTAAGAAATAATGCAATGGACCTTCGTAAATTCCTTCTTGGGTGGACGCTTCTTATAATAAAAACTCGGAATTGGATTAGCCTTGATGAACATCATGTTTGCTCTGAAATGATTTATTCTTTTTCTTCCTCTTCCTGAAAATCACAACGATTGAAAGGAAATCATGGATATTATGTAAAGAGTAAATTCTTTTCTAGGTTAATGAATGTTTTCTTTATGTGATAAATCAAAATGTTTTTTATGTCGTAGTCTCTAACTAAGAATGTAGTATTTCCTATTCATTAATGCAGCGATTCTAAGAGTTCTATGAATAAAACATTTTCAAGCAGGACTAAAGACAAAGAAACAAAATACTGATAAAAGAATTAAGAGGCGGTTGATCATTAAATATTCATTTTACACAAACGCTATACCTTAGTCCTTGCCTCAAACTCCTGTTTCTCTGCCTCTAGAGCTTTACGCTTTTCCTCTAACTTTGCATACTCTTCTAACTAATGAACAATACTATCTCTTACAGTTTGTTGTTTTCTAAGAGACAATATAGTTGTACTGAAACTAATTACCATACCAAAGTTCCCAAATAACCAAAAAAAGGGAGGACGCATAAACATAGGCTTAGCATCAAAATCAGTATTTGTCTGTAAGAGCAAACAATCTCATAAACTGGTTGGTTCATGGGATTAAAAGTAATGAGACGGAAAGAGTTTGAAAGTGTTCGAGTCAATTTTTCAAAGACTCATTGACTAATGAGGTGATACAAAATCATTAAAACGATAAGGCGTGAGTACATGTCCTCCCCCCTCTAAGCCTTTTTAGCCTTGATCATGGAATCTATCTTCTTCTCCAAAACCTTCGCTGAGTCCCTCCTTCTCTAAACCTAGCCACCATGATCTAATTATCATAATATTTATTCTCCTAAAAATTAATTTAGCCAAGTTTACTCCGCACACCACAACTAACCCAGTTCACAGCTTATGTCAACGACTCAAAGGGCAAAACTCGTTTTCACACCAACATTTATCTCATAATTTACTTCATCTCAACTAATAAACTTCAATTTCAACCAAATGTAATTTAATTAACTTAATCTCTTCAAAGATACCACGAATCCCCTAGCCAATATCCTCTAAGCACGGTTGAGATAAAGCCGAAAGCAGATCAACAATAACTTACCCATTAAGCCATTCACCTTATCATTCTCCAAGTTCGCCCGTAAAAACAAGCAAAAATGACATTATCAGGCTTAATATTGATCTAATTAATTGTTTAGAAAGATCAAATGCACTTACAAAGTCATAAACATTAGCATAAGCTCTAATAATAGAGTTTTACTTCTCTGGGAACTTCGAGCGAACAGTTGGTGGGCAAAAGAGGGCTCTTCAGCAAACCACACCGCATAATCAACCTAAAATAAAATACTTAACATATGAATTGTAGACCGATAAGGTTCTGAACAAATCACCAGATTTTTAATTGCTGTTTCTTGCGATATAATTATACAAGAAAAATAATACTCATGTAATAATAGACAAATACTTGTAGCGTGAGACGACGACACATCTTGAAAATCGGAGGGCTCTCTTCCATAGTTCCATGGGACCATATCCACCGAAAATTAGTACATAACCTGATAAACCAACAAAATTAAAACCCATTAAATTAAATAAAATAGTCAAGAACCACATCTCTACCAACATATATGAGGAATTGATATCTGAACCGAACAATTTATGATTGAGTAGACCAACACAAGAATTGACAGCCCATGTACTGAATAAAGTGGTGCAATCTAAGTAACAAGCATGTCAGCTAGTTACATAAAACCCTAAAATTGAACAAACCCCCAAAATCAGTCATCCAAAATATGATCATTCAAACAAACAGCCCAGGTACTGAATAAACCACCCCCAAAACCAAAATATAGATGAATCAACAACAAGACAACGTAAAACTTGAAAACAAGATTCAACAAGGTAAAAATCAACGAAAAATTAAATAACCTGGCGCTGATTTTCCGAGAAGTAGAAGAACAAAGAAATAGGAGAAGGTAGCAAATAAAGTAGAGGAAAAGAAGATAGGTATGGTCGTATGGGAGAAAGATGATGATGGTATGGCTGAAAAGTGTATGGAGAATGGGTGGATGAGAACAAATGAGAGGCACGGACACAGAGAACAAAAGCCAAGGTGAAAAAATAAGGAAAATGTAAGTTTTCCTAATATTAACCTATAATAATGAACAACTGAGGCCCAAATAAGTGAGGTCCAAAGACATTCCCAAAAATAGGCCGCTGATCTTCAATAAATACAACCAAACCCGCACAAAACCAGCCCAACCCGTGCATGTGTTACTATTCATTAGAGTAGTTACTATTCATTAGTGAATAGTAAATTGTTGCTCATACATTTTATAAAGGTGTAAGATAAGATTTGTCCCTACCATAAGATTTTAAAGTATTACGTAAGATCTCTTCGTTATTTTGATTTGTTCATTGAATATTTGTCGGCTATAAAAGTATAGTACATGGGCTAGGTTGAATCCACCGTGTTTAAATCAACAAATCTTGCATGTAACGTCTCACAACCTTTTTTTTATTTATTATTTAAATTAAATTGGATATAAGTTGTCACAAGCTTGTTAATTCTAGTGAGGATCCATTGTGTGTGCCACACCACTTAGCTTCTAACACCTCAACAAATTAATATATATTCCCCCTCCATTCAACTCCACAAGGCCCTTTTCTTTTTTCACGTTTGCCAAAGCGTGTTTTACGCGGTAAATATCGTTAGCTACGTTTTTGCAAAAATTATAAAAGTTAGATATTTTTAACTTTCTCGTAAATACGAGCCAAACAAGATCTCATATGAATATATTTTCATTTACGTATTGAGAGAAAATTGATAGTGAATGCTCATTTGTGAATAGTGTGTAAAATAAAAAAGGGCCCTGTGTAGTTGAATGGAGGGAGTATATTGTAATATTTTATTTTGCCAATAGTGATGTGTCAAAATGTAAGTGGTGTGACACACACTAGTAGAAAAACATTAATTTGCGGCTCTCTATTTGAGTCGTTTTTACCAAACAGCAGCAAATAGAGAATACGATTTACTTTAATTTTTTCTTCTATATATAACTATTTGAGGCGTTTTAAGAAAAACGCCGCAATTATCACATAAGAGGCGTTTTATTTGGAAAACGCAGCAAAAGAAATTTCAGAAAAAACCAAAAAATCAAAATATACACACAACAATACACAACTACTCCTACCTTATTCCTTACCCGACACACTAAGCAGCCACAAGTCCACAACCAATTTGCAGGAACAAAAATACCTTACTCTCCCATCAATCAAGCTTATTCATCGTCGTCACTGACGCTCGCACCATCGTCGTTCACGTATCGTTGTGGCTCAATCGTAAAATCGTTCAAGTGCCATCATCGCTTCCTTTACTCCCCCGATTCTCCATTTGTGAGAGGTAATTTCTCTAATTATATGTGAATTTTGATCTATACTAATTTTTGTTAATTTTTTGTAATTATTGTTGTCTGATTATGGGTACAGTAAAAGATTGAAATTTGTGCTCATAAACTAGGGTTAAACTATGTAATTTATAGTTTAGGGTTTGTAGAAATTTGGGATTTGGGGTCAAAATTCGAATTAGAAGTCGATAAATGTGGCGTGAATTCAGATCCTTTGCCTAATGATTGCGAGAAACTATTCCGGTCATGCTGTCTGTCACAATCGCAAATTTATCTGCGTCCTTTTTATTGTCAGTTGTACTGTTTTAACAAGGACTATTGTTAGTTAAATAGGATTATTGCCTCGCTTTTGTGCTAAATTTGGCTGGGTAGTTTTTAGAAACGAATCTAAAATGAAATTTGTATTTCATATGTTTCTTAGGGTTTACGATTGAATTGGGGATTGTTTTCTATAGTAATCAAACTCTAGGCGATTCATTGTATAATTAGGTTTACATGATTCATTTATTTCATTCTATCATGTGAGAGGACCATAATGTGTGACAAGTATTGATTTTAAGCATAATGGAGCTTCATGAAAACATGTAGGTTTGTGAAATTGATGATTTTGTGTAATTAGATTTGTCGTCATAATTAGTTTACATGATTGATTTTCTTAATGATTTCCATGTCGAGCCCCCTTCTCCTGAATCCAACCATGATGCAGTTAGTTCTTATATGTTTTATTTAATTTGTAAGCTAAATATACTCAAGTATACAAGTTAGGACTAACAAGGAATTGTCATACCTGAAAAATTGTAGGATTAGTTAAGAGTACAAGCAAGCAAATTGGTATATTCTCCCTTTTTTGTGAAACTAACCATTGATGATGTCATTTTTTGCCAAGTTGTGAAGAACATTTGATGTTACACTTTATTATAATAATAAAGGAAATGTGGCTTCTGAAATCAGTAGTGTATTAGTTATCTATTGAACTATTGTCGTTTTCGATATTGTATTCTCTTAAAGTTATAATTTCGAGACGCAAATATTGTCATGCTGTTCACTTGACATGTACATGGTTACATTCCTAGCTTGTTCCACCTCTTAATAACTTAAGGTCATTATTGCAGATTTTATAAATCTCATTTCTTACAAATGAAGTGTGTAACAAAGGGAATAAACGGACAATTGCATCAGAGCATGTATTTGAGGCCCAACAGGTGAGTGTCAACAACTGTAAGTATCTGTAAGTTGTTCTCTTGACAATAGTTCTAATGTTCTGACCTATTTGAACTCTTGGAATATATTATCTTCGAAGAAAGTTTGTATTGAGAGATTTTATTTGTTCTCTTTTTACAGTGCGAGGCTAAAAAAGATCGAAATTTAGAATTACAGATAGGAAGACAACTATTCACTATTTAATGGTAACATCCAATTTTTCTTCTTATTCTATTCACTTAAATGATTTAAAATGTGTTGCTCTTATTTTATTCGCATAAATGGTACGGAAGAGGAACTCAATATGTATACTTTCCTTTCTAATTGTCAAGTGATTGTTATTGACTACTCTCTTAGTTGCTATTGTACAGATACAAGTATCGTGCTTGTCAAGGAGATGATGAATTTGATATTGCCAGTGGAGGAAAAGTTATATATATCTTCTCATGTTGCCATGACACAACTCTTTCTTTTATAGTTCCCTTAGCTTCATCTTAAAATTGGTAGCCATGGTCTAGTAGAGTGTTGAGTTTTTTTGGTCCGTTAATTTTTTTTGCATTGCATTTGGACTTTGTATGACCTGTAATGTGTTCATACTTTCTCTAGAATGGACAACTATTTGTGTCAGCTATTTTTTGTATGATCAAGATCTGCAGTGTGATGTTCTATGGGAACTTGCCTCTCGAAATATACCTTGGGAGAATTTATGCAGGTATTTGTTATTGGTCGTGGCTTGCAGTAGGTAGCCAAAGTCTAGGGTGGGTATGGCTTGTTCGATTTACGCTTAGGCAACATGAATTTTGTTAAATTTTTGTCGTTTTTTTCGACTTTGGACTGAACATTCTATAGTCTTTAATCTATTATTCTACTCCCTCTTTTCTCATGTAGCGACTGTTACTTCTAAAGGGCTAAGTTCTAGTTATGTTGACCTTTAGATGCTTATTACTGTTATTTTATTTCAGGTTGCTTAATTTGCGAATATGAGGAAGCAACTTTGAGTCTTAGAGGATAGGCTGGTTCTATGGTGCACCTCGCTTGACAGATGTATGCTTTGTCTAATTGTAAGGTAAAGAGTCCCACTCCTGCATGCTTAGCGTGTTTATGTTCATTTACCCGACAGATGCTACAATGGAAGCGATTTATCTGGAAAAAAAAAAATGCTTTGCATTTTCATTTACTTGTTTGATGAGATGCTGTAAGAGCATCTAAAGCAATACAAGATAGGACAGGGTTGTTGTACTCATTTACATGCTTCTGAATATTTATGATTGATTAGTTTTAAGGGCGTCTAAACCAACCTCTACTTCAATATAAACAATTAAACATTATCATCGTCGGAAAACATTAAGTTGTGGTTGCTTTGATACCCTTTTAATGCTATGCTTATAAGCAAATTTGACCCCTAGTTTAGAAGGTAAAACTTAGGCAAGTGCAATTGTTTCAGTATAATATAGTAGTGGATATCACCAAGGAGTTATAGAGAATTGAGGAACATTATAAATTTTAAGTTAAATGTTACTTCTTACTTGAAAGGTTTGTTTTAAGTCCTCTTTCGTCAATGCTCTTCTGTAGTGATGCGTCAGATTTAAGACGTTGTAGACATAAATATCATAACCTCAATGTAGTTCAGACTTGAAGTTAGTTATTCCGGAGTTGTTGTATAATGTGGTTGCTGTAGCTTAAAATGTAAATTTTTCATGTTCTTTTTTCTTGATTCTTAAATGTGTCTAACAAATATTAATAGCTTGCAGCACATTGAAGAATGGAGTATTAATATTTTCCACGTTTTCTTTCATTGTGTTTAGATTCCTGCTGATGGAGTAGTAATTTTTTGTCATGCTCCTGCCATAGATGAATCCAGTATGACAGGAGAGAGCAAAAGGCTTGTTCTTGCAACTCATCATGTTGATATTTGTTCAAGTTTAGTATTGAAGATATAATTTTGGGATTCTAAAGCCCCTATCATGTAATAGTCTTAAGTGTAAATTAATGTCTTAGAGTATAAGTTTAGATTACATTTTTTTATAAAACATTTGTATTATTCTCAAATCATTTATGAATGTAAAGTATAATTTTATATATATTTTAGATTGCATTTTTTATAATTAATGTGCATCAAATATTTTTTTTTTATTTTAAAAATTACTTCCTCCATTCAACTCCACTCTACCACTTTCCTTTTTCACGTTTGCCAATGCGTGTTTTACGCGCTAAATATCGTTAGCTACGTATTTGCAAAAATTATAAAAGTTAAATATTTTTAATGTACTCGTAAAGACGAATCAAACAAGATCCCACGTGAATATATTTCCACTTACGTATCGGGAGAAAATTGAAATTGAATACTAACTCGTGAATAGTGTAGAAAAATGAAATTGGTAGAGTGGAGTTGAATGGAGGAAGTATCTATTTGCGGCTCCTTTTCCAGAAAAACGCCGCAAATAAAACCTCTATTTGCTGCTCCTTTTTAAAATAACGCAGCAAATAGAGGATCTTATTTGCTGCGTTTTTAAAAAACGCCGCAAATAAGGTCTCTAATTGCGGCTTTATGAAACGCCGCAAATGAATTTTCTATTTGCGGCCCTCTCATTTGCCGCTATGCCAAAAACGCCTAAAATAGCCTATTTTTTGGAGCCGCAAATAAATATTTTTCTACTAGTGACACACAATGTGACACAAAAGTGGGACAAATAATCCTCAACCATCTCACAACCTCACCTTATTTATGGTGAATTGGTGACCCACTTTTACACTCCCAAGCAGAAGGTCACGACTCACGACCTAGGTCATCAACCTAATCATTTTACACTTTCCAACATTTTCAATCATTTCCCACATTCTCTACCCACCAAAACCTCTCTCTTATTTTTTTTTTATTATTTACTACAAATATAAATATGCTTAAGTTTGTAATTTTCTAAATATTTTAATTCATTAATAACTACTCCAATATTATTAGTATTTATGCGATATTTCGTACAGTACATGATTTTTTTTAAATAACACCGTTAAAAGTAAATACAAGTGAGACAATTTCATTAACAATAAATAAAGGTAATTGAAAACATGATACAACATATTAGAAAACCGCATACATAAAATAAAAAACAACATGAAATAAATATTATGAGCTAAAATACTACATAATAATAAAATACATTTCAAAGTAAATCTAGTTACGGAAGTTTTGCCAAATATGCTCAATTAGATCATTTCTTAGAGCGATATGAGTGGCACGATCACGAATCTGACCATAAATTTCTACGAATCTATCTTGAGCCGGCCTTCTACAACGATGATATTCATATTGATCATCACTAGCTGAAGTCGGATTATCTTCTTTGAACTCCGCTATTATGTTTTCATAGTTAAGATAGGTTTCTCTTTCATCTTCCACTATCATATTATGCATAATAATACAAGCCGTAAGAACCTTCCCCATCAAAGTTCGATCCCAAAGAAGACAAGGGCGTTTGATAAACGCAAATCGAGCTTGTAAGACGCCGAAAGTACGCTCAACATCTTTTCGACAACTCTCTTGTCGAGCTGCAAATAACTTATACTTTTGAAATTGAGGCGCATTAATTGTTTTAACAAATGTTGCCAACCTGGATATATGTCATCAGCAAGATAATATTCCATGTTATACTCCGTGTGTGGACACGGGGGGCCCACGGGGGCGCTTGGGAAACAAGCGTTTGCATTTGTGGAGTCGCCACCAATTTTTATGGGAAATTGGAACGGTTCGAATACTTCAAGTCATGCCAAGACACAAAGTAATGACATAGACACTAAGAACTCGTTACCTTTATCATTCTATGTCTAGAATACCTCTTGTGGATGCCAATGAACACGGATGTTCACAGAGATCTGGAGTAAGGGGTGAGGGTACGTATTAGGAATTCCTTTGACTGAACACCTAATCCCGCCCGCCTCGATAGCGGCCTCTACTAATGATTAGGGATATCGTTTATACTCGATATGCTGTCGATTATATGCATACAATGAAACATCCATCATTTTAGTCCTAGCATGTGAAAATTAACTAAGTCGGTGAACATGTAATTTAGCACTCATTAACGTCGAAGTAGGGTTTAGATTGATTACATGTGAAAACAAGTAAATAAATGATACAATAAATAAATTGCAATAAGTAAAATTACAATAATTACAACGATTTAATGATTTACGTCAAAAATATGTTTAAGACGGACGATTCGAGACAAAGAAGGAAAAAATAAACTAGGTTAGAAAATATGGACAGATTAAGGGTGATATTACGATTAATAGTCGATTAATACGTAAATAAAGATTGGGTCAAAGCAAGAACGGAATTTCAGAGACAGAATTCAACCCGGAACAGGGGCAGCAATGTTGCGTCCCTTGGAAGAGGCGCAATGGTCACTGCGTCTGTTCTAGAGGTGAGTTCTGGCTGTGAAGTCAGACCTGCGTGTTGTTAATGTTCGTTGGTGCATTTAATGGTTGACTATTGATATTTGACCCGGATGAAAGTGATTTAGTGTATTATTAACATATGAGATCGTCATAAAAGTGATAAAAATAAATTAAAACGAATTAAAACGGGTTAGAACTAATTATAAACTAGTTACAAATTAATTAGGGTTATTTATAGAGAACGGGAACGAGTTAGACAAACTGGAAACAAACGGTAAAAATATGTACAAAGGCGAACTTCAGAAACTTGATATGAACGAATCGAGTTTCTAAAAAATCCGGGTTTGATTTAATGACGAAAACCTGCAAATATCAATTACAAGGGATTTAAGTCGGAATTAAAGCGTGATATAATTAAGAATATGTATTAAAATTATTATGTACGAATGAAAGAGAAGAAAACAAAAGAACAAAGGGAAAGGAACGAATTTACAGAGAAACGAGGAAGAAGAAGAAAGGCAGGAACTGCGGCAGCCTCGGGAAGAGGCGCAACAGATGCTGTGACTCTTCTCGACGTCTGCTTACTGTTAATCCGTAAAAACAGTTTAATAAAAGGGTTTTAGAAATCAGTTTTAAACATACTTTTGACGTGAATCTTACATTAATTGGTACAAAAAAAACAAAATACAATAAAAAAGATGGGATTTACACCCTCGGACTTACATGCTTGACGAAACGAGATTAACTAAGTTAACGTTTTAGTGATTGCTCGACTCGAATGTATGATGAAAGTGCCCTCGTAAGAGGATTTAGATTAAATTGATTGATTAATTGATGTGTAATTGGTCAAATTGGTCGGTCAAGCAACGTGACTGGTACTCAGAATGATCTGAGCTTACGTGGTCGATTGATCAAGCACGTAGACGTCAAAAGCTTAGAGCACGGTCTTAGAATGCAAAGGGAGAAGAGAAGGGCGGACACTCGCATGAGAAATATATGGAATGAAGGTTCCTATTTATAATAGAAAATATGGAGAGTTCTGGAATGGCTCAAACTTTGGAAACAAATCACGGAAAAAATCTGAAAATATGCAGAAAAGAGCTGGGGAAGAGGCGCAGCAGCTGCTGCGACTCTTGGAAGAGGCGCATCATCTGCTGCGTCATTTCCCCAGAGGTTTCCTCCTGCGGAAGAAATATTTCTTCGTTTCTTTTATGGAATTGCGGTAGATCTCAACTTCCTTATTCCTTAAAATAAGATTTTCGGGATATATTTGTAGGCATTAAAATTTATTTAAATGTCGAAAATATAGAAATTAATTAATTTGAGTTAATAATAAATAAATTACTCAATTTAGTTATTTTTGTCCCTTTTAAATCAAATTTGGGTCATTCTGAGTTATTCGGGTCCAAACAAAAGTCAATTTGGGCCAACTTTGCAAACAAGCCGAAAATGGGCCTAATGGCCCAAAGCCCGCGAAAGCCCAACTATTCTCTATAAATAGAGGTGATGTTCATTTCATTCGGGGAGATATAAAAAAAAACTCGAAAAAAAAAAGAAAAGCTCTGGAATTCTCTCTGAAAATCTCGTGAAATTCAACGTAAGCAGTCAACAAGCACAACAAATTTGTGCCGCCTACGCAAGAAAACTCAAACATTCAAACTCGAATATTCAAATATTCAAACATTCAAGAGAGACTCAAGTCGTTCGACCCTCTAAAGAATACAAGTCAACGTCGCGCGTAGAGTGCACACACCCTCTACACGTGCGCCCCCCTGCAAAACGAACGCACACCCCCTACGTAGATCGTGCACGCGTACCCTATTTGTTTAGTTAGAATCAGAGGATTATTAGAGATTGTACACGAATTTTTCTGATATTAATAAAAACTCAATTTATTTCCTTGTTTTGTATTTCAGTTATCACAATACAAAATTTGTCGTTACAAATTTGGTGAACCTAACGTGAAAATCTCTACCTCTCATCTCTATTGCTTTACAAGCCAAGTCTACTAAAAGAAGATGTCTACCAAGCAAGACACGTCAACTAACGCTTCCAAGAAGACCTACGCAGCAATCCTGCAAGGCACTCCCACTGCTGCTACCTCCCCAGCTGTGCAATCAGTTGGCATCTGCACTAGAGGAATGGCAAAGAAAGCTGCTATCAACGCTGCTGCTACTAGCCTACACTCTGCACATGTCCCTACCAGGCCACGCAAGATCTCTGTCGCCTCCATAGCTACTGCTACAGCTATCCTTGCTGCCTCTACTCCTTCGCGTGAAGAAACTCGAAGTTCTAAGGTCGACAAAAACGCTTCCCCTTGCAAACCTAGGGCGTCGCCAAAAAAGAAGAAAGCCGCCACTCCTATCAGTGCTTCAGTCATGGTGAGTGTTGGTTCTACACTTGAGGAGCAAGTCCAAAGCATGAATAAGCTCCTTGAAAAGATGATGAAGGAGAATGAAGAAAAGAACAAGAATATTGATGAACTTCAAAAGGAGGTGGTGGAGCTTCGCGAGAAAAATATCTCAAGTGAGCACACTGACTCTGACAAGCATATTGATACTGATAAGGACGATGATAAAGATGATAAGGGAAAGACTTCTGGCAATGAAATTGGCGCTTGCACTGAAAAGAAGCTCCAAGAGTTGATAGCTAAGACAATTAAAAGTCAGCTAGGTGAAAGTTTGAAAAGCAGTGAACGCTACATCAAGCCTTACACTAAGAGGATTGGCAGTCTGCGCATGCCTCTTGGTTATCAACCTCCAAAGCTTCAACAGTTCGACGGGAAGGGAAATCCAAAACAACACATCGCCCACTTCGTTGAGACATGCAACAATGCTGGAACTAATGGTGATCATCTATTCAAACAGTTCGTACGTTCCCTTAAAGGAATTGCTTTTGATTGGTACACAGACTTGGACTCTGAGTCAATTGACAGCTGGGGTTACATGGAAGACGAATTTCTTAATATGTTCTACAACACTAGGCGTATTGTCAGCATGAGTGAACTAACAAACCCAGCACAGTGGGAGGATGAACCTTTCGTTGACTACATCGATCGATGGCGTGCATTGAGTCTGCAATGCAAAGATCGCTTAAGTGAATCCTCAGAAGTGGAAATGTGCATTAACGGGATGATCTGGGATATTCTTTATATAATGAAAGGGATTAAGCCGAAAAGCTTTCCATAATTGGCAACCCTCGCTCACGACATGGAAATTACAATCAAAGGGCGTGGCAAAGCTCGACCAACCTCTTCTAAGACGCCAAGTGAAAAGAAGGAGTTCAGAAAGACAGATAAAGGCTTCATGTCGATAGGAAAGTTGGCAATGGTCGTCGAAACCAGCGGTTCGCCCGTTAAAATCTCATCAAAGCCTAAGTATGAAAAGAAGAAGGACTCATATACTTACAATTATCAGCGGGACAAACCCACATTAAAAGAGTTACAAGCTAAGAAGTACCCTTCCCAAACTCTGACTTAGATCCTCAAGACAAAGTGATCCCAACTATTGTCGCTATCATAGACTGGTAAGTCATCCCCTTGAAAAGTGTATAACACTGAAAGAGAAAATTATGCAGCTCTCCAGAGACGGAAAAATTATCCTTGACTTGGATGAAACAGTAGCTACAAATCAAACTACTGCAGTATTGGAGCAGCATGAGGAACACGAGGAGCCAACAATGCATTGTGGGTGGGATGTATGCATGTTGCAATTCGGGGGCCTTGAACCTGTTGCTATATGGTTTCAAAAGCCATCTTCATCGATATTCCCAAAAGCAGGATTAGATCCTCAAGACGAGAAGAATATAGATGATGATGGCAAAGGGTGGACCTTAGTCACACGCAAGAAGACGAAAAAAAAAGTACGGCAAGCAGTCGAACATGTCCATCATCGACGAAAGCAATCAAAGAAGATGAAGTCTTGTGATACGTGCCTAATGTATAGTCTTTTTGGCCTATTTCAGCACGTATTTCTATGCATTTCTATACTGTTTTTATGGTATTTTGCCCCGAATTGGCTACTTTGGTGTATTTTGTCCTTTTTGTAGGAATGATCGCGGAAGTAGTAGAACCATACTCCTTTTTGTCGTTTTTGCATGCATTTAGAGGAGACGGGATTGTTCTAGAGTGAGATACCGCATTTGGAAGCGTCATGGCACGCACTACGAGGCACTTGGGTGAAGACGTGAGCTGAAATGATGACATAATCACTCGATCGAGCTGTTTGCCAGTCGATCGAGTGGTTTCTACACCCTCTGAAGCTCGATCGAGTAACATCTTACTCGACCACTGGGCTGCACAAAGACCAAGTTCTCGATCGAGTAACCATTTGGTCGATCGAGTAACTTTTGCTGAGAATTTAGTCGATCGAGTGGTTTAATCCACTCGATCGAGTGGTTTTTATGGGCATGGGCTTTTAATTAGTCCGTGTAATGTTTTGTTCCGCAAGCTTTAGTTTCTTTTCTATTTAAACCTATGTTAATTAGGTTAATAGGGATCTTTTAATCATCTTTTTATCTACCTTGGACTCTAGCTTTCACAGTAGAACTTTACTACGTAACTTTTATTCCTCTTCACTGTTACTTTACTTTGGGGTTATTATTGCTCGGATTCAGTTGTTCTTTACGCCGGATTCGCACTGATTGTAATCCCTTCTCCCCCTTTATTAATAATAATCATTTGTTGCTTTAATTTCTCATTTGTGTTCTTATTTTCCTTTGCCCTAATTTTCATTATTGCGAGTTTTAGTATTTATAATGTTCACTTCTTTGGGAAGTTGTCTCATTAGTTTAATCACGATATGAGTAGCTAAATTCCCTTCATGTTGGGATTAGGGAATCTATGGTAGAAAGATGACGATTAAGTAGATGAATCGACGAATTAATTAATCACGAGACTCATCTATAGCAATTTAACTGTAATTCCCGACCTAGTTGAGTGCACGCTTCTATGTCACCCATTAAACTGGCTAAAATTAATCCTGGATCGAAAGATTGGACTAAATAGGCCTGCTATAAACAGTAGACTACCCTAATGAGGACGAAAGTTAAGTTAGTGGTATTTTAGGATAGAAAGTGGACCGAAAGGACCTTTTAACATCCGTCTCACATTAGTTCGTCTGAGTCATTTACAGCTGAGTTATTGGACTACCGTAGTGAACCGAAATCCTGACATATCCCTCTCTTCTTGATAGTTTCAACCGTTTTTATTGCTTTTACTGCTCTTCCTTTTTTTTCTCTTCCTTTCAAACTTCGTAGTTTAGAACCAATTTCAAACAAACCCCCAATTGTTACCATAGGATTAGAAATAGACAGCTATAATTACATTACCTCCCTGTGGATTCGATACTCGACTGCCTCTGCTATATTTTAGTTGAGACCGTTAGGTTTTATCTTTGATAGGGTTGCGATAGCCGTGTCAAATTTTGGCGCCGTTGCCGGGGAGGCAATTGTTCAATTTATTAGTTGCTTTATTTTTAGTCCTTTTCAGTCTAAGGGACACCCGTTCCTTAGACTATTCTTATTTTCTGTTGTAGTTTCTTCTTATGCGCAGGTCACAGGGTGGTGAACTAATACCATTCGATCCAGAGATTGAGAGAACCTTGCGCGTAAAGAGGAGATTGTTTCAAGATCAACAGTTAGAGGAAAAGTCTAGTTCTCATTCCAACAATTACGAGAACGAACTGTTCGAGGACAATCCACCGTCTTCTCCAGCCTTCCAATTCATCGCTTGAAACCGTTATTTTTCCAGACTTTCCCGAAATGGCCAAGAAGCGACCATTGCCGGTCATTCCGAACCCACAACAGGATCTTTACAAGGGGTTCGAGCTACGGGGAAGCCAGAAATTCGAGCCGAAACCTTCTTACCTTAATATGGTTGAGAAGAATCGATTCGGTGGAGCCGCAAACGAAGATGCGTGAAGCACATGGAGACCTTTATTGATTACTGGCACTCCATACCCCCACCGGCGTGCGTGACAAATGATCGGATAAAAGAAACCATGTTTATCTTCTTACTCCGCGATGCTGCGAGGGAGTGCTATAGGGATTTAGACCGAGCTGCTCACGATATAACTGACTGGAATTCACTGGCTTTAGCGTTCTATAAGAAGTACTTTTCTGCATCGAGGACTATTGCCATTAGAGCTCAGATAACGAGCTTCAAACAAGGGCCTGACGAGAACTTTCACGAAGCATGGGTTCGATTTAAGAAGCTAGTGCGAACCATACCGCACCATGGTTTCGAGAAATGGAGCTTGTGCAATCATTTCTATAATGGATTGTATGAGGATCAGAGGGCTATTTTGGATGCTGCAGCCAATGGCCGATTTGCTGAAAACATGGGAGCAACCAAGGGGTGGAAGATCATAGATGATTTGGCCATCCATAAGGCTGAATATGAGAACTCGAGAGGAAATCAAAGAAGAGCTGCTGAATCTTCTTCTGTCGCTGTCCTTGAAGCTCTCACTGCTAGGTTTGACAAGTATGAGTTAGGAGGAGCTTCCAGGGGAGGCATGTACCAGGTTAATGTTGTGACAGACGGTCCTTTCGTCTGTAGAAGATGTGGGGGAGAGGGACATGTCTCAGATCATTGTCCCAACTCCTATGAGTCTTGCGCTGCCTTCCAACACTACAGGCAGAACAACAGTTACTACGAGCCGAATGTCCACCCCAATTTGAGGTGGAGTAGTCAGAATGTACTCAATCCCACTGCCCCTCCGCATCAGCCGTATATTCCTCCACACAAGAATCAACAGGGCTATCAGAAGCCTCCTTCTTTCAACCCTCCTAACCAAGGTGCATCATCTTCTAGTGGGGTGAGTGAAATGGGTGAGCTTAAGTCCATGATGCAAGCCATATCAAAGCAATTGCAGCTGAATGATCAACAAAATCAACAGAAAGACGCGTCATTTAAGGCACTTGAGACTCAAGTTGCCCAACTTGCTGCAAATCAATCCTCGAGAAAGCCGGGTCATCTACCGACTCAAAATGAGAAGAATCCACATGAGACGGTAAACCTGATAGAATTGAGAAGCGGTCTTTCTTATGAGGGACCAGAGTGCAAAAATCGACCCTAGGGAAGCCATTATTGATGGTGAACGATGTATCTTGTCGAGAAAAAAGGGCCCACGATGAAGGAACTACTCGATCGACTGAAGACTGGTGTTCGATCGAGCAGAATTGAGGATGATAGTGGTCGATCGAGTGATTTTTCCACTCGATCGAGTGAACAGGAGGAACAAACTGGTCGATCGAGTAGTATTCCTACTCGATCGAGTGAAGCAGATAATGAGATTGGTCGATCGAGTAGAAACTTTACTCGATCGACTGTTGTTGAAGAAGAAACAGCTCGATCGAGTGGGGAACTTGGTCGATCGAGTGGTATTGATGACGGGAAGCTTATTCGAGAGCCTGCTAGTGCTCGTTTAAGCGAGAAATCACCAGAAAGACCTCGTTCGAGAGGTAAGAAGCGTCCAAAGGATACTGAACTTGCACCGGAAGACACTTTAGAAGAGAGAAACAAGGGACTCGAGATACCAATCACGGTTCCCTTCCCGAGGCGGCTGCAGAATACCAAAGTTAATCAACAGTTTGGCAAATTTGTCGAACTTTTGAAGAGCTTGGAAGTCGGCGTGCCGTTCACCAATTGCGACTAAGGTACCCTCTTATTTAAAGTTTATGAAAGAAATTTTAGCACGTAAGAGGACTATTAATGACAGTGAGACCGTAGCTTTGACTGAGGTGGGGTCAGCCCTATTTCAAAATAAGTTACCCCCTAAGCAATCAGACCCGGGTAGTTTTTCGATTCCGTGTCATATCGGTATGCAATTGATTGATAATGCGCTATGCGATTTAGGCGCTAGCATAAGTGTCTTATCTTTGTCTCTGGCTAAGAGACTTGGTTTGACAAAGCTGATTTGCACCAACATGACTGTCCAGATGGCCGACCGTAGTCTATCACGGCCATTAGGTATAGTAGAAGACGTACCTGTTCAGATCGGGAAGTTCTTTATTCCCGTTGATTTTGTTGTCCTAGACATTCCCGAAGATGCACACACCCCTATTATTTTAGGGAGACCATTTTTGTCCACTGCCCGTGCAATAATAGACGTCAGGGAGAAGACTTTGACCTTTCGGTAGGGGATGAGGAACGATTTTCATCGGTCAAGTTCCGGAGAGCTCCCATGCAAGCCCAACCTTGCAATGCTCTCTCTTCTATTGTTCCTATTATTGACACTCCAAATGAAAATTTGGAGAATTGTGCCGTTATTGTTGACCCTCCGCCTCAGATTGAGAGCAAAAAGGAGGAAAATTCGTCTGTTTTCCTTACTGCAGGTACAGATGAAAGCAAGGATGGGGCTGTCAAGGGACATAGTGCAACCATTATCAATCAAACTGGAAGAAAGGATGCCAAAGACGGTGATAGAGGAGCAAGGACTAGGAAAGCTGACGCCTACGTGGATGCGAGCTACTCTCCTCCTCCCGTTTCAAGTGATAACCCATGCTCATGGAAGATGAAGAGGATAGTCATTGTTGCTGAGGTGACGTCCTCCAGTCAGAAGCCCACGAAGGGGCTACTGAGATTTGTTGGGAATTAAACGGGGAAATGCCCCGTGTAACACCTTGTAATAGACAATTTTTGAGTTTCTTCTGAATTTGTTTTATTGCGTTTTAATTAGGACAGTTAGTTTAGACAATTTTTAGCATAGACGTAAGACTATAGACTGTGCTTTTGCGTATTTGGTATTTTGGGAAACTCTTGGATGTGTTTTTATGCAGGTTTGGGGAAGTTTCACGCAATTCAAGGAGGAAAAGACGAAATTCAAGAGCCTACAAGAGGAAAGTCCTCGTTCGAGTACTTTTTGCACCTGATCGAGTGAAATTATGGTCGATCGAGTAGTTCATGTACTCGATCGAGAAAAGCCAAAAGAGTACCCGGTCGATCGAGTGGATTTTTATCGATCGAGCAATAGGGACATCAAAAGTCCTCGATCGAGTGATTTAAAATCACTCGATCGAGTGACATGAACAGGACACGGGAGTTTTCTAAACTTAAACTCTTTATTTCCTTTTCTAATTCATTTTGCATCCCTAATTCCGTCTAACCCTTCCCCTAATTGCGATTTCAACTCCCCCAAATCCCCATTTTTCTTGCCCAAATCACCAAATCCGTCACCTACATTTCTTTGATTGCATATTAATCTTCAAAAGCCCCTTGATTTCCCCTCTATTTGTGTCCATTTTCGCGGTTTTAAAAGGGATTTAGGGTTTGCAGTTTTTCGACTGAAAAATCGTTTGTTTTTGCTTGATTCTTGAGGATTATTTGCATTTGTAGGTCGTATATCATCAAGTAAGTGTTTCTTCATTCCTCTTACATTTTAATTTCAATTATTTCGAATTTTATGAGGTAGAAGTAATTTAGGGTTTCGAAAATCCATGTTCAGTCGAATTTTTCGACTTAATTGCCTTTATATGCCCTTAATTAGCTGCTTGATGATCTTATCCCAATTCCTTGCTGTTGTTGCTTGCCTAATTCGAATTTTGCGCGAGATTTCCGCGATTAGGGCTCCTAAGTCGAATTTTTTTCGACTGTCAGACGGTTTTTATGCTGCCTTGTTTTGTTTAACCTCAGCCCTTTCTTACTTGCTGCTGTTGTTAACTGCCTTTTCCGTCCCCTATCGCCATTACTTGCTGTAAATTGTTGGGAAATCTTGTACTGTGAGTCGGAATTCTAGACTGCTAGGAGTCTTACGTGCTGTCATATGCAGTGTCTCATGCTAGCCATAGTCTCCATTAGTCTTACATTGTCAATTCATCATCACCCACGTACTTCTATTCGTAATTTCAGAGGAATTGTTGGATTTATCTGCTGGAAGTCGAATTTCTCGGCTGATAGGGCCTTTACGTGCTGTCACATGTTGGTTGACGTGTTGCTTTAGCCACGGTTAGCAGCTGTTTTTCTTATCATGCCCTTTACCATGTTGCAGGATGGATACTAGTTCTTTACCTTCCACTAGTTCGTCCTCCAGCCCGTCCGTGAGCGAGTCAGTGGCCCCTGCTGTTGCCACTGGCTCCACCTTAGCCACCTCTGCAGCTTTGGCTAGTGTTACTACCCCTGCCAGGCCTTTCTCCATGCTGGACAAAGGACTCACGCCTCGTTTCCCGACGCCTGATATGCTGCCACCTAGGCCGAATCAATGGCTAGCCGATTAGCCATTACTTCCACCCCTTCCGGGGTCATTTATTCTGGGAGGCCGCTCTTACTCCTTTACCGGAGTTACCCACGGTACGTTTCGTTTCCGCGGATCACCGGACTCGGTTATCCGCTTTGCTTCGTTGCCCTCTCTCTTCTACCCGTTTCATTGCGCGGACTGACCTAGAGACTTTAGGAATTTATGAGGAGGTCTGTAGTTTGTTGAACGGGATGGGAATGTCGGGTCTGATTACCATGCAGTAAGCTGCTATTCGTATCCCTACATACGAGTTTTTCAGCTCCTATTCTTTTGACACCGACTCTTACGATTCCAACCACTCTAATCCCTGCATTCACTTCCGACTCCGCAATGAGTCGCACCATTGGACTTTGGCTAGGTTTGGGGAGGTTCTAAGTCTCGTTAGTGACGGCCCCATCGACCCACCTCGGGATATCCGTCAGCCACTTTGGGCTGCGCTCTCTCACACCCCCTTCCCCACACGGAAGGGAGCCCACGTACACTTACCTGCTCCCCGTTATTTCTTGCGACTTATGGGAGAGACCATCTTTGGGCGACCTGAGCCCAATAACGTGACCAACACTGAGTTAGCGATTCTCGCGGGGTGCCTTAACATTGACTACGGTACCCCCCGTTTGTTCTAAACATTGCTTATTTGGTAGCTCAGCATTGGAACGGAATTGGGAAGAAGGTCAGGACCTCTGTTGTCTGCGGCGGGTTAGTGACCAGGATAGCCCGCCATCTTTACCCCTCGGAGCCTGGACTTACCGCGCCTCATAAGCAGGCCTACCTTGATTTGGCTGCCATGGTTGACTTCACCTGGTTCCCAAAGGCGAAGGGCGCGAGGACGTGGAAGATTTGTGGTTCCACGTCTGTTACCTTGCCGTGCCCTACCCTTCCTCCACTCTTACCGCTCCCAACTGCTGCTGAGGGAGCGAAGCCACCTCCTCCCACCTACCACCTCACTCTCACCTCTGCTTCTACCTCTTCCAAGAAGAGGAAGCGGGAGGCCGGAGAGCCTTCTGGCTCTCAGACTCAGACTGGACCCACACCCACACCCACACCCACGCCCACACCTTCACTTACCCCTCCTCCTTCTGGTTCGGCCCTGCCGGCCAATTTTGTTTGCCCTCCTGCTTTAGGGGCGCCCGAGGTCATGGACCAAGGGCGTCTGCATGCCTTGCTTCTGGATATGTGCAGGTACATTTCCGAGATGAGACGAGATGAGGCCTGAGCCCTATTCCCGCTCTACGAGTTCCATATCCGAGCACGACGACCGATTCCAGCAGGGTGGCCACATCCCTCCTTCTACCGATACCCGGAGGGTGGGTACCCTCCACTCTCTTCTGACTCAGAGGACGAGGTGGAGGAGACACCGGTAGCACGAGAGTCGCGGATTGCGGGTGAGCAGCGGCAAATGTAGCCGCGAGAGAGGAGGCGAGGACCCCCCATTTACACCGTCTGCGGAGGATGTGACTGGAGACGACGAGTAGCTACTGGTCTACTCACTTCCCCAGTTTTCTGGCTGGTTTGGGGAAGTTCGTTTTTGTATGTACCTCTTACTCTTTTTATTTTGTCTCCTTCATTTTTATTTTTTTTATTGGTTGTATATTCCCATTCCCCATATTTCTGCTCGTGTATGCTGGAGGACAACGAGGGCGTTGTCCGTTTTGGTTTGGGGAGGGTATTGCATCCTTTTGAGTCTGCATTTGCATTTGTTTCGCATTCACGTTTAATTTTTCAGCTTGCATTGTTGTTTATTTTCAATAAAAAAATCAAAAATCCAAAAAATTAGAAAATTTCAAAAATTCAAAAACATTTCACGTTTATTTTTGCATATAGGTTGAGTCGGAACGGTAGATTCCCGTGATGAAATTGCACTATAACTTGTCATTTTACTTGAGCCTTGCACTTTTATTGATAGTTATTAGCTTTGTCATACGCATAATCTACGAATTTCTGTTCAAATATAAGTTGACTGTTTAGACTTGACCTATAAATTGGCAAACTACTTAAAAATTCTGAGTTTTTAGAGCCATACTGGTGCCATTTATGACCAGTTCATTAGGAATTTTGAGAGTAGTACTCCTTGCATAGCATGTTCATCTCATTTGCACATTTATGACATTCAATTTCTCGTCAAATGCACATATTCGGGTTTGTGGTTGGTGTCACATGCAGGGAGGGTCTTGCAAATTCCCCTTTCTTTATATCTTTCACCCATTTAGCTCCACATTAGCCAAAACTTGCCTTTTTGACCCATTAGCTACATTCCAAACTAAGCCTGCCTAGTCAAGCTAGTTAGTATGTTCTTTTGTGGTATGTTTTCCATTGCAGTTTGGTCCGTAATTCTTGTTTGGAGTTGGTGTTTGTACATAGGAAGGAGGAAAGAAAAAAAAGTATTGAAAAGAAAAAAAAAGGAGAGAAAGAAAACGTGAAAGAAAAAGAAAAAATAGGAAGGAGGAAAGAAAAAAAAGTATTAAAAAGAAAAAAAAAGAAGAAAGAAAAAATTGTGAAAACAGTTGTGCCCTCTTGTCAGAGTTGAGAAGATGTTTGAAGACGTACAATCGACAAGGGTTGTTTGTTTCAGTCAGTTGTTTCATACGGTGCTTTTAAAGAGGAAGTTTGTGACTGTCTGACTCCTCCGTTTTATCCCATATCTTTTGAGGAGATTGTGTTGAGTCTAGTGAGTTTTGTGCCAAATGAAGGGCACTTGTACTTAGTTTTTCAGTCAGTTGAGATCCGGATGGTTTCACTATGGTCCTGTTAGGAACTAGCTTGACGCTTTTACCTCCACATTTCCATAACTTGTTTTGCCTTTTCTCACCTGAACCTCACTATTCCCATATTATTTGCAAACCCTCGGCTGTGACGGACATTATTGGTTGGAGTGTGTGCATCAGTACTTGAATTGTCTTTCATTTTTGTTGCATGCATGCTATGTAGGTCGCAGTTAGGTGAGTGACTGTCTTTTCTTCTCTCTTTTACATAATACATTTGCCCTTTGCTTCATGAGAGAAGAGTGACCACGTGAGAGTCCAGTTTTGTTGGTCTTGCAAGGTCGATAGGTCAGCTTTATTTCTGAACAGCTTATAATTCGTTTGTGTATTGACTGATTGGCTTTAACTGTTGATTTTTGTTGCATTAAATTGGTTCAAGTAGACAAGTTAAGCTAGCTCTGAGTTATCATTTCCGTTCCATTAGTTTAGTTTTGAGTTTACTCGAGGGCGAGTAAAGGTTTGGTTTGGGAGATTTGATACGTGCCTAATGTATAGTCTTTTGGCCTATTTCAAAGACGTATTTCTATGCATTTCTATACTGTTTTTATGGTATTTTGCCCCGAATTGGCTACTTTGGTGTATTTTGTCCTTTTTGTAGGAATGATCGCGGAAGTAGTAGAACCATACTCCTTTTTGTCGTTTTTGCATGCATTTAGAGGAGACGGGATTGTTCTAGAGTGAGATACCGCATTTGGAAGCGTCATGGCACGCACTACGAGGCACTTGGGTGAAGACGTGAGCTGAAATGATGACATAATCACTCGATCGAGCTGTTTGCCAGTCGATCGAGTGGTTTCTACACCCTCTGAAGCTCGATCGAGTAACATCTTACTCGACCACTGGGCTGCACAAAGACCAAGTTCTCGATCGAGTAACCATTTGGTCGATCGAGTAACTTTTGCTGAGAATTTAGTCGATCGAGTGGTTTAATCCACTCGATCGAGTGGTTTTTATGGGCATGGGCTTTTAATTAGTCCGTGTAATGTTTTGTTCCGCAAGCTTTAGTTTCTTTTCTATTTAAACCTATGTTAATTAGGTTAATAGGGATCTTTTAATCATCTTTTTATCTACCTTGGACTCTAGCTTTCACAGTAGAACTTTACTACGTAACTTTTATTCCTCTTCACTGTTACTTTACTTTGGGGTTATTATTGCTCGGATTCAGTTGTTCTTTACGCCGGATTCGCACTGATTGTAATCCCTTCTCCCCCTTTATTAATAATAATAATTTGTTGCTTTAATTTCTCATTTGTGTTCTTATTTTCCTTTGCCCTAATTTTCATTATTGCGAGTTTTAGTATTTATAATGTTCACTGCTGGGAAGTTGTCTGCTGTTAGTTTAATCACTGATATGAGTAGCTAAATTCCCTTCATGTTGGGATTAGGGAATCTATGGTAGAAAGATGACGATTAAGTAGATGAATCAGACGAATTAATCACGAGACTCTGTCACTATAGCAATTTAACTGTAATTCCCGACCTAGTTGAGTGCACGCTTCTATGTCACCCATTAAACTGGCTAAAATTAATCCTGGATCGAAAGATTGGACTAAATAGGCCTGCTATAAACAGTAGACTACCCTAATGAGGACGAAAGTTAAGTTAGTGGTATTTTAGGATAGAAAGTGGACCGAAAGGACCTTTTAACATCCGTCTCACATTAGTTCGTCTGAGTCATTTACAGCTGAGTTATTGGACTACCGTAGTGAACCGAAATCCTGACATATCCCTCTCTTCTTGATAGTTTCAACCGTTTTTATTGCTTTTACTGCTCTTCCTTTTTTTTCTCTTCCTTTCAAACTTCGTAGTTTAGAACCAATTTCAAACAAACCCCCAATTGTTACCATAGGATTAGAAATAGACAGCTATAATTACATTACCTCCCTGTGGATTCGATACTCGACTGCCTCTGCTACATTTTAGTTGAGACCGTTAGGTTTTATCTTTGATAGGGTTGCGATAGCCGTGTCATTTTGCATGTCTGATAGGGAGAAGAAGTCTGAAACAGTGGTCAAACCACGTGTCTTGCCTATCAATATGCCTAAGCAAAAATCGTTGAGTCATATTGCTCTAGAAGAATTCCTTTCAAGAGATTTCTTGAACAATGTTACCGTATGTACTATTTCTGCAGTAGGTCATGATGATAAAGAAAAAGTAAAGGAAAACGAAGCAGATGATGCGGTACCATCACAACAATTGCAATCTTACCCTCAAAAGGAAAATGAAGTTGTAAAGGCTCTCAACGCCCTTCCCGCAAATATGGGGTGGAGACAAATCTTTCACCTGCCAAAAGAGAAGCGTCATATAATACTCCAAGGACTTGATAAACCAGAACTATACGCTGGCAAGATAAAAGATGTAGGAGAGCTTGCAGAGCAGTCAACACAATGTGTCTCCTGCAATGCAGCCTTGACCTTTTCAGATGAAGATCTGCTTCTTGGTTCCAAGCCTCACAATAGGCCGCTTTATGTGTCAGGCTACATTCGAGGACAAAAAGTCAACAAAATCTTAATACATGGAGGCTCAGGAGTAAATCTCATGCCAAAAGCAACCATGAAAGAGCTAGGCATCGCGGTTGATGAACTTTCCAGCAGTCGAACAATTATTCACGGTTTCAACTTAAATGGAGAGCGGGCTATTGGCATGATTCGTGTAAACCTTAGCATGGGCGACTTGTCATCTGAAACACTCTTCTATGTCATCGAGGCCAAGACATCATTCAAGTTATTATTAGGTCGACAATGGAAACATGAAAATGGGGTCATTGCATCAACCCTTCATTAATGCTTGAAGTATTATCGTGGCGGTGAAAGGAAAATAAATGGAGACGCCAAGCCTTTCACTAAGGTTGACTCTTTCTTCGCTGACGCAAAGTTCTTTGAAGAAAATGGTACTTCTAGTGAGTTTATGCCAACTACCATTTCTTCAACTGGAAAAGGAGGTAAGCTGAAAGAGAATACCAAAGAAGATATTATTACGAGTTTTGTTAAAGAAAATGATGTCAAGCAAAATATAAACAACGCTAGTGAAGCATCTACTCCCGTTACATCACCCAAGATCCAATAAATACCACATAAGTCTACCTCGCCAGTATTGCGGTATATTCCCAAGTCTCGCCGCAAAGAAGGAGATAGTCCTTTTGCAGAATGTCTAACAAAGAGAGATCTTAAAGACAAAATTAAACCAACTCCAATGATCAAGCAAGAATGGATGGTGAAAGTCACCACACCTCTTCTAAGTTCAAACCAAACAAAATTTCCGAGACCTCCTCCAGTTGGTTTTGTCTGTTCATCAAACCAATCATTAAGCGATCAAAATGTGGGAATATTTCATTCTAACGGATACAAGCTACTGGCAAATGTAGGTTACGACTTTATAAAACCAACTCCGCTTGGGAAAGTTGTAGAAGTTGAACCATATGGGCTTAACAAAATGCAACAGGAGTTGTTCAAGCAAGAAGGAAGCTTTAAAGAGACTAAAACGGGGCTTGGTTATAAGTCTCCCACACCCGTGAAGATCAGTGCTCGTAAGAACAGAACTACTACATCTTCACAACATATCACAATAGAAGAGGCTGAGGAGAATGAAGCAGAAGACATTAAAACACTATCAACATCTTCAGTCTTCGACAAGATAAGTTCACCTGCACAGAGATCCCGTCCTTCTGTATTCGATAGGCTGGGGAGACTGAGTCTTACAAAAAATCGTCCTTCTGTCTTCACTCGACTGGATAAACGAGGAACAAATGAAATTAAGTCGTCAACCCCTCCGCCATGTACAAGAAAGAAAGGTGCATTAAGTGATCATTTAGGTGTTCGTTCAAACACGGTCTTCACTCGTTTATGAGCATCCAATAATGATAATGGTAAGACTCTTTTGTGCTCAACTTCCATGGAAGAAAACGATGAAGAAGTAAACATAACTGATGATTTGAGAAGCGCAATACCCTCTCGCATGAAGCGTTTGAAAGTGGTGGACATCATCCAGCATGAGCCACTAAAAGCATGAAGACGAGTATTAGTTCTCACTGGTCTGTCCTCAAACAATCTTGAAGAGTCTAAACCTCCATCTTCACACTCCCGTGATGCAAAAGACTTGGAAATTGTGAATTCATATCATATCACTGCAGAAGAGATACCTGATGACAGCGAAGAGGTAGAGGCTGACAAGGCACCTAAAACACTTGAAGACGAGGTACAATCAACTGTAGATGATTTAAAAGAACTAAACCTAGGAACTGATGAAGATCCTCGTCCAATCTACGTCAGTGCTCTGTTGACTAAAGAGGAAGAAGAGGAATACTACAAATTGTTGGTTGAGTACAAGGACGTCTTCGCTTGGAGCTACAAGGAAATGTCCGGACTAAGCCTAAAAATTGCAGTTCATCGATTGTCAATCAGAAAAGGAATCAGTCCTAGAAAGCAATCTCAACGTCGCTTTAGGATAGAGCTTATACTTGAAATTGAAAAAGAGGTTAACAAACTCATTGAGGTTGGATTTATCCGTGAAGTCAGATATCCTACCTGGATAGTCAACATTGTTCCAGTTAGAAAGAAAAATGGGTAACAACGTGTATGCGTCGACTTCAAATATCTTAATGATGCATGTCCAAAGGACGACTTCCCTTTGCCAGTTACAGAGTTAATGATCGATGCAACTACTGGCCACGAAGGACTCTCTTTCATGGATTGCACCGCTGGATACAATCAAATACAAATGGCACCTGAAGATCAAGAAGCAACGGCATTTCGCACACCAAATGGGATATTTTGCTACACAGTCATGCCGTTTGGACTCAAAAAATGTCGGGGCCACATATCAGCGAGCAATGGAAAAGATCTTTGATGAAATGTTGCATAAAACAATAGAGTGTTATGTCGACGACGTGGTTATCAAATAAAAGAAAAGAAAAGACCATGTTAAAGTTCTTCGGACCATCTTTGAGAGACTTAGAAAATGTTAACTCAAGATGAACCCACTCAAGTGTGCATTCGGCGTCACATCCGGTAAGTTCTTGGGGTTCGTGGTAAGGCATAGAGGCATTGAAATCGACCAGACAAAAATCAGAGTTATCAACGAAATGCTAGAACCAAAGACGTTGAAGGAGCTGCGCGGGTTGCAGGCACGTTTGGCATACATTAGAAGGTTCATCTTTAATCTAGCAGAACGTTGTCAGCCGTTTAGTCATCTCATGAAAAAGGATGCTCCATTTCAGTGGGATAAAAAATGCAAACATGATTTTGATAGCATAAAAAAGTACCTGGCTAGTGCACCAGTGTTGGAGGCACCGATTCCAGGAAAACCGCTCATTCTATA
The DNA here is from genome assembly GCF_048544455.1 of Silene latifolia. Classification (NCBI taxonomy): domain Eukaryota; kingdom Viridiplantae; phylum Streptophyta; class Magnoliopsida; order Caryophyllales; family Caryophyllaceae; genus Silene; species Silene latifolia. The sequence goes on along the minus strand of NC_133531.1, from coordinate 126,739,001 downwards.
CATCGCCGCACAAGAACGTTCGTTGGGGGCAATGTGTGCGCAAGAAATTGAAGACCGCAAGGAGAGAGCACTCTACTACTTGAGCCGTACCTTGGTTGAAGCTGAATTAAATTACTCGCCCATAGAGAAGATATGTCTTGCTTTGGTGTTCGCCCTCCAGAAGTTGAGGCACAACATGCAGGCGCATACCATACACGTGGTCTCAAAAGCTGATCCAATCAGTACATACTCTCAAGACCAGTCTTATCTGGAAGACTTGCGAAATGGGCAGTGTTACTTAAACAGTATGACTTAGTGTTTGTGTCTCAAAAAGCAGTAAAAGGTCAGGTTATTGTAGATTTCTTCGTTGATCATCCAGTCCCGACAGAGTGGGAAATTTCAGATGAACTACCAGGAGAAGAAATATTTTACGTGGACATTCTACCTCCATGGCAAATATACTTTGACGGTGCTGCAAGGCGAGACAGAGCTGGAGCAGGAGTTGTTTTCATATCTCCTCAAAACCATGCAATGTCATACTCATTTACACTCACACAATTTTGCTCAAATAACGTGGCAGAATACCAAGCTTTGATATTAGGTCGTCAAATGGCAATTGAAATAGGCGTAAGGGACATGGATATTTACGGAGACTCACAATTGGTGATCAGTCAAGTCCTCGATGAGTATGAGGTAAGAAAGGAAGACTTAATTCCCTACCATCGACAGGCGCGGCAACTGCTTAATCAACTTGACTCCATCAATATTGGTCATGTACCGAGGAGTGCTAATAACTTGGCTGACGCGCTTGCTAACCTTGTAGCCACTTTGGCACTGGGGCAGAAGAATCTATGCAAGTGCCAGTCTGCAATCGCTGGGAAATACCTTTGCTTGAAACAGTAGAAGATATAGATACAACATATATGATTTGTGCCTACACGACTGATGAGGATGACTGGCGCCAACCTATCATCGATTTCTTTGACCACCAAAAATTACCTGATGATCCCAGGCACAAGGTAGAGGTACGTCGACGTGCTCCAAAATTTCTTCATTACAAAGGGACGCTCTACAAACGCTCTTTATTAGGACACTGGTTGAGGTGTCTAAATAAAGATGAAGCTACTGAAGCAAAGCACGAAGCTCACTCTGGCATTTGTGGCGTTCACCAATCTGGACCTAAACTTTATGATTGTGTAAAGAGAATGGGGTATTACTGGCCAACCATGGTTCAAGACTGCATGGACTTCCCGAAAAAGTTTCAACCCTGTCAGTTCTACGCAAACTTCATACATCAGCCACCGGAGCCATTACACCCGACTGTATCTTCATGGCCCTTTGAAGCTTGGAGACTTGACATTGTGGGACCTCTCACTCCGAAAGCCTCGAATGGACACGAGTATATACTCACTGGTACTGACTATTTCTCAAAATGGGCAGAATCCATCACATTACGGGAAGTCAAGAAGGAAAATGTTGTGAATTTCATCCGAACTTAAATAATACTCCCTCCCATCCAAACCAAAGGTAACATGGGAGGGAGCACAAGTTTTAAGAAAAGAGAGAAAAGTTAAGGGTAGTATTGGAATTGAAGTAGGACCACTTTTAACTTGATTAAAGGAGGGCCACAAACATGATGGCATTGTATGTAAATAACAAAGGTATATGAGGAGTCTTTAGTAATGTTTTTTACCAAAAAAGGAATGGGTAGTTTGGTTTGGATGGTCCGAATAAGGTAAGTGTTACCTTTGGTTTGGATGGGAGGGAGTATACCGATATGGTGTACCACAACGTATCATAACTGATAATGGGAAACAGTTCGATAACCATCTAATGACAAATTTAGGAGAAAAGTTGAAATTTAGACAGTATAAGTCATCGATGTACAATGCTCCTGCAAATGGTTTGGTTGAAGGCTTCAATAAAACCCATTGCAACTTGTTGAGAAAAGTAGTAGCAAAATCAAAGCGAGGTTGGCATGAAAGAATTGGCGAGGCATTGTGGGCCTATCGTACCACATACAAAACTCCTACTCAATCAACCCCGTATGCGTTGGTGTATGGAGTAGAGGCTGTGTTGCCATTAGAAATACAGATCTCATCCTTACGCATTGCTATTCAAGAGGAACTTACAGAAGATGAAAATGACAAGTTACATTTAGCAGAGTTGGAGGCACTCGATGAAAAAAGACTAGAGGCCTAACAGAAGCTCCAGTGTTATCAAGCAAGGTTGTCGCGAGCATTCAACCAAAAAATTACGTCCTCGTTCTTTTCAAGTAGGAGACCTAGTCCTTGGAATACGAAGACCAATTATCACCTCTCACAAGCCAGTTGGTAAATTCACCTCTAAGTGGGATGACCCGTATGCGGTACAAGAGGCTTACACAAATAGCGCATACAAGATTGCGGATAAAGACGGTGTGCTCATAGGCCCAATAAATGGGAAATTTCTCAAACGTTACTACCCTTGAAACAACACCATGCTCCTAAGCAAGAGCTTAAACTGCAAGCCATGCTCCTAAGCAAGAGCGTAAACTGAAAACCTCTATGAACAACGTCGGCTTGATCTTGTGAAGTGTTTTTTCTACTTTGCAAGTACGTAGGTAGCTTGGGTGAACATATAGCCTGAGTGCAGTCAGAAAAAAATTGTGTATCAAACCTAAAAAAAAAAAAAAAAAATTGAACTACGTTGGCTTGATCTTGTGAGTTGTCATACTTGTCACCTTGCAAGTACGTAGGCAGCTTGAGTGAACTTGTAGCTCAAGTGCAGCCACCCCTCCAAACAAACACCATTTCCCTTTGTACTATGTAAGCTTTGATCTTGTGAAATACCACTTGTTACTTCCCAAGTATGTAGACGGCTTAGGTGATCAGTAGGTCAAGTGAAAGTCATAGACCATGTACAAAAGTCCATCACACCTAAATAAAAAAATTGAGGTTGCTTGTTTCAAATAGTCTTCAAGACTTCCATCGTCTTTAAAGAATTCTATCACCTTCAGGAATCTTCAAGTTACACAATATCCAATCTTTGGATAATTGTAGAATACTTCAAAGAAACTTCGAAATTGTTTTCACATTGTCATAATGAAAAGTTTGAATAATCTCCAACGCTTGGTAGCCATAATAACTCATATGATAATCGAAGGGACCCAGCAGGTTCATTGCATGGTAGTTTATATGAGATTTGAAATAACATGCTTGTAGTCATCACCAACGGTTGATGGTTCAATGCACCAAGGGCTCACATGTTAACCGAAATAACCCAGCGGGTTCATTGCATGGTAGCTCACGTGAGAATCGAAATTAGCTCTCCACAAAAATCTTCAACGCTTCACAACTCGGTGCTCTGCATCATGGGCTCACATGATAACCGAAATAACCCAGCGGGTTCATTGAATGGTAGCTCATGTAAGAATTGAAATGACTCATTCGAAAAAAATCTTCATCTATTGAAATGTCAGGTTCAACACGCGGTAAGAAAAAGAAAGAGCTTCCTGAAATTCCAGAACACATGGACACATAGACTTGGAATGCTCTGGCCTAGCTAGAATAATAAAGCCTCCAACTTCGACAGCTTGGTTCAAACGTCGCTCCAGAGTGTTCAAAAGCAGCTACACTATTCTTCAGAGGGCTTGACAATCTTCGAGTCTTCATAACTCAGGCTTCAAATCTTCATGCTCCATTATTCCTCTAAATACTTTTAGAGTCTTCATAGTCTTCGAGAGCTTCGGCTTCAGTCTTTGAAAGCGTCAATGGTTATTAAAAGCCTCAACGGTCTTCAGAAAGCTTCAGGCCCTCATACGATCTCCAATATAGCTCTAACAGTTACAAGCAGAAATAAGCAGCTTGATAGCCTTCAAAACTTCGAGATTTTTTCGAGATGCTTGCACAGCCTGTATGTCTTCAAGAAGTTCCAATGGTCTTCAGATCTTCTAAAAGCTTCATAATATGATAAGCTTGACCAATCTTCAAAAAAAAAACTCTTCAAGGAGCTCAACAACCTTCCAGTGGTACGAAAATCTTGATAAGTCTTCTAATGTCAAGAAGTAAGAACAATGCTGACAATAATTGAAAAATTCTTGATGACGTCGAACATTCTTTACGAGGCTTCCACGGTCTCTCATATCCCGGGCATCTTCATATTCCATGGTGGTCCTCAAACTACCCCTGCAAAAAAATGAAGAGAAGCTAAATTAATCTCAAAGCAATGCAAAATTGTATGTATTTTTGCGAAGGCCAAGTAAGTTGATTTATAAATGCAGGAGTCCATTATACACCTGAACCAAACAAAAAAAAAGAACCTAAAGTTCGCTATGTAAGTAGTACGGAGTATTTGTTAGCAAAGTCGAAGGAATGAATAAATCAACATGGTGTTCTACGGAAACGTGGAATAGGTCTCTGCTTTATCCAAATACAATCTTTTGTAAGCAAATCAAATATGGCCACATCGTCGCATTGTTCAACAACTGCGATAAACCAACACCGAGTTGAAGTGTCCAGTTCGCCAAGCAAAACGATGATCAAGTGGAGGAGTCTGACCATAGCGTGCATACCTCTCCCTGATAAAAAGAAGACACAGGAGCAGATAATCATCAAATTTGAACCGATACAGAGAAAAATCCACTAAATCGTTCTTGACATTTGAATGCATTCCATCCTCCTGTTCTTAAAAAAATTTGTGTTGAGGAAGTTGAAGCAGCTAATTGCACCTGCACAGATCCGAATTCATATGTGCATCCATCAGTCACCATCAACCTCACTTTAGTATTTCTTCTGGATGAATTTGCTTTCATAAGATGCATACACAAGCAAAATATTTTAGCATATATGGTAAGACGCAGGTGGCTAAGTATAAAGTAAAAAAAAAAAAAATACATCAGCCATCAGCTATACTGAAAGAAATCATATTGAAGGCACAATGTTTTGTGATCAGTCAAATTTGATGAACACCGTCAAAATGTTCTACTGCTAGTCTGCCACACCAAGCAAGCACCACGTCCAAGCACGATGATATGTTGGAAGTATTGCTTAGTTTTGCTTCAAAAGAATCCCCCATTGTTAAAATATGTTGGAGTATTATAGTTTATAAGTGATCAGTTGTATTGGACTACTAGATATGTAGTGGTAAAGGGACCGTACCACCACAAGCGCGCGCGCACGCCACGTCACGACGGGCCGGGCCGGGCACGGGCACCTGCGGTGCGTACCGTAGGCCGTTTTTGGAAGTCCGATCACTTATTCTCTATATCTTTTTGCACAATTTCCGAAACTGAGAACACACAACACAACAATTCTCTCTTCTCTCTATCTGTCTCTCTACACTTTATTTCCATAGCTTATTTTAGGCAACGTTTGGTTACTACTCCTTAATCCGAGTCTTTGTTGTACACCTTAGGCTCGGAAGTCGTGTGTATCGAGCGGGGCAAATTCAACTTTATGACAGTGATTCTTATCACGCCAGGACTTCTATCTCTGCTGGTTCTTTAAGTTCTACCGTTCATTGTTTTCGTAATAGTGATACCACCTACAGTCTAAAGTTGAATTTTTTTTTTTAAAAAAAAAAAAATATTGCTCGTTAAAATCTTATCGTAGGCGATCTGGCTATGCCAATTTATGTTGCTTCCTTTAATCTGACTCTTATGCCTACAATTTTTATCCCTCATATGTCAAAATTGGATTTACTTGATGCTAAAAACTATTGGATTTGGTCTGAAAAACTAGATTTTCTTTTAAGCCAGTTAAAGATAGATTATTCTTTAATCGGGAACTGAAGCACCGGAAAACAGTGAACGGGATTTTCCTCCAGACAGTAAAACATGTCGTGGCATTTTACTGCACTATATGACGGAACCTTTATTTTTGATATATAGCAAGCTTGAAACTGCTAAAGACATCTGGGACGCTCTTAAAACAAAATACGGAACCGATGATTTTGGCACTAAAAAATACGCTTGCAATAGATGGTTAAATTTTCGTATAACTGATTAAAAACCTGTGTTAGATCAAGTTCATGAGTATGAGACTTTATTTGCTGATATTATCGCGAAGGGTATGAAAATATGTGAAACTTTTCAAGCTAATTGTCTTATCGAGAAGCTTCCTTTGTCTTGTCAGAATTATGTGCACTTCATGAAACACAAACAAAAGGATTTCACTCTTCTTGAGTTAGTGTCACACATCAAGATTGAAGAGCAAAAGCGAATCCAGTTAAGAGGCAAACAAGTTGATCATTCCTCTTCCAATGCCAATCTCGTTGAGACAAAAAATCGCAACAAGGATCCTAGATGTAATAACAACAACAACCACAACAACAAGGGACCAAACCAGATCCACGGAGTGAAAAAGCAAACAGATTTCAAACCCAAAAGGCCGTTCAAAGGAGAATGCTTCACTTGTGGTGAAACGGGTCATTCCGCAAAATTCTGTCCGCAAGGAAAGTCAAAAAACAAGCATCAAGCTCATCTCACCAAAACAGATGAAGTCATTGCTGCCGTTGTATCCGAGGTAAATCTGGTAAGCAACATCACAGAATGGGTTTTGGACATCGGAGCTACGAGTCACATATGTTGTGACAAAGAAGCGTTCAAAGAATATGTGCCAGAAACTACGGACAATACGTGTTCATGGGCAATTCTAGCACTACACCCGTTATTAGTAAGGGAAAGGCACAACTGAAGCTAACTTCCGGTAAAATTCTTGAATTTAATAATGTTCTTCATGTTCCAGAAATTCGTAGGAACCTTATTTCAGGGTCTTTACTTAACAAGGCCAGTATAAAACTCACTTTTGAATCCGACAAACTTGTACTCACTAGAAACAATAATTTTGTTGGAAAAGGTTTTTTTAATGGCGGGATTTTGTGCTCGATGTGGTGACTATTAATAAAAACTCCACCACTTCCATTTATCTTGCTGAGTCTATTACTTTATGGCATGCTATATTAGGTCATATAAATATTGATTATGTTAAAAAATTGAAACATCTTGACCTTATACATGGCTTTAGTAATACGACTTTTGACAAATGTGAGATATGTGTAGAGGCTAAACATTCCAGGACACCGTTTATTAAACAAGTCCATCGTGCCTCGACTCTTCTTGAATTAATCCATTCAGACTTGGGGGATTTCAGAAACACAATGAGCCGAGGAGGTAAGTGTTATTATATCACTTTTGTAGATGATTTCTCTAGATATACGAAAGTGTATTTGTTAAGTACAAAAGATAAAGCCGAGCAAAAATTCATGATCTATAAAGCTGAAGTTGAGAATCAATTAGACCTTAAAATCAAACGTGTTAGGTCTGATAGGGGCGGTGAATAGGAGGGTTATCCACTTAAAAAATATTGTGAAGAAAATGGCATTATCCATGAGATCACCGCCCCATTCACACCTCAACAAAATAGAATAGCCGAAAGGAAAAATCGATCTTTGAAAGACATGGTGAATGATATGCTTATTAGTTCTGGTATGCCTACTAACATGTGGGGCGAGGCCATTCTTTCTGCTTGTTTTGTACTTAACAGAGTTCCACACAAAAAATTGGAAATAACTCCTTATGAGATCTGGAAAGGCCACAAGCCTAATCTTAACTACCTCAAAGTGTGGGGGTGCTTGGGAAAAATTGGAATACCTGCATGCCAAAGAAGCAAAATTAGACCAAAAACAATCGACAGTATATTCATTGGTTATGCTTCTAACCGCGCGGCCTACAGGTTTATTCTAAAGGATGGTTCAGGTTTTGGTTCTATTAAAGAATCTAGAGATGTTATATTTTTTGAGAATATTTTTCCGATGAAAACTAACCTTGAACCTCCTTTACCACTTGTTTCCAATAGTGTTGATAATGCTTCTACTAGTGCAGTAACTAATGTATATGTAGTGACTGAACCTAGAAGAAGCAAGAGGGCTAGAATAGCAAAAGATTTTGGCCCAGACTTCGAGACAAGCTTGGCAGAAAAGAAATTTCCCGATGAGGAGGATATTCGTGCCTATGTTCTAGAAAATGATCTGAGAACTTACAAGGAGGCCATGAGTTCCATCGATTCTACTTTCTGGCTGGAAGCCATCAACAGTGAGATAGATTAAATCAAAGGTAACAACACTTGGATTCTCACCGATCTGCCCAGAGGGTGTAAAGCTCTAAGCAACAAATGGGTCTTCAAGAAGAAACTCAATCATGATGGATCTATCGATAAATATAAAGCTAGATTGGTTGTATATGGTAATCGACAAACCAAAGGTTTGGATTTTTTTGACACTTACTCTCCTGTTACTAAAGTTGCTACTATTAGGGCCTTAATTGCACTAGCTTCTATACATGATCTATTTGTGCATCAAATGGACGTTAAGATGGCTTTTTTGAACGGAGACTTGAACGAAGAAATATACATGAAGCAACTAGAGGGTTGTGTAATTTCAGGACAAGAAGACAAGGTATGTAAACTGGTTAGATCATTGTATGGTCTAAAGCAAGCTCCGAAGCAATGGTATGGCAAATTTCATCAAACTATTACATCTTATGGTTTTCATGTAAATGATTCGGATGCTTGCGTATATGCTAAAAGTGACAAAGATGGATGTGTTATTGTGTGTCTGTATGTTGATGACATGCTCATTTTTGTCACTAATATGAAAGTTATGAATGACACCAAAGCCTTCTTAAGCTCTCGTTTTGACATGAAAGACCTAGGTGAAGCCAATGTTATTCTTGGTATAAAAATTTCTAGGACCAAATGGGGTTTGAGTTTGGATCAGTCACATTATGTTGAGAAAATTCTTAAAAGATTTGACTGTTTTGATTATGCACCAGTCAAAACCCCATATGATCTTAGTATACACCTAAAAAAGAATGAGGGTGTAAGTGTGAACCAAGAAGAATATGCTAAGATAATTGGCAGTGTCATGTTTTTAATGAATTATAAAAGACCAGACATTGCTTATACGGTATGTCGTCTTAGCAGGTATACACATAGTCCAAATTAGTCACACTGGAATGCTTTATATCGACTTCTAAAATACCTTAGGGGAACAATGGATTGGGGTTTGCACTATTCCAAATCACCATGTGTTTTAGAAGGATATTGTGATGCTAATTGGGTATCTGATAATGATGAGATTCATTCTACTAGTGGATATGTGTTTACTTTGGCTAGTGGTGCTATCTCTTGGAAATATTCTAAATAGAGTTGTATTGCAAAATCAACAATGGAATCTGAGTTTATTGCTTTAGAATTGGCAGGTCAGGAAGTCGAGTGGCTAAGGAACCTGTTAGCAGACATTCCATTGTGGGGGAGACCGGCTCCATCAGTTTCTATGCATTGCGATTCTCAAGCAGCCATTGGTGTGGCAGGCAATCAAGCTTACAACGGAAAGAGGAGACATATACGCTTTAGACATGCTATAGTGAGGAATTTGATCAGAAATAATGTGATATCACTGGATTATGTAATATCGGAGAGGAATATTGCGGATCCTCTCACGAAAGGCCTCTGCAGAAAATTAGTGCTGGAGTCAGCACGAGGAATGGGTTTAAAGCCTATTGGGAGTGAATCGTGACGGGGCTCCCCCACTTAGGTTTACCAAGTTCAATGGATCAAACGAAGTCATGAGGATCTCATGTTGTAATACTACTACCGTTCCTATTTTAATAAAAGTGATGTAGTATTCTTTTATATATTATGTTATTTCTGTCAAGTGAGGAAGGTTGAGCTAAGCTCTTAATAAGTCCATAGTCCTTGTTTAAGGATAGTTTGTGACAGTCAAACCTGATGGACTTACCTATGTAAATGTGGGGGAACTGCCCTACCCCCTATGAGGTTCTTAGGCTTTAGGACCTCTAGAGCGTTCACGAGATCCCAGGCATGTGAGGGGCACCTTTTATGACATTTCGCGAGGACGAACACATATTTGAATGCAGGTTTGTGCGTAGTTATCCGTTACAAACCACCGTGGAGAGTCCAATGCCGAGAGAAACTCGATACGGTTGTAGCAGGTAATTGTATGCACTGGGTTACAATTCAATTCCTCATGAACATTGTCATCGTAAGACTTACATTCCGTTGCCATAATCAGCTATTTCTCTTCTTCTTCTTTTGAATCATGTGGGGGATTGATGGAAGTATTGCTTAGTTTTGCTTCAAAAGAATCTCACATTGATAAAATATGTTGGAGTATTATAGTTTATAAGTGATCAGTTGTATTGGACTACTAGATATGTAGTGGTAAAGGAACCGTACCACCACACACGCGCGCGCGCGCACGCCGCGCCGTGCTAGGCCGGGCCGGGCCGGGCCGGCATGGGCACGGGCACGAGCTCTGGGCTCTGGGATAGCACCTGCGGTGTGTGCCATAGGCCGTTTTTGGAAGTCCGATCACTTATTCTCTATATCTTTTTGCACAATTTCCGAAACTGATTGCTCAGTCTTTTATGTGTTTGTTGCGCCTTTTCTAAACTGAAAGTGCAGTCTTCTATGCTGACTTTCTTGCTTTACAATACTGATTTTGAAGTCTTCGAAAAGCTATTTACGAGACACTTTAATGTGGTTCTGGATCCTTCCTACATCTACTATATATACTACCATTCTCTACCTTTTCAGAACACACAACACAATAATTCTCTCTTCTCTCTATCTGTCTCTCTACACTTTATTTCCATAGCTGATTTTGGGCAACGTTCTGTTACTATCCTCAATCCGAGCCTTTGTCATACACCTTAGGCTCGAAAGTCGTGTAATCCTGGGGGTTGGTTGCCAAGAGGCCGTGTGTAGCGAGCGGGGCAAATTCAACTTTAGGGCAGTGATTCTTTTCACGCCACGACTTCTATCTCTGCTGGTTCTGTAAGTTCTACCGTTCACATTTTTCGTAATAGTGATACCGCCTACATGATAGACCGACGTAAGGCGGAAATGACGACCATCATGGACATCCAAGCTTATCATTGTGAATATGAATATGGACATGGAGGAATTATAGAAGCTGCTCGAAGATAAATTCGCCAATTTGAAGCCGGTGCATTGAAAAACACATGAAGCAATCTTCAATCATAACGTTCGTTTCTGACGAACTCTGTTCTTTTCTTTTTAAAGAAAAAAAAAAGAACTGGATGGATCAAGACAAACTTGCTTGAAGTGGTTTTTTGCACTTGTTGCTCGATCTTGCTCCTATCATATACTCATCAAACCCCAGCAGGGATCCCATATAAGTTCGTGGTGAGATGAACTTGGTTTCATAAGTTGCCTCTGCAACAAGAAAGAAAATAGTGCATTAATTCTAATCTGAGCAAACAAAGACCAACATATGTATACCATATTCATGTGTAATTAAAAGATGGAGATGCGTGCAGCCAAGAAATTCAAGGGAAAGATCGAAACCAGGTTATCAGGCAAGCTACAAAAATAAATAAATAAATAAATAAATATGAAGGAAGACTGAAGAAGCGAAATGTGAGAGATTTAAACCAAATGGTCGTGAATACAAAAGATACACAGACCTCCGTATTTATAGGCGATAACAAGAAGCGGTTGAGGGAAACTTACTTGCAAAGGAATTACTTTTTACCATCAAATTATTCTCTGTAAATCAGGTATTGGTCCAATTAAAAAATGTGGGATTAGGCAACTCATGGTTTGGTCCAATTAGATTATGCCATCCACCGAAAGTCCTACGGTACCAACAACCTAAAAGAAATTTGATACGTCCGTGTAGTGGTGCCGAGTTGAACATTTTCTACTCTTTAAGTAATTAGTTGAAGATATTTGTTGCTCAACTGTCAACGTGTCATCCGTTAAAGATTACAAAATTACTCAACGACTGAAAATCAAGTATCATCCGTCAAGGTTACAAAATGATTAGGATAAGAAAAATTCAAATGTCATCTGTTAAGGTTAGAAAATGACCAGGGTGACATAAATTTAAGTGCAATTCGTCAAGGTTACAAAATGACCAAGGTGACGAAAAATTCAAATGCTATCCGCCAAGTCATATAATGACACGATGGCCAAAAAAATGCTATCGATGCAACATGATGGATAACCGTCGACTTCCAAGTCGAACCAAAAGAATGTGTCGAGACCCCGCCACACTAAAACACTTCGAAAGTGGGCATGACAAAGTCTCGAGAGGGCAATTTGTAGGCATTAAAATTTTATTTAAACGTCGAAAATATAGAAATTAATTAATTTGAGTTAATAATAAATAAATTACTCAATAGTTATTTTTGTCCCTTTTAAATCAAATTTGGGTCATTCTGAGTTATTCGGGTCCAAACAAAAGTCAATTTGGGCCAACTTTGCAAACAAGCCGAAAATGGGCCTAATGGCCCAAAGCCCGCGAAAGCCCAACTATTCTCTATAAATAGAGGCGAAGTTCATTTCATTCGGGGAGATATAAAAAAACTCGAAAAAAAAAAACTCTGGAATTCTCTCTGAAAATCTCGTGAAATTCAACGTATGCAGTCAACAAGCACAACAAATTCGTGCCACCTGCGCAAAAAAACTCAAACATTCAAACCCGAATATTCAAACATTCAAACTCGAATATTCAAACATTCAAGAGAGACTCAAGTCGTTCAACCCTCTCAAGAATACAAGTCAACGTCGCGCGTAGAGTGCATACACCCTCTACACGTGCGCCCTCTGCAAAACGCACTCGTACCCCTACGTGGATCGTGCACGCGTACCCTGTTTGTTTAGTTAGAATCAGAGGATTAGTAGAGATTGTACACGAACTTTTATGATATTAATAAAAACTCATTTTGTTTCCTTGTTTTGTATCTCAGTTATCGCAATACAAAATTTGTCGTTACAATATTTTTCCAAAAGGATATAAAATTGATTTATGGAATAAAAATATCCGGAATATTCTAGCACATTCCGACTCGGCATTTTAAACGGTTTATTAGAAAATGAAGCGGTTTTTGACCCTGACTTCAAATGAACTCTAATTACTGTCAAAACGACCGTATCGGCGCGTAGATGACAACCAAGGGGTAGACACAAGTATTTGAGCTATCACTTGACGATAAACTTAGGAACTATCATAAATCGTTCCGCGTACCAAACATGTGGCTCAATCATCACCGGGTGTTTGGCGGGAGGTGCAGAAATGAGGTATCTACAGAGGCTCCACTTGGACTGAGGCTTGGACAAGGCGAAAGTCAAAGTATAGCCATCAGCTCAATCGAAGATTACAACCTGACGACTATGGCGATGCGAGTCGGCTCAAGGGGTCTGAGCCAAGGACCTGTCGTCGGGAACATTTTAGAGTCTGTCGACTATCGGGGAGGGTCGGTTAAAGTCAATTAGACTATGTAAGGAGGCTCGCCAAGCATAAAAAGAAATCATACCTGAGACTTCTTTCTCGAGATGTGATGCGTGTCTTTTATATAAGGTTTTCATCTCATTTTTACACGCATTTCTGTGCTTTTTATGTAGCATCTGGCTACAAACACCCCCGAATATTCTACTTTGGTCCGTTTATTGTAATTTGCAGGAATTGACCGAAGAGGAGCTACATCGAGCCTTAATTGTCCCAATTGTATGCATTCATGGAAAATAAGGAGCCGGAGCTTGGAAATCTAACACTTGGAAGACGCGTGAGCTGAGTTCGGAGAGCAATTCAAGGTCTAACGTTCCTATATAGCTCGATCGAGTGGTTTACTGCTCGATCGAATGCTTTATATACTCAGGATTGATCGATCGAGCAATTTAAGGGGTCGATCGAGGAGTTTTTGCAAGAGGTACTCGATCGAGTGGTTTATTTCCACTCGATCGAGTGGTTTGGTGATTATTTGCTCGATCGAGTAGATTACTTCTACTCGATCGAGTGGGTTCCTGCGCTTTAGTTAATTTTCGCCTAATTATTTCATGGACTTTTGTAATTAGTCCATAGATTAGGTTTTAGGACGTATTTTTGAGTATAAGACTGAAGGAGTAAACTACGTTACTGTGGCTTCTCACTTCGTTCGTTTCCGGATTATACTTTGTCATTGTTCTTGGATTTTATTCTTCCTCTACACTTTGCTACTCGGATTTGGATTCTACGATTGGTATTATCATTCCAGTTTTATTCTTAATCTTATTTATTGCTTTAATTCTTCTTCCCTTTATTATTGCAATTGCTTAATTGAATTCTTATTAGTTTCATCATCATGCTTAGTTTTAATTATCTGGTTGTTGTCATTGTTAATTCGATGATTATGAGTAGCTAATTTCCCTATGCTAAGGCTATAGGGGATCCATAATAGGGAGGGAGAGTAATCGATTTATTAGGTTAATGCGGTATAGTCCTTGTTGGTTAAATGCTACAGTTAATTGTAACTGCCTAATTGAGTCGACGCAATTAGACCTTTAATTCTTAGTGATCCTTGACCTGGACCGAAAGGTTGGAAAAGGCGAGACTAGTAGCGAACAATAGAGTATTGCAGTGAGGGCGAAAGTTAAGCTGTTTACACTTTAGGGTGAATTAAGGACCGAAAGGTGACGTTCGCTACCCCTTAGACCGTACTGCATTGACCTGGGACCTAGATTACTTGACCGGATGATTATGGTGAACCGATTGTCTTAGCTGTTTTTCTCTATCTGTTATTTCTTCCCTTTATTTTTCTCCTCCTTGTTCTCTTTAGTTTAGAAAATCACATTTTATAAACCCCCAATTTGGTTACTTTGACGAACTTAGATTTAGCTGACATTTTCCTACCTCTCTGTGGATTCGACCCGACTTCCATAACTATATTAGTTAGAGCCAGTTGGTTATTTTTGACAGGTACGCGACAGACGTGTCAAATTTTGGCGCCGTTGCCGGGGAGGTGGCGCAAACTTGTTGCTTTAATTAAGTTTGTCCCTCGTCTCAAGGAATTCATTCCTTGAGGCTGATCTCATTTCTGCAAAGTTTTGATTAGTTTGCAGGTTAGTTGTTGCTTTGAAAGTTTATTTGCCAAGATGCCTACTATTACGGAGCATAAAGAACCATGTGGTAGATGTGGCACGGAAGGGCATGACCCTATCTTATGCATGGAAAGTGTTGAGCGCGTTCTTGTCTACCAGAAATACAAGCAGGGAGTTCCTTTCTCCCAGCTGTATGAAGAAATTAAGAATGATTCTACCCCTTCTACGCCAAAGATCAAGAGTTTCTCTCTCTCCTTCTGCAAGAGAAGAAATTGCCGAATTAAAATCCATTATGATGAGTATGTCACGGCAATCTGAAACGGTTATATCGGAATTGAAAGAACAAGTCGCGCAGTTAACACTCGCGACAGACCAAGCCAAGCTTCTTCCAATTTGCGATCCGATCCAAGCAATGAATTTTCAAAATGACCTTACTCATGAAGAAGACGAGGTTTTGATAGGCCGACGATAACTCTGGATGATGATTTAGACGAGTTTTTGAAGGAAATACTTGTCTGCGTGTCTGTAAACACTCGATCGAGTGACCTTTCTACTCGATCGAGCAGTTTAATTCACCCTACCACTCGATCGAGTGAAAATAGTGGTCGATCGAGAAGTGCAGAATTCAATGTTGGTCGATCGAGTAACAATCTCACTCGATCGAGTAACTATGCTGAAGAACCCACTCGATCGAGTGAGAAACATGGTCGATCGAGTGAAATAGGAAAAGCAATTGGTCGATCGACTGCTAAAAGTACTCGATCCAGTACTTTAAGTGGCGGGAATCCTAATTCACTATCTAATACCGCCACCGTGTCATCTTCCCCTGCTGTGGACACGTCACGCATTGATAATGGTAAAGAAAAAGTTGCGGGGCCACTCATCGCTACCAGGGTACCTTTCCCAAGTCGTCTGAAGGACGCAAAGATCGAGCAACAGTACGGTAAGTTTGTGGACGTCGTGAAAAACCTCCAGGTAACTGTCCCTTTTTCCGAACTTGTTACTCAGGTACCCACTTACGCTAAGTTTATGAAAGATATTGTGACGCGTAAGAGAAATTTGAGTGAATTTGAGACGATTTCATTTATGGAAGAGTCTAGTAATTTGCTGTTGAATAAGGCCCTTCCAAAAATGAAGGACCCGGGCAGCTTTTCTATTACATGTGTCATAGGCAATATGGTTATTGACAAGGCCCTTTGCGATTTAGGTGCCAGTGTTAGTGTCATGCCCCTTCCTGTCTGCAAGAAACTGAAGATGAGTCATTTTAAAGTGACTAACGTTACCCTACAGATGGCCGATAGATCTGTTAGGAGGCCCTTAGGTGTCTTAGAGGACGTGCCTGTGAAAATAGGCAAGCTTTATATCCCAGTAGATTTCATTGTTTTGGATATAGCTGAGGACACTCGGACCCAAATTATCTTAGGAAGACCATTCCTTTGTACAGTTTACAATTTGGGCGTTATTGATGTCGACAAGGGCGTCGACTCTTGCGATGGGGGATGACGCTATCACATTCATCGCCAAGATTTTTAGCTCGCCCAATGATAGAGGACACTTGTTATTCGGTCGATATCATTGACGAGTCTATTTATGACTTCTGGTCGGGTTCTTTTATGAAGGACCCACTAGAAGCTCTTATGCTTTTTGATGAGTGTGCAGATAGCCCAGACGACGATGACGCTGCGTTGGATTTGCTTGTTGATGATTTAGATGAGCATGAAGAAGAGCAGGTGGAACAAATGATCAGCACTCTTTGCTCCATTGAGGTAAAGGTACCGGAACGTAAGCCTCTCCCTTCTCATCTTAAATATGCTTTCTTAGATGATACAGAGCAATATCCAGTCATTGTTAGTGCCAAGCTTAGTGATGATCAAAATGACCTCTTTGTTAGTCAGTACTTAAGAAAAAAACAGAAGGCAATGGGCTATTCACTGGACGATATCACGGGGATTAGTTCCGATATTTGTATGCACAGAATAGAGCTGGAGGAGGATCACAAACCTTGCGAGACAGGGTCGCCGCCGGCTGAACCCGAAGATGCGAGGATGTCGTGATGGTTTGAGGTAATGAAGTCTGCTGGATGCAGGTATTATTTATTCTGTCGGTAATTCTAGATGGGTGAGTCCAGTACAGGTGGTCCCGAAGAAAGGAGGGACAACTGTAGTTAAGAATGAGAAGAATGAATTAATACCTACTCGAGTAGTGACTGGTTGGCGGATGTGTATAGACTACAGACAGCTGAATGCCGCCACTAAGAAAGATCACTTCCTCCTTCCTTTTATTGATCAAATGGTAGAAAGGTTAGATTCTCATAAATTTTTCTGCTATTTAGACGGGTATTCAGGGTTCTTTCAGATCCCTATCCACCAAGACGATCAGGCTAAGACTACATTTACCTGTCCTAAGGGCGTTTTTGCGTATCGCAGAATGCCTTTTGGTTTGTGCAATGCCCCTGTCACCTTCCAAAGGTGTATGATGGAGATATTTTCAGAGTATATTGAGTCTATCATGGAAGTTTTTATGGATGATTTTAGTGTATATGGAAGTGATTTTTCTGACTGTCTGTCTAACCTTGAGAAAGTGTTGCAGCGCTGTATTGAGGTCAATCTCGTGCTGAACTGGGAGAAGTGCCACTTTATGGTCAACGAGGGAGTTGTCTTAGGGCACTTAGTTTCTGATAGGGGAATAGAAGTTGATAAAGCAAAGGTGGAAGTGATTCAGCAATTACCACCTCCTGTTAATGTTAAGGGGGTGAGGAGCTTCCTTGGTCACGCCGGCTTTTATCGCCGGTTTATCAAGGATTTCTCCAAAATTGCTAAACCACTTACACAGTTGCTGCTTAAGGATGCCCATTTTGTGTTTACTGATGCTTGTCTTTCTGCTTTTAATAGGTTAAAGCAGACTTTAGTCTCTACACCGATCATACAGCCTCCCAACTGGGACTTGCCGTTTGAGATCATGTGTGATGCGAGTGACTATGCACTAGGAGCGGTGCTTGGTCAGAGGAAAGACAAAGCCTTAAATGCTATCTACTATGCGAGCCGAACTCTGGATGAGGCTCCAGTGAAGTACACTACCACTGAGAAGGAGCTGTTAGCTGTAGTTTATGCCTTAGAGAAGTTTCGTACTTATTTAGTTAGGTCAGAAGTCACTATTTTTACTGACCATGCAGCTTTGAGGCATCTCCTTACTAAGAAGGAGGCCAAACCACGGATACTGAGATGGATACTCCTTCTTCAGGAGTTTGATTTGCAGATCAAGGATAAGAAAGGAGCTGAGAACGTTGTAGCTGATCACTTGTCGCGACTGATGCGACAAGAAGAGGAAGATTCTCTACCTATTTATGATTCTTTTCCTGATGATACTTTAATTGCTGTTATATCGTCTATTGTTAACCAAGAACCTTGGTATGCAGATATAGCTAACTTCGTTGTTAGTGGCAAGTTGCCGCCTGACCTTTCTTATCAGCAAAAGAAGCGTTTTACGATAACGCTAAAAGATTTACTCAGGATGATCCTTACTTGTTTAAGGAATGTGCAGACGGTCTCTACAGACGGTGTATTCCGCAGTGGGAGACCAAAATAGTCCTGGAAGGCTGTCACTCCTCTTCATATGGTGGTCACCACGGTCCATCGCGCACCGTGGCTAAGGTACTTCAATCCGGTTTTTACTGGCCTGCTCTGTTTGCTGACGCTAAGTCTTTTGTTTCAGCTTGCGACGCTTGCCAACGATCAGGGAACATTTCAAAGAGACATGAGATGCCACAAAACGGCATCCTAGAGGTCGAGGTTTTCGATGTCTGGGGCATTGATTTCCAAGAATCGTTCCCATCCAGTAAAGGTAACAGGTACATCTTGGTAGCTGTAGACTATGTGTCAAAATGGGTTGAGGCAATTGCTTCACCTCATTGTGATGATAAGACCGTGATAAAGATGTTTAAAAAGATCATATTACCCCGTTTTGGTGTCCCTAGGGTCGTCATTAGTGATGGGGGGATGCATTTCAAAGAAAAGAAACTAACTTCCATACTGTCTAGGGTTGGTGTCCAACACCGGTGAGGTTTGGGGTATCATCCCCAAACTAGTGGTCAGGTAGAGGTCTCTAATCGCGAGTTGAAAGAGATCTTGTCTAAGGTAGTTTCTAAATCACGGAAGGACTGGAGTCTTAAGCTAGATGACACATTATGGGCTTACTGGCGCTTTTTAAGACACCAATTGGTGCATCACCTTATAGGTTAGTTTATGGGAAATCGTGTCACTTACCTGTAGAATTGGAATGTAAGGCCTGGTGGGCAATTCGTGAGCTTAATTATGATCCGAAGTTGTGTGGTCAGAATCGTCTTTTGCAGCTAGATGAATTGGAAGAGTTTAGGCTTAACGCCTATGACAGCTCGCGGATTTACAAAGAAAAGACGAAGAGATGGCATGACAAGAGAATCCTACCTCGGGAGTTTCATGTTGGGCAAAAGGTGCTGCTGTTTAATGCCCGATTGAGATTATTTCTGCAAGTCAAGTCCGGATGGAGTGGTCATTATACGGTGACAGCTGTTACCAAATTTGGATCCGTGGAGCTTGAAGATTCCGAGGGTCATAGATTCAATGTGAATGGCCAATATGTGAAGCATTACCATGAGGCGACCAAGGCATAATCGTGTTGAAGTCTTGCGCTTGACGAGTTCGACGCGCCCTTAATTGATGCCGAAAAGGTCGTGCGGGACCTCTTAAACCAGCGCTCTCCGGGAGGGCCCGATTTTTTTTATTGTACTTCTGTTGAACTATTTATTTTTCCTTAGCTTTAAGTTGAACTTTAGACGCTGTTTTATGACCTTCCCATGTATTTCCCTGCTTTTATTGCGTGTGTTGCAGGTCAAAATACTCGATCGAATGATATTGTGCTCGATCGAGCACTTTTTGAGGCAGCTTTCACTCGATCGAGTGATAATGTCCTCGATCGACCAGAACCAAACTCATTCCTCCTCGATCGAGTGGTTTTTCACTCGATCGAGCCCTTTCAATGCACTGGTTCACTCGATCGAGCTGTTTCAAGAGCTCGGTCGAGTGGTTTTGACTCCCAGCTGTTGTTTTACGTCTATAGAGCTACTGCTTGACTTTCTTTGACCTCCCATGTTCATGGTCGGTTTGGGGAGGTCCCTCCTTACGACGTTTTGTAAGTTTTCCGACTCCACTTCTCCTTTTCCTTTCAGTTTGCATTTCTTTCCCTATTTCTGGTACAATGAGGGCATTGTACGGTTTGGTTTGGGGAGGTATGCATCCATATCTGTGTCTGCATGTTTTCTTGCATTTCTGCTTCCACGTTTATTATTTCCGCATGCATTGTTGTTTATTTTACTTCAAAAAAATCATATAAAAATCATAAAAAATCAAAAATTTTCAAAAATTTCATGTTTAAATTGAGTCGGAACGTTTGAACATTGACGCTACTTTGAACCCTTACTTGAGCCCCGCATATTCTTGACATTTAGTTGGCGTGATTATGTGCATAATCTACAAGTTTTTGTTCCTTCCTTATCTAAACGAATAGACTTGATTCATTATGTCGGCAAGCTACATTACATTCTGAGTTAGAGCTTTTAAACTGGTGACATTCATGACCGGTTTCATTTAGGATGTGAGTAATACTCTCTTTAAGACATGTAACATCAATTTGCATAAGCATGAGTCTAGTCTTCTTAATACCTGTATGCATTCGGTCTGTGGATGGTGACACGTGTTAGGAGAGGCAGTCCCCTTTATTTCATTCTACCCATGAGCCTCACATAGCCAAATTGCCTTTTTGTCCTATAAACTACTTCCTATAATACTTCCTACCCTAGCTGAGCTAGTAACGAGTAGTTCTTGGAATGTTTTACTGCAATATGGTTATTTCATCTGATTTCAGAAGATGGTGGAAGAATTGAAGAAAAATGCGAAAAAAAAAAGAAAAATGTTGAATTGAAAAAAAAGGAGAACGAAAAAAAAAATACGAAAAAGAAAAAGAAAAAGAAAAAGAAGAAAAATCACATATGAAAAAAGAATGAGAACTGTATAATGATTCACACTCCCATGTCTTATCTATAATTTATGGGGAGTTGACGATTTTTGGTGTTTTGTGAGTTTAGTGCATAATTTTGCACCGTTTCATCTTGCTGTCATGAGTACGAAGTTGGGATGCAGTTTATATTTGGATCCGTTGTTGCTAGCCTGGCTATTAACCCCACATATCCAAATTCATTTTAGCCCTTTTTTACCCATTACCTCACTTACCCAAATGTAAGTCCTCGGCATGTGTCTTGGTCATTAGTATGGTTGGAATGCATATGTACGGTTGTAGAGACTTTATTCATGTTAACTGCATGCATGTTCTTATAGGTCGAGTTAGGTGAGTGTCTTACTTCTTCCTATCTTTTACATATATACTCACCTTGTTCCTGATTTTGAGTGACGAGCGACCCGTGAGAGTCCGATATCTTTTGAGTCTTGCAAGGTCGACGGTTCAGTAAGTTTGAACATTAATTTAACTCGTTTGCACTTTTCACTGCCACTTTGTCATGTTATTGCATTAAATTGGTTCTAGTAGATGATTTGTAGCTGATGCGTTGGTCCCGTTCCATTGTTCACCCTTAGTTGCATTCATATTTGCTTAGGGACAAGCAAAGGTTTGGTTTGGGGAGATTTGATGCGTGTCTTTTATATAAGGTTTTCACCTCATTTTTACACGCATTTCTGTGCTTTTTATGTAGCATCTGGCTACAAACACCCTCGAATATTCTACTTTGGTCCGTTTATTGTAATTTGCATGAATTGACCGAAGAGGAGCTACATCGAGCCATAATTTTCCCAATTGTATGCATTCATGGAAAATAAGGAGCCGGAGCTTGGAAATCTAACACTTGGAAGACGCGTGAGCTGAGTTCGGAGAGCAATTCAAGGTCTAACGTTCCTATATAGCTCGATCGAGTGGTTTACTGCTCGATCGAATGCTTTATATACTCAGGATTGATCGATCGAGCAGTTTAAGGGGTCGATCGAGGAGTTTTTGCAAGAGGTACTCGATCGAGTGGTTTATTTCCACTCGATCGAGTGGTTTGGTGATTATTTGCTCGATCGAGTAGATTACTTCTACTCGATCGAGTGGGTTCCTGCGCTTTAGTTAATTTCCGCCTAATTATTTCATGGGCTTTTGTAATTAGTCCATAGATTAGGTTTTAGGACGGATTTTTGAGTATAAGACTGAAGGAGTAAACTACGTTACTGTGGCTTCTCACTTCGTTCGTTTCCGGATTATACTTTGTCATTGTTCTTGGATTTTATTCTTCCTCTACACTTTGCTACTCGGATTTGGATTCTACGATTGGTATTATCATTCCAGTTTTATTCTTAATCTTATTTATTGCTTTAATTCTTCTTCCCTTTATTATTGCAATTGCTTAATTGAATTCTTATTAGTTTCATCATCATGCTTAGTTTTAATTATCTGGTTGTTGTCATTGTTAATTCGATGATTATGATTAGCTAATTTCCCTATGCTAAGGCTATAGGGGATCCATAATATGGAGGGAGAGTAATCGATTTATTAGGTTAATGCGGTATAGTCCTTGTTGGTTAAATGCTACAGTTAATTGTAACTGCCTAATTGAGTCGACGCAATTAGACCTTTAATTCTTAGTGATCCTTGACCTGGACCGAAAGGTTGGAAAAGGCGAGACTAGTAGCGAACAATAGAGTATTGCAGTGAGGGCGAAAGTTAAGCTGTTTACACTTTAGGGTGAATTAAGGACCGAAAGGTGACATTCGCTACCCCTTAGACCGTACTGCATTGACCTGGGACCTAGATTACTTTACCGGATGATTATGGTGAACCGATTGTCTTAGCTGTTTTTCTCTATCTGTTATTTCTTCCCTTTATTTCTCTCCTCCTTGTTCTCTTTAGTTTAGAAAATCACATTTTATAAACCCCCAATTTGGTTACTTTGACGAACTTAGATTTAGCTGACATTTTCCTACCTCTCTGTGGATTCGACCCGACTTCCCTAGCTATATTAGTTAGAGCCAGTTGGTTATTTTTGACAAGTACGCGACAGACGTGTCAAGATGCTTCCGAAGTTGCCTGGGAGCTGAGGGTAAGCGTTGGAGCTAAGGTTAAGACCGAAAAGATATATAAGGATTGTGCTATAGTGTGGGACCCTAAAAACAAAACATTGACGAGAAGGTGGCCTACGGGTAACCGTGGTTTGGGCGTATGAACCCGGAGAAAGGCGTTCCTAAAGGATTGTGATCCTGTAGGTGGAGACTAGGTGTGGGAAAATGGGTAGTTTGGGAACCTAAGATAAGGTTGGTACGAGAACATCCGGAGAACGATACCTTCGCCAAACTCCAAGAGGAAACAAAATATATATTGAGGGGAGCAGAACGTCGGTAGAAACAGCCGGGGAATCTGCTTGTGTTGGTAGAAACAGCCGGGGAATCTGCTTGCGTTGGTCTCAAGCGAACTCTATCTCTCGAGAAGTGCAATCGGCTGTCATGAACTCTCGCTGGGAAAATAATAGGGCATTGATAAAGGCCTGTCAAAACACCGTCGAAAAATCCGCTCGTTGCTGCAAGCGAAATCCTTACTAGAAGATAAAATACTGCGATGGCTCACAGTTTACTTGAAGATAAAATACTGCGATGGCTCGCAGTCTGCTCGAAGATAAAATACGGGTCCGAACAAAAAAAAATGTCCAATAGACCAAATATATGATATACGGTGTTGGAGAAGAGGCGCACCAAAGATGGGCCCACAAATAACCAACTTACAATGAACTTTTGAAAATTAAGCTGGAAGGGAGTTGGGGAAGAGGCGCAGCAGGTGCTACGTCCTTTCCCAAACTCGTCCCTGTCTGAGTAAAAATCGACAAAAACCGTGTATTATTCATTATAACAAAACACATTTCTTTCTTACACTCTCTCAAATTCCAACCAAAACTCGTCAAAATTTGATCAAATCACTCTATTAATCATGACTAATAGAGGTATGTATCGCATTCTTGCTTTGATTCTTGTTTGTGCTTGATTGTTGATCGAAAAAATTAGGGTTTTTTACCCAAAATGTCGAAACTTTGGGGATTTTCCCCCAAATGGATTTGCCTTGTAAAACTAACATTATAAATGGATAATTGGAAATGTTAGGAACATAACCATGTATTCTTTTTGAATTTTCGTCAAGTATTGAGCATTTGAGCGAAATTGAGACGGTTACTCAGCTGTTTCGAAAATCACTTCGAAAATGGCCTTAGGATTGCCCATTTTTGATGAAATTTGGTTTTTGGAATCCTGGTGTAATGGGTAAACTTCCTATCATGTCATATTTTTGATTTGTGATGGCTTTTTCAGGACACTTTTCTTAGGCATAATCGTTATTATAGCGAAATGCTGCCGAAATTTCGACTCAAACCCATGACTAGGCTTGAACTTAGACTCGACTTGACCCAATTTTATCACATGAGTGGTCGGGTTTCGAAATAAATGACCAAAGATGGCGAGAAAAGGCCGTTTTCGGGGCTTAAAAGGCTTGAAACAACCCTCACCAAGGTTTGTCGTCTTCTGACGCGGCCTAATTTACTTTAATTTTGCAGGTGACGTTCCTTCTACGTCGGGAAGGGATCCCATGGACGTGGACTTTTACCCTTCTCTCGTTCTTGAGGAGGTGATCGAGGAGGTAGTTGAGGAGGTCCCGAGGCTAGCCAACTTTGGACGAGGTGGTCGCCAGCTAGCGGGGGCACCCGAGTGGGCCGAGAAATGGGATAGTCGACATCTCATTTGGGTATCATAGAGCCACCTGTCTTACAAGATGGCAAGGAGTTTGGTAAGTCTTGAACTTGTCATTTCCTTGTCACCTTTCCTTATTTACTTGCCGTTTCATTTCTCTTTTGCTTTGTGCTAAAGATAGCTTTGCGTCGAATTGATACAGGAGGCCGGGAACATGAGGTCCTTCTCTAGTTACTCGACGATGATGGACGCCTACGGGAGACTGTCGGAGGAGGAGAAGGCCATCGTCGAGTTGGGAGCCTTCGGAGCCTTGGTGGGAGCGTGGAAGGCGATCAGGAAAAGGAAGATTCGGGCTAACTTTTGCCTAATTCGAGCTTTCTTTGATCGGTACTGGGACACAACCTCGACCTTTCACATGCCTTTTGGGGGAGGTCGGGGTCACTCTGGAGGACTACGGTATGATCTCTGGTCTGCCGTGTGGAGAGGAGGTTGTGGTGTGGTCGTTGACGACCATGAGAGTGGACTCGGCCGAGGCAAGGAGGTTGATTGGCTGGAACCTGACAGAGGGTGTTGCAACCGTTCCCGGACTGGTGCTGAGCTCTTACTTCAGGGACTAATTTGTGGGTAGGCCCCCGGCGATGGCGATGATGGATGAGAGAAAGGTGGCTCCTCCTCCTTGTACTGCGATGTAGAGGGCTCGTTTGTGGCTCTGGTGGTTCTTGTCTTCGCTTTACCTCGGAGACAAGGGGGAGAGGCTGTCGACAAAGCTTCTTCCGTTCCTTTCTTACTTGAGTGACCTAGGCCGGTGGGACTGGGTTACTCCTGGCTTTGCGGTCCTCACTCGCTACATGAGGGCTATGGTTCATCCCGAGCTGATGGAGAAGGGGGCCTCTCCTGCTACTATCGGTCATGGACTGTTGTCGGAGGTATGAACCTTTATTACTTATCATGAAAGATCATTATTTCTTCTTTTGTTTCCATTTCTATCGTATTGTGAAAGATCATTATCGATTGTCTTGTTTTGCAGGCGTGGGTGTACTCCTACTTTCCGAGCTTCGCGCCCAAGAGGACGGAGCCTGAGCCGAGGGCTTACCATGTCGTGAGGTACTGGGTGGTGTGTCGTAGGAAGAGCCAGCGCTCTTCTTACGACGTTTGTCGACGGGGCGTGAATGCCCTAAAGTTGAGCGATATAAGTATCTTGAACTACCTTTCTTCATCATTATTTCATTTAGGAGCAATCATGGGAATGACCCCCTTTCCCGTTTAGAGCCGGTTATAGGAATGACCCTGGGTGGACTACCGTGACGCTCCGGCTTTCGTGGCTGAGGTCTTTCGACCCAGGAGCTCGAGTCGGTTGTTGTTGAGGAGGTCCATGGAGCCAGTGTAGTACCTAGGCGAGCGTTTGAATCGTCAGTGCTCTCATGACACCTTCACGGTTCCCGTCGCTCCTCCTCGGACGATGTTTAGGGAGCCTTCGGACGCTGAGAGAGAGGCTGACTTGGCGGACGTTGGCGGTGGCGCCCTTCTCCTTCCTGGTAAGGAGTACTCTCTGTTTGTTTGCCAGAGGCTGGCGTACTGGCCGATCGTGGTAAGTATTTTACTTTTCCTTTTTGAATTGTTTTGACAAACTGACGAATGATCGTCGAATAAAGAATTCATTTGAACTTCGCAGGAGATCGAGGTGGCCGGCGTCGAGCCCCCAGCGAACCCCGAGACCCTTGATTACAACGACGCGACGGGGATGACGACGATCTCCGAGATCCGTGACTTCGGCGAGGAGGTAACAAATGCCAGCCTGGAGGAGTGGCAGCACTTAGTGAGGAGGGTAAGCCCCCAGCTTCGGCTGTCTTTATTGCATAAGAATGCATCCGTTCTTTTTAAAACCCTTTTGTTATTAAAATGTAGGTGGCGCCGTCTTAGCATGTTGCGCTGTGGAGGATGGCCAATCGGCTTTGGACCACGGCCATCGAGGCGCTTGCAGGTGGCCGAAGTCGACAGGTATGAACCCTTCATTCTCTTTACTTTGAATTTTGTTGCAATTTCCCGCGCTTTACTTGAAATGGTTGAATGAAATGATTGAAATGAGGCATTTCTTTATCACTTACATAGGAAGAGTGACCTGGAGCGTGAGCCGGCGTAGTCCCAGTAGGAGATAGCTTACCTGTTGAGGGAGTTAGAGGTTAGGGACGCTGAGATCGCTGCTCTCGAGGCGACCGTAGCCGAGCTGAGTGGCGAGCAGGAGTAGCTGCTTTTCCCTTTCTTTTGCTGTTGTTTTGTATATACTTGTACATTTTGGACTTTGTTTTGTACTCTTCGGACCTGTTTTGGGCGACAGCCTCCAGTTTGATGTACATATTGCATTTTGGTAGTATATATGATGGCCTGAGTGCCTTTGATGCTGGTTGTTTGTTGTTCCTGCAGGTTAGCTTAGAAAACAAGTTTGGTAGACGACGGTTTATGCCGTCGTGCTGCCGAAATTTACACTAAATTTGCACGTACAACACATAATATATAGGTGGCTTAAATTAGCGCAAAATGAGAAAAGGCAAAAAAAAGTGCCCGTAAATGAGTAAAAATGAGAAAAATTGCCTAGAAATGAGCGAAAATGACTGGACAGTAGGGAGGGCTACTCCCTAAAAAAAACTAAAAAAGAAATGTATAAGTGTGAAATGAGGAGTGAAATGATTCCGCGAAAAAATAAAATAAAATAAAATGGGTAAGTGTTCGTTTGGCGAAAATGTCAATTTCGTCTCGAGAAGAGAACCCGAAAAGAATTTGGAAACATAAAATTTGGTAATTTGACGGAATTACCAAAATAATAACCTATAGGAATAGGAAATTATAGTCAAAATAAATTAGGAAAGATCCAAAGCTGAAAATCACGGAAATCAGCCTGGGGAAGAGGCGCAGCAAGAGCCGCGACTCTTCGAAGAGGCGCAGCAGGTGCTGCGCCAATTCCCCAGCTGGTCAGACATTGACGGAAATTAGGAAACGGTTTTTAGTATAAATAGACACGTCGGGGAAGCTTTTGTTCTCATAATTCCTCCATCTTTTTCCGTCTATCTCATAAAAGCTCTCTTATTTTCATAAAAAAAATTCAAAATTATGGATGCCTATGAAAACCGTCTCAAGGAGTGGACGAACGAGTTCACAAATGTTGAGAAACATGACATAGGCGCATTTAATTTGGGATCTATCTTGAGTCTCAAATTGGTGAAAATTGTGAAACCTTTCTTGGATGCTTGTCTTGAATATTGGGATCCAAATTTCCACGTATTCGCCTTTCCTGGAGGCGATATTTGTCCCTTCCCGGAGGAAATAACTGCTATTGGAGGATGGGACCCAGAAAATGCACCCGCTATATCTTCTAGCTCTCAAGGGTATAAGGGTAAATTTAGAGACTTGCTTGGACTAACCAAGGCTAAGGTTGACCGTCTTGTGACCTTAAAAGGAGTCCGTATGTTTGACTTTATTGACTGATTCATAAACAGGGAAGACCCTTCTATTTCTTATGTTGTGAGACGTAGGGCGTTCGGGTTTTGTTTACTTCACTGTTATGTCCTTCAAGAGCATGTTGACAAGGAGATAAGAGGGGATCCTTGTTTCTTGGGCTTAGTGGAAGAAATGGAGCTGCGCAAGAGCCCAACGTGCCTCTGCTTAGGGGAGATCATTCTGGGGTTGGACAACAGAAAAGCCAACCGCGAGCTTTCTTTTTTGGTAAGTCCCATCGTTTTGCAGGTAAGAACCCGCTTTCCACGTGCCAACCGGTTTTTTTTTTTTTGTATTTTTTCGTTTTTTTGGTTGACCATGTGGGCATTAACTCCCGTCTTCTTTGCAGGTTTGGCTTATGGAGCATTTGCGGTTGATCGAGCCCCCAGTTAGTGTGCTAGGATACCATGCTCGATCAATTGCGATGAGAACTAGGCTCTACAAAGTGGACTTCACTCGGGTTTGCAACTATTGGGAGAATAAGCTGAAGAATGAAGGAGGTCCCTTGATCCGGTGGATTGTGCCATGGTGGCATCTCAGGTCAGTCACTGGAGTTTCATCTTTAGACCCTACTCGATCAGTTCGCATCCCTGGCTTGGAATTCATGATTTTCATCTTCCCGGAGAGATTGATGAGGCAAGTGGGCCTTAAGCAGAAGATTCCGAAGCTTGACACCGTTCCTCAGACAGCATTGGCACACACTACAAAGTCTCGTCGAGAATGGGCCCTCAAATGGGCTCAGAGGATGTGACACCCCCATATACCAAGGAGCCTTAACAAGACATTCCCTATCATATAAGTACGTCACCATCTCGGTTGCCCGAGGAAAGTAATCATCAAAAGTCGATAAAAGAACATTTATAATAACTTTACAAGTGATTTAACCAAAACTACTAATACAAACGATACATCTTACCAACACTATGTAAACTACTCTTGTCACAACTCGTGAAGACTAATCCTGCCCGGAACTCCAGCTACCATCCAAGACATCACCTTCTAAGACCGACTGCTCACCATAAGGGATCACGGCATACACAACAGAGAGAAATAAGAAACAACCACACAAGGTCGGTAACCGAGGCAATACACAATATCAACTACCGACATGATAGAAACATAACCAAGCACACACACAAGTCATAACCACTCCAGCCTATCACCATCACCGACTGTCCACTGGACCAGCCCTGCTAGTGGGGGACCGCAACCATACCCAAAGCCCCGCTCATCATACTGAGAGATAACCCTGTCCCATTAATGTGCACATCCCCTCCCGTGGCGGTTTCCACGGAGGGTGAAACTAGGGCGTTAAGCCACTCCCGCAAGTGACTCCACTCAGCCGAGGAAGCACCTCGAGAACCATAGACAATTAATCACAATCATCTGCACTACAACAACAACCAACGAAACATCACAACACCAACCGATTACCATAATTCAACCACACTGACACTACAATAAATACAACAACCGTCACACTAAACAACCAATAGAAACTGAATAGGCGAACCTACCTTTAGCCAACCGCAAAGATTCATTGTTCAATCACATGACATCAACCAAGCAAGCAAAACCCCTATACAAACAGCATAAAAGCCTATTACTACCACCACAATCCTACAGGGAACAACAATGACAAATATGATGATGATGACATACCTACGCATCGTATATCGGCGTTGTTGGGCCCAGAATTACACTACCTGACCTGACAGAGGCTAGACAATAACCAAAACCAAGATTCAACCAAAGGACACTTGAAACCAGGCACTAATTGAATATGGACTGGCATCAAGCAGGAGTTGATACAAGACAGGCAATAAATAGCCACTGGCCTAAAAGGAGAACACGTCAGGCACAAGAAAAGCGTTGCACAAGCAGAGCAGACAACAACCAAGCTGTTTAAATATACTCCCTACAAACAAGGAAGACCAATTCAAAAGGAAAAGATATAGGGAATAGTCAAAGGCAATGGCTAAAAGGATATCAACCACCTCCGGGTAAATAGGGCACTAGCCCTATTTACCAGGAAACCCTAAAACGGCAGAAAAAGGAGACTTGGGAAGTTAGTATAAATAGAAGAGAAGATAAAAACAGAAGGGACATGGAACACACTCTCATCATTCTTATTTCCACTCTTGTATTCTTAAGCAATATTCTTGTTTGTCACGCCTGATCGATATACGAATACTCTCTCAGGCTATCAAAAATAATAGTAACAATCACTCCTGGCTTGGTGCCCGTGGTTTTTTTCCCTTATTCCCAGGGTTTTTCCACGTTTAAAAATTTTTGTGTATTTATTTATCATTTGTTTATTCACTTAGCAATACTAGTCAGGCGAGTTATTTGAGTTAGATCACCCTACTTTAAATCCCTGGCAGGGCGTTCTCATTTAGTAAAATCCCTGACAAAACAATTGGCGCCCACCGTGAGGTATCTAGCTCAAAAATAATCAAAACCCATAACCAAATAACACAAAAACTTGAGAAATGGCAGGAGATAGCATTGAGCAACAACTGGCTGCCACCCAACAACAATTGTTGGAAATGGAACAGCTGAAACAGAAAATGGCCAAGGCTGAAGCAGAAGTTGCAAAATTAAAAGAATCAGAATCCAGCCTGAAACTAAAGCTGGGAGAAAAAACTTCAGGATCAAAGTTGAAAGTTCAGCCTGGCACACCATTCTCTTCAATCATCAGGAACATTGATTTCTCCAATATTGGCACTTCTACTCCACCAAAGTCCAAAGCAGGAGAAGAAACAGACTTAGAAGAATTCCAAAATGAAGAAACCTCACCAGATCAAACCAACACAACAATCATGATGGCTATGCTCCAGGAAATCCAAAAACTCCATGAAAGATTTGAAAAGATTCATGGAGTCCCTACCCCAATTGAAGAAGCAAATCCAGAAAGTTATGCTGATTCACCCTTTGTGGATGAAATAGCAAAGATAGACCTGCCAAAGAAATTTGTGGTTCCCTCAATGAGAATCTATGATGGGACCACAGATCCACAAAATCATGTAGCTTACTACAAGCAAAGGATGTTGGCAGCATCTATTCCCAGTGAACTACGCCAAGTCTGCATGTGTAAGGGATTTGGAACAACCCTGAACGGACCTGCCCTGCAAATGGTACATAAACCTGCCAAACGGAAGCATCAAGTCCTTTGCTGACATGGTCAACTCTTTCAACCATCAGTTTGCCAGCAGCAGGGAACTAGAGAAGAGATCCAGTGACTTATACAGGATCAAGCAAAATCCTGGAGAATCAATTAGATCTTACATGACAAGATTCAACAAGGAAAAGGTCTCAATCCCCAGATGTGATGTTGGAACAGCCGTGGAAGCTTTCAGGTAAGGGTTACCCCTGGATAGTGACTTCTACGACGCAATGACCATGAAGCCTTGTCATACCTTTGAAGATGTTCAGACGTTAGCCATAGGCTATATTCGGCTGGAAGAAGATAAATGCTACAAGGCAGACAACACTGACAGCAATTCAGGATATGACAAAGTCAGCAGAAAAAGTTCCAACCACAGAGGGAGCAGTTCCAGGCCATCTTCTTACACAAGACCTGACAGATCTGAAGTCAACTACACACATGAACAACGAGGTAACTCCTATACTTATCCCCCTATCCAAGAATATAACTTCTCTGTTGACATTGTAGGACTAATCAAGAGACTTGACCATATGGGAGACATTGTCAAGTGGCCAAAGAAATCAGATAACCCCAACTCAAGGAAAGATACTACAAGGTGGTGTGAATTTCACATGGATATAGAGCATACAACAGAAGAATGCCTGGGATTGCGCAGACAAGTGGCTTGCCTGCTAAAGAAGAGATATCTTAAAGACCTAATGCCAACAAAGAACAGAGAAGATGATGGAACAAGAAATAACCCAGAAAGGCAACAACGTGACCTACCCCCAGCACCACCCATCTATGAGGTCAAATTCATCAATGGAGTATCTGAGATTTATGGCCTGACCAGTTCAGCTGCAAAGAAAATTGCCAGGGAGTCAAAAATGAAATCTCCTTTTAAACCTAAAAATTTACCTCAAATTACTTTTGACGACATTGATATGCAGGGCATTCCAGATCTACACCATGATAGCCTGGTCATCACTATGCAAATAGGAACTGCACGTGTCCTAAGAATCCTAGTAGATGGAGGCAGCTCAGTGAACCTGATCATGCTTGATGTCCTTAAAGCAATGAAGATTGATGAAAGTCAAATCATAAAGAAGTCAAATGTCCTAGTAGGATTCAGTGGAGAAACAAGGAATACACTGGGGGAAATACACCTGGCCACATATGTGGAATGGGCTCCTCATACGAAAGATTTGGAGTCCTGGACTGCCTGTCATCCTACAACACCATCCTAGGAAGACCATGGATCCACAATGTGAGGGACATACCCTCTACCTACCACCAATGCATCAAGATACCAACAGAATAGGGAGTAGCAACCATAAAAGGTGAACAAAAATCTGCTCAGGAATGCTATACTGAGTCACTGAAACCCTCCAAGGCATGTAAGTCTCTCGCCTAGCAATTACACTACCCTGTCAGGACAACTCATGTGGCAGAAACCAAAATGGAAACAGATCAAATAATTTTAGATCCTGAGTATCCTGACAGGCATGTACTGATATGATCTGATGTCCCTGACAACATCAGGCCAGAATTAGTAAGCTTTCTTAAAAGTAAATCTTCATGTTTTGCCTGGTCACATTTTGATATGACTGGTATAGATGCAAATATTATTACACATAAACTAAATATAGACAAATCTTATAAGCCTGTTCAACAGAAAAGAAGAAAGTTTGCCTCTGAACGAAATGCTATTATTAATGAAGAAGTGGACAAACGTTTGGATATGGGGATGATAAGAGAAGTCATTTACCCTGAATGGCTAGCCAATGTAGTAGTAGTACAGAAATCGAATGGTAAATGGAGAGTTTGTGTAGACTACACAGACCTCAATAAAGCCTGCCCAAAAGACCCATTTCCACTCCCTCACATAGACGCAATGGTATATGCTACAGAAGGGCATGAACTCCTAATATTTATGGATGCCTCAAGTGGATTTAACCAGAATAAGATGCACCCATCTGACCAGGAACACACTGCATTCATCACGGAAAGAGGCATATCTTATTACAAAAGAATGCCCTTTGGCCTGAAGAATGCAGGGGCAACATACCAACGCCTGGTCAGTACAATGTTCAAAGACCAAATAGGGGATACAATGGAAGTTTATATTGATGATATGGTGGTCAAATCAAAAAAGGCTGAAGACCTTGTCAGGGACATGGAAACAGCTTTCAAGATTCTGGAAGAATTCAACATGAAGCTTAATCCTTCCAAATGCCACTTTGGAGTTTCTTCAGGCAAATTCCTAGGCTACATGGTGACCAAAAGAGGAAT
The DNA here is from genome assembly GCF_048544455.1 of Silene latifolia. Taxonomy (NCBI): domain Eukaryota; kingdom Viridiplantae; phylum Streptophyta; class Magnoliopsida; order Caryophyllales; family Caryophyllaceae; genus Silene; species Silene latifolia. The sequence goes on along the minus strand of NC_133531.1, from coordinate 126,705,465 downwards.
AGAAGCCAACCCAGAACAAATAAAAGCTATACTAGAATTAGAATCTCCCAAGTCAGTCAAAGATATTCAGAAGCTGACAGGACGAGTTGCAGCCCTGAACAGATTCATATCCAGATCATCAGACAGATGCAAGGCATTCTATGACCTCCTCAGGAAAAACAAGTCATTCGAATGGTTGCCTAAACACGAAACAGCCTTCCAAAATTTTAAAGTATACCTGACTACACCTCCACTACTTGCCAAACCAGACAAAGGAGAACCCCTGACGGTTTACCTATCTATCATAGAGACAGCAATAAGTGGAGTCCTGACTAAAGAAACTGACGGCCAACAGCATCCAGTCTACTATGTAAGTAAGAGTCTCCTAGATGCAGAAACCAGGTATGGCTTACTTGAAAAATATTTACTTGCTTTTGTCATGTCCTGCACCAAACTTCGACCTTATTTTGAAAGCCACCCAATTATTGTAAGAACCAACCTGCCTATCAAATCTGTTCTCGAGAAAGCCCGAGTTATCAGCGGAATGGCAAAATGGTCAGTACAAATTAGCACCTATGACATAACCTTTGAACCCAGGACGACAATTAAGTCTCAGGCATTAGCAGACTTCGTGGCTGAATTCAGTCCCACCCTAGAACCAGATCTCATAAAAGAGGTCAATCACCTTGACACCCATAAGACAGACCAGGAATGGACCCTACATGTAGATGGAGCAACAAATATGAAAGGAACTGGTCTAGGACTAGTCCTGAAATCACCACAGGGAGATCTAATTGCACAGGCTATTAGTTGTGAATTTAAAGCCACAAGCAATGAAGCTGAGTATGAAGCCCTGATAGCTGGACTTAAGGTATGTATAGAACTCGGTGTAGCAAACCTCAAGGTAAAAACTGACTCTCTCTTAATTTCCAATCAAGTCAAAGGAATATACGCAGCAAAAGATTCAAAAATGATGCTCTATTTAGAATATGTCAAAAACCTTTGCCAAAGTTCAAAACCTTTGACATTGACCAAATACCAAGGGACCTAAATACCCAAGCTGATGCCCTGGCTAGCCTGGGATCAAACTTCAGCCCTGCTGTGTTTGATAAAATGCCCATTATCCACCTGTTGGAACCAACCATAGAAAGGCCTGACCAAACTTATCCCATTCACGAGGACAGAACCTCTTGGACCAAACCATACTATGATTGGTTCTTACAGGGGATACTCCCTATGATAAAAACGAAGCAAGGGCCCTTAAAATCAAAGCCTCTACTTACACCATTATTAATAACACGTTGTTTAAAAAGTCACGGGCTAGACCTTACCTACGTTGCATGGAACCACATGAAGCTAAACAAGTTATAGAAGATATACATGATAGATACTGTGGAAATCACAAAGGTGGCAGAAGCCTGGCAAGTAAGGTTCTCAAGACAGGCTATTTTTGGCCAACCCTGAGAGCTGACTGCATAGCATACAACTCTAAATGAGAGGCATATCAAATCCACTCCCCTTATATCCACCAACCGTCAGAGCTACTACATTCAATCTCAGCCCCTGGCCATTCATGAAATGGGGCATGGATATAGTAGGCAAATTACCTCAAGCACCAGGACAAAAAGTTTTCATGCTGGCAATGACTGACTACTTTTCCAAGTGCATAGAGGCAGATTCTTACAGGCAAGTCAAAGAGAAGGATGTCATATCATTCATCAAACGAAATATCATATGCAGATATGCAATACCTTCAGAAATAGTCTGTGACAACGGTACACAATTTGTGGGAAAGAGGACGGCAAACTTCTGTGCATAATGGAATATCAACCTAGTCACATCCACACCAGGCTACCCAAAAGCCAACGGTCAGGCAGAATCAAGCAACAAAGTAGTAATTAGCTGACTGAATAAAAAGCTAAAAAGAAGAAAAGGAAGATGGGCTGAAGAACTCCCCTTAGTCCTGTGGTGACAGACTACACCCAAAACAACCACGGGCCGACACCTATTCCCTGGTCTATGGGCTGTGAAGCAAATCCCAAATGAAAATTCATGTACCAACCACCGTATAGCCTGAATACCATAGAGGAGAACAGACCACTATTGCAAGATAACCTGATCCTAACCGAAGAACTAAGGGATGCAGCCAAAGTCAGGATAGACTCCTACCAACAGGCATTAGCCAGAAGTTACAACAAGAATGTCAACATCAGAGTATTCAAGGAAGGAGACCTAGTCCTAAGAAAAGTCTTCCCTAACACCAGAGAGAAAAATGCAGGCAAGTTAGCTCCCACATGGGAAGGACCATACCTAATTGATTCAATAGTAAGGCAAGGAGCATACAGGCTGCAAAATTTGAAAGGAGAAATGATCCCCAGATCCTGGAACATTTCCCACTTAAAGTTATTCCATGTTTAAACCAGAAACAGGTAAGACTATCAACTCCTTTTATGTTTCAATAGAACCTTATAGAAAATTCCCTACGAAATCTGCCTTCCTGCTATGTGCCAAATTGCTTGAAACATGCCTGTTATTTTTAGCTCTGCCTAGAATGCTTATTCAAATCATTTTTTTTACCAAATCCTGAAAACTTGTTTCACGCCTTATTTTTATTTGTTATATGCTGCACTTAGGGCTTAAAAAAATGTTCAGGATTGAGGGCCACTCCACCCAACCTGAAAAGCATTCCTGAAATGCTCTACAATAAAATTTGGCACCTGCCTGCCTGACCTAAAAACTAAACTGAGCTCAGTACATAAAAAAGATAAGTACAATGGTGGAGTAGACCAGACTACTTATCCAAATAATCCCTCCTGACAGGCTGAGGGCCATAAGCCCCCCTGACTGGCAACCACCCTCCTCTTAGAAAAAAGCCCTCCTGACAGGCAACAAAGCCACTATTTCCCAAAAGCGGAATGAGAGCCATAACCCCTCCTGACAGGCATTATTCTAACAAAAAAAAACGTTAAATGAATTATTTACAGGTACAAATCAAGCCAGTCAAGCAAAACAAGGAAATCAAGAGAAGAAGATGATATATTTATGCCATAACAAAATGTTTACCCAGAAATGTATCCCTCCTAGGGCAAGATAAGACAAACCCACAAAAATAAACCAAAACCAATCTGTTTGTCCAGGAACATCCCTCCCTGGATAGGCCAAAACCACACAAACTAAAACTCCACAAAAACAAAAAAACAAAATCACCGCCTTTAAAGTCAGAGCAACAAATTCCCTCATCAGCTGCCTCCTCCTCTTCTTCGTCCTCACCCCTTCCTCTTCAAAGATCACAACTTTTATCCTTGGATGGTGGAGAGTTCACTTCCTCATCGGATGCACTTGCAAAGCTCGGCGATAAGTAGTGTTCGGTTAGCCAACCATCGGTCGATTCCAAAAAGGCCTGACTTCAACAGGCTCCTTCATGGCATCCACACGACCCCTGCCAAAGAAATAAAGTGCAGCATCCTTATACCTGGCATGTACCAGATCCCTCTCCATAGCCAATTCCTCATTCACCTTCAACTGTTCCTGCATAGCCTGCTTTTCAGCCTTCAATTCTTCCTGAACAGTATCAAACTTGGCCTGAAGAGCCTTTAGAGCATCCTGAGCATATTTCAGCTTAGAAGACTCCACCACCAACCGAGCCTTCCCTGTCTCATTATCCTCTTTTAAGGAATGATTCCCAGCCTTAGACACCTCCAATTCAGCCTTAAACTTTGCAGCATCTTTCTTCAAAATCTGTACCTCCCAATCCAGGGTATTTTTCAGGCTGTGGACAGAATCCATTGACGACGCCCTCAAAGATATCATTGACATTCTAACAAAGAAAATTTACCCAGCTAAGCCACAAAACAAAAAACAAATAAGCACACACAAACACCCATACAGAATTAGACAAAAAATACCTCCTAAAGCATGGTGATCAGGTTGGCAGCATAATCCCTGGTACGATATATAGCAGCCAAGGCACGGGCAGAAGAATCCTTTGCCTGATACTGGTAATAAGGATCGTCAACCATAAATGCCTGGGCCTGGATTTGTTCCTTTGCAAACTGAACCTCATCCAACCGAGCCCTAACCCCCCTGACCTCATGAAGCCCTCCTGATGATTTATCTACTCTTTTCCTCTTCTCAGCACGACCACCCCCATCTACAACCTTCTCAGGAGACACCAACTGGACTTCCTGCACATGCTCCTGAATCTAAACAGCACTATCACTCCCTGTGGCCTCGCTGCTCTTAGATTTCTCCCCTGTGATTTGGGAAACCCTTGCCTTCACCAAAGACAAACCAAAACTAGCAATCCTAGCAGAAGCCCTGATGGCTTCACGACGAGGCTCTAAATCAGCAATATAAACACATGTCCAAAACAGGAATCAACAAAACAAAAGAAAGCAAAACTTACTCCCTGACGAAGAAGCCCCTGACGCTTTAGCACTTTTTACTAGCTTATAAGTACTCAATTTGGCCTTCTTAAAATGAGGCATAGGTGTTTGCCCCAGACAGGCAGGCAATGCCCTCTCCTCTTCAGGCAACTCCATAAAAGCTGCTATCCGGTCAGCCGATCCCTCAGTATCAGGATTATTCACCCAGTCATTTACTACAAAAACCAAAGGCAAGTAAGTAGATTTCCCAAAATATATCACTGTCAAATCAAAATACAATAGAAAATAAAGTTACCTCTTTCAACAGCTGGATAATTGAGATAATCCAGGTCAGGGGCAATTGAATCAGCCTTGATAAACATATAAGTTTGAGCCCATCCCTTATCATCCCCTGAATCAAAGTTAGTAATCAGGTGAGCCATCTTTGACCTGACTCGAAGGTTAAACCATCCAGTAGAATGACTCTTCAAGTGGTAGACATTCTTGAAGTCATCCAGGGTAATAACCAACTTATGCTTAGAGCACAAATGCTCAACTGAATGAACGATCTTCCAAACCATTGGCATGAGTTGAAACGGAGGAACCTTGATAGCCCTGATCACCTCAGCCATAAGAGGAGAAAGAGGAAGCTGACATCCATCCCTGAATGCCCACTCAAAGATACAGAACCAGCCTGGACTACCCTAATTAGCCCTGACTGGACCACTCTCAGGAATCCAAACCTCAGCCCCACTAGGAACAAGGCCCCTACCCTTCAAATAATGCTCAAAAGTTGGTTTCAACTGATTGGCTTCATGAAAAGAAGCTGCCAAGGCCTTAACAAGAGTATATTCAACCCCTTTATATGACATGGATAAAATCTCTAGGGCAGCAACCACCTCCACCACTTCATCCTCAGGGATGACATCTGGGACCTTCTCAACCTCTGCAGGAACCTTCTCAATTTCAGCAGGCACTTTCTCAGCCTCAACAGTAGCCTTGGAAGCGGCCGTCTTTCTTCTACCACCAGCCGTATTTTATTTTTTGCTAAGGATTGGTTTTTTTGCAAATAGAGAATTCTAGAAAGATAAAGAAGAAATTTTGAGATGGGAATGTAAAAACAAGACGGTACAGGGCAAAGTATTTATAACCGCAAATCGAAAACGGCTAGGAAAGCAAGTGGTTGAAGTTAATCATGACTCTCATAGGGTTTTGTGAATCTACCCTATTTATGACATATAGCCATTACAAGAAGCTGAATCAAATACAACTTCTAATCCGATAACAGATCCCTGCACAATTCTTTGCCTGGCCCAAATATTTATCTCCTTATTCCTGGCCAGACCCAATAATGGAATAAGCAGATAAGGGGCAATTGTTGGGCCCAGAATTACCCTGCCTGACCTGACAGAGGCCAGACAATAATCAAAACCAAGATTCAAGCAAATGACACCTGAAACCAGGCACTAATTGAATATGGACATGCATCAAGCAGGAGTTGATACAAGACAGGCAATAAATAGCCACTGGCCTAAAAGGAGAACACGTCAGGCACAAGAAAAGCGTTGCACAAGCAGAGCAGGCAACAACCAAGCTGTTTAAATATACTCCCTACAAACAAGGAAGACCAATTCAAAAGGAAAAGATATAGGGAATAGTCAAAGGCAACGGCTAAAAGGATATCAACCACCTCCGGGTAAATAGGGCACAAGCCCTATTTACCAGGAAACCCTAAAACGGCAGAAAAAAGAGACTTGGGAAGTTAGTATAAATAGAAGAGAAGAAAAAAACAGAAGGGACATGGAACACACTCTCATTATTACTTCCACTCTTGTATTCTTAAGCAATATTCTTGTCTGTCATGTATGATATACCAATACTCTGTCAGGCTATCAAAAATAATAGTAACAATCACTCCTGGCTTGGTGCCCGTGGTTTTTTCCCTTATTCCCAGGGTTTTTCCACGTATAAATTTTTTGTGTCTTTATTTATCATTTGTTTATTCACTTAGCAATACTAGTCAGGCGAGTTATTTGAGTTAGATCACCCTACTTTAAATCCCCTGGCAGGGCAATCTCATTTAGTAAAATCCCTGCCAAAACAGGCATCAAGACCGCTACCCGACTCAAGCAACCTATCCCCAAGGCACAAGCATCCTCAAAGGCTCCTATGGAAGGAATTAAGGTGAAGGGAAGGAGGTAAGGCGACATCTATGTCTGAAGGAAGGAGGCGGAAATGATTTGTGATTCTATCAACACACGATTATAAACCCTCGCTGTAAAGACGCTACTCGATCGAGTAACCAACTTACTCGATCGAGTGGCCCCTACTCGATCGAGTACCCAAGCTACTCGATCGAGTAGCCTCTACTAGATCGAGTACCACTCATCCCCAAAGTCTATCATGACACAAGGCATCTCTTGCACGCATTCCAAAAGGCTATCACATGCCCCCAAGGTCGGTCAACGTTGGTCAACGGGTCCCTAAAAGGACGGGTATTACAGTCTTCCCCCCTTAAAAAGAACTTTGTCCCCGAAGTTCGACTCACCCTCCCCCAAACCAAACCACACGACAAGAAACCAAGGTCGACACCACCGTTTACCCGTCACAGGTCCACAACTCTCTAGAAGCATTATCCCACTACGTATGTCGAACAAACATCATCATCATCAACTGTTCAACACACACCACATAACTCTAGCTGGTCATGGAGGAAGATTTGTCAGGTCAGATCCCTGTACCAGAATCTTACCATCAACACACATGGTCTACAGAGCAAGGAAGAGAATACACTATAGACAAAGGGTATGATTTCATCAGAAACAAAGGGGATAGAATTCAATGGCAGCGATTCGTCTGGAACAAATATACTATCCCTAAGCATAGCTTCCTAACTTGGATTTATATGCATAATGCTCTTAACACCAAAGCAAAATTACACAGATTAGGGATAAGTGATGATGATACCTGTGAAATCTGTGGAAATGGCTCTGAGACGTCTTCACATCTTTTCCTTTGAATGTGAGTATAGCTCTAAAGTCATTTCCCTCATTGGCGATTTGATTGGAGAGAGTATCCCATCAGATGCGTCCATTGATTGGAGATGAGGCTTGAGTGGACATGGGATGCGGAAAGACATCATCAACGCCATCATCAATGCCTGTTTATATGCCATTTGGAAGCAGCGGAACTTATGTAAACATGAATTAACTATGATAACTCCTCTGAAACTTGTTAAGCTGATCATCAAAGAGGTGATAGATCGCACCTTGAGGTTTCCCGAGAATCTAGGAATGCGAGACAGAGACCTTCTGGAGAGATTGCAAAATCGTAATTGATGGCAGTGAAGATGAATATGAGAGATTGGGGGTATGGAAAGAGTAAAGTGTTTTTAATCTCCTGGTGTGTGTTGTTTACAGATAAGGATAGTGTTGTAATGTCTAGACGCCTTTTGTTGTTGTCGGTTGGGCTTAGGCTTGGGCCTGATATAGTCTGGTGTAAGTAGTATCGGGATGGGTCTTTTGACCACCGATCTACTTGTTGTATGGTGACGCTTTTTCAGTAATATACTTACATTTTACCAGAAAAAAAAAAAAAAAAAAAAAAAAACCACACCACATATTCAAACCTCTAAAAACCACTACTTGAATTACCGAACACACCACATGCAACAAACGATCCTATCACAGATCCAACAATGTATGATTCATAGTCGCACAACGCAAAACTACCGACGACAACTCCGCTACTGTTCTTGACATCATCTTCTCGTTATGACCATCTTCTCATTATAACACGTAAATTACTCATTTTCACTTAAATACACAATTTCCTCAACAAAACTATTAAACCAATTATAAACTCGTACTTGAAATGTAATAGAGACATTATAAAACATTACAAGCATACGGCAAAATTGTTATAATTTCGGATTTTTCTTTTGCGACATTACTCTTCCCCCCTAAAAAGGAACTTCGTCCCCGAAGTTCACCATCAAACGACTTTTCTTGTCCCGCAGACCGACACAAAAGGCACCACTTGACATTACTCATAAACCACAAACACAACATTGACTACCTGCACACCGCTTCTAACGGACACTATGTTGTTACAATTCATATAAACGTGAACTATAGAAATTACACACTATTTTCGGACACATATACACATATCTCTTGTGACAACCTAGCAACCTTTCCACAACTTGATATGAAACATTACTTCGAAGAAATGAAAATGTTATAAGCATATTATTCGATTAGTCATGACAGATGGTATGCGTATACAAATTTCAAGGTAGTACGAATACCACTAGAACAGTGTAAATTACTCAAGTCCTTCTCCACCCATGACATCCGACACTACATAACCATTACTCATAAGCTATAGGTATATACTCATGCAAATATAAACGCAGACGACATCACTTGTGTGCCAAATTCTCGTGTGTCATCGTCCCGTCACACCTATTCCTCACAAAACGTCATTTATAACGCAAGCACGGGTCAAAGCATAACTAATAATGCGACCAAAATATGTCAATAACCTCCAATAATCATGATAAATATCGAAACATGCAAAATAAAAGCATTCAAACAATTTAATTTTCGAAAAGTGCCTGTAACATGGCTATTCGATCGAGTGGGTTAGGCACTTGATCGAGATGGCCCTACTCGATCGAGTATCTTAGCTAATCGATCGAGTAGCCCGAGATCAGAATACCCCCAAATAGACACACCTGCAGCTACTCGACCAAGTGAAGGGCACTCGATCGAGTGGCTTCATGTCAAAAACTACTCATAAATCCAAACACAAGCTATATGATCGCATAACAACGAGTCGGGGCGATAACCCGACCACAAATCCAGTAAGACAAGTTCAAAATAAGCTAGTACGGCCTTATGTCCACCGATACAAACAAGTTCCAAAAAGTACCAACCGAAACAAACTACCATCCATCAGAAACTACAAACATAAAAGAAAGAAACGGAGTACCACTCCTGCTGCTGCTGCTCGTCCATGACATCATACTCATCTCCACCACCACTCGAGGCGCCTGCTCTTGACGCATCAAGACCCGCATCACCACCGGCTCCAGCATCTGATCTCACGTACCAAGGGTTCAAACCACCGTAAGGGCATAACTGAGGTGCTCCCCATGTGGATCCACCCCGTAGGAGTGGAAAACCCCGCTGTAGTCCCCGACTCCCCTCCACCAAAACGGATGCGGTCCCGAGGTCCCAATGCCCTGAGTATACGCCATCTCATGCATGTTCCGGAGCGTCAAGGTAGAGGACACTCTCTCGGCCAGGTAGCTCTCACGCGTCTCCGGGGTATCAAGAAAAGGGTAACTAGGAAACGGGTACTGTGGTGGTGTTGTCGGCTGTGGCTGTGCCTCAGCCATCCTCTCCCTCACTCGGCGTGGCCCTCTCCCTATCCTTGGTCGATCCTCCTCATCTCTCACGTTCTCCCCCCTTCCTCGGCTCAGGCATTAATCGGAGGATCTCGGGGTCGATGAAGTACGTCTGCCTCGCAGGACGTGCATCCTCATCAGAATCGGCAGCTACCACTGTCGCGGGTAAAGGCTCCGTCGGTGTAAGGTGCTCAGTAGCTCGTATCTTCATCCAACTCATGCCCCACACCCTCCATGCTAAAATACAGTCCTCCAAAGTTCTCAACCATTTCAGGTCGAGGAAGTAAGCTCTGTCCATGGTAGGTACCGGGGTGGCTAGAAGGGTGTACTCCGAGGAAGCCTTAAAGGAAGTTAGCTTCTCAGCTAAACGTGTGGCAATAGCACCACAACTCAGGATCCTAGTGCCAGAGGAGGCCATCAAAGCGAGACTGACACACACCATAGCGGGAGCACTAAAGGTCACTCTCTCAGTCCGCTCGAGGTTAAGGTACGCCATCAGAAGCATTAACTCATGTGCGTTCAACTTACTCATATCTGGTCTCTCGTAGAGGAGACACGACACAGCACGAAGGAAGATCTTTAAAGTGACATGTTGTACATCATTGATCAACATGTTACTAGCAGTGGGAGCTGATTTCGCGGTGATACAAGGCATAAGACTGCAAACCCCACACTCAGTCGGTATGTCATGAAGGGATCCCTTGGGAGGCTTAGCCAAGCCAAGGTGAGAGGCAAACATGTCCATGGTCAAGACGGTTGTGTTCATGAGGCGGAATCGCACGCTTTGTTCCACCTCATTTAAACGAGCTCATGAACTCGAGGGTCAGGAAGGCATACGAATGCTTCCGTAAACGATATAGCCCGGTGAACCCCAAGGTCTCAAAGATGTGCCTGACATCAGTCTCAATGCCCAGATCATCCAAAAGGGTCGTGTCAACACAGCGGGTCGGTCTCATCTTACGGGACTGTAAGGCTACAAACTTCTCCCGTTGTGTGAAGTCTACAAATACCACAGATGGATATTCGGGTACAGCTGGAACTACCGGTCCTCTCCCTTCCCCAACTTCGGGCTCGGAAGCCCTACCCCTCTTACTCTACCTTGTTCATAGGTTCAGTCTCGGCATCTGTTTCAGCATACAATTTAAATATACCACCACATATACACTAAAACTATAAAGTATACATATTTGGTCATAAAAGAATCATCTAAGTACACACTATCACCAGCAATTCCAAAATTACAAGTAAAATTTCCAATTCTTATAGCTCAGACGGTCTCTACAGCTGTAAAAATTTTGACATATCTAACACGAATTAACTTAACCACTACTACTTTTAGGACTCAAACCTTCAAAACATATTCATATACAACCCAAGTTTGAAATAACATGAGACGAACTTCAGTTTGGGGCACTTTTAAAACGGAGTTTTAAGACTAATTTTGGGGTGAAAATCACAAAAATCAACTCCATACATGATATATACAACATACATTATTCAATTTTCATCCTTTTACATGCAATTGACAACCAAAAATCAATTCAATTTCTCAAACCCTAAAATTTTCAGTCCATATTACATTCAATTTTAATTCGATTTTTGCATACTTAACAACAATAATCATCAAAGGAAAGCATCTATATCATATTGCAACAATTAGAAGCAAGTTTTAACACATGTAAATTGATTTCTCAATATTTGCTATCATCCTCTGTGATTCTAACTAATTGAAAATATCAAAATAGAGTAAGCAGTCATACCTTAATCAATTAGGAAGTAAAAAGAACAAATTGAAGCAAGAAAATCACTAGATTGAAGGACCACAAGTAGCAAGAAACAAAGGATTTGAGAGGAAAAAGGAATTAGGGTTTGCGGAAATAGAAGAGAAAATAAGAAAATTGAACAAAGAAAAGGGTTTATGAACCCGTGTATTCCCGGTACTGTAGCACTTACTCGATCGAGTAAGTAAGGTACTCGATCGAGTGGCCTCTACTCGATCGAGTAGGAGCTACTCGGTCGAGTTTCCGTAGGGAATTCCTACTTCCTCGACGTTATAGCTTCCTAACTAGATCGAATGAGGTCTACTCGGTCTAGTAGGCCCTCGAAATCGGTCAAGCAAGGCTAGGTACACGGTCGGAAATACGAGGTTAACTTAAGATTCCTGCAAAACAACAACACGTGTCGATTCCAAACCAAATTCAGAAATCGTCAAAAGTTACTATACTCATTCACAACGCACTATTACTACTCAAATGTAACGCAGCGGTTTCACCCAACGACGATAAATATCACTCCATTCTATAGCGAACATCACACAAAACGATTTACCACACTATTAACTCATTCGCGCATACATTCAATGCATTATTTCATGTCTAATCCTTCGTCTACAACTTCAATAATAAAACTTATACTCATATTACTCTAAGCACTCATCCAACATTAAACTATCATGTATCATCCGAGTCTACTAGAAATCTAACTATGCCTCAACATAAAAAAAATTAGTTTACTCAACTTAATCATGTCACATGCGGAAGCTTTCAACCAATCATATATCGCATTCATCCATTATTATTTGGATACTCATCATCACAAATCCACAACTTATTAACAATTATTATTATTACTACTTATATGACTTATAAACTGTTATACGAACTACTATTATCAACTATTTGAAGCAAACACGACCATCGCCATATTCTATACATTATACCGCACTCCTACTCTTTTCATACACACTTCTATTCGTGTACAAACTTTCACGTCTCTCATTATCATCACACATATATTAACTTCAACAGAACCTTCATCATAAACAATTCTAGCATAACCATTACGCACATTAGACACATAATTGCCGACTCAACATCCCCATACCCAGTGACTGGCTTAAGCATAATGGGGCCATGATTTTGAAATGAGGGCGCCTACTCACCCAAAATCTAGCATCAGCTGGGGATCCCAATATACATACACCGGGTTCATTTTACTAGACTCACTACGTTCATTAGGCTCATTTGTTACAGGTTCCAAAATTGTCGCTCTGATACCACTTTGTGACACCCCCATATACCAAGGAGCCTTAACAAGACCTTCCCTAGCATATAAGGACATCACTATCTCGGTTGCCCGAGGAAACTAATCATCAAAAGTCGATAAAAGAACATTTATAATAACTTTACAAGTCATTTAACCTAAACTACTAATACAAACGATACATCTTATCAACACTATGTAAACTACTCTTGTCATGACTCGTGAAGACTCATCCCGCCCGGAACTCCAGCTACCATCTAAGATATCACCTGCTAAGACCGACTGCTCACCATAAGGGATCACGGCAGACACAACAGAGAGAAACAATAAACAACCACACAAGGTCAGTAACTGAGGCAATACACAATATCAACTACCGACATGATACAAACATAACCAAGCACACACACAAGTCACAACCACTCCAGCCTATCACCATCACCGACTGTCCACTGGACCAGCCCTGCCAGTGGGGGGCCGCAGTTGTACCCACCTAAGCCCCGCTCATCATACTGAGCGATAACCCTGTCCCATTAATGTGCACATCTCCTCCTGTGGCGGGTTCCATGGAGGGCGAAACTAGGGCGTGAAGCCACTCCCGCAAGTGACTCCACTCAGTCAAGGACGCACCTCGAGAACCATAGACAATTAATCACAATCAGCTGCACGACAACAACAACCAACAAAACAGCACAACACCAACCGATTACCATAATCAATCAACCACACTGACACTACAATCAATACAACAACCGTCACACTAAACAACCAACAGAAACGGAGTAGGCGAACCTACCTTTCGCCAACCGCAACGATTACTTGTTCAATCACATGACATAAACCAAGAAAGCAAAACCCCTATAAAAACAGCATAAAAGCCTATTACTACCACCACAATCCTACAAGGAACAACAATGACAAAGATGATGATGATGATGATGATGACATACCTACGCATTGTATATTGGCGTCAAGACCACTACCCGACTCAAGCAACCTATCCCCAAGGCACAAGCATCCTCAAAGGCTCCCATGGAAGGAATTAAGGTGAAGGGAAGGAGGTAAGGCGACATCTAGGTCTGAAGGAAGGAGGCGTAAATGATTTGCGATTCTATCAATAAACGATTATAAACCCTCGCTATAAAGACGCTACTCAATCGAGTAACCAACTTACTCGATCGAGTGGCCCCTACTCGATCGAGTACCCAAGCTACTCGATCGAGTAGCCTCTACTATATCGAGTACCACTCATCCCCAAAGTCTATCATGACACAAGGCATCTCTTGCATGCATTCCTAAAGGCTATCACATGCCCCCAAGGTCGGTCAACGTTGGTCAACGGGTCCCTAAAAGGAATGGTATTACAGAGGAACATGTGGTTCATACCTTCTCTTATTGGCTCCTTATAGGTATCCAATTCATACTTGCAATGGAGGAAGGCTACTACTTCCGAGGAGCGTGAGAAATTAAGGAAGCAAGAGCCTGTTGACTACAAGATTTGCGAAGTAGCAAAGGAGAACCAGAAATACTTGACCGAGGAGGAGGAAGAGGCCGGATTCCGAGTCGTTCATCCGTCGAAGAAACCGAAGACCGCTCTTGCCGCAGAGATGGTGGTGGATCGAAATGGTAAGGCTAGACCGCGAGAGAGACCTTTGGTGATTAGGTTGGAGATAGCACAAGAGCGCCCGGCTCGTGGTCGAGATAAGAAGTATGATAGAAATGACAAAGGCAAAGGGAAGATGGAAGAGTAGCCTTAGTCGTAGTACTGTTTATTATTATTATTATTATTATTATTATTATTATTATTATTATTATTATTATTATTATTATTATTATTATTATTTGTAATAAACGGCGGGGTTTTTAGAATCCTAGCCTAGCATTTATATTATTTGGCGTACTATTATTATTTACGGAACAAATGAATAAAAGATTAATTAGTTAAGAAACTATTGATTATTTTCTTTTATTATTCTTGTCGAATTTCAAATGCAAATGTCCTTCTATTTATATTTTAAAATAATGGGTTGTATCCTGTGAGTTGCCTACATATTCATTTAAAAAATGAAATCAAACCCTTGCGCATAGTTCGAATAAATGTAAAAGAATAATTATTCTAAGCAAGAGCTTGTGCGAACTAGAAAATAAGCATGAGCTTTACTTACTCCTAAAATACAACTCAATTTATTTGATGATATGAGGATGTCGAAGCGTCAAAATGCAAGAGCAAGGTGACATAAGCTTTATTTCAGCGGGCCAAGGGCCATTTTTATTTCGTGTTTCAAGAGCGGCACGTGGGTGTTACGCGAGGCGCGTTTCTTGTCCTACACTAGGCATAATATCGTTTTAATTGGTCGAGGTTAGTTGGGTTAGCAAATTTATTCCCATCTAGGTCTTTAATCCTAACCGCACACCCCGAGAGTATGGACTTGACTAAGAAAGGTCCGGCCCAGTTGGGTTTAAACTTTCCACGTGGATCGACAGGTATGACAGCTCTGACTGATTTAAGCACCAAATCTTCTTCTTTGATGTTCCTAGGCTTAACCCGTTTATTGAAGGCTCGTTTGATACGTGCCTGATACATTTGCACATTATGCAGTGCGCGTAATCTTCGTTCATCCAAGAGGAAGAGTTCTTTATATATGTCCCTTTTCCAATCAGCTTCTGGAATTTGGCTTTCAAGCAGAATGTATAAAGACAGGATTTCTAGCTCGACTGGTTGTACTGCTTCCATGCCGTAAGTCAAATAGAAAGGAGTAGCCCCAGTGGGCGTCCTAACTGATGTACAATAAACCCATAATGTGAATGGTATCTTGCTGGGCCAATCGTGATAATTGTCGATCATTTTCTTGAGGATAGTGACGACATTCTTATTAGCTGCCTCTACCACGCCATTAGTTTGAGGTCTATAAGGCGAGGAATGGTGGTGCTTGATTTTGTATTTGGCTAGCAACTTGGTCGGACTAAATCTTTTCGGTAACTTGTCGTTAGGAGCACCTAGACCAAAACACAATTTATAGCTTCACAAACAACTCTACAATTAGTAAAGAGGCAAGTAAAGGTCGGATCCCAAGGGACGGGAATTGAGATGAGATTTCTATTGCAACTAGTGGTGTCTTAGGGGTGTCACAATTTGGGTTGATGTAGAAGGTCACTAAACTAAATAGCAATGAAAGTAAACAAGCAAGATGAATTAAAAGGGTTGTAGACAATTGATAAAAAGCACTAGGGTATCATGGGTCATAGGGGATTCATGGGAATTGATCATACAAACATGTTCTCAAATTATAAGCAAGCAATTATTGTTGTGATGGATCGAGTTGGGTTATATCTTACAATCCTAGGAAAGTTTGGGTCCCGGAGCCGAATCGATTAGATTGTACAACACCTACAAGTCGACTTAGTCTTCCCTACTCAACAACATGCATGGTCTAATGAGAATCGAGTTGGTTTATGTCTTACAAGTCTCATTGAAAAGATAGGTGATGGGTAAAAAATGCAAGGATTCATAGGCTCGCATTTCATCAAACATAAAATGTGCATGAGTTGAGATCATAACAAGCAAGCAAATAAACCATGAAAGCATATTAATTTAAGCATGAATCTTTCCCCAGGTTGGTTTCCCCTAATTACCCATTAACCCTAGCTAGGTGACTACTCACTCATTATCATGTTGAACATGCTAGCAAGGTTGTCAATCATACCAACAAAGTGAAACATGATGAATAAATGAAAGTAATTAGCAATAATTAAAAAGGATTAAGAGAATTATACCTACTAATGATTCCAATAATAAAGCAAAGAATAAAAGAAGTACTTGATGCTTGATTGAGAGGTTGTCAATCTCCCAATAATAACCCAAATAATCTTCAATTACCCAAAATAAAGGATGAACAAAAGAGAGATTAAGGAAATAAAACTTGTATTAAAACTTGATTAATTGTTGATTACAATATTAAATAGAGATTTGATTGATATTAACTATAATAAAGATTGCTAAGAAGAACATGCTCTTCTAATTAGACTAATGGGGTATTTATAGTGGGGATTAGGTGTAGGAATTAGGGTTAACTAAGGGCTTTAAATGACGATTAAGTCCCTACTTAAGGAAACGCCGGTATTTTTGGAAGGATGGGCATCTTTCTCGAAGCTTGAAGAAGACGAAGTTGTCTGCCTGGGAATCAGTGCGTCTTTAGCACGAGACGGCCAGATTCGTGGGTCTCTGCCCGGGCGTCTTCTGGGGTTGCTTCCCGGGCGTCTTGGAGTGAAGACGCACGGATTGTGAAGGTGGAGGACGGACGTCTTCAGGACAATCCGCACGGATTGCTGGACAGTCTCATTTCTTCTTCTTTTCTTCCCTTTTCTTCATAAAATCCTTGGGGATTTCCTCGGGGATGCAAGAATCTTTTCTCATCATTGCCCATCTACTATAGTATGTACAAAGGCCTTCTAATCTTGTCTCTCCTTGATGCTTGGTCATTGAATTCAATCAATTTAGTCTCGTTTTGCCATGAAAATGCAAGGGTTGCACTCCTTTCCTACCAAGGACACAAAACCTCAAAGAATATGCAAAACAAAGAACTAAGACAATAAATGACCCAAATATGCACTAAAAAGCATGGGAACAAGGCTAATTCGGGGACTAAATATGTTCTAATTATGGTCACATCAAATATCCCCAAACCGAACCTTTGCTCGTCCCGAGTAAAGAGGTGACAAAGACTAGGACCATTATTTAAACTAACCTAATAATATAGCCGATATGAGACAATTAGCGGGTCTCACTCCACCCCTTCAACTCACAACAAGACAACCATGAGGTAGGATGCCTTCTTACAAGGCAAGGTGGGTCTTGCCAAAATGGCGACACATCCAAACATTAAGCACACAAAATCAAATAATGGATGCATCTACAAAAGAATAGCCACTTTCCTCATCCAAGTGGCGGAAATTATCTACAAGGGAAGCAATTCAAGGGTATACACTCCTTCATAGATGCAATTTCTTCAAACTACTAAGCCTAGAAGGATACCAATAAATCACCTCCAAGTCGTGTCAAGCTAGGGTACCTTTGTCCTCAATCGTTAAATGCTTTTGTCAAGAGTAGACTCCCTATGGTGTTAGAAACACTGGAGGATCGCGGAATTCCCCCTCATGCCTAGACAAGAAGAAGGGTCATCCCCTCTCTACCATGCACAAAAATGGATACGATGGATAAAGGGATCGATAGATATTTGAGTTTCACTTTGGGAGTTTGCTTTCATTTTTGTTTTTCCCCCCAATTTCTTGTGGCATATAACATTTGAGAACACTTTCTTTCCATTTCTTTTGATTTTTGGCATTTTAACACTTGACAACTTTCTTTGCATTTCTTTTGAACATTTTCAAAGTCACCCCATATGTAGTGAGGGTGGCTAATATTTGAAGCTTTAGGAGTTCTATTTTTGCTCCTCTTTTCATTTGATGCATTTTGCAAACTTTCTTTCACTTTTCATTTCATTGAACTCAAATTGATTTCTTTTTGTGCCCATTCCCTTTGATGATAAAAATATGGTAGAACATGGATGATGGATGCATGGATGCATGGTTTCAAGGGTGACCTTGGAATAAACGGTAGCCAAGGAGTTATCACACCACAAGGTACTCTTGACTAGGCCTTAAACCATGGGTCAAAGGATACTAGCATGACACATCCTAGGGTGTTTTACAAGTATTCTAACAAGAAAAGTTTTAAGAAGAAAAAAGCATCTACTAGGGCCTATATACACTTGTCAAGCTTCCCAAGTAGACGGTTTCGCAAAATTTTCTAACATGCAACTACATGCCATGATGCAACTAGTATATAAACATCCTAATGCAAATGATTCTACCAACTAATATGACATATAAACTAAATGCAAGTCCTAAGTTCACATTGTTATACCGAATCAATCAAAATAAAGCCACATAGTCATTAACATAAAGAGGAAAAAGGAGATTGGAAAGATCATACCATGCGGTCTTCAATATCCTCCTGTCTCGGATGTGGCGTAGTCGATCAATGTGAACAAGGGTAAAACAAACACAATATATACAATAATATATACACGACTACACTACAAAGGAAATGAACATGTTTTTGGTTTTTCAAATTTTTATGGTTTTTTCGAAATTTTTCATTTTTTTTGGATTTTTGAATAAAAGTTAAGTTAGAATTCCCCATCCCCACACCAATATGGGCATTGTCCTCAATGGCCAAAATGATGGGAAATTATGCAAGCATGATGCATGAATTCTACACTAAATGCAAGCTACACTAATCTACACTACATGATGCATGGTTTTTTTTTGTTTATGACAGAGAGGATAATTTAGACTACCTCCCGTTGTGTGTGTATGTACTTCCCCAAACCGAGTTAGACATTATTTCTAATGTCCTAAGGTTGTGTGTAGTTCATGCACACACGATGCAATGCATGAAACTAAATTTGTCATTTTGGATTTTCAAAAGGTGGGAACAATAAGAACACCTCAATGGGGCCGAGGTGTTAGTCCTCTATGTTGCTAGGACTACTCCAATCATGATCAAGATAAATAAATAAAACAAAGAGAGAAATAGACAAACCTCAAGAGGATAGGAGCCTCCAAAGCTTGCTAATCTTCCATCATATCATCACTATCATCATCTTCCTCAATAGAAGTGGACTCATCACAACTTCCCTCTTCATTTTATTGTTCACTTTATTCATCATCCCCTTCTTCTTCTTCACTAGCCTCTTCATCAATGCTATCATCAACCGCATCACCGACAACCTCATCGTCACCCGGAATCTCACCCCTAGATGCACTCGGAAAGAAGACTTCCCTATCCGCCCAACTAGGCAAAGGACATGAAGGATCAAGTAGTCCTTGCCTAGCTAAGTTAAGGAGGGGTGGATATTGGGCTAAGTAAGCATCTTCCCGATCCTTAAAAGCTTGCTTGTGCATCTCTTGCATAAGAAGAGTCATATAATCTTTGCTTGCTTCAACACCTTCGGGTTTGAACTCTTGGTACTTGAAAGGATAGGGTGGTGTGACAATAGAAGAGGAGGGCATTTCAATTTCATCCCTTTGTTGTCGGATAATGTATTCGGCCTCTTTTGAGAGGGGAAGGAGATAGTTGGTCCGATGGACACTTAAACGACAAATCTTTGAAGGCAAAGTAAAAGATCTAGCCTCACTAGTGAGCCATCCATACTTGGTGTCAAGAGGGTTATGAGAGACCCACTTGTATTTGTTTATCATAGCATCAATATCAATGAGATGACCACCCTTTTTCGCCACATACTTGTTATCCTTGTTGAAGTTCGGATCAAAGTATTTAGCCAAAAGAGTGACTAGACCTCCATTCACAATAACGGTAGTGCCTTGCTTCCCACAATCAACATTTAGCCATCTATCCACCAAAAGCCTTAGAGAGTTGAAAGGCTTGGTGAATTCCCTTCCAATGTTTAAGGCCGACTCAAGAAGAACAAGATCGAGCTTAGTAAAGTGGTTGGTGTCTTTTCTTGCAATGATGGTACTCCCTATGACCTTGTGCCACACTCTAATGCCCGGATGGTGGACTAATAGAGCGCGACTAGCATGATATTTCTCAAATTTCCTTCTGGAAATCGCCTCCCAAAGAGGAGCGGGGTCATACTTGCCAACATTCTTGAAATAACTAGGTGAATCACTAAGACCCAAAGCATTACTCATTTCCTCAAAGGAGATGCACCTACTAACATTAGCTAGGCGGAACTCGATGCTTTCCATGGTCTCAACCTTTGTAACTTTCAAAGAACTCAAGAATTCTAAGGTAAAGGAGGGGTATGTCAATTCTTTTGTTGTAAACAATTTGCCCAACCCCATGGCTTCAAAGAAGGCTCTAGTTTGCTCAAGGACACCCAACTTATCTAAGGCATCTTCACAAATAAACTTGGTGGATAGAAATGATTTTCTAGCATACTTGGCAAAAGTTTCCCTATGGGAGTTAGAGATGAAAATTACCTCCGGATAGTTCGAAAGTTGAGAAATTTCCGGAGTAGTAGAAGTTGTTGCTTCCAAGGGAGGTTGTTGTTGCCGCACTTCCAAGTTTGAGCTAGCTACAACCATAGCCAATGAGGCTTTCTTTGCTTGAAGACTCTTTTGTCTTGTTGAGAGTGCCTTTGCCTTTGGTGCCTTTGTTGCTCCTTTTGTCCTTACCATTGATGCTTGAACCAAGAAAAGAGTGAAAATCTTCAATTTCCAAGTGTACCCAAATCGATTTTAAGATGAAAGGCTTTGCCTTTATAAATTCAAAAATCGACTCAAAGGTTGAAGATTTTGGTGCTTGGTTTGATTTTTGTTGAAAGAGGAGTGATTAATTTTTGTTGAAAGGATGTTTTGATTTGATTTTGATGAATGTGGTTGAGGAAATCTTGTTTTTGTGATGGAGAGGATGAGGGTTTTGAGTTTTGGGGTTTATGGGTAGTGTTTTGAATTAAGGAATGAAGAAATGAATGTGGGAGGGGGTTTATAAAAGACCCAAAAATTTTGAAATGCAGGGGAAAGACGGGCGGCTTTCCTTCGGGACGCCCGGATTCTGTCTGTTTTGGGCTTCAGGAATCTCGCCTAAAGACGGGCGTCTTTGAGCAAAGACACTCGGATTGTTCAAAGCTGCATGGACGGGCGTCTTTCGGTGAAGACGGGCGATTCCTTTCCGGGAATTTTCTTGTTTTTTTCTCGGCCAAAAAGACGGCGTCTTCTCTTGCAGATTTAGGGCGTCTTTTTTAGGACGGGCGGATTCTTTTCCAGCACGCCCGGATTTGCTAACAGTCCCAAAATTTTAAAAATTCAGCTCAGAGGACGGGCGTTTTGTGACAAATACGCCCGGGTTGCCTGAAGACGGGCGGATTCTCTTGAAAACGCTCGGATTCTGCTCCTTTTACCCGGATTCAGTTCCATCCGTGAGCTTGCATATCCCGTGTCATTTTTTCATTCTTCAAAATCTCGTGTTCTTCATTGTGGGGGCACTACTAAGGCATGGATAGCCTAGGCATTTGTTATCCCCACACTAAGCTAAAGCACTACACATCAATTGAAATCATTAGTCCCTCCCTCACTTCTCTCAAAAATGTTAATTATCTTGATCAAGGCATAAAAATCCAAAAATGACAAAAAATACAATATGAGAATTAAAATGCGAGTTAGGGAGTTAAAAATATTTACAAATGGTGGTTTAGGGAGGACTCCACCAAACTCTCATCTTTAGTGAGATGTCATGGGGGCATGTCCAAGGTGTTGTTGATGTTGCTCAACACCTTGAAGAAGTAATCAAAAGCTTGTTCATTGTCATGATAAAGATCTTCAATAGATCTTTGCCCTTGTTGTCGGTCTTGATCGATAGCATTACCCATATAGGGATTGAAAATCCCTTCAAACTCATCGTCCCAAAGACCACAAACTTCATCTACTTGATCACTAAAGATCTCTTGAGTTGATAGAGACAACTCTCCCATTTTCGTGTCTTGGCCAATGAGGCCATCTTCTTCATTGCTTGACTTTGGTGAGCTTTTCAAGCTCTCTTTATTACAATTCACTTGCTCTTTGAATGGAACATCTTCAATTTTCTTCTTCCATTGGAGTTCCGACTTCTTCCTATCATCCTTCCGGCTATAATGATCAATCATAAAACATGGT
Source organism: Silene latifolia (assembly GCF_048544455.1). NCBI lineage: Eukaryota > Viridiplantae > Streptophyta > Magnoliopsida > Caryophyllales > Caryophyllaceae > Silene > Silene latifolia. Next base: position 126,682,989 of record NC_133531.1, on the reverse strand, counting down.
TCATGTAAACGGGGAGCTCTCATGGTCTTGTCAAGATTGAAAGTTATACTCTCATCTCCCACTTCTAGAGTGAGCTCTCCATGTTTCACATCAATCACCGCACCCGTGGTGTGTAAGAAAGGTCTTCCTAGAATGATTGGAATGTTGGAATCTTCTTCCATATCAACAATGACAAAGTCCACCGGGATGAAAAATTTCCCAATTCGTACGGGAACATATTCCCATATCCCTAATGGTGTCTTCGTCGATCTATCGGCCATTTGGAGTGTGATATTGGTGCATTTAAGCTCTCCCATTCCCAACCTTTTACTCATCGAGTACGGCATAACACTCACACTAGCCCCTAGATCACATAAGGCTTTGTTGATCGTGGTGTCGCCAATGGTACACGGTATTGAGAAGCTTCCCGGATCCTTGAGTTTTGGAGGTGAACTCCCTTGAAGTATTGCACTACTCACCTTAGTGAAGGCGATATTCTCAAGCTTCCGGATCGAATTCTTCTTTGTGAGGATGTCTTTCATGTATCTCGCATAGGCCGGCACGTGATTGATTAATTCCGTGAAAGGAATTGAGACTTCCAAATTCTTCACAATTTCCATAAATTTTCCAAGTTGGTCATCAAATTTGGGCTTGGCTTGACGACTTGGAAAAGAAAGTCTAATCACAATGGCTCCTTCTCCTTGACCTTGTCTTCATTTTTCTTTGAAATTTCTTCTTTTGATGGTTCTCCATCCTTGGAGTTTTGCACATTTTCTTCCTTGTCACTAGCTTCCACAACTTCATCCTCAACTTGTTTCTTCGGTGCTTCATACCTTGTACCACTTCTCAAGTGAATGGCACTAACCGTTTCATGTCTCGGGGGATTACTTTGAGGTGGTAATTGCCCCTTTTATCTTTGTGAGCTTGAATATGCTAGTTGAGTCAATTGGGTTTCCAACATTTTGGTGTGAGCTAGGATGTTGTTGATGGTGGTTTCCTTTGCTTGACTATCCTTTTACATTTGAGTGAAAAACTCTTGTTGATTCTTTTGCATTTGAAGGACCGCTTTTTGAACATCAAAACCTTGGTCATTTTGTTGATTGTATGGAGATTGATTTTGGTAACCTTGGTTTTTTTTGTAAAAGGGTCTTTGATTTTGGTTTCTCATGGGAGGTGGGGTGTATGTTGTTTGAGGGTTTTGAACATTTTGGCTTTTGTATGAGAGATTTGGATGGAATTTGGTGTTTTCATTGTAATAGTTTGAATAAGGGGTACCACTCTTGTATGCTTGAAAAGCATTCACTTGCTCATTTGTTCCCCTACATTCACTTGGGTCATGTCCCAAAGTTCCACAATTCTCACATATCCCACTTGGGATTGATGAAGATGCCGTCATGGCATGAACATGATGCTTTGGTGATTTTGAGGCTTCTTCAAGTCTAGCCATAGCCTTTCCAAACTTCAAATTGATGGTATCAATGTGAGCACTAAGTTGAGCACCCAATTGAGTAACGGAGTCCACTTCATGCTTTCCTCCTCAAGTAGCCTTGCGAGGTCTACTATATTGTGAGTTATGGACCGCCATTTCCGCAATTTTGTTCCAAGTTTGATTGTCATCAACTTCGGTGAACATTCCATTTGATCCCATGTTGAGAATGTTCCTTGAATCTTCATATAGACCGTTCCAAAATTGTGGTACCAAGAACCACTCACTAAGTCCATGGTGAGGACATGAGCGACAAATTCCTTTGAACCGCTCCCAAGCTTCATACAAAGATTCTTCATCCCTTTGCTTAAAACCCGTAATTTGAGCTCTTAGCATGTTAGTCTTTTCCGGTGGATAGAACTTTTTGTAGAAAGCTAGAGCCAACTTCTTCCAAGAATCAATTCCGAGAGTAGCCTTATCAAGGCCCTTCAACCATTGTTTCGCGGTGCCAATTATAGAAAAAGGAAATAAGACCCATCGAATTTGGTCTTGAGTTACACCGGTTTGAGAAATCGCATCACAATAATCGCAAAAAGCCTCCATATGAGAGTGAGGGTCTTCACTAGGCATCCCCCCAAATTGGCTTCTTTCGACTAATTGGATAAATGCGGATTTGGCAATGAAATTTCCGGTTAGATGTTGGGGTGTGGGAGTACCATTGGGTAGGTTCTCCTCAGTGGGTACGGAATGTGATGAAAACTTAGGCATTGTGGGTTGATTTTGTGTTGTATTTTGTGTTGGGTTCTCCTCACCTTCTCTTGCAAAAGGGTTGATGAACTCAATAGTTGGTTGAATATCTACAACCTCACCAATACCTCTCAAATTTCTCCTAGCAAGTCTTCTATTAGTTGTCAAAGTTCTTTCCATTTCACGATCAAAGGGTAACAAGTGACCTTGTGACCTTCTAGACATGCAAAATATCAAACAACTCGAAAATAATTAGAACAAACCTTGAGGAGTTTTACTTCCCCAACCAAAGAAAGACACAACTAATAACAATATAAGAAAATCTAAATCAAGTTAACACCATCCCCGGCAACGGCACCATTTTTGGTCGGACTAAATCTTTTCGGTAACTTGTCGTTAGGAGCACCTAGACCAAAACACAATTTATAGCTTCACAAACAACTCTACAATTAGTAAAGAGGCAAGTAAAGGTCGGATCCCAAGGGACGGGAATTGAGATGAGCTTTCTATTGCAACTAGTGGTGTCTTAGGGGTGTCACAATTTGGGTTGATGTAGAAGGTCACTAAACTAAATAGCAATGAAAGTAAACAAGCAAGATGAATTAAAAAGGGTTGTAGACAATTGATAAAAAGCACTAGGGTATCATGGGGTCATAGGGGATTCATGGGAATTGATCATACAAACATGTTCTCAAATTATAAGCAAGCAATTATTGTTGTGATGGATCGAGTTGGGTTATATATTACAATCCTAGGAAAGTTTGGGTCCCGGAGCCGAATCGATTAGATTGTACAACACCTACAAGTCGACTTAGTCTTCCCTACTCAACAACATGCATGGTCTAATGAGACTCGAGTTGGTTTATGTCTTACAAGTCTCATTGAAAAGATAGGTGATGGGTAAAAAATGCAAGGATTCATAGGCTCGCATTTCATCAAACATAACATGTGCAAGGGTTGAGATCATAACAAGAAAGCAAATAAACCATGAAAGCATATTAATTTAAGCATGAATCATTCTCCATGTTGGTTTCCCCTAATTACCCATTAACCCTAGCTAGGTGACTACTCACTCATTATCATATTGAACATGCTAGCAAGGTTATCAATCATACCAAAAAAGTGAAACATGATGAATAAATGAAAGTAATTAGCAATAATTAAAAAGGGATTAAGAGAATTATATCTACTAATGATTCCAATAATAAAGCAAAGAATAAAAGAAGTACTTGATGCTTGATTGAGAGGTTGTCAATCTCCCAATAATAACCCAAATAACCTTCAATTACCCAAAATAAAGGATGAACAAAAGAGAGATTAAGGAAATAAAACTTGTATTAAAACTTGATTATTTGTTGATTACAATATTAAAGAGATATTTGATTGATATTAACTATACTAAAGATTGCTAAGAAGAACGTGCTCTTCTAATTAGACTAATGGGGTATTTATAGTGGGGATTAGGTGTAGGAATTAGGGTTAACTAAGGGCTTTAAATGACGATTAAGTCCCTACTTAAGGAAACGCCGGTATTTTTGGAAGGATGGGCATCTTTCTCGAAGCTTGAAGAAGACGAAGTTGTCTGCCTGGGAATCAATGCGTCTTTAGCACGGGACGGCCGGAGTCGTGGGTCTCTGCCCGGGCATCTTGGGGTGAAGACGGGCGTCTTCTGGGGTTGCTGCCCGTGCGTCTTGGAGTGAAGACGCACGGATTGTGAAGGTGGAGGACGGGCGTCTTCAGGACAATCCGCACGGATTGCTGGACAGTCTCATTTCTTCTTCCTTTCTTCCCTTTTCTTCATAAAATCCTTGGGGATTTCCTCGGGGATGCAAGGATCTTTTCTCATCATTGCCCATCTACTATAGTATGTAAAAAGGCCTTCTAATCTTGTCTCTCCTTGATGCTTGGTCATTGAATTCAATCAATTTAGTCTCGTTTTGCCATGAAAATGCAAGGGTTGCACTCATTTCCTACCAAGGACACAAAACCTCAAAGAATATGCAAAACAAAGAACTAAAGACAATAAATGATCCAAATATGCACTAAAAAGCATGGGAACAAGGCTAATTCGAGGACTAAATATGCTCTAATTATGGTCACATCACAACTGCTCAGTCTTGGCCTAGAAATGTGATCCATTATCCCTGATGATCTCATGTGGGCAATCATATTGACAGATGATATTGGTTTGTATGAACTTTGCCACGTTCTTGGCGGTGAGACTAGTGTAGGATGCCGCTTCGACCCATTTGGTAAAATAGTCGATAACTACCAAAATGAAACAGTGACCTCCTATTCCGGCTGGAGTGATTTTCCCGATGATATCAATTCCCCAAGCAGAAAACGGCCAAGGATATGTCATGGTGTAAAGTAGTGAAGGTGGGACATGTTGCACATTCCCGAAGATTTGGCAGTTATGGCAATGTCTGACATATTTGATACAATCCGACTCCATTGTGGTCCAGTAATATCTTAGGCGCATGATTTTTTTTGCCATCGTTGGTCCACTCATGTGAGGACCACATTCTTCATCGTGAACTTCTTCCATCACTTTTTGTGCCCGTGAATGATCAAGGCAATGCAAAACTATACCACCAGGTTTTCTTTTGTACAATTCTCCTTACATGAGGAGGTATTGAGAGGCTAGTAGGCATATAGCACATTGTCCCCTCTTATACATATCTAGTGGGTATGTACCATTGAGCTTGAAGTTTATAATGGCTTGAAACCAAGGTTCCCTTGGATTTTCTTTCTCATCTGTAATTTGGTGTACATAAGCTGGTTCTGACCGACGTTCGATGCATAAAGGCATTTCTACCACGTTGTCTGGCATATTAATCAAAGATGCAAGTTTTGCAAGAGCATTTGCAAATTGATTTTCTTCTCGAGGTAGATGTAGATAAGTGACCTGATCGAAGAATTGGGCAACTTGGTCTATCCTAGCCTGATAGGGTGCTAGACTTTCACTTCGAATTTTCCAAGATCCAGTAATTTGTGTAATACCCAGCCTTTTAGGGACCCGTTGACCGACCTTAGTGACTTGTCTTGGTCTTTGGGAAGCCTTACGAAAGATACCTTGTGTCATAGTAAGCGTTGGGTGGGTGGTACTCGATCTAGTCGAGGCCACTCGATCGAGTAAAGGGGAGGCTCGATCGAGTAAGTTAGTTACTCGATCGAGTAGCGTCTTTACAGCGGGGATTTATAATCGTGTTTTGGTAGAATCGCAAATCATTTCCGCCACTTCCCAAAAGCCTAAAGGTCATCTCTTCTTCTCCCTTTCACCCTAGTTCCTTCCATGGAGGCCTTTGAGGATGCTTATGCCATAAAGATGGGTTTCTTGAGTCGGGTAGCGGTCTTGACGCCGGTACGTTATGCATAGATATGTCACCATCATCGTTGTCGTTGTCGTTGTTGTTTCTTTTAGGGTTGTAGGGATAGTAATAGGTGTTTTGTACTGCTTGTATAGGTAGGTTGATTGGTCGATTGATATCTTGTGGTTGGACTCGGAATCGCTGCGATTGGCTAGAGGTATGTTCGCTTACTCAGTATTGTTGGGTGTCTAGTGTGTCTTTCGATATGAGTTGGTTAATGTTGTGTCGGTGTGATTGATAGATTGTGATAATCGGTGGGTGTTGTGTTCTTTCGGCTGACGTGTTTGTGATCATTGTATAGCTGTCTATGATCTTCAGAGCGCGTCCCTGGCTGAGTAGAGTCACTTGCGGAAGTGGCTTCACGCCCTTGATTCGCCCTCTATGGAACCCGCCACAGGAGGGGATGTGCACATTAATTGTCATGGGTTTATCGCTCGATGTGATGAGCGGGGATTTGGTGGGTACGGCTGCGGTCCCCCACTGGCAGGATTGGTCCAGTGGACAGTCGGTGACGGTGATCGATTGGAGTAGTTGTGGCTTGTGTGTGTGTTTTGTTGTGTCTGTAGTGAGTTGGTTATTGTTGATGTATTGTCCGCAGTTACTGACCTTGTGTGGTTGTTTCTTGTTTGCTTCTGTTGTGTCTGTCGTGATCCCTTATGGTGAGCAGTGAGTCTTACAGGTGATGTCTTAGATGTTAGCTGGAGTCTTGGCAGGGATAGGTCTTTCATGAGTTACGACAGGGATAGTTCACATAAGGATGTTGAGTTGTATATTTTGTATCGGTAATTTTGTTTAAGCTTGTAATAAATTATAATTGTTCTTTTATCACCTTTTGATGATTGCTTTCCTCGGGCAACCGAGATGGTAACGCCTATATATGCTAGGGAAGGTCTTGTTAAGGCTCCTTGGTATATAGGGGTGTTACAATGTGGTATCAGAGAGACGATTTTGGAACCTGTAACAAATGAGCCTAATGAACGTAGTGAGTCTAATAAAATGAACCTGGTGTATGTGTATTGGGAGCCCCAGCTGATGCTAGATTTTGGGTGAGTAGGCGCCCTCATTTCAAAATCATGGCCCCATTATGCTTAAGCCAGTCACCGGTTATGGGAGTATCGAGTCGGGAATTATGTGCATAGTGTATGTAATAGTGATGTTAGGAACGTTTGTGATGGAGTCTTAATGGATGCTAGTGTGTATAATTGTGGTTAGAACTGTGAGAATCTATATCTGCGTAGCTGTGGAAGTGGTGACATGTTTATAACACGTGACAGCATGTATGGAGTAGTGATGGTAATGTTTGTTTCTAGTAGTTAAAAATAGTGTGTGACATGAAAGAAATTGTGCGTATGGTATGTGGTAATAAGGATGGTTGGTAAGTTTTGAATTTGTCGTGATGGCCATTGATGCGTGTCCTTAATATGATGTTTTACACCCTATTTTACACGCATTTCAGAGCTCATTTGTGTAGTTTAAGCTAGTATTTTCCCTATTTCCGTCTACTTTTGTGTTTTTGTGTAATATTGCAGAAATGTAAAGAATCCAGCGGAAATCGAGCCGAATCCGTCCCCGAGTACTTGGCGTATTATTTGACATGAAGTACTTACTCAAGAAATGAACTTGGTGCGCATTTCAAGGCCTGGAAATAGATTTATGGAGAATTTAGAAGCGGACTACCAGCTACAGTGGTCTATAGACTGACCTACGTGGTCTATAGACTGTCAGAATGCTGAACAAAAGTCTCCAGGAAAGAGAGTGGTCGATCGACTGGTCTCAGTGGTCGATCGACCACCCCACGACTCTACGCGCAAGATTCAATTAGAATTCCGAAGCCCATTGTAATTAGGTTTTAGGAATAAAGTTACGTATGACGATCTATATAACGTAACTCCTCCCTACTGCAAAACATCATCGAATTTTAGGGAAATAATTAGGGTTCAATATCAAGTTTAGCATTAGATCTCATAATCATTCAATACAATCGGTTTTATTTGTTTTACTTTCGTTCGTGCTTTGGGATTCTTCCTCCTGTTTTCATTCGGTAATTCTGACTCTTTACTTTCAGTTTATCTTTATTCGTTCATAGATTAGAATTGCGTAGAGTAGATTCCCAAGCCTTAATTCGTTTATGCATCTTATTTGTTTAGTGTATTCAATCATGCATCAAATTTCGTTAATTATTAATTTCATTGTTGTTATGGATTTTATCATGAGTAGCTAAATCATTCGTGCTAAGATGTAGGGAATCTGTAGTGTAGGCGGCATAGAAATTCGTAGACCTGAGTCGCGCCATGGTCGATCGACCGCCTACCCTGGTCGATCGACCGGCTCACGTGAGAATAGCTTCGACTTAATTAATTTAATTTCTATATTTGACGAATCGAGTGCACGCGACTAGTTGAATGCTTAGGAATTGACCGACCCGATAAGATCGAAAGATAGGGGAGGAAAATAGACTGCTTAATTAAGACGACTAAATTAATAAGATCGAGAGATAAGTTAATTTAGACTTTTAAATCACTTTTCAGGACGAGAGTCAGTACTAGCGATATTAGGGACCCGTAGCTAGATCTAAAGATGCTACCTGTTAAGAATGGACCGAGAGGACTTCTTATTTTTCCCGTCTCACGTGATTATCTCAGATTTACCAAGTATACTGCCGCCGAAACTACAGTGAACCGACCATCTTAGCACCCTTTTAATATTTGATTTCATCTTATTCCTTTAATTACTCAATTATTTACCTTAGTTTAGTTTTAATTTGATTGCCTTTAGTTATAGAACCATTCAAAACAAACCCCCACTCATTTGTTACTTTAGACTAAAATTAGACAACTATTAATTGCATCGCCTCTCCGTGGTTCGGCCCTGACTGCCACTAGCTATAGTAGTAGTTTGGATTTATAAATTTATCTTTGGTACTCTACGACGGTATCAGCCATCAACATAGCATTGGACTGGATGTGATAGGTGTATGAATGAACGCTTCCGCAATGTAATGATTAAATGGAGTAAGCTATATGTGTTAGTTGCTGTGACAAGGTTAGATTATTGATGTGCTGAACTGATAAAGAATGGTTGACTGTTAGCTGTATGATTAGAGTGATGTGATTAGAAGTTATTTTGTCTAAGTTACAAATGCGTGATCGTAAGTAAAGAAACATGATGAAAGTATACATGAGAAAGCTAATAGTATAGTCAGTTGGTCGCATAATGTTGACATAGAATGGAGTTGAATGTGTTACGCAAGTGATAAGTTTGTCATTTTACTACGTTATATTGGTGTGATGGTAATTCATTCGCGAATGGGTGTAATGACCCGTGACGATTTTCGAATTCATTTTGGAATCGACATGCATTGCTGTTTTGCAGGAATCTTTAGTTAATCTTATGTTTTGGATCATGTACCTAACCTTACTTGACTGAATATGAGTACCTCCTAGACCGAGTAGACCTCATTCGATCTAGTTAGGAAGCTATAATGTCGAGAAAGTTGGAATTTATCGTGAAAACTCGACCGAGTAGCTCCAACGCGATCGAGTGGAGGCCACTCGATCGAGTAAGATACTTACTCGATCGAGTAGGTTGCTACAGTATCGCTGAACACGGGATAATAAACCCTTTCTTTCCTAAATCCTTTCTTTATTTCTTCTTTTCCGCCAACCCTAACCTCAAAACTCTCTCTCAAAGTGCTCTAATTCTTGTTGATTTGTGCTTGAATCTTGCGTTTTTCCCTTGCTTAATTCATTCCTTTGCCTATTAATTGATCAAGGTATGAATATTTATTCTATTATGATATTTTGATTGATTAAAAAAAGGCATGTAGGGTGGTGTTAATTGCTGAAAATTCGATTTATAAGTGTCAAATCTTGATTATAATGGTTGTAATATGATCTAGATGCTTTCTTTTGTTGATTATTGTGGTTAGCTATGCATAAATCGAATCAAAATAGGGGTTTATGTGACTCAAATTTTCTAGGGTTTGGAAATTTGAATTGATTTTTGGTTGTCTTTTGTATGTAAAAGGATGAAAATTGGGTGATATATGTTATACACATCATGTCTAGAGATGATTTTGATGAATTTCCCTCAAAAATTTGCCTTAAAACTCCGTCTTCAAATTTCCCCAAACTAAAATTCGTTTTACTTCTTGATAAAATTTGTTGGTTGGTAAAGCTGTTTTGTATGTCAAGTTTTCAAAATTAGTAGTTGTAATGTAAAAGGATACCAAACTTGTTACAATTTTTATAGCTGTAGAGACCGTCTGATGACTGGAATTGAGAATTTTACTTATAATTTTGGGGATTGTTGGTGATAGTGTGTACCTAGTTGCTTCTTTCTATGATCATACATGGATGCTTTGGATGTTTTTCATATATATGTGGTTGTATATTTGAATTATATGTTGAAACAGATGTCGAGACCAATAGTGGGAACCCGACAGAGCAAGAGAGGGAGGGCTTATGAACCCGAGGTAGGAGAGGGGAGTGGACCGGTAGTCCCGGCTGTACCCGAATACCCGTCTGTAGTCTTTGTGGATTTCACACAAAGGAAGAGGTTTGTGGCTTTGCAAAGTCGTAAGATGAGCCCAACCCGTTGTATAGATACGACCCTTTTGGATGACCTGGGAATTGAGACCGATGTCAAACACATCTTTGAGACCTTGGGGATGACTGGGTTGTATCACCTCCGAAAGCACTCATATGCCTTTTTGACTCTTGAGTTCATGAGCTCGTTTAAATACGAAGCGGTGGAACAAACTGTGGAGTTCCGCCTCATGAACACAAGGTTTATCTTGACCATGGACCTGTTTGCTACTCACCTTGGCCTTGTTAAGCCCGCCAAGGGAGCTCTTCGGGACATACCTACGGAGTGTGGGGTTATTAGTCTCATGCCTTGTCTCACCAAGAAATCAGCTCCTACTTCGAGTAACATGTTGATTAATGATGTTCAACATGTCACTTTGAAGATCTTCCTTCGTGCTTTGACATGTCTTCTTTATGAGAGAAAGGATGTGTGTAAGTTGAACTCACATGAGTTGATGTTGTTGATGGCGTACCTTAACCCCGAGCGGTCTCAGAGAGTGACCTTTAGTGCCCCTACCATGGTGTGTGCCAGTTTAGCGCTCATGGCTTCTTCTGACACCCGCTTCCTGAGTTGTGGGGCCATTGCCACTCGGTTGGCAGAAAGACTGACATCCTTTGAGGCCTCCTCAGCCTATACTCCTCTGGCCACCAAAATGCCTACCTTGGACCGAGCCTACTTCCTCGACCATAAATGGTTGAGAACCTTGGGGGATGGTAGTTTGGCGTGGAGAGTGTGGGGTATGAGTTGGATGCGGATACCAGCTCCTGAGCACCTCCCAGTGATAGAGCCTTTACCCGCGGCAGTGGTGTCTGCCGACTCTGACGAGGGTGAGGAGGGGGAGGGGCGTCCTTCGACGCAGACGTACCTCATTGACCGAGAGATTCTTCAGGTCATGCCCGAGCCAAGGAAAGGGGAGAATATGGGAGCGGAGGAGGACCGATCTAGAGAGGGGAGGGGGCAACGTCGAGTGCGGGAAAGGATGGCTGAGACTCATCTAGAGCAGCCAGTGCCACCACAGTATCAGTTCCCTGGTTACCCTTCCTTTGATAGCCCAGAGATGCGTGAGAGCTACCTTGTCGAGAGAGTGTCTTCTACCTTGACACTCTAGAACCTACATGAGATAGCTTATGTTCAGGGTATTGGGACCACGGGACCTCACCCAGTTTGGTGGAGGGGAGTCGGGGACAGCAGTGGGGTTTTCCACTCTTATGGTGTGGATATGTCTACTTGGGGAGAGCCTCAGTCATACCCCTATGGTGGTTTGACCCTTGGCACGTGAGAACAGATGCTGGAGTTGGTGGTGATGCAGGTCTTGGCGCATCGGGAGCAGGCACTTCGGGTGGCGGTGATGATGAGGATGCAGTGATGGATGAGCAGCAGCAGAAGTGATGATATTCCATTTCCTTCTTTTATGATTTATAGTTTGTGGTGGATAATAGTTCGTTTTCGGTTGGTACTTTTTTGACTTGGTTTGTATGTCGGGCCATAAGGCCGTATTTTGAATACTGTTACACTTTCATGCAGGATTTGTGGGTCGGGTTATCATTCCGACTCGTATTTATGTGATTATATGCCTTATGTTTGAAGTTCCGGGGAAGTTCTGACTTGTGGCAACTCGATCGAGTGCCCTCCACTCGATAGAGTAGCTGCAGGTGTGTCATTGGAGGGGTATTCTGATCTCGGTCTACTCGATCGAGTAGCTAATGGACTCGATCGAGTAGGGCCAGCTCGATCGAGTGCCTGACCAACTCGGTCGAGTGTCACCGTTACAGGCACATTTTGATGTTTGAATTGTTTGAATCCTCATATTTTTGGATGTTTTTATATAGGTCATGGGTGTTAGTGTTTAGTAACATGTTTTAGCTTCACCGTTGGTCTTATATTGTCTTGTGGTTGAGTTATGAGATAAGTTTTATGCAATATAGGTGCGTCGGGACGATAGGACATATTGTTGCAGGAACTTAGTGTGCAAGTGATGTTGTTTAAGTTCATATTTTTATATATATCTATATCTTGTGAGTCGTGGTTAAGTAATGTCAAGAGAGTGTTGTTTTTGTTATGAGTTGGGTATGCATGTTGGCCACTTTACACAGTTTTAAGTGGTATTTGTGTCACTTAGTCAAGGTATGCGGTCAAATTCGATGAATCAAATACTATGTTTATAATATTCTCACTTGTTCAGTATGGTTGTATAATATATAATTGTTGGGTTGTTGCTAGTTTGTCACAACATATATCCGTGATGTAGTACGTAATTTCAATGGTTTACGTTTGTATGAGTTGTAATCACGTAATGTCCGTTAGTAAGTAGTGTTTGTGTGAATTAGTGTTGTTTATAGTTATGAGTAATGTCAAGGTAATGTCATCTATATCGGTCGAGGGACAGAGAAGTTGAGAGACGGTGAACTTTGGGGACGAAGTTCCTTTTAAGAGGGGAAGAGTGTTGTGCGGAAGCGTGAATATCCCGTATTGGGCCTCTGCTGCATCTGTGTCCACAACCCATAATAGTACGATATTGTCCGCTTTGGGCCAAGCCCTCACGGATTTACTCTTGGGCTCATTCCCAAAAGGCCTCATACTATTATATTTTGTAGACACTTATAAAGATGAGCTTCCATCTTTATTCTACCGATATGGGACATGGGTTTGCACCCTAACAATCTACGGAGAATTTCCCATACCATACAGCCCCCACCTCTAGACACTCGCATCACTAAGTCTTGATAACCTCCCCTTAAACGACACTACATGTGTCTCACGGGGCTTGTGCTACACTTGCGTACCAAACTCCTCTTCATTCAATATACCCTGGATTGGGTCCGAATCCACCGCCTCAGCACGTCACACCGGACCGCCTTTTTGGACTTACCATGGACCGCTTTTGTTGCCTCTATTAAGCCTCAGCCCACCTCGCCGGGTCACTGACGATCTTCTCTTGGACGGCCTGTCGTCTCAACGTCGTGAGACCATGTCGCTTCTCGCGAACATATTAGCTCTACCTCGAGCTATAGGAGTTCCACGCCTTATAGTGTACGTCCACCTTCAAGTCTTGGTCCTGATGAATCTCCGTGTCTAGCCCAAGTAGAACCTTGGGCTCTGATACCACTTGTTGTGCAGAAGCGTGAATATCCCGTGTTGAGCCTCTGCTGCATCTGTGTCCACAACCCATAATAGTACGATATTGCCCGCTTTGGGCCAAGCCTACACGGATTTACTCTTGGGCTCCTTCCCAAAAGGCCTCATACTATTATATTTTGTAGACACTTATAAAGATGAGCTTCCATCTTTATTCTACCGATGTGGGACATTGGTTTGCACCCTAACAAAGACTAATGTCGCAAAAGAAAAATAATGTAATTATAACAATTTTGTGGTATTTTAAAGTATGTGAATGACGGTTTGCATAAGTTTCATATGATTGTTTTGGATAGTTTCATGGCGGTCTTAGTGAAATTGAGTAAGAATTAATAATTGTCGAATGATATAGCATGTTGTATACTTCATTTCGGTAGTTACTCGCTGTGATGACTTGAGACTCTAATGTTATTAGCGGAATTGTGTTGTAAGGTCAGGGTAATCGAGTATAATGAAACATATGTGGAGTAAGTCAGAAACATGTATTGTGGTGAACTTGTGACAAACCCGTTGGGTTGTGTGTTTTGTAAGTGGTAATTGTTGACCGGTGATGAATGGAAGTATAGTCTCGTAGTTTTGTTGATGCATGTCTAAGTAATTCGATGTAGTAGTATAAGTAATAATCGAGTTGATCGTAGTGGTGCATGGTATGTCTTCAGTGACTCAAAAAGGATGTTAGTGGTTCGTTGAGGATTGTGTGTGTGACGTGTGTTAGCTGGTTGACGATGATGATGTTTGATGGACATACGTAGTGGGATAATATTTCTAAACATTTTTGTTGACCTGTGTCGGGTAAACGGTGGTGTCGACTTTAGTTCTATGTCGTACGGTTCGGGAGAGGATGAGTCGAACTTCGGGGACGAAGTTCTTTTTAAGGGAGGGAAGATTGTAATACCCGTCCTTTTAGGGACCCGTTGACTAACGTTAACCGACCTTAGTGTCTTGTCTTGGTCTTTGGGAAGCCCTACGAGAGATACCTTGTGTCATGGTAAGCTTTGGGTGGTGGTACTCGATCTAGTCGAGGCCACTCGATTGAGTAAAGGGGAGGCTCGATCGAGTAGAGGCCACTCGATCGAGTAAGTTAGTTACTCGATCGAGTAGCGTCTTTACAGCAGGGATTTATAATCGTGTTTTGGTAGAATCGCAAATCATTTCCGCCTCTTCCCAAAAACCGAAAGTTCGTCTCTCATTCTCCCTTTCACCCTAGTTCCTTACATGGAGGCCTTTGGGGATGCTTATGCCTTAAGGATGGGTTGCTTGAGTCGGGTAGCGGTTTTGACGCCGGTGTTATGCGTAGGTATGTCACCATCATCATCGTTGTCGTTTTTTCTTTTAAGGTTGTAGGGATAGTAATAGGTGTTTTGTACTGCTTGTATAGGTGGGTTGATTGGTTGATTGATATCTTGTGGTCGGACTCGAAATCGCTGCGGTTGGCTAGAGGTAGGTTCGCCTACTCAGTACTGTTGAGTGTCTAGTGTGTCTTTCGATATGAGTTGGTTAATGTTGTGTCGGTGTGATTGATAGATTGTGATAATCGGTGGGTGTTGTGTTGTTTCGGTTGACGTGTTTGTGATCATTGTATAGCTGTCTGTGATCTTCGGGGCGCGTCCCTGGCTGAGTGGAGTCACTTGCGGGAGTGGCTTCACGCCCTTGATTTCCCCTCTGTGGAACTCGCCACAGGAGGGGATTTGCACATTAATGGTCATGGGTTTATCGCTCGATGTGATGAGCGGGGATTTGGTGGGTACGGCTGCGTCCCCCATCGGCGTGGTCCGGTCCAAAGGGATGATCGGTGACGGTGATCTATTGGAGTAGTTGTGGCTTGTGTGTGTGTTTTGTTGTGTCTGTAGTGAGTTGGTTATTGTTGATGTATTGTCCGCAGTTACTGACCTTGTGTGGTTGTTTCTTGTTTGCTTCTGTTGTGTCTGCCATGATCCCTTATGGTGAGCAGTCAGTCTTACATGTGATGTCTTGGATGTTAGCTGGAGTCTTGGCAGGGATGGGTCTTTCACGAGTTACGACAGAGATAGTTCTGCAGGTTAATATCCGTATACTACCCCTTATATTGCAGGACTATAACGTAAAATTTACATGCAATTTATAGTCATAAAGCGATAAAACAATAGAAACGATAAGTGTATAGAAATCAACCTCGGGTCCTTTTAATTGCGGCGTAAAGATCAGAAATCTAAGCAGATTCCCTCCTAATCGTTGCACCCAAGACTTGGTCCGAGATATACCCTTGTGCTAGAACAGTGTTCTCCGATTGCCTTGCAATATAGGGAGAACTGTTGTGAGTTTTGTCGAGATGTGAGATCTCAGTTTCTACAGAGAAGAATGCTCTTTCGAAACCCTAATTTTCTCTCAAATGATGATTAGGTTTAATGAAGGAGGAGGTCTCCTTTTGTTCTCCTATTCGGCCGAGAACCGTGACCCACACAGGAAGTGGGCTTCCACTTCCTCTTGGTTTTAACTCGAGGTCCGGTTCGTTAATTACTAAAATGTATATGACGGGTTTGTATTATAAATCGTTATCGGTTATCGGAAATTAAGGCATCAGCCTAATAATACGGGTTAGTCAATTATTAATACGTGTCCGACAAAACAAAAGATTGTATAATTATTTTAATATACATTTAATTAAATATAAATCACGTATATTTAATTTCACGAATTAATCGGTTAATTCGCCTTAGCCCATGATATTTAATCCGTATTAAATATAATATCTCAACATCACGTATTTGACTAATTACTTAGTCAAATAACTCGACTAACCGGTTAGTCAATTTTGGCATCTACATGACAGGATTTTCATACCGTCACATCTCTCGAACGTATCCTATAGGTGTGACTTTTAGGGACCAGTTGATCACCGCCATCCGTATGACAATAACGTCAAACTTATCTAGCAAGCCAACCGTTATTGATAAACGTGGATCAACGGATAATAATACCAAAGTATGCCCTTTGATCCTTTTAGAGGTTTATAAGTCCTTGCACTAATTGTTAAGGACACCAACCCCAACAAGCTCCCACTTGTCCGTACAAGTGTATGTGCAATGACGTTATCCGCACTAACTGGAGGACACAAGCTCCAACAAACTCCCACTTGTCCGTACAAGTGTATGTGCGATAACCGATTCTCATATTCATTTAAAAATTTCTCCCACTCAATGTAAAACAATTTGCAGATCCGGATCCACAAAGGTCGTATTTTACAATCGATCTGTATCATGAGTGGTTTCCCCGACTAGAGAGTAACTTAACTGATAAAACGAATCCGTATCCGAGCATGGCCATGCATTTCGATTCTGACTCCTCGAGTGGCCCTGAGAAATATCGAGTAACTGATAAAGGCTGAATATTTCCTTCAACTCGAACTCCTTCCGATCTAAGCACAAAGATGAAATGACCCAGAAAAAATCTACTTGGCCCCCTGTTACGGATGACCGTGAGAAAGAAACCAAAGTCACCCAAAATCTGCCGTAGTCTCAAGAGACAGTCGATAGTCAAAAGAATCGACTCTTAGGATCACCATGGAGGTCCTATCCACGACCGGGCAACGAATGTTATAAAACATTTAGGACTCCACGTCGATGTCACAAGTGTGTCCTACGAAATATCCGTATAAATCGCCTCTGTGATTGGTCAGTCAACCGGTTGACTTATGGCTCGTTGAACCCACCATCAACCAACGTCACAAAATAATTGCCAGAGTTATCAGCTCATGTGGGCAATTAAGGACTAAAAAGATATGATGTTTGTTCAGTTCACTTTGTGGTGTTCAAAATTGTCGTACAATTCCACATGAAAAACAAAATATATATAAAATATCAAAACGATGATGTCGTATAGAGTACAAGAGAGAATGAATCTGATCCATAAAAGAGTACTACAACTCAGGAACACGTTCGATTCCATGGAATTTACGTGCCCTTCATGCTTATCTTGTCGTAATGCTTTAGTGAGAGGATCTGCTATGTTATCATCTGTAGCAATCTTTTCTATCACTACTTCCTTTTGCTCCACGTAATCCCGGATTAGATGAGCTTTCCGTTGTACATGTCTAGACGCAACATAGTACTCGGACTCGCCGTAGAATCTCTTGTAACACTTTGCTTGAACTCTTCCACCGATCGTAGCGCCATTAAGAGTAAAACCGAATCCAGACTGAGATTTCGAGTCATCTCGATCCATGAGTCAATGCCCAATCTTTAGTCCTCTCGTAGGTACTTAAGATTGTTCTTGACAAACCATCCAATGTGAGTCACCCGGATGCTTTGTTGGAATCGACTTGTCATACTCAATGCATATGCCACGTCCGGACGTGTGCATATCATGGCATACATGATTGATCCTATTGCCGAAGCATAAGGAATCCGTGTCATGCGCTCTTTCTCTTCCTGTGTCTCCGTGCCCGAGACTGCTCAAATGCACCCCTGGAGCCATGGGAAGAAAACCCCTTCTTGGAGTTAGTCATGCTGAATCTCTCTAGGACTTTGTCTATGTAAGACTCCTGACTGAGAGATAACATCCGTCGTGATCTATCTCGATAGATACGGATGCCTAGAATTCTTTGTGCCTCTCCTAGATCTTTCATCCGGAAATGGTTTTTCAACCATACTTTCACCGGTTAAGAGAGGTATGTCATTCCCAATCGTGAGTATGTCGTCAACATACAATATTAGGAAGACAATCTTGCTCCCACTCGACTTGATATATAGACATGGTTCCTCGACAGATCGAGTGAATCCATTTTCTTTTATCACTTGGTCGAAGCGATGATTCCAACTCCGTGATGCTTGCTTAAGTCCATAAATGGAACGCTTAAGCTTGCACACTTTCTTAGGATGTACTGGATCGATGAAACCTTCGGGTTGTACCATGTACAACTCTTCCTCCAAAAAACCGTTTAAGAAGGCGGTCTTCACGTCCATTTGCCAAATTTCATAGTCATGAAAAGCGGCAATCGCTAAGATAATCCGAATGGAACGCAAAGATAACTACGGGTGCAAAAATCTCATCGTAGTGCAAACCTGGCACTTGGGTGAAACCTTTAGCAACTAGTCGTGCTTTGTAGATATCTTGCCGACCTTCCACAGAATGCTTTATCTTGTAAAGCCATTTGCATTGAAGGGGACGAACCTTAGCAAGTAAGTCAACAAGATCCCACACGTTGTTCTCATACATAGAGTCCATCTCGATTTCATGGCCTCAAGCCATAGTTTCGAGTCGAATCGGTCACGGCACCTTTATAGGTTGCGGGTTCACTACTCGTTAAGAGTAGAACGTCATCTATGTCATGTTCCTCGACCATACCAATGTATCCGTCCGGAGGAATAGAGACTCTTCCCGACCTCCTAGGTTCCTCAGAATATTCACCGCAATGGGATTGAAGGAATAGGTTCCTCCAATGGTTGCTCGGTGTTTGGTTCTGGAATCTCCGACAGGTCGAAGGTTCTATCACTCTTTGCATTCTCGAGAAATTCCTTCTCTAAGAATGTCGCACTAGCCGCAACAAAAACACGTTGTTCGGTTGGCGAATAGAAGTAATGACCACGTGATCCTTTAGGATAACCTATAAAGTATGTCTTGACCGATCGCGGGCCGAGCTTATCTTCCGGTCTCCACTTGACATAAGCCTCGCAGCCCCAAACCCGTATAAAGGACAAGTTAGGGACCGTTCCCTTCCATAGTTCATATGGAGTCTTGTCACACTTTAGACGGACTTCGGTTAAGTATTAGAGCGGCTGACAAAAGAGCATAACCCCATAATGAATCAGGTAAAACCGTGTGACTCATCATGGATCGAACCATATCAAGTAGTGTTCGATTTCTCCGTTCGGACACACCATTCAATTGAGGTGTTCCAGGTGGAGTTAACTGTAGGGCAATCCCACATTCCTTTAGGTGTTGATCAAACTCGTGAGAAAGATACTCGCCACCACGATCTGAACGCAGTGTTTTAATCTTTCTACCTAATAGGTTCTGTAACCTATTTTGGTATTCCTTGAATTTCTCAAAGGATTCACTTTTGTGCTTCATTAAGTAGACATAGCCATATCTACTCAAATCGTCCGTGAAAGTGATGAAATACCTATAGCCTTCTCGTGCGGTGATTGACATAGGTCCACATACATCCGTGTGTATGGGTCCTAATAGGTCGCAGCCGCGCATTCCAACACCTTTGAAGGAAATCCGAGTCATCTTACCGATGAGACATGATTCACACGTGCCAAATGATTGAAAATCAAAGGCCGAGATAGCTCCATGTTTGATGAGCTGTTTTACGCGTTTCTCATTAATGTGTCCCATACGGCAGTGCCATAGATACGTTTGATCTTTGTCACCAACCTTTAACTTTTTATTCATTACGTGTAATATTTCCGAGGTCCGATCTAAAACATAAATTCCGTTCATGGAAACCGCCTTGTCAAATCATATCGTGTAATGAGAAAATGCAAGCATTGTTTTCTATTACAAATGAAAAACCAAGTTTATCAAGCGCAGAAACTGAAATAATGTTTTTGGAAAGACTAGGAACATAATAGCAATCATATAATGACAACTCAAATCCGCTTGGAAGCTGGATCACATATGTCCCCTTGGAGATGGCAGCTACTCTTGCTCCATTCCCAACACGCATGTCCACCTCACCCTTTACGAGGGGTTCGATGTTTCTGAGCCCCCGCACATGATTACACGATGAGAACCACAACCAAGATCAAGTACCCAAGTTCCGTAAATTGCGTGGTTAATCTCAATCATATGAATAAAAGTAGAAGAGAGAGAAGACATACCAACAGGTTTAACACGACCTGCCTTTAAGTCCTCATGATAAACAGGACATGTGCGTCTCCAATGCCCAGTCTTGTGGCAATGGTGGCATTCCATGTTTTCACTCTTGCCCTTTGTCATGCCCGATGAGTTGCTCGCCTCACCAGACCACTCTTCCCCGAACCCGACTTCTTGAACTTCGCCTTACCTCATCGTTAGGTTTGCCGGAGCTTTGCCCTTACCTTTCCCTTTGTTTGACACAACGAGAACATCCTGTTTCGAGCTCCCACTGAACTTCATGTCCTTCTCGGTCTGTACGAGGAGGGAGTGCAATTCATGGGGAGTTTTCTTCAAATCATTCATATAGTAATTCGCTCTGAATTGCGAATAACCATCGTGGAGTGAATGAAGAATACGGTCGATAACAATATTCTCGCCGATGTTACGCTAAAGGTCTCCGCTTTCTCGACATTCTCAATCATGCTGAGAATGTGTGGGCTAACCGGTTGGCCCTTCTGGAGTCTCGCATCAAAGAAGCGAGTGGTATGCTCATAGGTCACGATTCTCGGTGCTTTCGAGAATTCCTTAGTGAGCGTGGTGAAAATCTTGTTTGCACCTTGGGCTATGAAGCGTTTATGCAAATTGGGTTCCATTGCAAAAATAAGTACGTTCTTTACCGCACCAGCTTCTAAAGCGAAATCGTTATACTCGTTGATTTCGTTAATTCCACCGTGGGGCCTGGGTTTAACGGCATGGGCTCAAGCGGATATCCGAGCTTTCCGTCGGCAGCGGCATTCCGTAATGCCGCCTCCCGACCGCGGTTGGATCCGTCATTCTTCGATCGAGTAGACCGATTCATCCGACTCATGAAGATCCTAAGCCAGGACTCACGGTCCAATGTGGCACTTGGCATTGGGTTATCACTTGAACCACCATTTGTTGTTTAGCGATTTAATACGTGATCTACACTTTGAAAAGAAGAAAAACAAAACGAAATAAGCAACTCATCGAGGTGATTTAAGTCTATTTTAAAATTCATTTTAAACATGTAGACTCTTGCACTTTGTATAATTGATCTCCCTCAAGAATGATACAAGTGATCCCAAGACTCAATTTCAAAGAAATTGATAAGCCAACTGTTTAGCTAATTCTTCCTGAAGAACTCTTGGTCGATAGATTTCCGTAAATCCTATCTATAGTCCACCATGATCACAAGATCGTACGAGTGACCATAGTGTTGAGATAAAATAGGTCAATCAGTTCCAACTTACCCGACGTAGAAGGGGTCATAGTATGCCTACCGACGAAGAAGGGACTCATTGGAGTTTGACCTATAAAGACCGTTCTCAATTTTTGGTTTATACGAGGAAGATCCCATCAACTAAATTATAATTCATTTTTAAGTGAACGAATAACTAGCGTCTGTCGTGAATGAATTAATTTAGATGATGGCTTAAAACGTGTGACATGAGAATGTCAATGAAAACTAACTCGTGACCTCTATATGTGTCAGTTTTCATGCAATAAATTAGGTGGTTTGGTTTTTAGGCGGAATATGATGCATATTATCGTTGCGAAAAATAAATAAATGAATGCAAAAACGTAAATAAAAAAGTCCTAGTGTGGCCTATCCTAGTAAAAGAACATAATACAACTTTGGAATCCACCGTTGGACCCGAAAAGCTTGTCTTGATGTTCCATCTTGATCCAAGTAGCGGGAGTGAGCATCTGGTCTCCATCTTTGGTCTTCTCAAAAATTACAATTAAAATTACAAATATAAACCTATTTACATTCTAATTAAAACTGTAATTACAAGTGAAAAATCCAAAACGGAGATACAAGATCTCAAAATACAACCAAGACCGTGTTCCATCATTACGGTAACACGTTCTACTAAGGCCACACTAAGTTACAATCGCTTGTAAAATTAAATACGTAATAAAAAGGCATTCACGGCATTCAACAAAACGATAAATAAAAATGCATCAACTAAAACAAATTCATTCGTGACATAATTCTGTAATTATGTTAAATTTATCCAAACCACCTTTTAATGATTAAAATTCGTGTGATAAAACCGCTTCTATCATTTAATTTTAATCTATTATAATCCGTCATTTTAAAAACACTTTAAAACAACTATATGGTACGTGAGTGAACCGATTCACTATTAAGCGAGTGTACTATATCCGGATAAAGTACATATTAAAGCCAAAGGAAAATTTAAATCAAAAGAAACAAATTTTCAAAGCTGTTAAAGACGAAATCCCTCGATCCAGGGACATAAGTGCTCGATCGAGGGACAGGGGAGCTCGATCGACTGAACTGCAAGTTGATCGAGAGGAATGCTAATCAGGAGGTGCTCGATCGACTAAACTGGTGGTCCATCGAGTACCTATATGAGCAACACTACTCGATCGAGTATGAGGACAACTCGATCGAGCAGAGGGGTTTTGAAAACAGGTCGATCGAGTACAGCAAGGACTCGATCGAGCAAAAGGTTTTGAGACAGGGTTGATCGAGTACAACAGGGGACTCGATCGATCAAAAACAAGACAAAAACAGCACTCGATCGAGTAGAAATACGCTCGATCGAATGCAAAAGTGGCTGAAAACCTCTGGAAAAACCAAAACCCTCGTGAAAACTGATTTTCGAGATAAAATCAATTGAAATTTCGATCAAAACGCATCAAAACAAATTTGATAATTGATAAAACATGACATATTGTTATAATCTCTGTATAAAACAACAATATGCAAAAAACCAATCAAAAACAAGATGATAAAACCGTGTAAAACATGTCACGGTTTCAACAAGAACAAAAACGAATCAGCCGTGTATACATGGCACGGAATTCGAGACAAAACAGTCGTTTCAAAATCTGTTTTATGAAAAACACATAGAAAAATTTACGTGGCCTCGCTCTGATACCACTTGCAGGTTAATATCCGTATACTACCCCTTATATTGCAGGACTATAACGTAAAATTTACATGCAATTTATAGTCATAAAGCGATAAAACAATAGAAACGATAAGTGTATAGAAATCAACCTCGGTCCTTTTAATTGCGGCGTAAAGATCGAAATCTAAGCGATTCCCTCCTAATCGTTGCACCCAAGACTTGGTCCGAGATATACCCTTGTGCTAGAACAGTGTTCTCCGATTGCCTTGCAATATAGGGAGAACTGTTGTGAGTTTTGTCGAGATGTGAGATCTCAGTTTCTACAGAGAAGAATGCTCTTTCGAAACCCTAATTTTCTCTCAAATGATGATTAGGTTTAACAGAAGGAGGAGGTCTCCTTTTGTTCTCCTATTCGGCCGAGAACCGTGACCCACACAGGGAAGTGGGCTTCCACTTCCTCTTGGTTTTAACTCGAGGTCCGGTTCGTTAATTACTAAAATGTATATGACGGGTTTGTATTATAAACTGTTATCGGTTATCGGAAATTAAGGCATCAGCTAATAATACGGGTTAGCTGAATTATTAATACGTGTCCGACAAAACAGTATTGTATAATTATTTTAATATACATTTAATTAAATATAAATCACGTATATTTAATTTCACGAATTAACTCAGTTAATTCGCTTTAGCCCATGATATTTAATCCGTATTAAATATAATATCTCAACATCACGTATTTGACTAATTACTTAGTCAAATAACTCGGACTAACTGGTTAGTCAATTTTGGCATCTACATGACAGTATTTTCATACCGTCACATCTCTCGAACGTATCCTATAGGTGTGACTTTTAGGGACCAGTTGATCACCGCCATCTGTATGACAATAACGTCAAACTTATCTAGCAAGCCAACCGTTATTGATAAACGTGGATCAACTGATAATAATACCAAAGTATGCCCTTTGATCCTTTTAGAGGTTTATAAGTCCTTGCACTAACTGTTAAGGACACCAACCCCAACAAGCTCCCACTTGTCCGTACAAGTGTATGTGCAATGACGTTATCCGCACTAACTGGAGGACACAAGCTCCAACAAGTTCACATAAGGATGTTGAGTTGTATCTTTTGTATTGGTAGTTTTGTTTAACCTTTTAATAAATTATAATTGTTCTTTTATCGACTTTTGATGATTGCTTTCCTCGAGCAACCGACATGGTAACGCCTTTATATGCTAGGGAAGGTCTTGATAAGGCTCCCTGGTATATATGGGTGTTACAATTTGGTTGATGATCAGGGATGAGTCCCCGTGAACTCGAAGATTCTTGATGCCTAAACTTACTGTTGCTTGTAGCCAAATGAGGCAAGCTTCATATTCCGCTGCGTTATTTGTCACCTCAAAGTCGAGTTTGACAGAGTGTGGTGTGTGCTCACCTTCAGGAGAAATAAGCAACGCTCCTTTTCCAAATCCTCTTAGATTCGATGCTCTATTAAAATAAAGGTCCCAAGAGTCTACACTAGTTTGTAGTATGTCCTTGTCTGGAAATGACCACGTGTCTACTGCTTGGGTATCGTTGATAGGATTATCTACAAAGAGTTCGGCAACGGCGCGCCCCTTTATAACCTTCAAAGGTACATACTTGAGATCGAACTCTGAGAGCATTAAGATCCATCTTGCCGAGCGTCCGTTGAGAACGGGTTTTTCGAAGAGGTATTTAACTGGATCCATCTTGGAATACACCTTGACAGAGTAGCTAAGAATGTAGTGACGTAGCTTCTTTGTTGCCCACACAAGAGCGAGGCATGTCTTTTCAAGCGGTGTGTACTTGTACTCCTACTCCAAGAACTTCTTACTAAGGTAGTAGATAGCTCTTTCTTCTTTCCCAACAGTTTGTGCGAGCATAGCCCCCATGGCTGTTTCGGTCACTATGAGATATAAACCAAGAGGTTGATCTCGTTGAGGAGGCATAAGCACTGGTGGCTTGGCTAGTATCTCCTTAATTCTGTCAAACGTCTTTTGGCAATCGTCGTCCCATATGGTATGATCTGTTTTCTTGAGCTTTTTGAAAATGGGTTTGCAGATCATAGTAAGCTTCGATATGAATCGGCTTATATATTGCACCTTGCCTAGAAATCCTCTAACCTCCTTCTCTGTTTGAGGTTGTGGCATTTCGATTAGAGCCTTGATCTTGGATAGATCAATTTCTATTCCTCTTTGACTGACGACATATCCTAGAAGCTTGCCTGATGTTACCCCGAATGTACACTTCTGAGGATTGAGCCTCATGTTATATTTTCGCTATCTTAGGAAGAATTTGTGAAGGTTGTCAATGTGCCCCTTCCTATTTTTGGACTTGACAATCATATCATCGACGTACACTTCTACTTCCTTATGCATCATGTCATGTAGAAATGTGGTCGCAGTGCGTTGATATATAGCTCCAGCATTGATTAGCCCGAATGGTATAACAGTATAGCAATAGGTACCCCATTGAGTGACAAAGGCTGTCTTATGCATGTCTTCTATGGCCATTTTGATCTGATTATACCCTACATATCCGTTCATGAAGGATAACAACGCGTGATCTGCTGTATTATATACCAGTATGTCGATGTGTGGCAGAGGGAAGTCGTCCTTGGGACTTGCTTTGTTTAAGTCTCTGAAATCAACACAAACTCGGATTCGCCCATCCTTTTTGGGTATGGGTACTATGTTAGCCACCCAGTCTGAATACTCGGAAACTTTTATGAACCCGGCTTTGAATTGTTTATTGACTTCGTCTTTGATTTTCAGAGCCAATTCGGTCCTCATTCGATGAAGCTTCTGTTTTACAGGTTTGAAACCTGGTTTAATTGGAATTCGATGTTCTGCAATTTGCCTGTCTATTCCTGGCATGTCTTAGTAGGACCAAGCAAAAAAGTTCTTGAACTCATGTAGGAGGTCCATGAATGTAATACCTGTCCTTTTAGGAACCTGTTGACTGACGTTGACCGACCTTAGTGACATGTCTTAGTCTTTAGGAAACCTTACGAGAGATATCTTGTGTCATGATAAGCGTTGGGTATGTGGTACTCGATCTAGTCGAGGCTACTCGATCGAGTAGGTGGGAGGCTCGATCAAGTAGGGGTCACTCGATCAAGTAAGTTAATTACTCGATCGAGTAGCGTCTTTACAGCGGGGATTTATAATCGTATTTTGGTACAATCGCAAATCATTTCCGCCTCTTCCCAAAAACCTAAAAGTCGTCTCTCCTTCTTACCTTCACCCTAGTTCTTTCCATGGAAGCCTTTGAGGATGCTTGTGCCGTAGGTATGGGTTGCTTGAGTCGGGTAGCGGTCTTGACGCCGCTATGCTATGCGTAGGTATGTCATCATCATCATTGTCGTTGTTTCATTTAGAGTTGTAGTAATAGTAATAGGTGTTTGTACTGCTTGTATAAGTGTGTTGATTGGTTGGTTGATATCTTGTCGTCGGACTCGGAATCGCTGCGGTTGGCTAGAGGTAGGTTCGCCTACTCAGTACTGTTGGGTGTCTAGTGTGCCTTTTGATATGAGTTGGTTAATGTTATGTCGGTGTGATTGATTGATTGTGATAATCGGTTGGTGTTGTGTTGCCTCGGTTGACGTGATTGTGATTATTGTATAGTTGTCTGTGATCTTCGGGGCGCGTCCCTGGCTGAGTGGAGTCACTTGCGGGAGTGGCTTCACGCCGTTGACTCGCCCTATGTGGAACCCGCCACATGAGGTGATGTGCACATTAATGGACATAGGTTTATCGCTCGTTATGATGAGCGGGGATTTGGTGGGTACAGCTGCGGTCCCCGACTGGCAGGGCTGGTCCAATGGACAGTCGGTGACGGTGATCGGTTGTAGTAGTGGTGGCTTGTGTGTGTGATTTGTTGTGTCTGTAGTGAGTTGGCTGTTGTTGATGTATTGTCCGCAGTTAGACCTTGTGTGGTTGTTTTCTTGTTTGCTTCTGTTGTGTCTGCCGTGATCCCTTATGTTAAGCAGTCAGTTTTAGCAGGTGATGCCTTGGATAATAGCTGGATACTTGGCGGTATGAGTCTTTCACGAGTCAAGACAGGAATAGTTCACATAATGATGTTGAGTTGTATCTTTTATATCAGTAGTTTTGACGATTTTGGAACCTGTAACAAATGAGCTTAATGAATGTTGTGAGTCTAATAAAATGAATCTGGTGTATGTATATTGGGAGCCCCAGCTGATGCTAGATTTTGGGTGAGTAGGCACCTTCATTTCAAAATCATGGCTCCATTATGCTTAAGCCAGTTACTGGTTAAGGTAATATTGAGTCGGGAATTTATGTGCCTAGTGTGTATGATACTGATGTAGAGATATATGTAGCGGAGTCTTTATGGATGCTAAGTGTGTATATTACTGTGAAATTTGTTAATATATGGAGCTATTTAGAAGTTATGATTTTCAAAGGTGATAGTGATAATGATAATTGGTGCTTTACATGTCAAAATTTTTACAGCTGTGAGACCGTCTGAGACTAAAATTGAGAGTTTATGCTAATAATTTCTGGTTTGTTGGTGAAAGTGCATACTTAGTAACTCTTTTACATGAACATACATGGTTGTTTTACATGTTTTCAAGTATATGTAGTTTGTGTATTTAAGTTATGTGTTGAAAACAGATGCCGAGACCAACCGTGGGAACCCGACAGAGCAAAAGGGGAAGGGCTTCTGAGCCCGAGGTAGGAGAGGGGAGTCGGTCGGTAGTCCCGGCAGTAGCCCAATACCTGTTTGTAGTCTTTGTGGATTTCACACAAAGGGATAATTTTATCGCTTTGCAACAACAGAAGATGAGACCTACCCGGTGTAAAGACACCGTGCTCTTGGCTGACTTGGCGATTGAGACCGATGTCAGGCACATCTTTGAGACCTTGGGGATGACAGGGCTATACCGTCTCAGGAAACATTCTTATGCCTTTTTGACCCTTGAGTTCATGAGTTCGTTCAAATACGACGCGGTGGGACAAACTGTGGAGTTTCGCCTTATGAACACGAGTTTTCTGTTGACCATGGATATGTTTGTAACCCACCTTGGCTTGGCTAAGCCTGCCAAGGAGCTCTCCATGATATTCCTTCTGAGTATGGGGTCAGTAGCCTCATATCGTGCTTTACTGGTAAATCATCTCCTACTTCGAGTAACATGTTGATCAATGATATTCAACATGTCACTTTGAAGATCTTACTATGTGCTTTGACGTGTCTGCTCTACGAGAGTAAGGATGTGAGTAAGTTGAACTCACATGAGTTGCTGCTCTTAGTGTCTTATCTTAACCACACCCGTCACAACCTATCACCTTTAGTGCCCCTGCCTTTGTGTGTGATAGTCTAGCTCTGATGGCCTCGTCTGACACTAGATTTCTGAATTATGGTGCCATTGCCACACGTTTTGCAAAGAGGCTGACTTCTTTTGAGGCCTCCTCGGCCTATACTCCTTTGACCACCACAGTGCCTACCTTGGACCGTGACTACTTCCTCGACCAGGAATGGTTGAGAACCTTGGCGGATGGGAGTTTGGCATGGAGAGTATGGGGTATGAGTTTGATGCGGATACCAGCTCCTGAGCACCTACCTGCGACTGAGCCTTTACCACCGGCACTTATAGTTGCCGACTCTAACGATGAGGAGGAGGAAGAGGAGGGGCGTCCAGCGGTGCAGACATACCTCATTGACCCGGAGATCCTACAGGTGATGCCAGAACCGAGGAAGGGGGGGAATGTGAGGCCTGAGGATACCCAGCCTAGGATGGGGAAGGGACTACGCAGAGTGAGGGAGAGGGTGGCTGAGACTCAGCCAGTGCAGCCAGTGCCGCCATAATACCAGTTCCCTGGCTATCCTTCTTTCGATAGCCCAAAGATGTGTGAGAGCTACCTTTCAGAGCGAGTGTCCTCTACCCTGACACTTAGGATCCTGTATGAGGTGGCTTATGTTCATTGGATTGGGAGCACGGGACCTCAGCCGGTTTGGTGGAGAGGAGTCGGGGACAGCAATGGGGTTTTCCACTCTTATGGTGTGGATATGTCTACTTGGGGAGAGCCTCAGTCGTACCCCTATGTTTGTTTGGCCCTTTGGCGCGTGGGAGCAGGTACTGGAGTAGGTGGTGAGGCGGGTCATGACGCGGTGGGAGCAAGCACTTCTGGAGTTGGCGTTGGTGATGATGCGATGATGGACGAGCAGCAGCAGGAGTGATGATACTCCATTTTTTTTGTTATGTTTCATGATTTGTAGTGGATTCTATCTCGTTCTCAATTGGTAATTTTAAATATTAGTGTGTATGATTGGCCATAAGGTCGTACTTCAGTATTTTCAGACTTGTTGTACAGGATTTTGGGGTCGAGAGAGTGTCCCGACTCGTGACTATATGATTGCTTAGTTTATATTTGACTTGTGGGGATTTCTGACCTGTTGGCTACTCGATCGAGTGCCCCTCACTCGATCGAGTAACTACAGGTATGGCATTGGAGGAGTAATCTGAACTCAGCTTACTCGATCGAGTAGCTGATGAGCTCGATCGAGTAAGTCCAGCTCGATCGAGTGCCTGACCAACTCGATCGAGTGTCACTGTTACAGGAACTTTTTGGGTTAAGAATTATTTGAATCATCATATTTTGGTCACTTTTATGCTAATCCTTGTTGTGGGTATTTAATAATATGGTTTAGCTTCACCATTGATTATATAGTTGTGTGTGGTCGTATTATAGATGAAATTTTCAATGCTATGTATATATGCCGGAATGGTAAATCAAAGTTGTTCACAGTTGCCATAATTTCATATACATATGTGTCGTATGGGTCATGATGGTATAATATCAAGAAAGTATCATTGTTGTCATGAGTCGAATATGCATTTTGAACTTTTTGGCACAATTTTCGGTGATATTCGTATAACTTTTAGGCCATGTCAAGTTTAATTGGACGGATAGACTACAGTGTTATAATTTTGTAGCATAATTTATGTGACCGAGTAACAAATAATTGGAGAATTTGATGCTAGTAGGTAATGATATATCTTGAGATGTGCTACATAATTTCAGTGATATTCCGTTTAAACGAGTTGTAATTGTGTAATGTCAAAGATTAGGTAATGTCAGTATGAATTAATGTTGTTTGCGGTCTATGCGTAATGTCAATATGTTATGATATGTATCGGGTTGAGGGACGGGGAAGTTGTTTGATGGTGAACTTCGGGGACGAAGTTCCTTTTAAGAGGGGAAGAGTAATGTCGCAAAAGAAATATGATGTAATTATAACAATTTTGCGGTATTTTTGTGGTATTTT
The DNA here is from genome assembly GCF_048544455.1 of Silene latifolia. Classification (NCBI taxonomy): domain Eukaryota; kingdom Viridiplantae; phylum Streptophyta; class Magnoliopsida; order Caryophyllales; family Caryophyllaceae; genus Silene; species Silene latifolia. Next base: position 126,652,743 of record NC_133531.1, on the reverse strand, counting down.
AAAGTATGTGAATGATTGTTTGAATAGTTCATATAATTGTTTTGGATAGCTTCATGGTGGTTTAGTGCACTTGAGTAAGAATTTATAATTGTTGAATAAAATAGCATGTTGTATACTTCATTTCGGTAGTTATTCGCTATGATGACTTGAGAGATCAATGTTATTAGCAGAATTGTGTCGTAAGGTCAGAGTAATCGAGTATAATGAAACATATGTGGTGTAAGTCAGAAACATGTGTTGTGGTGAGCTTGTGACAAACCCGTTGGGTTGTGTGTTTTGTAAGTGGTAATTGTTTACCGGTGATGAATGAAAGTATAGTCTCGTAGTTGTGTTGATGCATGTTTGGGTAATTCGATGTAGTAGTATAAGTGATAGTCGAGTTAATTGTATTGGTGCATGGTATGCGTTCAGTAACTCAAAAAGGAAGTTAGTGGTTCGTTGAGGATTGTGTGTGTGACGTGTGTTAGGTGGTTGACGATGATGATGTTTGATGGACATACGTAGTGGGATAATATTTCTAAACAGTTTTGTTGACCTATGTCGGGTAAACGGTGGTGTCGACTTTGGTTCTTTGTCGTGCGGTTCGGGAGAGGATGAGTCGAACTTCGGGGACGAAGTTCTTTTTAAGGGGAGAAGACTGTAATACCCGTCCTTTTAGGAACCCGTTGACTGACGTTGACCGACCTTAGTGACATGTCTTAGTCTTTAGGAAACCTTACGAGAGATATCTTGTGTCAAGATAATCGTTGGGTATGTGGTACTCGATCTAGTCGAGGTTTCTCGATCGAGTAGGTGGGAGGCTCAATCGAGTAGGGGTCACTCGATCGAGTAAGTTAATTACTCGATCGAGTAGCGTCTTTATAGCGGGGATTTATAATCGTGTTTTGGTAGAATCGCAAATCATTTCCGCCTCTTCCCAAAGACCTAAAAGTCGTCTCTCCTTCTTCCCTTCACCCAAGTTCTTTCCATGGAAGCCTTTGAGGATGCTTGTGCCGTAGGGATGGGTTGCTTGAGTCGGGTAGCGGTCTTGACGCCGGTATGCTATGCGTAGGTATGTCATCATCATCATCATTGTCGTTGTTATTTCATTTAGGGTTGTAGTAATAGTAATAGTAATAGGTGTTTGTACTGCTTGTATAGGTATGTTGATTGGTTGGTTGGTTGATATCTTGTCGTCGGACTCGGAATCGTTGTGGTTGGCTTGAGGTATGTTCGCCTACTCAGTATTTTTGGGTGTCTAGTGTGTCTTTTGATATGAGTTGGTTAATGTCGTGTCGGTGTGATTGATAGATTGTGATAATCGATTGGTGTTGTGTTATCTCGGTTGACGTGATTGTGAATATTGTATAGCTGTCTGTGATCTTCAGGGCGCGTCCCTGGCTGAGTGGAGTCACTTGCGGGAGTGGCTTCACGCCCTTGATTCGCCCTCTGTGTAACCCGCCACAGGAGGGGATGTGCACATTAATGTACATGGGTTTATCGCTCGTTATGATGAGCGGGGATTTGGGCTGCGGTCCTCGACTGGCAGGGCTGGTCCAGTGGACGGTGATGGTGATCGGTTGTAGTAGTGGTGGCTTATGTGTATGAGTTTTGTTGTGTCTGTAGTGAGTTGGTTGTTGTTGATGTATTGTCCGCAGTTACAGACCTTATGTGGTTGTTTTCTTGTTTGCTTCTGTTGTGTCTACCGTGATCCCTTATGGTGAGCAGTCAGTCTTAGCAGATGATGCCTTGGATAATAGCTGGATACTTGGCGAGATGAGTCTTTCACGAGTCATGACAGGAATGGTTCACATAATGATGTTGAGTTGTATTTTTTATATCAGTAGTTTTGGTTTAACCTTGTAATAAACTGTAATTGTTCTTATGTCGACTTTTGATGATTGCTATCCTCGGGCAACTGAGATGTTAACGCCTTTATATCCTAGGGAAGGTCTTGTTAAGGCTCATTGGCATATGGGGGTGTTACAATGAAATTGGCCCTTTCGGTTGGGTTTAAGGTCATCCATATCCTAAGTTCTTGGGGTTCTAGTTCAGTTCCTACGTTGATAGGTTCGGTGTTCTTTATAACTGGTGCCCCTTCCCCCTCTTGTAATATTTATTTAGGTATGTAGGGAGGTAATTTGATTGAGTCTGGGTCAGGATCATCCTCATTATCATCGTAAATAGAGTTGTATTCAGAATAACACAAAGAGTAAGCAGAATCTGATTTATTCATCTTAAATTTTGAAAAGAGTTGAAACAAAGAAGCCATCTGTTCAGTAGTCAGTGGCGGTAAAGGGACAGCTGCCGGGGCATTTCCCGAGCTACTGTTACTACTCAATGCTATGCTAGGATAAACAAGGGGATTGGGAGTGACGATAAGAGGAGACTCTCTAGGGACTTCTCTAGACTCAGACTATGATTCCAACTCCGATTCTGACTCGAATTCGTGGTCTTCAGGTTCTCCTTTGAACATCTCTCCTTCTTCAGTGGTGACTTTGAAGAGCTTTCCTTGGTTGTTCGTCCACTTGATCGACTTTCTCCATCCTTTCTGCTGATTCGAACTGGTTTCGGCGATCAATGTTGTGGGGTTGAAATGGTCATCCTGAAGTTCATGGTAATGATCTCATCCTGTGTCGCTCTAACGAACCGGTCCTCTCCAAACAGAAGGCTAACAGCCTGTTCGTCTAAACAAAGTGTTTGACAAGTTTTGACGGTAGGAGAAATGGTGGAACATCTCTTTTCTTCTTCTAGAGCATGAATTTCATCTTCGATTGAAGAAATGAGGTGTGAACAATTCAAGGTGGATTCTTCATCTATAATCATCAAAACTCCAAGAGGATTCTGATTATTGTTAGGCTTACCTCCCGGAGATATGAGTAAACGACCATCTTCGATCATATCCTGAAGGACATGCTTTAGCTTGAAATATTTCTTTGTATCGTGTCCCTTACCTCTATGATATTCGCAGTACGCATTCTCATCCCAGAACTTGGTTTTCTTTTCTGGGTCAGGTGTAGGTCCTATGGGTTGGAGCATACCTTGTTTCATCAACCTTTTCAGAGCATTGGAGTATGTATCGCCAATGTTTATGAACTTCCTTTGTGGGTTATTCTTCTTTGATGATTCGACAAGGTTAACCTCATCAGTCTTGCTAGTAGAGCCATAAGAACGACTCGTCGAACCTTGATATCCACGACCTACCGTTTTGGACAAGAGTCTTTTACGGATGTCATCTTCAATTCTCGTCCCTAGCACAGTCAGATCCTTGAAGGTCTTAATGTTTTAGTACCTCAAGTGGTTTGCATAAATGGGTCTCAAATTATCGACGAACTTCTCCACAAGGGTAGCTTCATCTGGACGTTCAAGAAGTTGTGTGTTAGTCTTACTCCACCTACTTGAGAAGTCGGTGAAGCCTTCCTTTTCATTTTGGGTAAGAACCTTTAAGGTACATATGTTGACTTGGATTTCAGCATTATCCGTGTATTGTTTAGTGAACTCAATTGCGGCATCATCCCATGTGTCAATCTTCTTGTGCTCCAAAGAGTAGAACCATTGCTTAGGAATGGTGTCGACAGATGAAGGAAGATCCTTAAGAACATCTCAGGTTTGATGCCTTTGATAAACATGTAATCTTTGAAAGCACGAATGTGGTTCAAAGGGTTTTCTTGTCCCTTGAACTTTGGGATGTCAGTCATGTTGAAGTTGGTTGGCAATTGAGCATTCATGGCCTCATACTTGCGATTATTCTCCCTGTAGATGTGTCTCCCTTAAGGTACATTAGTTGCTCCTCTAAGTATTGGAGTCGCTTTTCAGCTTCAGTAAGACCTATTGGAGGGTTGATTTCTTGTTGTCCAACAAAGGGTGGAAGGTTATCATGCACGATCTCGCTAGGAACATCGCTTTCTACAGGAGGGAGTCTAGTTTCTACAGCAACGATTCGGCCTTCAATAGCGTTGAGGCGCTCGTAAGCTTGGTCTTGGCTTGTTTGGAGACGGACGAGCGCAGCTAGCATTTGATCATTACCATTTTGGGGTTGACCACTCTGACTTGTGGTACTAGTTCCAGGCATCTTGAAAACTGGATAAGAGATTGACGATGAATCAAGACACGATCGACCATTCTAGCACACTTACTCAAAGAAAAGACTCGACTTGTGAAGTGGGAGTGTGTCACTGGGTTAAGTGAGGTTTGAAAATGACAAAGTTTTGAAATGTTTGTCCTAGGCAACTGTAGTGTAGTTGTTGGAGTATTGACTCGAAGTGAGGTTTTGAAGTGGGTTTTGTGGTCCGAATTTTGACTGGACGTTTGGACAGAGTTTCGACTCATTTTGCGCTATTTAGGCCATTTTTGAAAGTGTTTACATTTTAAAAAGGTTTTTTGACTTACAAAATTTCGTCATGGTTTTGTTTACAAAATGGTGATCACATATGATACAAGCATTCATACAGGCATTATAACGGTATGTTGAGTGCATTTATAAGGGTTTTGGCTTAGAAGGGTGGGTTGCTATACCACTCAATCAAACCCTGGTCTGTGGAGAGGTCTGTGCCAAATGTGAGTAAGGTCGGTTCCTAGTCCATTTCCTCAAGTAGTGAAAGCCCTTGATACAAACATGAGTAAGCATCATGGTATGGTTGACGTCAATCGCTATCTATCGTTAGGCCCAGATAAGAATTTGGACCGTCTAGACGGGGCGATTGGTCGAATAGGTTGGGTTGGGCCTAGGAAGGGCGAATAAAATGACCTAAGAAGGGCGAGTAATGAAAACCAACAACTGTCTCATATAAACTATTCCCTAACCTTGTTCAAGTTTCACCCTTGGCAACACGTAAGTGTATTACTCCCCAGCGGAGTCGCCAAACTGTGGACACGGGGGGCCCACGGGGGCGCTTGGGAAACAAGCGTTTGCATTTATGGAGTCGCCACCAATTTTTATGGGAAATTGGAATCGTTCGAATACCTCGCGTCATGCCAAGACACAAACTAGTGACATGAACACTAAGAACTCGTTACCCTTAGTATTCTATGTCTAGAATGACTCTCGTGGATGTCAATGAACACGGATGTTCACAGAGATCTGGAGTAAGGGGTGAGGGTACGTATTATAAAGTCCTTTTACTGAACACCTAATCCCGCCCACCTCGATAGCGGCCTCTACTAATGATTAGGGAAATCCTTTGTACTCGATATGCTGTCGATTATATGCATGCAATGCAACATCCATCATTTTAGTCCTAGCATGTGAAAATTAATTAAGTCGGTGAACATGTAATTTAGCACTCATTAACGTCGAAGTAGGATTTAGGATTGATTACATGTGAAAAGAAGTAAATAAATCATACAATAAATAAATTTCAATAATTACAATAATTACAACGACTTAATAATTTACGTCAAAAATATGTTTAAGACGGACGATTCGAAAAAAAGAAGGAAAAAATAAATTAGGTTAGAAAATATGGACAGATTAAGGGTGATATTACGATTAATAGTCGATTAATACGTAAATAAGGACTAAGGGTCAAAGCAAGAACGGAAGTTCAGAGACAGAATTCAACGCGGAACAGGCGCAGCAATGCTGCGTCCCTTGGAAGAGGCGCAATGGTCACTGCGTTTGTTCCTGAGGTGAGTTCTAGTTGTGAAGTCAGACATGCGTGTTGTTAATGTTCGTTGGTGCATTTAATGGTTGATTATTGATATTTGACTCGGATAAAAATGATTTAGTGTATTATTAACATATGAAATCGTCATAAAAGTGATAAAAACGAATTAAAACTAATTATAAACTAGTTACAAATTAATTAGGGTTATTTATAGAGAACGGGAACGAGTTAGACAAACTGGAAACAAACGGTAAAAATATGTACAAAGGCGAACTTTAGAAACTTGATACGAACGAATCGAGTCTCTAAAAAAATCCGGGTTTGATTTAATGACGAACACTCTCAAATATCGATTATAAGGGATTTAAGTCGGAATTAAAGCATGATATTATTAAGAATATGTATTAAAATTATTATGTACGAATGAAAGAGAAGAAAATAAGAAAAGGAAGCAAAAGGGAACAGATTAACAGAAGCGAGGAAGAAGAAGAAAAGCAATAGTTGCTGCATTTCATCTCGACGTCTGGCTACAATTAATCCGTAAAAACAATTTAATAAAAGGGTTTTAGAAATCGGTTGTAAGCATACTTTTGACGTGAATCTTACATTAATTGGTACAAAAGAAATAAAATACAATAAAAAAAAGATGGGATTTACACCCTCAGACTTACATGATTGACGAAACGAGATTAATTAAGTTAATGTTTTACTGATTGCTCGACTCGAATGTATGATGAAAGTGCCCTCGTAAGAGGATTTAGATTAAATTGAATGATTAATTGAGGTGTAGTTGGTCAAATTGGTCGGTCATGCAACGTGACTGGTACTCAAAATGATCTGAGCTTACGTGGTCGATTGATCAAGCACGTAGACGTCAAAAGTTTAGAGCACGGTCTTAGAATGCAAAGGGAGACGAGAAGGGCGGACACTCGCGTGAGAAATATGTGGAACGAAGGTCCCTATTTATATTAGAAAATATGAAGAGTTATGGAATAACTCAAACTTTGGAAAAAAATCACGGAAAAAATCTGAAATACGCAGAAAAGAGCTGGGGAAGAGGCGCATCAGATGCTGCGTCATTTCCCCAGAGGTTTCCTCCTGCGGAAGAAAGATTTTCGCGTTTCTTTTATGGAATTGCGGTATATCTCAACATCCTTATTCCTTAAAATAAGATTTTCGGGATATATTTTACCAAAAGGATATAAAAAATTGATTTATGGGATAAATATATCCGGAATATTCTAGCACATTCCGACTCGGCATTTTAAACGGTTTATTAGAAAATGAAGCGGTTTTTGACCCGGAATCCAAATGAACTCTAATTACTGTCAAAACAACCGTATCGGCGTGTAGATAACATCCAAGAGATAGATACAAGTATTTGAGCTATCACTTGACGATAAACTTACGAACTGTCATAAATCGTTCCATGTACCAAACATGCGGCTCAATCATCACCGGGTGGCTTGCGGGAGGTGCAGAAATGAGGTATCTACAATGTCTAGTGCATACAAATGGTAATTATGAACCGTGAAAGGTTGTGAATCGTTGGAAGTGAGTGAGTGTGTGTGTGTGTGTGTGTGTGTGTGTGTGTGTGTGTGTGTGTGTGTGTGTGTGTGTGTGTGTGTGTGTGTGTGTGTGTGTGTGTGTGTGTGTGTGTGTGTGTGTGTGTGTGTGTGTGTGTGTGGACGTAATGGAGATGGTGAATGTGCTAAGAGCTGCATACGAGAATTTGATAATTTAATGGTCATAATGGGTTGTGAATATTTATATGTGTTTAAGTTAGTATAGATTGACATATAATGCTGTGGAATGCAATGGACGAATGTTGTTGTGTACTCTTGTGAATCGGCATAGTATGTGAGATATATTGTTGTCGAATTGTGATGATATGTTTAAAACTTTGAACAAACTTGAGTAGTAAGTGGTAACTATATTGCTAAGTGGATGCTTGATGTAGTTTAATCACATGTCGAATGACTGAATTTGCATATACGTAAGTAAACATAGAATAATGTGTTGATTATATATATATATATATATATATATATATATATATATATATATATATATATATATATATATATATATATATGTATATATGTATAAATTGATGTCATAGTTGAATTGTCTTGCATAATGTTTGATATAGGACGGAATGTTATGCGTAATGTTCGGATGAGATAGTTGTGTTGCATTTGAGTTAGTATTAATGTATCATAATTGGATGAAATAATCAGTGACGAATTCCAAATATACTTTGGAATCGACACGAGTTGTTGTTTTGTAGGAACCGTTAACCGAACTTGTAACTTTTGACCTCGCTCCTAACCTTATGCGACCGAGTACGAGTGCCTACATGACCGAGTAGATCTTACTCGATCTAGTTGTGGGGTTATTGGATCGAAAACATTGGAACTGCCAGTGAAAACTCGATCGAGTAACTCCAACTCGATCGAGTAGCAGCCACTCGATCGAGTACCCGAGTTACTCGATCGAGTAAGTGCTGCAATACCCATGTTATATCGGGATTCTTATGCTTTCCCAATTTCATTCTTCTTCTTATTTCGTCTCACTCAAACCTTAATTCTCTCAAATCCTCTTCTCTCTAAAAAACCTTGGTGAAGTGTGTGCTTAATATCCTTTATTTCTCCTTGTTAATTCTTTCTACCCATTTGTAAATCATTCAAGGTAAGAATGCTACTCTTTTTCTTTGTTTTTAATCAATTAGAAACATATAAAAGTGTTAGTTTTTCTAAAAAATTCGATTTATACTCATGGATTTTTATTTATAGTTGTTGTATTTCGGTAGAATTGCTTTAGTTTGTTGATTATTGATGCTAGAAGTTGTAAAATCAAACCCATTTGGGAGTGCATATAGACCGAAATTTCTAGGATTTGGGTTACAAATTGAATGTTTGTTTGTCTTTTGAGTATGAAAAACGGAAAATCGAGTATTATATGTTGTGGGTATCATACTTGGTGTTAATTTTGACTATTTTAACCCAAAATTTTGTCTTAAAAATCCGTCTTAAAAGTACCAGAAATTGAAATTCGCCCCAAATCTTTATGATGGTTACCTTTTTGTGAAGCTATTTTTGTGGGGATTAATACCCCCAATTTGCTAATTATTGTTGCAATTTTTGTGTTTTGAAATCCATAAGACCATCTTTTATGAGATATGGGAGTAATATGTTTTGGAAATTGTTGGTTGTTTTGTAAAAAACTATTTTGAATTGTTGATTCTTTATCCATGAGTTAACTTTAAAAGTTCTTTTGATCAAATAAATGTCCATTTTGTGTGCCTAAACATATGTTGAAACATATGCCGAGAGCAGCTGGAGTGACCCATTAGAGTAAGAGGGGAAGGGCCTCTGAGCCCGAAGTTGGGGAGGGGAGTAAGGGACCCACTATTCCACCGGCTCCCGAGTATTCTACCGTTGTCTTTGCTGACTTTAAGCAAAGAGAGGCTTTTGTTGAGCTACAGAAACGCCGTATGAAACCAACTAGATGTATCGAGACCACCATCCTCGAGGACCTTAAGATAGAGACGGACGTGAGGCATATCTTTGAAACCTTGGGTTTAACGGGTTTGTATCGCCTTAGGAAGCACTCCTACCCTTTCTTAACCTTGGAGTTCATGAGCTATTTTACCTCTGATACGGCAGCTAAGAGCGTACAGTTTCGTCTTATGAACACCAGTTTCCTCCTGTCTATGGACATGTTTGCTTCTCACCTTGGCCTTTCTCGACCGGAGAAGGGATCTGTTAAGGATATCCAGACTGAGTGTGGGGCTAGTAGTTACATGCCTTGTTTTACCGGCAAGTCCGCCCCCACTTTGAGTAACATGTTGATCAATGACGTTCAACATGTCACTTTGAAGATCTTCCTTCGTGCCTTGACCTGCCTGCTCTCTGACCGAAGGGATGTGAGTAAGTTGAACTCACATGAGGTGATGTTGCTGGTTGCCTATCTCAACCCCACCCGAGCCCAGAGAGTTTCTTTTAGTGCCCGGCCATAGTCTGTGCAAGCCTAGCTTTGATGGCCACATGTGCGTCCTGGTACCTGAGTTGTGGTGTTATTGCCACACGGTTAGCTGAGCAGTTGACCACCTTTGAGGCCTTCTCGGCCCTTACACCTATGGTTCCAGCTGTGCGTACCTTGGACTGAGACTACTTAATCTACCAGAAATGGTTGAGGACTTTGGAGGGTGTTGGGTTGGCCTGGAGAGTGTGGGGTATGAGCTGAGTGAGACTACCTGACCCCGAGCACCTTCCTGTGACTGAGCCTTTGACGGCGGCGGTAGTGGCATCAGACTCTGATGATGATGAGGAGGCTCCTACTCGACAATACTACCTCATTGATGATGATGATGATATTTTGGAGGTGATGCCAGAGTCGACTAAGGGGGATCAGTATCCCAGCTACCCTTCGTCCTTTAGTCCTGAGATGCAGGTGAGTGAGCTCACAAAGAGAATATCTGCCACTTTGATGCTCCGGAACCTACACGAGATGGCATATGTGCAGGGCATTGGGACCACCTCGGCCCAACCAGTGTGGTGGAGAGGAGTCGGGGATGACAGTGGAGTCTTCCACTCCTTTGGCATGGATCCGACTATATCGGGGAGCCTAGGAGTTACCCCTTCGGTTGTCTGGCACCATGGCGAGTGGGAGCAGACTCGGGAACAGGAGCTACCACAGGAGAGGGTACAGCAGAAGCCGACACATCCGGAGGTGGAGGTGGAGATGAGGAGGTGGAGGAGTCGGCCCTGGAGTGATGTTTCTTGTTGTTTTTATTCGTTCCCATGGATTTGTAGTTAGTTGATACTTGCTTTGTGGTACTTTGGACATACTTGGTTTGTATTTGGCCATAAGGCCGTATTTTTTTTTAGTTTTTGAACATTTTATGTAGGTGGATGGTGTCGGAGATGAAACTCCGACGATAGTTATGTTTTCTTAGTATGAAAACGAGTATAATTGAGTAACTAGACCTGTGGTTACCCGATCAAGTGCCACTAACTCAATCGAGTAACTGCGGATGTGGATTAGAAATGCCTACTGGACTCGGCGTACTCGATCGAGTAGCTGATGAACTCGATCGAGTAGTGTCAAGTTGATCGAGTAACTCCTTCGCTCGATCGAGTGCCCCTAATACCGGTTGTTCTTTATAAATTATTGGTGATCGTCGTGCATATGTACCTTGTTGATAAAACGTTTCATTGTTATTGTTGGTCAACACGTCGACATGTTTTAAATTCCATTTATATAATATACGTATCGTTTCGCTGTTTTCATTCTTTTGGATGCTTGATTGGAATTACTTGAAGTATCATGTTACACGGTGGTTATAGTTTATTGTTGTGATACATGTGTGGGTAATATCACTAAAGGAGTTCCTTGGTGTTCACATATAGTAATTGGATGAAAGAATATTCCACTTAAGGAATTGTGTTATCCACTTTCATATGGTTTTAATATGCAAAAGTTCTATCTATGTAATGTCAATGAAGTACCATGTTAGTTGTTAGTCTCAATGCATAATATAATATTTTCGTAATGTCAATATGGTATACAAATTTAACGTCTCGTGTAATGGTTATAGTTTGTCTTGAAGGTGAACTTCGGGGACGAAGTTCCTTTTAAGAGGGGAAGAGTAATGTCGCATGGGAAAATGACAAAATTATGACAATCTTATCGTATTTTGAGTAATTGTTGCCAATTGTTGGTCAAATTCATCATATTGTTGTATTTCATTTCCGAGAAATTGTTAGCAAAGTTGTTAAATAATTGAATTGTTGCTCCATTGTTGAGTAATATAAATGGTTTATAGGAGTAGTATTAATGTTGTGAAATTAATTTAAAAGGAGCGTTAACTTGCTGTTGCATAAGTGATGGATGATTTATTACATTTTGGGATTGATAACTAATTGTTGTTGATAAATAATTGGTGGATAAGTAAACGGATAGTTGTGTGGGTTTTTCTCGTGTATAATGCATGTTTGATCACTCGATAGGAAGTCATATTGGATGATGTGTACTAAGGTAGATGATAATGATGGGTGGTGAGCATTCATAACTGGGTGGTGGATACGAACGGTTATGTTTGTCCTTGTCGGGGTGGATGGTCGTCAAATGCCTTAGTTCCTTTTCACCTTGTGTCGTGGGGGAGGATGAGTTGAATTTCGGGGACAAAGTTCTTTTTAAGGGGGGAAGACTGTAATACCCGTCCTTTTAGAGACCCGTTGACCGTCCTTGATTGACCTTATACACCTATCTAGACCCTCGGAAACCTTATGAGCTAATATTGTGACGTTATAGCCTTTTGAGTGCTGGTAACTCGATCTAGCGGAGGCTACTCGATTGAGTAGCTTAGTCACTCGATCGAGTAGAGGCCACTCGATCGAGTAAATTGCTTACTCGATCGAATAACGGGAGTTCAGCGGGGAAATATAAATCGTGTTGTCGTGAAACCCAAATCAGTTATTTACTTCTTATCCAAAACCTAGATGTTGTCATACCCTTTCTCCTTCACCATGATTCATCTTGTTAAAGCCTTTGATAGTTGATACACCTTGGGGATGGGAAGCTTGAGTCGGGTAGCGGTCTTGTCGCCGGGATGCTATGTATAGGTATGTTGTCATCATCATCTCTTCTTTGGTTTCGGTTGTGACTATGGTTGTAGTAATAGATGGTTATACTGTTTGTAATAGGTGGTTATGGTGGTTGCTTGTTGTCTTATAGTCGTGCACGGAATCGCTGCGGTTTGCTAAAGGTAGGTTTTCCTACTTAGTGGTGTCGGTTATTTAATGTGTCGATCGTATTGTCTAATTGGTTTTGGTAACATTGTTGGTAGTGTGGATTGGTTATATTCGGTCATTGTTGTTTGATTGTCTCTGGTTCACGAGGTACGTCCTTGGTTGAGTGGAGTCACTTGCGGGAGTGGCTTCACGCTATTGATTCACCCTCTGTGGAGCCCGCCACAGAAGGGGATGTGCACATTAAGGAATTTGGGTTATCGCTCGGATTAGATGAGTGGGGCTTAGGTGGGAACGGCTGCGGTCCCCCACTGGTGGCGTGGATTATCGGTTGCGATTAGTAATCTGGCAGGACTTGACCTTCGGGCAGTCGGGGGTGTGTGGGTGATTGGAGGAGGTGGTGTATGCATATTGTTATGTCTTGTTGTGTCTGCCTTTGTATTGTTCCTTCAGTTACTGACCTTGTGTGGTGTTGTTGTGTTGTCTTCTTGTGTTGTGTCTGCCGTGATCCACTATGGTGAGCAGTCGGTCTTAACAGGTTGATGTCAGGATCATAGCTGGGTGCTTGGAGGGACGAGTCTACTACGAGTCATGGCAGAGATAGTTTCATATAGTTGATAGTTGTCACGAGTTGTATCTTTTATTTTGTTTAAATCACTTGTAATTTAATATAATTGTTCATTTATCGACATGTGATTATTACTGTCCTCGGGCAACCGAGATGGTAACGTCCTTATCTGCTAGGGAAGGTCTTGTTAAGGCTCCTTGGTAGATGGGGGTGTTACAGACTTCTAGCGGTTCGACGGCATGGGAATTACCATACGAAAATTACATATTTTGACAAGGTGAGAATATGCGTGGACCTCAACTTCCAACCCATAAATTGCCCCGGAGTCCAGATTCTCGGTTGTGGAAACACACCTCATGTATCAAATATTGTTGTGCCGTTCAAAATGTAATTGTAAAAATCGTTAAATGCCAAATAATAATTTATACGAATAAGTAAAATAATAATACTCCGTAATTTTTTTATGTATAAATTTTTTTCCTCCGAAAAACAAAATTAATAACTAAAACATTAGTCCTATTTACGTGACGTTTGTATGTATTTCCATTTCAGGTTTTCAACTAACAACTTTTATCGATTCACTAAAATGTAAAATTAATGATGGAATAATCTTAATCGAGTTAGCTCGGTTCTCACGTATACTTCTTAAATGGTGTTTGTGGACAAATAAATTCATCCACGCTTCACTACAACAAGTCCCTTACATTTTCGACGGTTATAAAGCCAACTCTCGACGCTAAAACGCGTCGATAATTATCTTCTCGACGCTTCTTAATAGCATCATAATTTGGCCGTCAGTATTTTTTGACACTTTTTGGTGTCACCAATTTTGATGCTTTTAAGCGTCAATAATAGAAACTACGCTTTTAAGTGTCACTTTTATGGTGTAACACTTCATCAAAAATTATATATTCTTGGCGCTTTTAAGCGTCAGCTATTACCTTTTCTCAATAATAGATTATTGTAAGAATTAATTACGTTTACATATCATATACAATACGACATATATAAAAGTTCCTACATTATAACAAAATCCCATAATTAATAACTTAGAAAACTATATATATGTGTGTGTATGTGTGTGCGCGCGTGTGTAGAAATTCCATCCGGTGAGTCTAGGTAACTTAGGTGAATTGGTCCCGTGAATCTCAACTACTAGATTTAATACAAATGCTCGGCTAAGATTAATCATCACAAATTATAATTGTTGTATATAAATTTCAGATTTCACAGCTTCCCTCATAATTCAATTTCACTTTCTCTCTCTTTATTCACTCTCTTTCTCTCTTTATGAATTTCTCTGTTTTCTTTTGTCATTCTCGCGTTTAATTCACGAATCAATTCATTCAACAATTCAATCAACTTTATATCATATCGTTCAATTCAATCAACCTAATTTCGGTTTTCAATTCATTTTCGAATTCAATCCGTTCATACAATTCCATTTTCCTTGTTTTTGGCTTTTTTGTTGCTAGTATGGATTCCGATTCTACATATAACACCATGCGCACAGGTAATTTCATGAATCCTTTGCTTTTTAGGTTTTTTGTTCTTCGAATTCATGTTTTCATTATTGTTAAATTGATGTTGCTTTGCAATTTTTGTCGATCCTTTTTATTTCCTACTATTAAGTTTCAGTTATCATTAAGAATCGTTCGACACAATGTACAATTCTGTTATTTTAACTCGAGGTACCAGAGTAGAAATGGTAGTCGATCTCTATGGACTTCATCGTGGGGTTACCAAGGACTCGGCAAGGTAACAATATGATTGGATTATCGTCGACCGTTTAACAAAGTCAGCTCACTTCATTCTGATGAAGGATACTTGGACTAAGATACAGTTAGCTCTGGGTTATAGGAAGCATGTTGTTCAGTTACATGGGGTGCCAAAGGACATAGTGTCAGATCGAGATGCGAGGTTCATATCACGGTTTTGGCAAGAGCTGCAGGATTTGATGGGAACTACCTTGAAGATGTGTACAGCTTTTCATCCTGCGACAGATGGTCAGACTGAGCAGACAATCAAGACTTTAGAGGATATGTTGAGGGCTTGTGTCATGGAGTTTGGTAGAAGTTGGGAAGATAGGCAGGAAATGATCGAGTTTTCATACAACAACAGTTATCACACAAGCATTGGGATGACACCTTTTGAGGATTTGTATGACAAGAAATGCAGGAGACCGGTATGTTGGGACGATAGTGCTGAGGTTATGGTTTTAGGGCTACAGATGGTGCAGGATATGATTGAGCAAGTTCCCATGATTCGCCAAAAGATGAAAGCAGCTCAAGATTGCCAAAAGAGTTACGCAGATTTGCACCGCGGGGACATTGAGTTCGCAGTAGGTGACAAGGTTCCTTTGAAAGTGTCACATATGCGAGGGGTGATGAGGTTTCATAACAAAGGGAAGTTGAGTCAAACGTTTATCGGTCCTTATGAGATCCTAGACCGCGTAAGTGAAGTAGCCTACCGGTTAGCTTTACCACCATCGCTTGATCGGGTCCACAACGTGTTCCATGTTTCAAAACTTCGAAAGTATGTGAGCGATCCATCATATGTACTTGAGGCTGAGGACATAGAGTTAGATGAATCTTTAACTTATGCGGAAGTTCCCAAGGAGATCTTAGACCGGAAGGTGCGTAAGACAAGGAACGGTGAGACCATCTTACTAAAGGTACTTTGGTCTAATCATAATGTGGAAGAGGCCATGTGGGAATCATAGGAGACTATGAGAGAGTGTTTTTCTCACCTTTTCGATCAGGTATGTTTTGTTACTGGGACTTAACCGTTGTCTTTAAGAGGGGGGGGGGGGTAGAAGAAGGTCGCGTGCATGTTTTGGGGTTAGTTGAGGTCAACATAGTTGTGTTTTGGTCATCTTTCGAGTTTGGGATGAGTGTTTTGTCATGTATAGTTGGAGTTACTTTTGGGCAGTTGTGGTTGTTGTCGTTGAGCAGTTAATGTTGTGCTGGGTGTCTCGTTTTGGGTATGGTATGAACTTCGGGGACAAAGTTCGTTTTAAGGAGGGAAGACTGTAATACCACGGTTTTCCGAGTCCTGTTACTCGACCGAGTAATGTGTCGTGTGTTTTCTGGCCAGGCTATTGTTCGGGAACACTCGGCTGAGTATGGTAGTACTCGGCCGAGTAAGGGACACTCGGCCGAGTACTCTTGGTAAGCGACCGAGTATCCGGTCTGAGGGGATTATTTCCGCGGTTTGGTTAAAGATGATTAAAGTTATAAATCGTGTTTTAACAGTTTTACTTTTCATTTTTTCCAAAAATCTAATTACTTCCTATGTTCTCTAATCATCCTTAATCACTCCCAAGGCTTTGATCATTCGTGAGTCTTTATTCATCTCTCTCTCTCTCTCTCTCTCTCTCTCTCTCTCTCTCTCTCTCTCTCTCTCTCTCTCTCTCTCTCTCTCTCTCTCTCGTTAGTTGAATCGGTAAGTCACTAGTTCCATATCTTTTGGTTAGAGTTGTGTTTTAAGGTTTTAACCTAGTGTTGGATTTGGGGAAAAAGTTTGATTGCATGTTTGTGATTGGATTGTTGTGGTTATTGTTAGGTGAAGGATTTGTAGAAGAGCGTGTCTAGCTTCTGTTGTAGACTCTTATTCGGATCAGTGCTAAGGTAGGGTTTCCCTACTCGTTGTCTGTTTGATTGATTTAAGATGATTATGATTGTATTCGTATGATTAGTATCGTTGTTGGCTTGTCTTTTGTGATTGTTGGAATTGTGGTGGATTGTGGTGGATTGGCTATGTTGGTGAGGTGCGTCCTTGGCTGATCGAGTGGAGTCATTTTTGGGAATGGCTTCATGCCTTTAATTCGCCCCTTGTGATTCCCGTAACAAAGAGGGATGTGCACATTAATGAACATGGGTTGTTGCTCAATGCGATGAGCGAGGCTTAGGTGGGCAAGGCTGCGGTCCCCCACTGGCGGTGTGGATTATCTGTTGCGACGGTAATCTAACAGGACTACACACTTAAGTGTGTAGTCAGATATGAGGCATGATTGGAATTGAAGGATGGCTGTATAGTTGTTGTTGTGGTTGTTTCTTGTATATTGCTTATCTTGATTATTCAGTGAACTGACCCCGTTGTTGTTTTGTAAATCTGTGGTGATCCATTCGGAGATGTTGAGCAGATTGTGACAGGTGATGGTTATCTTTAGATGCGGGGACGAGGATGGGAGGTCATCACTTTGAGTCTAGCTTCCGCTGTTACGAGTTTAGATATTTTGGATTTTGATGTATTGAGTTTTATACACTTTCGTTTTACTATTGTTTGAGACATTGTAATAGCTAAACGTTATATTTTAATAAAGGTTTCTGAATGG
Organism: Silene latifolia; assembly: GCF_048544455.1. Lineage (NCBI taxonomy): Eukaryota > Viridiplantae > Streptophyta > Magnoliopsida > Caryophyllales > Caryophyllaceae > Silene > Silene latifolia. The sequence goes on along the minus strand of NC_133531.1, from coordinate 126,635,499 downwards.
TTACTTTTGATATACTAACCTCGGGCAACCGTGATGGTAGCAGCTTCACATGCTAGAGTGGTCCTTGGTAAGACACTTTGGTATATGGGGGTGTTACATTTTTTTTTTGGGTGAAATGTAAGTATTTCCACTAAACCGTAACAAAAGAGTTACAACTACACCATTTTGGTTACATCACAATTTCGTCTCTCTGTAAGAGATACTACAAATACATTTTAACACTACTTAACCAGGACACATCTCGCCTATCTAAACCTGGATTAAGCCGTGCAACAACTCTCATTTTAACAACCTTCATTATCATGTCAGTTACTAGAGCAGGCCTAAGTAAACAACCATCAACTCTAGCTTTGTTCCTTTGTAACCAGATGTGGTAATATGCTGCATGGGGTGTTACATATTGGTAGAGTGTAACTATGGTAATTAGATATACTCGTAGAAATTTTGAAACAATAAATCATAAGGTTTGATGTGTGACCTTCTAAATGGGCCCTGACTTATGAGATTTGAAGCTAGGTTAAATTTGAGTTTATTAGGACTTCGGTTGGATCCGGACCCGACCTAGACTCAATCGATCTAGCACTACTACAGATACAGGCTATAACAACGGTCAAAAACCGTTGTTATATAAAAAGGCGGACGTTGTTAAAGCGTCCGTTGTAAAAGGTTTTAACAACGGTTGGTTTTCTTAAGGAAACCGTTGTGAATAATATTAACAACGGTTTTAAGTATAAAAACCCGTTGTGGAAAGTGTGACTCAATTTTGGGGGGAAAGTTATAACAACGGGTTTTAATATACAAAACCGTTGTTATAGATAACGACAACGGGTTGTTTGTAAATAACCGTTGTTGTTTGTTCTTAAAAAATAAAAAAAAAAAAAAATTAAATATTACTAGATGCATGTATAATTACGGCCCGTTAGAATTCCGATGCATGCAGAATATCCCTTAAATTAATTACCAACGGTTTTGAAAAAACTTATAAATGTGACTAGCTATAAATATTAAAGCATCCTTTACTAACATTCATTAATTGAAACAACATGGCAATGAACCCTAATTTTATCAACAACGAAGAATGGCTTACACAAACGATTGAAGATGATGGGAAGGTTCTCGCCGGGCTTCCCGCCGATCAACACCCATTAATCAAAGCATCCCTTGAACATCAACGGAATTATTGGATTAAGAGGCGTGAAGCAGTCCGGCTTGTCAACAAAGCCTCATCATCATCATCATCTTCATACCCTCGTCGGCCTGTTACTCGCAACTTGGCTGCAGCCAGAGATATGTTGAGTTGTACTCTTCCAACCTTATCTCCACATGCAAGTCGTGTCCTTGCATATATTCAATCTGTTATTGCAAAATATGAAGCCAATGACCGGAAGTTAGCGGTATACCGAGTGGCGTGATTGGTGGCCAGTTGAGAAGCGTTTTTACGCTAACCGGGTTGTTCCGGCTTATTATACATCTTTTGATTTCTGATAATTGCTGTAATGTATTTGGTTTAAAATTAAATGAAATTATCATTTTGAAAGTGTTGAGTTATGCTTGTTTGATTTGCTTCCATTTTTTCAACTCCATAGATCACATCATCAAGATCCAGATTATTACGCCATCACTGGTCCAATAAGATTTGAAGCAGCATTGAGAGATATGATGATGCTGATTATAGCACAACTTCCTAACATATATATTAATTAAAAAACAACTCAACCCACACATTGCTTAGTATAAATACATTGCATTATCTCAACTAACATGCATTTCCATTATCTCAATATATTCTCCAAACCCTAACTGCTAAAACAAACTCCAAATAAATTAACCCTCTCCTTAATCTTTCAAAACAAACTCCAAACTCCAACAAAATGAATGATATCATCCTTAAGACTCTTACTATGCTCGATCCGTACTGAAGGACGCCAAAGAAGATGGAAATGAAATAATTAGAAACACATACATGGAAATGAAATAATTAGCAGATGCTGAACGGAACCTAATGGTCGATAAAAACACATACATGGAAATGAAATAATTAGAAAAATAAAATAATGACGATGAAACAAACCTGATAATTAAAGAACGTACGTAAAGAGACGATGAAATCAACAGTGACGGCGAGAAGATAAAGCGACGATGAGAAAGAGAGAAAGAGACGATGAGAAAGTGTGTGTTTTGTGTTTGTGTTTGTCTTGGCTTCTTGGGTTTGTGTTTGTGTATTAAGGTTTGTGTTTTGTGGCTGCAGCAGACTTGTGTTTGTGTGGTTTATAGTATGGAAGGTATTAACAACGGTTATTAAACAACAACCGTTGTGAAATATGTTTTAACAGCGGTTGTAAAAAAACACCCGTTGTTAAATAAGTTTTAACAACGGGTTTCAAAAATAACCGTTGTGATTACTTTTCACTAACTTTGCGCCAATTTTGCGCCAAATTATTAACAACGGTTGTGCATGTGTGACCCGTTGTTAAAACGAATAACAACGGTTTTTATAACCATACCCGTTGTAATTGATTTTAGTAATATTCGCGCCATACATTCTACAACGTCTATTGTGATTTTCGTGAATAATCGTTGTTAAAGGGGCGTTGTAGTTGCCTGGATTTGTAGTAGTGTAGTTGTGCGTCCAATGATGTTAGACCTTATAGGGTTTGGACCGGGTTCGGTCAAAGGTGAGTGTCACTTGGTCCAGGTTTTAATGGACCGACCCAGACTCGACCCGTTGCCAACCCTTATAAGTTTATTTAAAATTTCTAAACTCAACTTATAGCAATATCTAACTGAACTTGTATGATTTGAACTTTAATGAACTGAATGTATAAAATATGAACTTATAAAATCTGAATTAACCTTATAGGAACTGAATTTTTCTAAACTTATAGGATCTGAATTAAACAGAACTTATAAATCTAACCTGTTTAGAACTAATCTTATAAAATTTGAATTAAACTTAAAAATAGTGACTTTAAATTCAAAAGAGTGTATCTTAATAACAGGTTGTATATAAGGATATTTTACATAGTATCCCTCAATTTTTCGACTTTCTATATGGTATCCCTACACTTTTTAAAACATACATGATACCCCTAATTTTTGTCATTATCACTAAGTGTACCCCTAAACTTTATTTTCCGTCAATTAAACTCAGTTTTAGGCGTTAAGTGATGACTTGGACACGTAACCAAGCTTGTCATTTATTATCGCATGACATAAAGACTCTATTAGGCTCAATATCCATCTCGATCCTAATATTTATTTATACTAGTATTGGTGCCCGGCTTCGCCCGGGCTACTTCTACTTACCATTTAATTTTTTTTCATTAAATAAAATTACTTAAAGTTGCAAAACTCATAAATTTATCATAAATATATTTTTTTATGACATATCCTAAAATTACGATGAAATAAATTTTGAGACAAATTCACTACTCCCGCTATTAATATTTTACTCTTATTAATGAAACAATAATAATAACACTTCACTACTTGCCCGTAATCACTATTACTCTCACTACTCCCGCCGTAATTATTGTTACTGTTACTACCGCCGCATTAATATTGATAATTTCACTACTCCCGTAGTAATTATTGTTACTTTCACTATTGCCGCATTAATATTGATTATTTCACTACTCACGTTGTTGTTTTTACCACTTTCACTAATCTCGCTGATAATATTATTACTTTTACTATTCAAATGAGTAACTACTATCATATAACTATATCCAATGTTGTTATAATTCTTTTCTTTACCATCGAAATTACTTTTACTACTTATGCATGCAATTTTAAGAGGATTATATATTTATATAAATATATTTCATATATGCATTGAATCAAATCAACAGAATTATGTAATATTATATATTATATAATCTAACTTGAATTATTTATAACCTACTTATTATATTTTTGTATGTTCTATAATTAACATCTCTATACATCTAATAAACTATAAAATTTAATAAAATTGCATAGATTTTAAATTTAATATATAATTTTATGATGATAATAATTAATACCATAAGTGTGCATGTTTATACTAATTAATTATTTTATTTTAAGGAAATTGACCATCTTCTAGTATTATATAAATATCTAAGAAAATTACCAAGCATATTCTTTCTTTTAGTCTCCTTGAAATTGACCATCTTAATTAATTATTTTCTTTTAAGGAAATTGATCATCTTAATTAATTATTTTATTTTAAGGAAATTGACCATGTTTTAGTTTATTACAAATGTTTAGGAAAATTATCAAGCTTCTATATCATTTAATTTTAACCCAAACTATATAATATTTGCATTGAGATCCCTTAATCGGTCCATCACACGGTGCTATTGGCTATTGATTTAAAATTATATAGTATAATTAATTTGTATAAATTTCTTTAATTACATTGAAGTTCCTTGGTTTTGGAATTAATATATAGTATTGATATATGGGTTAAATGGGCTAAAAAAATTTTGACGGAAATTTTTTTGACAAGTAGGAGTACTATGTAGAAAGTCAAAAAATTGAGGGTTACCGTATAGAATATCCGTTGTATATATTTGAGGGGCCATAAAAAGCTAAGCAATAATAAAGCGAATCTATAAAAAGCCCACAACATGGCCAAGGCCCACCACACAACAGTGAAGAGTGTACCATAAAGGTCACATAAGACATAAGGGGCCGACGATGGAGGCGTATTCATCGTGAAAAAGTGAGTAGGTCCACTCTTCTTTAACCATGCACCCGCGTTAAAGAGGAATAGAGGATATAAGCTCTACTTCGAAACAGTCAAAGGATTGAATTAATCAACTTATTCATAGTACCTCGTTAAATAATGTAAAGACTAGTATTTTGGAGTGTTAAATAGTGGTTTGTCGGGTTTTGTTTTTACATGAACCTCCAATTGGCGATAGAGTTGGTTAAGAGAAAATATTCGTCTTAAATCTTAAAACGGTTATACTAATATATGGTATAATAAAAAAAAAATTAAATTTATATCGTCTTAAATTTTAAAACGGTTATACTAATACATGGTATAATAAAAAGAGTAAATTAAATTTTATTCGCTTTTGAAATCAACTTTTTTAAAATTATTTCTTTTGAAATTATTTTTTAAGATTACTCCCTTACGTTGCATTTTTTTTACTAAAATTACTCCCTTAAATTGCATTTTTTTCCTAAAATTGTTTCAAAACTCCAATTTAAGATTGACTTATTTTCTCTGTTTTTAAACTCCCTCTACATTTGTCTACATGGTTATACCTTTCAAAGTATAGAGTGACTAAACCATAAACGAAATAAGTTCAAAAATAGACGAAATAAGTCACTTAAAGTAGAGTTTGTGAGCAATTTTAGCAAAAAAATGCAACTTAAAAGAGTAATTTTAGCAAAAGATTCCAAAATGGAGTAATTTTAAAAAATTTGAGTTAAAAGAGAGTAAAATCTAATTTACTCTAATAAAAAAATTTTTTTTAATATTTTCTTAATAACTTGACATGTAATTTGATATATAATTGACTAGTCGTCTTAAAATTTAAGACGAATATTTCCGTCTTAAACAAAAATTTGGGTTGGTGCCTGGTGGTAACTTGGTACAAGTAGAGCTGGACTCCGGCCTGACGGCCACGACCCGCACCAAATGACCCGCACACAACGGGCTCAATTATTCCCACCGCCAACCCACCAACCCACCCGCACAACCCACCCCAATACCCGGGCCGGTCCCGGCTTCCTCTATTCCCACCCGCAACTTTTTTTTTTTTTTTTTTTTTTTTGCTCATTTGTGCAATCGGGCCGGTTCAGGGCCATAATTTCTCCAGCCCGGCCCGCCCCAGCCCGCACACCCCCAGCCCGTGGTGTGGGCTCGGGTTCCCTCTCCACCAACCCGGCCCGCCTACAGCCCGGACCGACCCGCACCAACCCGGCCCGATGTCCAGCTCTAGGTACAAGTAAGACTTTTAATGGGCCCTCGAGGCCTGTACCTTTCCTGAAACTTTCAAGCAATTTTGACGCTTGAAGTCTTGAAGATTTCTACCCTGTTCCATGTCCCATCGGATGTGCCACACCACTCCACTTCTAACATATCAGCAAATTTATATATTTGTTGCAATATTTTATTTTATCATAAGTGATGTGTCAAAATATAAGTGGTGGCACACACAATGAGACACAAAAATAGGACAGATGATCCTCACTGCTTACAGAGAGTAACTACATTATTTCGTCCCTTATATAATTACACAAAAATTTTTGTTTAAGATGAAAATATCCGTCTTAAACAATAAAACGAGTCAAATAAATAAATAAGTGACTTGTTACCTCCACGGCTCATTTAACATCAAAATAAATCTAATTCAAAATAATTATTATACTCCCATTATATATTTTTGTAGAGTCTACTTTGGCGAATAATGACTTGCTAACTCACAAGTTGTACTCCGTATTATTAAATGATTAATGTATATTAATAGCAGTTTGGGTATTCGAGTTGATTTAGTACTAGTTTAGACCCGTGTAATACATGCACAATGTATATAGATTTTTTACTTTTTAATTTATCTATAGAATTTTAATCAACAACTCACTTATTTTTCATCATTGTATTTTAATTTGAAAAAAAAAAAACTATAAAATTAATCAAACGAATTGAACAATGTTTGTTTATTTTAATGCAACATTTTTTAGCACAGAACTATTATGGAGTACTTTATTAATTTTTATTAATAACATATTTGTTAGATACTATACCGTAAAATCTTAAATTAATTTCTTTTTATCAGAACAATATCGGAGGCAAATATTATGGAGGACAACTCTGTGTAAATTGTGAGTATTTAAGTTTTATACTATCTCACTTTAAAAAATTAGGCCTGTTTTAGCCCAACATACGTAGTATACCTATAGAACAAATTAGGCCTAGTCGTAAGCTAATGTATTTAGGCGGGAAAATTTATAGATCTCTTAGACCATGTTTTTTTTGGCTGAAAATAGTTGAACTGAACTTAATGAGTCTGAATTGAACAGAATAAATTTCCTATCAATCTATCTATCTGTATAAAAGTATAATAGAGGAACCGTTAGACACGTGGCAGTCCCACAATCACTCTCATGTTAGCTTTTTTCCGCTTAAGTATAATCTACAATTTAATTTAGGCATATTTTCAACATCTTTTTATATAAAGATCACTATCTATATAATACTATATATACTAGCGAAAAATACTAATCAGGAAAAATCTGAAAAGATTATATCAATATGGACTCAATGATGAAATCTTTATAATACTAGCCAACAATAATAATTCATTATAATCAAAGGATGATAACCAACCTCATTTGTTACAGTATTTATTGTTACTTATAAATTATTACAATATTGTTAACCTGTTTTAAATTTCATAGTATTATAAATAAACAAAGAGGTCTCACGGGCGATTTTTGTGATAAAAATTATTACAATATTGTGATGCACTTTATTGGATTTGCTCACAAGTTTTTTCACACTGATCCTGAAGCAATTGTGCGAATGGTTTCAGCAACTACTCTGAAAAGGTTAAAGTTGTAAAAGTTGCAAGATTTGGTCAATATTTTTGCTTACATCCATACAACTATTTTTTACCTTCTTATTGATATTTTTAGTTTAAAATTTTTCTTTTTAGTGATGATATATATATAGATTATCAATTGCAAAAAATTTTAAAAAAAAAAATTATTGGCTAAGCCACTAATTTGTTTCTTGGCTAAGGAAATTTATTAATAGATCTTTTTATCTCTTTTATATGGATATGAAACCATGAATAAAATAATTCTTATATTTTATTATACATTAAAAATTATTTAATTTATTTGTTTAATTAGTCATTAATGGATCAACGACCCAAATTCTCATATAAGACGGCACTATCCATGTTAAGTTTAAGACGGGTTAAATATCATATCACTTCTGTATATAAGAAAAATATATTACTGTTTTATATGCATTCTTATATCGTATACACAAGTGGTATGTAATTAACCCGTCTTAAGGAACAATACTTATTGTTTAATCAAATAGTAACAAATGAATGAGATATTATATTATATAGTTATTACACATTCCACTTCATCACTTATCCAACATTAGTGCATTACGTACTATGATCTTTTGGGAGGTAACACAGTAAAAAAGATATGGTCTCAATATTTTTTAATATGTGAATGTGTATAATTATCACATACTTCATACAAAATAAATATGTCATGATAAGTTTTTTTTATAAATTTATATAATAATGTCTACATATGAAAATATGTAATGCCATTTATACATACCCGTACAACTTTACACGGGTTCTAAACTAGTTTTTTGTATAAATAAACGAAAGTATAATAGAAGTATAAATGGAAAACAATAACACATTTTTAGATATGCAACCAATAGTATGCAATAACGGAAAACACAGGCTTTGTGTTTTCTTTATTTTTTAAAAGATAAAAAAATGTTTTTTTTCCTCTTCATTTTTTATTTTATTTTGAGACATAAGATTAGAAAAATAAAACAATAAATTTCCTAATTTTTGTAGACATTACATAATATTAAAATAAAATTGATTTTTTTTCGTTTTCTATTTTTTAAAAGTTAATAAAATTTTGAACCATAAAGAAAAATAAAACAATACCTGAGCGTGTATGGATGCTGTTGAGTGGGGGGGAAGGGTGTTGGAGTTTTAAAATTTTCTTCACTTACAAAAATATTAAGCAAACAAAAAGGAAAACATTTTTTTTCAAAAGAGAATAACAATTTTCTTTCTTTATAAAAAAAGCGGAGAAAAGTGTGAAAAAATTCACAAATTCTCATTTGCGACGCAACTACCCGTCGCAAGCTTGCGACGGGTCAAATACATCCCATTTTCGTCCGGGTCATAACAAAACGGAGCCGACACTTCCCCTGCATGCATTAATGGGAGTGTTGTACAAATAAGACTTTGCAGCAAAAAATAGTACAAAACCTACATATTTAATTCTAATAATTGGCAATTAACATCCCACCATTAATGCCCCTGTCCCTCATTTTTTCCTTCATTTCTGATCTTGCTTGTACATCATTTCATCCTTGCATGAGATTGAATATATCATTTTTTCCCTCTCAACATCCCAATTTCTTCATATCATTTCTTCCCTCTCAACATCCCAAAATCTAATATTCACGATATAAAAGTCTGTCACTTTAGGGTATTAATATCTAAAATTTTCTGCGGAATTAAACAAATGGCCGACGCATGCATGGTTGACGATCTTCAGAATCGATTTAGCTGTAATTGACGGATCCCTAAGTGACGGTACAATGGAAGACCAAGATGACGATGATTTCTAACTCATCAAGTGTTGACGGATAAGAGTAATGGTATGTATAATTACGACGTCTTTGCTTTTGAAAATTTATAGCTCATTATCATTATAATTATTAGGGTAAATCCAATAATAATTTTTTCTACTTTTAAACACGTTGCTGTTGAATTTTCTTAATAAAATCATATTCGACTCTTTTCTCATGGAACATGAACTTTGATGAATCTTTCGTTCAATATTGGTTTATATGTCTTTCATCATTCAATACATTTTTTAAGATGAGTACAACGTGTGTTAATGTTTACATCTTTTGTGTCAATGTCACCTTCTAAACTTTTCTATATATAAATTAAAAAATGCAGTAACTAAAGGTACATGTTCTTGTTATATTTCTTAGAATGGTCTATACTCTTCGGACAAATGTTGTTATATTTCTCACAAAGGTACATGTGCTGATATTTCTCACAAAGGTCTTTACTTTTACGACAAATGTGACCCTGTTAACTAGATTAATTTAGTTGTAGTGAATCATGTTGTTCTATTCCTTACAAAGGTTTATACTTTTACGACCAATGTCACCAGCTAATTAGAGTAACTAATATAATGTGCAATGTACATGTTGTTTTATATTTTATTAATGTCCATACTTTTTCTCCCAATGTGACCCTGGCAACTAGACTATTGCACTTTCATATGTGTATCTATTTGTTTATCTAACAAAGGTCTATACTTTTAGGACGAATGTCACCTTGATAAGTAGAGTAATTAATATAATGTCCAATGTAAATGTTGTTTAATATCTTATTAATGTCCATAGTTGTTGTCCTAATGTCGCCCTGTCAAATGGAGGAAGTAAGCTAAAGTTAAGTACACATGTTGCTTTATATGTTAGAAATGGCCATACCTTTTGTTCTAATCTGATCCTTTTAACATGTACAGGTACCGATTTTTCTAAATCACTATTGGGAACAACAGCCGAAAATGGGAAGAGATATACGAGATGTACCGTAAACACTCACAGGCGGTTGGGTTTAGCATTAGGAAAGCAACTTCTCGCAGAGTTAATGGTCCTGGCACACCCGAAGTCGAGAGGTACTTTGTTTGCTCGTGTGAAGGGAAACACGGGAATGGCAGTAGGCTAGGTCTGAATGGTTTACCTCACGTAGCGACTAACAATCTGAGGAACGCTGCAATCACTAGGTGCGAATGCAAAGCGGGGCTTCGGTCGCAGGTAAACGAGGTTGGGCAGTGGGAGGTACTGCAACATATCACTGAACACAACCATGCTCTTACTCCCACGCAGTGGCAGCAACATCACCGATCCGAAAGAAGAATAAGCGATGTCGAGGCAGAGACTATAAAGGCCATGACAGAAGCATTCGTCGCCCCCTCTGTTCAGTACAAGGTGGCAGCTGCTGCAGCGGGCAGTGATGTATTTGTTGGTCACTCGAAGAGAGATCATATCAACTTTGTTCACAGGTTGAAGATAAAAGCGATTGAGAGCGGTGATGCAGCCACACTTATTAATCTTATGACTAGAAGACAATCTGAGGATCCAGGGTTCTTCTTCCGTGTGCAATTCAATGAAGAAGGGAGATTATGTCATCTATTCTGGTGTGACTCTATGATGAGGGAGGACTATCGATTGTATCATGATGTACTAATTTTCGACACAACGTACCGCACCAACAGGTACAATCTTATATGCGGTGCCTTTGTAGGTATAAATAACCATTGGTCCAATATAATGTTTGGGTGCGTTTTTCTATCGGACGAGAAAGAAGAAGCATTCCAATGGTTGTTCAACGTGTTTAATGAAGCTATGGGTGACGACCTTCGTCCTGTCTCCATCTTCACTGACCAAGACAAGGCAATGTCAAATGCTGTTGAAGCGGTATTTTCTGGTCACAATTGTTAAATTTCTAATAACTCACTATATGTTATAATTTCGTTTAAGCATGAATACTATTTCATCTGTCAACAATAAACCACTATATGGTGTCATATAATACTGATAATATTTTTAAACATATATAGAATATGTCAGGAAAAGATGGACTTATGTACACATTTAAATCAATTATGTAGTTGTTAACATATAACCTCCATATGGTAACATTGTCTTTTATCATGACCAGGTTTACCCACAAAGCAGACACAGGCTATGACAATGGCATATCCAACAAAACGCCATTTCTCATTTTGGATCTTTAAAGCATGATAGGCCATTCCAGAATATGTTCAACAAATGCCTAAATGGGTGCTTTAATGAAACTGAATTTGAAGCGACCTGGGGAACTATGATGGCAGAGTACGGCCTCGACAACCACCCATGGTTCAATAGACTTTACAACCTACGAACAAAATGGTGCACTGCACTAAATAATTTGCACTTTTCATCCGGTATTCTTTCGTCCCAAAGAAGTGAGAGTACGAACCATGCAATGGGGTTCCAAGCGTCAAAAACAACTTCAGTGACCGAATTTTTCGGTCTATTCGAAACGACAGTCCGAAGATGGAGAGGGGAGGAGGAGCGCAAGGAATTCAACTGTATTAGGGCGACTCCCACCTCCGTTTTTCCCCTCGTGGACCTCTTGCAACATGCGTCACAGATTTACACCTTGCATCTGTTTCGTGTGTTCGAGATAGAGTTTGGCCTCGCCATGGGTACTCGGGCAGCTGTTGTCCAATCTGAAGACTCGACTTTAGTCTATAGGGTGCAAACTGGTGGCAATGAGGGAGCATCTCATCACGTTACTTATGATTGTGTCAGCCATCTAACTGACTGCACTTGCCGAAAGTATCAACTGATAGGCATGTTATGTAGCCACATCATACGCGTACTCCACATGCATTCTGTCCAAGAAATCCCGTCCGCTTACATTTTAAGGCGATGGACTAAATTTGCCAAGACTGAGGTCTGGAACCGTTTACTTCCAACAGACATGCGCCAAAGTGCGGCCAATGAGGCCATCAATTGGCGACGTTTAATGCTGACAAATGTTGACAATCTGATAACAAAGAGCCAGAATACCCGGGAAGCAAGGGATATTGTCGAGAACTTTTGTGCTACGGCGAATGCTGAAGTAATCTCTCTACTTCAAAAGCTTGCAGTAGATGCTGACCAGAACAATCAAACAAGCGATGGGCGTGCAATTCTAAACCCCGTCCGATGTACAACCAAAGGCAGGAGCCAAAGGAAGAAACGGTTTCTCGGTAAGAAGAAAAAATCGAAAAAATCAAATGAAATGGTACCGGCATTGGGCAATTCCTACACGCCAATCCCGAGGCTCATGTGAACGTATTAGGATATGGCCGATAAGTGTAACAATTAGTTGTCATTTTGGTATTATGTTGGCAAACGATGGACATGTACTTTAATGAACCGTTAGATATAGGTCATTACATGACCACCATTGCACGTTTTGGCAGCACTTTTGAAGAGGTAATATAACGTCTATTTATGTCAACATGTGAAACATTATTCCCTAACTTTTAGGTTTCCATTTGCCATTACATCCAACTAAAATTGCCCTTAAATCACATAAGACAATCAATTACATAATAGAATGTCACCATATATAAATTCACAAAATGTCAGAAAATGTCACCATATATAAATTCATAACATAATAGACAAATATGTTCACATAATATTAACATTACAGAGAAGATTATGTCACAAAATGACATCCATCTTTCATTGCATAATATTGGTCATTTGATGGCTTCCTAACCACCACTAAATAAGTTGTCATCATCTTTTACATGCTAACACAATGGCGAAATATGTCAACATGTCTTCAATGTTGACCTATTAAAACTGACAACATAATAGGGGAATTTGTCATCATAAGACAACATGCTCATGTATATGTCATGAAACCTTCACCTGTTATCATATGTGCTAAATAACTTCTGATCATCTTTTATGTTGTCATTGCTGATCAAAATGTTATCATATGTGTTATACCAACACACATTCTTACCAACATAAACTTATCATAACATGTTCAAAAGCATTCGCCTTACCAATAACAACCATCAATCCGTCTGTGACGGAGATACCAAACGTTCAAAATAAAAGTCAGTCACCACATTTACAAAACAACTAACCGAACATGTCCAAAATACAAGGCCTTATACAATACCCAAAATGAGGCCATACCAAACTCAAACCCGTTCTCATAAACTGCACTACTTAGCCTGTGCATTAGTCTTTCGTCCCCTAGTGCGAGTGTTAGGCTGGGTTACCCTCTGACTGGGAGCTCCAATGTTTTCTACGCCAAGTGAAAAGGACGGTGGATGAACCATTTCCACATCAATCAGGGCATCCAACTTTTCTCCTAGAGCATTCCAGGCTGCAACAAACTCTGGATTGGCCAACGCTTGTGTAAAGGATCCCTGTGATTGCGACCCAGAAGCACCACTTGTCATTTCACTGGACTGAAGATCTACACCAGCATCCTCCTGGGCTCCTAACTCCCCCATAAGCCTCTTGTGTATAACATTAACCACAGAAAGATTCCTCCTTGTTGTCATCCAATTACGGACGTGAACCTATACAAAATTCAAGAATGTCAGCATTGATTTAAAATGGTCACATAATTATCAAATTGATTAACATTACAGAGACATATATAAACAATATGGTAAGAAATATGCCAAAGTTTTAGAGAGCACCGTACATCATAGAACGTGGCCTGCAACTCCTCATCTGTCGGAACTCCGTCCGGTAGTGGTAGCTGGACAAATCGCACTGGAGGGTTCCTAGATGCTGGTTCGTTTTCAGTTGGCCTACGGTAAAGCCTCTTTGGAAGGTGCCTTGAAACTGTATATGACTGAAGCTCCCAAACGCCAATCCCGAAACTTTGATGATGGCGGTATGCTGCCACCTCCTGGGCCATCCTCTCCTTCAAACGCTCGTACGTCCAATACTGGACCAGTGGCAGTGTAGTGCTCTCCGGAAAGCCCCCACCAAGTCAGGCGATGGAAGTACATCAGCTGCAGGAACATCAGACAGCCGCCGACGTTTTTGGTGTTGTGCGTCCTCCAAGAATCCACTGCTGCGTTCAGACGGAGAAGGACGAACGAACACTAATCTAAATGAGCAATGCCGTCCACATTCCCCACAACTTTGACCAGGCGCAAGTCGATACGGTTGTGGACAGTAGGATCCAAGAATGTCCCCATAGCGAAAACCACAAACAGCTTTTTGAAGTCAGCCCCTCCATCAGGCAGCCCCAACAGCTCTTGCCTAACAGCATCAAATGACAACTCATCGGTCTTCGACAACTTGAAACGGTCACGCCAAACCTTGACCAACTCTGGGTCGTTCTTCGCCTCTATCGTGTTTTCAGAACAAGGTAACATGAAGGCGTCATACACATTGTGCTTTGTCAGGACAAACTGGACGTGCCTGTTGAAGAGGAACATCCGGGAGCTAGGATCATATTTACGCATCAGCCAATCCACCATTTGATGATAAAACGCATGCGTTTTCAACTCCAATAGGCCACCAAAGCCGATGTCCTCAAAATCCTTCTTTTGAGACTCCGTTAACATACCAATCAAGTTGAACAACTGCCTGGGTGACCCATGGCCATCCACCTCCTTCTTTTTCCTATCAACAAAAGTACCACAAATTGTGAACAACTCAACTATATGACAACAATTTCATTATTCAAAAATAGAACATTATATATCACTACAAACATATAGAAATTGCCTACCCAACAAGTCAAGACACGCCAACAAATATAACAAACTTCCCCAAACTTGTCACCAGTTTTAACATCTTTGGTAATATGTAACCTATACACTATTTCAACTATAAATGTTAACATTAAACGACCAAGCCACATACCAAAATGACAATAACTTCAGCCCACCAAATGTCCCCAAAATTGTCACCATTTTAAACATTGTTGTTAATAATGTAACCTACATACCCTTTCAACACAAATTGACGACATTAAAATAGCAACACACATATCAGAATGTCAATAAATATACCTCACTATGTCACCCTTTTAATTTCATTAACCTTGACCATTTTTTTATCACCCAATTAATGAACTAACCAAATAAGTACACTAGTTTTGTTCAACATTTTCACCACATTCAATACTTTTGTCAATATTTTCCCTATACACTATCCTAAAAAAATGTGAACATTGAAAACATATAACATGTAACAAAATAATGTCAACATTCACCAACATTAAAATCATTAAAAACATATCACATGTAACAAAATATGTCAACATTAAACTTGTCACCACTTTCAATTCTATGGTCAATATTATTCCCTACAAACTCTGTTACAGAAAATGGAAACATTACAAACACATAACAACCCGACAAAAAATAATGTCAAAATTCAACAAGATGCCAACACTTTCCCGTCAATTTGACACCCTTTCACCCACACTTCAATTACCTCCAAATTGGACCCCCGAAGAAATCAAGCCACATACAAAAAAACATCAAATTGTCATCATTTTATCTGTATTTTGTAGCCTAATTACCAACCCAACAACTACAACGAATCTGCTTAGAAATTCCATTAACAAAATAGCACAAAAACACAATAACCTTGACCTCCTAAAAGATTGACTTATTTCACTAGCACCATAGCGGTTTCATCTCTCTCTTTTTTCTTTGATCCTTCACCCACCTCTGTCCTCCGCTGAATCATTTTCAACGCTTTTGGCTCAAGTGGATGCTCTGCGTAATTCAAACAAATTCATTTACTAAGTGTGTACAAGTTAAATACCTTTGTAAGTACCTCATTCCCATAACATTCACAGTAAAATTGGTCACCTTTTTACCAGTCAAACCACTATAGAAGATAATATTCACGATACCCAACCAATGGTTACATATACTATATTCTCTGAACCATGTCAACAAATGCTTTCATGTTTTTTAATTATCAACCATGTCAACATCTTTACTAAACATGTTACCATCTTTTTTGTAAACAACTTTACTAAACTTGTAAACAACATCTTTATTATTTTGAAATGTGAACAATATCGACAAAAACAAAACAAATGTAAACACCTTTACTAAACTTGTAAACACTTCAACAACAATGCGAACAATGTCGACAAATTCACATACAATGTCAACAACTCACCTGCAGTTACCTCCACTGGCTTTCCAACAACTCTCTTTTTCAGCGCGCTTTTCCCAACGTTTACCGCCAACTTCACAGCTTCATCCACAACGTCTATATTTTGTGTAACAAAAAATCGGTATTAGGATCATCCAAAAAAAAATTGTAAAACAGCTTACAAACTGAGAACTTGCCTTCCTTAACGTAGTCCCCCTTCCTCATCATCTGTCTCGATATCGTCTTCCTCATCTGGTTCGTCCTCCTCCTCCACTGCTATCCCCTTCCGCTTATCTTTCTTACTCCCTAAACTGAATGTCACCTTTTTCCTCTTCCTTTTACTTACAACTACCGTCTCCTCATCTGTACCTTCGTCTGCCACATCACTGTCATCTTCATCCTCCACTGGTCTAGCTTTGCTCTTCCCTTTCCCCGACACCCTTGGCACAACTTTCTTCCTCCCTGTACCAGTTGAAGGTTTCGACGGCTTCGCAGGTACCGACTCTTCACCCGTCCCTTAAACAAAATAACAACAAAAACAACATTAACATTCAATCACAAAAACTGAACATACTAATAAAAAATTTTATATAACAGAACCAATATTATCAAACAATCGTTATTGATCTTCAGTATGATCTTGAGTATAATCGTTAATGATCTTGATTAATACCAACAAACCAACATATAACATGACCCAACATTTGCATGTCTCTATTATTAAACCATGGAAGTATAATCATAAACATTAAGCAATGAATCTAAAACAATATCAACGGAAATACAAACCTCCACCAACATCATCCTTATTCCTCGCAGATCTTGAGTTTTTCTTCACTGCTGATTGCTTTGTTACCATCGTTACTGATAATGTCTATAAATTTTTTGTCTAATTATCAATGATCGGAAGAAAAATGAGGAATACAGATGGTTCTTCAGAGATTTTTGAATGTGGAGAGAGAAGGGGGAAAAATTTGACTGAGTGATGTGAAAGGGATTGAGGAGTTGATTAGGTTAACAATAACCGTGCACAGTACATTGGGAAGGGGGGTGGTTTATTTATTTTTTAATTGGAGCAATTAAGACTGCCACAGTAAAAATCTACCCCATATATTTTTGCAGGCCCAAAGTCCACATTCACTATTTGTATACAGTCCAACATGTCGACCCATTTTCCAGAAATATGGCACTATCCGACCCGTCGCAAGCTTGTGACGGGTACCTCCATCACAAGCAAGACGGATTGGAAAAAATTAACATATTTTTTTTTTTGGTTTTTTAGGCAGGTAAAAAGAGGGCAATGATATGACCACTACTATTTTCTCTAATGCCCTTGAAATATACAATTAGTCTTACTTAATACGGATGATATCCGTCTTAAGTATAAGATAGACCGGTGTTATGTAGTATGAAAAAGTGAGATTGGACTGAAGAGAAAATGAAAGGACATGTTGCAATAAATAAATCTCTTATTTTCACAATACCAATGCAACACTCATCATCTCAAAAACCGAGTGTCACAAAACACTCAAAATCATCTATTCTCCTCCCATTTTTATTTCCTCCCAAAACCATTTCACAATTTATTTTCCTCCACCGAAATCATCTTTATTTCATCTCATTTTCATCTCATCCCTATTAAAATATCTTTTATCATCACATAAATATGATAAGAAAGACTATGATAAAGAGGATACAAGCACAAAAAAAGGAGAAGACAGTACATGCACTGAATGAAACTGTTGAAGGTAGTTTTTTATTTTTGTTTTTGTTTTGTAAAATTGTCGATTTAAGATTTATTTTCCTCCACTAAAAACAATGCATCTCGCCCCATTATTTGTTTAAGGTAGTTTTAAATTTATATTTTTTTAAATAAAAATTTCAGATTTAAAATCGTTAATTTGTGTTAGCCCATTTTCTGTTTTTACCGTAGAAACAAACCGTGGAAGCAACTAAGAGGATGAGAAGAAAAAAGCACGGGAAAAAAAAGAAGGTGACACAATAGATGAAGGAAGGACAAACAAAGAATGCAGTGTCAGTGTGTCACCACTTGAAGTCCATTTGTTTATATATTAGCAAGAAATGTAAACAAATTAATATGGTAACATATCATTTGAATATGGTACATAGGTTGTGATGCTAAGATATCAATCATTTTGATGAAAATTATATATTAGTAACATATTTTGTGAAAAAGATAGTCTAATTAATGTGGTAACATATGTGATAATAGTGGTAACATATGTGATAGTCTAATTAATAGTGGTAACATACGATTCATCATAATTCCGTAAGGGTAAGGGTAATATAATACTCCGTAGATTCAAATGGTAACAAAGTACATTTTTTTTCTGGTAAAGTGGTAACAAAGTACATTAAAATGATTGAATGTTGGCCATATTTATTAAATTACACAATCTAAAATGCTTACATAGTTCAATAAAATGGTAACATATAATGTTAATGGTAACATATCATTCGAATATGGTAACATAGCATGTAATGATGTGATCCCCGAGAAATAGGAAAATAATATCAATTCTAATGAAATTTTATAAATATGTATTGGTTTGTGCCCGAAAAAGATTATGTATTGGTAACATATTTTGTAAAAATGGTAACAAATTATGGTGATATTATTACATATTAGGAAATGACATTGTAATAATACTGACATTGAAATTATACCGTCTGAGATGATATTATAGTACAGTGCATGTGATAACATATGTGATAGTAATGGTAACATATTACCAATTCATGTTATAATAAGTCTCTAGGTGAAATTCTTAATTTTAAAATGGTCACATAGTAAAATGAAATACTAACATTATCTGATGAAATGATTTAATATTATGTTGTCTTGATTAAATTAGACAATTTGAGATACTTACACATTCCAATGCAATGGTAACATGTATAATATTATGGCGTAATCGTCATCTTCATCCTCCAAATTAATGGAATATTTACATGTTTCGCTATCTTAGTTGTTAGTTTGTTATGATGAACCAGATTTTTTTTGTACATTGTTCAAATGGTGAATGTAAATATAAATGATGAAGGGTAAATTTCTTAGTATAAAAATGATGAATTGAAAATGAGAGCGATGAAAATGAATAACAATGAAGAATGATAATATATATGATGGAAGATGGAGAACAATGGAGAACAGTAGGACAAATGTAAATGTAAATGATGAAGGATAAATTTCTTAGTATAAAAATGATGAACACAAATTCTTGTTTGTGACGGCACATATCCGTCACTCTTGAGTGACGGATACCATTTTACCTCACAAAGTACCCACTTTTTCTCTCTCTACAACACTATTCATGTGGTCCCCTTTCTCCACTAACCCATTTTGTTACCATTTTAACTCACAAAATATCCGGCACAAATGGTAAGCCGTCACAAGGGAGACCAATTGAATGATGAATTGGAAATGGAGAGCGATGAAAATGAAGAACAATGAAAAATGATAATATGATGGAAGATGGAGAACAATGGAAAACAGTAGGACAAATGCAATAAGATAATCACAAATTCTTGTTTGTGACGGATAGACAAGAGACGGAGCGAATAGGTACCATATTGTACACAAACGGGCCGGATCAGCATGTGCAAGAGTAATGATTAACAATTATAGGGTAATTGTTTATTGGTTATAGGATAGATGGTAGGGTATTATTTTATTGTCAAAGTAAAACTCTTACCCCCCACCACATCAACTTTTCAGTATTGACATACGTCTCTCCTCCCATCAAAGCATGCTTTTGTTTTTCAAAAACAACAATAAACAATCCTTCCTCCAATAATCTTCATCTTCATTCTTTGCAAATGGAAAGAACAACAAAATCATTTGTTTTTCAAATCTACATCTAAATCCAAATATTATTCACCCATAAAATATCAAAATATTCGAGGTGGTAACTTGGCTTTACAGACGGTTCTAGAGGATCGCCTCAACTTGACGATGGCGAAAACGATGATGGTGCCATGTGTGTTCAAGTTTTAGACAATAATATTGCAAATAATGATGAAGTTGTGATGATTTTGATGATCAAAGGTTTGTGTTCTTTTATTTTGGGGGTATTTTATTTATTTTTTATTTAATTTCTTATTAGTATGTATTGTTTGCTTTGTTTTGAAGTTGCTGGGGTTGTTGTTGTTGTTTGCTAATGTTGATATTCTTTTTCTCAATTTAATAATAATGGATTTATAAAAATTTGTGTATCATTTAATTTTTTTGACGTTTTTTTTCATGAGATTTTTGGCGATTTACATGAGATTTTAGGTCAATTTTTAGATCAATGTTTGGGAGTGAATCTGTGTTGATGTTGTTGGAGTTGAAGATGAAGATTAACTGTGCATAAGTTAACGTCTGTAAGACTGACATCAGCTAACTTTAAAGAAACACAATGTGTTTTGAACAGATTATCATTTTAGGTTAAAGTGTGACCATTTTAGAGTTCAGTGTTGTCACTTTAACAAAATCTTAAAATTTGGTTGCTCGTTATACGTAGTGATCTTTCATATATGTTAGCATTGTCTAGTGTATAATGTGACCATTATCTAATTCAGTGTTTCCTTTTTAACCAAAAACGCGTTCTTCTGTTTATCTTGTCATAGGAACTAATCTTTAATATATGTTACCATTGTGCAGTGTACATTGTCACCATTTTAGACTTCAGTGTTACCTTTTTAACCAAGCATAGTTATTTTGTTTATCTTATCATATGTATTAATCTTTAAACTTTAAATGGTGACAATATGACTAAAGTTGGTTACATTCTGATTTACTGTTAAAATGTGACCATGATAGTTATGACATGTAGACGTTGTAGTATGAAATGTGACTTCATCTTGTGTGTGTTTAAAATTTAAAATGGTGACGTCCTGACTAAATATGGTTACATTCTGATGTACTATTAAAATGTGACCATTATAGTTGTGATATGTAGTTGTTTTACTATGAAATATGACAGCATGTTGTGTGTTTAAAACTTAAAATGGTGACATTCTGTCTAAAATTGTTTACAGTTCAGTGTTGTCTTTTTAAGATCTTTAATATATGTTACCATTGTGTGTCACCATTTTAGACTTTAGTGTTACCCTTTTAACCAAACCTAGTTTTTTGTTTTTTTGGTCATAGTTATTAATCTTTAAAATTAAAATGGTGACATTATGACTAAAGTTGGTTACATTCTGATTTACTGGTAAAATGTGACCATGATAGTTTGATATGTAGACGTTTTAGGAAGAAATGTGACAGCATGTTATGTGTGTTTACAACTTAAAATGGTGACATTATGACTAAATATGGTTACATTCTGATGTATTATTAAAATGTGCCATTATAGTTGTGATATGTAGATGTTTTACTATGAAATGTGATAACATGTTATGTGTTTAAAACTTAACATGTTGTTTACAATTCAGTGTTGCCCTTTTAACCAAAGCTTAATATATCTTGTCATAGGTACTGATCTATCAGATTGTTTACTTGGAATAAAAGCTACAAAATGGGTACACATCTTCATCTTGTATAAGAAAGATTCGCAACTTAAGGGATTTAGTATCAATAAATCAACTATCTCATCGCCAAATGTCAGAGTGTTTCTGATGCAAGAGCTGTCGTGGGTAAGCTATTGATTAAAGCTAATGAGGAGGTCGAATTTTTACTTTCTAAGCTTAATATGGAGGAAGATCAACCAACCATAGATGTGTTCGTGCCTCCTATTCTTGACCTCGTACGTTGTACGACAAAGGGTCATAGTCAACGAAAAAAAGGAACATGTGGACAAGGAAGAAGACTAGGAAAGGGACTGAAGTTGGGGCAGGGGAGAGTACTATGTACGTCGTTGTGCCGCGTCTGATATGACATACCATCTACGTCGCGCTCCCTCGCTTGTTTGACTAATATGGACTAAATCGGTTAATGTCACCAAAGCAGTGGACTAATGTTGCCATGTTTGATTTATGTTTTTGCTATTTAATTAAATGGTTGTTTTTTTGGTGAACTTCGAAACTTACCTCGTGACAGATTTGTGTAAACATTCTGATATATACCAATGTTTGCTTATTTTGCTCACATATGTGACCATTCTTGCTACAAATGTATCATTGTTTGCTCAATATGTTACCATTTTAACTAATAAATATATACATATATGAAATATCAATACCTATGACAAGATAATATGTTCTGGTTAAAAGGGTAATACTAAACTCTAAAATGGTCACATTATACACTACACAATGCCAACATATATGAAAGATCAGTACATATCCTGTTCTTTTACACAACACAATCTCTATAAAATGGTCACATTATACACAATGCCAAGAATCACAATGCCATATGTTACCATTTTAACTAGATAATGTGTTCTTTTTTGGAAGGTGATAAAAAAATATTAGCTTTCCTAACATAAATGACCAAGATCACACATATGTCAGGGTGGATTTCTGTTTACAGTCAAACATAATACTCTAAAGATGGTGACATATAAGTAATTGTTGAACATGTTACCACCTTAAGATGAACATGTTACCATCAAAAGATGGGCACTGTTATAAAAAGACAAATCTTGGAAACATAAGGACTAAATGATCAGTTCTGCTTCATAACCACATGGTCACATTGCTGCACAACATTAAAATGTGACCACATTACTACTAAACTGTCATCACATTGCTATACATAGGTCACAACTGTCATAGGGTTGTTACAAAAGAAGGATTGTAGCACAATCCTTACCACCATGAACGTCTAAAAAGTCTTACCCAAAATATTACATCATTAACCAAACAACCAACTACTACGTCAAAACATTACACTGTTAACCTAACAACGACGCATGCATAAATCCATCTTCATTTCTTCTTGTCAGGCTTTTGGGGATGGGTTGGGGGAAGGGGCATGATCCTTAGCGTTGTTATAAACACGGCATGCTTTTGGGGATGACTTGGGGAAGATCTGCTCTGATTCTTCCACTTCTCCGGCATCTGCCTGCTGCTTTTGTGCTCTCACTCCTTCAGACACGGCAGGCTTCGCCTCCATTTCTGTTGCCATCTGACGATTTCTACTATTAACAAACATGTCACCATTTTAGAGAAAACATGTCACCACATTAAGCTAAGCTTATTACACTACTCTAATGTTCAACTCAATTAAACACAACTACAACTAAGGTTATTACATTTTAATACTATAAAATATGTCATCATTCTTGATACTTATTGTTACCATTTTTAAATGCTTTCACATTCATTCAGCCAGATCAACAAATAAGTACATCAGCTAACAAAGAAGGCGACATTTTTAGTACTAACAAACATGTCACCATTCTAGAAGCATAGCTGTCACCATATTAAACTAAACTTATAACACTATTATAATATTCTTCTCAATTAAACAAATGCACATATTACAGCTTAAATGGTGACATTTAGAACTATAAAATATGTCATCATTCTTCCTATTTATTGTTACCATTCTAAAATAGGTACTCAGCTAACAAACATGGTCACATACTAACACTCAAACATATGTCATCATAATCCTAATCATTGTTGCCATTTTCAGATGTTGTTAGCTATAAACAATAACATCATCAAATGGGTACATCAACTGACTAACATTATGACATATTCCCAACTAATATATTTTATAAGTGACGCCATATGTGACCATGTTTTAACCTTAGATGTTAACCTGTTCAGTTTAGACGAACCCAGGCAAAAAAAAAAAACGGTGATAAAAAAAACTCTTATAAGAAGGCTATGTTTTTAACTAAACATATGAACATTTTATAAGTGACACCATATGTGAGCATGTTTAACCTTAGATGTTACCCTGTTGAGGTTAAACGAACCCATGCAAAAAAAATGGTGATAAAAAAACTATGATAAAAAGGTTGCATTTTTAACTAAACATATGAACATTTTATAATTGACATCATATGTGACCATGTTTTAACCTTAGATGTTACCCTGTTGAGGTTAGACGAACCTAGGCCAAAAAAACAATGATAAAAAACTCTGATAAGAAGGTTACGTTTTTAACTAAACATATGAACATTTTATAAGTGACACCATATGTGACCATGTTTAAACCTTAGATGTTACCCTGTTGAGGTTACACCAACCCAGGCAAAAAAATGGTGATAAAAAAAATCTGATAAGAATGTTACATTTTTAACTAAACATATGAGCATTTTATAATTGACATCATATGTGACCATGTTTTAACCGTAGATGTTACCCTGTTGAGGTTAGACGAACCCATGCCAAAAAAAAAATGGTGATAAATAAACTCTGATAAGAAGGTTACATTTTTAACTAAACATATGAACATTTTATAAGCGACACTATATGTGACCATGTTTTAACCTTAGATGTTACCCTGTTGAGGTTAGACGAACCCAGGCCAAAAAATGGTGATAAATAAACTCTCATAGGAAGGTTACATTTTTAACTAAACATACGAACATTTTCCAAAATACATGATCACATTTTCAACTTATCGTCTACTATGCTTGCCTGTCCCTTGCTCTTCTTTCTGCCACTCGTATGCAGCTGCCATTTTCATAACTTTGTCAAGTACATCTGCATGCCAGCATAACCCATTAGTAGTACGCATCAAACAAAAACAAGTGATACTGTGAACTAAGATTATAAATCCAAACTTCTCTAATTTAGATAAAATCCTCATTTTTTTTATCAACAACCCTAGATCTACAAATCAAAACACAAGATTCAAGCTTTTTTAAACATAAATCAAATAAAAACCCAATAAAAGTATCAATTTTGAGTAAAAAATGACATAGATATTTAAACTTTTGCATAATTAAAAAAAAACTCAACACAATAATCAATTTTTACCTTCGATGGTTTTTTCCAAGTTTCTTTAGATGTGTTTTTTTAGCATTTTTTTAATCCATTGTCTTGAGCAAGATAGGAGATGAAGATTATGATAGAAATATTACTGCCTTATTTGATGAAGATCTTGATGGAGATGAAGATGGTGTTTCTAGAGAGGAATTAATTTGGATTTTGAAAATTGAATGAGAGAGGTGATGATGGTGATTACTGAGCAAAAGAGAAAAAAGAGGACTTTAATTGTCTGTTGCCTGGGAAAGCTCCCATCTTTTTTTATTTTTTTTATTTATTATTTGTTTATTATGTATTGTCAAATCAACTTTATAATAATTAATATAAAAACGGGTCAACTTTTACTCATATTAACTAATATGGTATGAAACCGACCCGTCTCTCCCTTGTGACGGATAGTGCATGTCACAAGGGAGACTAATTGTAAGATAATATGTTGGCTATTCTCCTACAAACACATTTAATGTCTTGTTAAAAGCAAATGACTAGACTACACTAAATAACTAGTTTTAATCCCGTGCAAAAATTGCACGGGGTTACTTATTAAACAATTGTTATTATTAAATTATAAATGAAGAAAATGTAGAAATATTGAATTTCAAATATACAAAATTATAAATAAGAATATCAATCGACAATATTGAATATAGTAAAGACAATAACATTAATACAGTCGTTATTATATGAGATGGTTTTAAACAGTGAGACGATTTCGTTGTATATAAAAACAACTTACTTATTAGTATTGGACAGTGGCGGACCCAGGGGTGTGCATCCTTAATTGCGGGATTTTTTTTTATATAAAAGCAGTGAAAATCAAGTACCTATATTATTTCCGCCTATTATGTATCATTAATGTGAAGTCGCTCAATTGGTAGTGCAACTATCACTTAGGCATGAGGTTGCGTGACTTAGGCGTGAGGTTGCGTGTTCAATCCCTCTCAGCCTCCATTCCCCCTCCCTTTGTTCCCATGTTTTTTATTTGGTGTAAATCACTGACTACAACTTTCCTTTGTTTTTTTCCCGAGGAAATTCGATTTCTTTTTTAATTTGGTGTAAATCCTCAATCTTCAAACTCTAACTTCTAAATTCCCTCTACCCATTTTTTTTAAAATTAATTTAGATTGTTAGTTTCAAATTCTCTTTTATTGATTTGTATTATGAATTTTTTTTAACTTTTGTTTTGATTGTTTGTGAATTTTCATTGTGAATTATGTATTATATAATATATAATATTACGTTTCATTTTTTAGATTAATAAAAGTAGAAAAATACAATAACTTAAAAGTTTTATTTTTAATCCATAAAAAAAACACGCATAAAAACCCTCAATAGGTAGTTCTCACAAGCTAGAGATAAAAAATACGCCATTTTCATTAATTTAAAAAACTCAATAGTTTAAAAGACGATTTTTAACTTTTAGGATGATTTCAAATCCTTATCATTGGTAAAAAAAAAATTGGCAAGATGTTTACTATGTAATGACAATGATGCAGTTGAATCATTTTTTTATGTTGTCCGAAGTTTTTCGTTTTTTCAAGTGTGCACTCCCATTCTTAAACTCCTGGGTCCGCCACTGGTATTAGATAAATAGTTTATTTGTAGAAATAAACCCTCTCACAGGGTGATCCGTCTTACTCTATAATTCGTTTCAATCTAAATAGGCTGAATAACAAACTGTTGGCTCAAAATCTAAATGTGATTAAAATAGGCTTAAACAACCTCAAACTAACTCATTAAAATAATAAAATCCCAGTACATATCGCCAAAGCCCCCACCTTCACCTAATAGTAGTAAATCAGTAATGCTAACCTAACATACTTCACACGCCTCTTTCTCCCTCGCTCTCTCTCATCAAACACACCGTCACCAGTCACCGTCAATATATCACTCCCTCAAACTCATTATATCACTTCTGTCTCAACTTTATCTCTCGTAAATCTCATGGATTCATAGTCCCTATAATTTCTCTCTATAATCCTCATTCTTTAAACAATATATCATCTCCTTACTCGATAATGTTTACCTAATTGTCAATCTCTCTCACTATCAGCTATGTTGGTTTCATTTTTTGTTCATGTTTCTGTGATTTTTTTCTATTAAATTTCTCATAGATCTGATGGTTATTTTTCTAAAAGTTAATTTTTTGTTTTTTTATAAATTATAAAATTATTAGTGAATATCATAGATCTAATGAGTATTGTTTTTTAAATAAGATTACTCAATATAAGTAAGTATGTGTTTTTAAATAATATTCTTTTTACTTTATTTCGTTGCCTATATTATATTTAAATTATTTTTTTCATTTATTTAAAACTTATTTTCGTTAATTTTAAAAAATCCCATATTTTGAATGTAATCTTCCCCTTTTTTGAAGTTTTTTTTTTTTTTTTTGACAAAACAATAAAGTATTTCTAAGAACGGAAATCAAATCTATTAAATTTAAATGACTTGGATATTTTCGGAAGAATATTTATCAATTAAATTCCTAAATCTTATTTTTTATATAAATTTTTTATGGTTTAATGACATATTTTTCCTATACTGAATTACAGGATTTTTAAAGAGAATTTTTTGAAATAAATTGTTAAATTTAGTTTTCGGATTTTTTTGAAGATTTTTAAACAATTTTTTCAAAAAAACATAAATAATTTTTAGATGTTAAATATTTGTTATCACTTTCTTGAGATCATTTAAAAGAATTCGACTATATTAATTCAAATTAGATTAGCTTAGATTATACGGAGTATTAATACATTGATTTTATTATAAAAATAATGTGCAAAATAAACTCAAAATCGTTTTCTTCGGAGTAATTTTTCAGATTTGAATTGGGTGGAGCCGTGGAGGAGATGAGAGGAGAGAGGGTAATTAAATGGTGTATAGAACATGGTGGGTCCCATATTGGCCAAATTTCTAAAAAATTTCAGCCAATGAGAAGCCTTGAAAGAACCTAGCTTTTATACTAGGTAGATGTGTAGGTGTACCCTCAAGCCTACCTACAACAATCCAACGTCACACCCCCACATGCCACATAATACAAGTTTAACCCATTTACCCACAAAATGGTATCTATCCGACCCGTCTCACACTTAAGACGGATACCCTCCGTCTGAAATAAGAATTTGTGTGAAACATAAACTTTGTAGAATGAGTTGACTTATTTATTTCGTTGAGTAAGTTCGTGGTATTGGTAACTTGTTCGTGGCAATATAAGAGTCTTAAAAACAAGAATAGAAAAGAAAAAAATTGAGACACAAAAACATTAAACCAAACAAAAGGAGGAAATATTTTTTAACTTCAGGTTTTTCATAAAAGAGAAAAATATTTCCTTTTTATTTTATAAGAACTAGTTTTAAACCCGTGCAAAATTGCACGGGTATGTACTTGGGCCAGTATTAATGTTTTTGGATGTATATTTGTTTTTGCATTTCTATTGTACTTATCTAGTTGGTCTAAATCAACGATGTACATAATTAATGTTTAAATTTGTTAGAAACACGTGTTCACATGCACTGGTTTATAAGGAAATAATGTAATCTAATCTTGTAAATAAAAATTGCATACATAAAAAACTTTACATCCGAATAAAAGAAATATAATCTAATAATCAACTTTAACATATGCAAATTATTCTAAAAATTGAAAAATTTCATGATACACTACCTTAGTAGTCGTAGTAGAAGTACGCATATCTGCTCCACTCATTTTAATGAAGTCGGGACGGTCCAAGTGTATTTATCATGACGATATTAACGTTGCCTATCATTTGTACTTGTAGAAGTAGAAATTACTCGGTAGCCTATCATTGTCATCTTCCGAATTCGGAGTGCAAGACTGATAGTAAAGTTGCCAGAATTTTTGCTCCAAGTACATAAATCCTCGGTGATGAACGACTTTCTATACAGATCTGAGATGATTATTTTTTCTAAAAAGAACATATTTTAAAGTTTTTCAACTGTTAACTTATCGTGGTTTTATTATTAAAAAAATATTTATTACAACAATTATGAATTATTTATTAAAAAAAACTTTAAAATTTTTTTATTAAAAAAATTTTAATCACTTGTAAATTAAATTACTTCCTCCATTTTTCTAAGTTTGCCCCATTTCATTAAAATATACCTCACATTTCATTATTTTATGGGGCAAACATAGGAAATTGGAGGGAGTAATATTTATTTGTTTTTTTAAAGTAAAAAAAAAATTAAAATTTGTTTTAAACTCTAGTTGAAGACTAAATTAACTCGGTTGCCTATCATTGACACCTAGCATTTTCGGTGTGTGCGGCTGATAGTTAAGTTGCCAAGTTTTATATTCCAAGTAAATACTCCGTCATAATTGATTTTTTAAACAAAATTTTGTACCATGTAGTTTTAAAAAATTATGTTGTGATGTTGTTGCTGCATGGTACAATAATATTAACTAAAATACATGAATATTTTATACTTCAAGTAAATACTCCGTCAAGATTTATTTTTTAATCAAAAAATATTGTACCATGTAGTTTTAAAAATTATGCATGTAATTCATTTCCGTTTTATTTTCGGTCCAGTATATAAATGTTATTCCTTCTTGAAATTATGTAATTTTATTATTATGTAATTTTGTTTTAAAAATTATGTAATTCAATTTCATTTACTCGCATTTGTAATTCATTCTGCGTATATGTTATTAATTTTATTTACACGGAATGTATAAAATTATTTCATAATATTAATTCATAGAATTTTTTCATAATATTATTTCATAAAATTTGTTGTAAGACGGAATTTATCGCATGTTTGAAAAGACGCAAATCTGAATAAATAAATACATTGAACACTCACGGGGTCCCACCATAACATGAATTTCCCAAAAAAAAAAAAACTGCATTAATGACGTGGCGCGCTGAGGATTGAGTATTGTCTTTTGTATTAATATAGATAAGATTACAAGTAGACAAGAAAATTGAGAAAAAAAAATATTAATACTTACGACTTCAGTATCATCTTTCTAACATCTCTAGACGAATGTCCACGATTCTTTTCACACAAATTCTCATTTGTGACTGCCGATATCTGTCACAAACTTGTGACGGGCCAAGTAAAACCCAATTAAGTAGATAAGACAAATCATTTGTAACTCTCTATGCACTTTATTTTTTGTCTTATCTACCCATGTGAGTGATATTTGACTCGTCATAAGCTTATGACGGATATACCCGTCACAAGGGAGACTTACAAAGGTGAAAAGTGTATAGGGAATAATAAGATATTTGTCGTATTTATATAAGTGAGATATTATTTAACCCGTTTTAAGTTTCTAAAGATGGATACATTCATCTTAAATGAGAGTTTGTGATGTTTTCCTCTCTTTTTAAGTCGCACAAATATTGAAATACTCGCCAAACACATCTTAAACAAGTTTATTGTAGAATGAGATCTATTAATAACTCACAAATTCCTTTTGTTCATTAACAAGATTTTTGCATTTGTTTGATTTTTTTTTTTTTTTTTTGTAAAGTCGTCTTTAGACTAATTATTTAAGTTGTAGTCAAAGTTTATTAGATAAAAATGAAAGGGGTAAAAAATGTACTAAATAAATATAAAAGAAAAAGAAAAATGAAAAAATAGATACTAGTATTAAATAATTGATACAAATATAAGTAGCATAAATATTATAAAAAGAGAGACGCAAAAACATATTTCCTCCAATTCATGTTATTCCTCCCATTTACTTTATACGCGTTTTGAAAATTAAACGAGTTTGAAATCTATTAAGGACTGTGTTACTAAGACACGGCGACACGTGTCGGTGTCCGAAACGAAATTTCTGAAATTTATGGACACGCCGACACAGTCAACGGTGTGTCTTGACCAACAAAGTGGACACGACACGACACGTCACGTTAATCTATAATAACGTCTCTTGAATTTTACTAACCAGTGAACAAATAGGAAAATGTAAAAACAAGAAGCCCATTAAATACATCTTTTAGGCTGCCAACTAGGAAAAGCCCATTATAAATGTGCAAAGCAGCCCAACCATTTAGTTAAAACTTAAAACCCTAGCATAGGTTTAAAATCACAGCCTATTTTCATTTACTTTTTTTTTCATTTCTTTTACTTCTTTCTCTCTGTCCCGTGCTTCTTCAATGGAATCTGACTGGTAAAGTCTTATTCAATATAAAGACTATTGGTAGGGTTTGCTTCTTCAATGGAATTTGTCCCGTGTTTGCTTCCCAGGTAGGGTTTCCTTACTGAGTATTAGTTACATGATTGTGTGGTGGTTGTTGTTGTGACTATTGGTTACGTATAATGTTGGTTGATCTGGTTGGTTGTGGATTTTCTACTGTTGATTGGTTTGTATCTGTCTGTGATCTTCGGGGTGCGTCCCTGGCTGAGTAGACTCAGTAGAGTCACTTGCGGGAGTGGCTTCACGCCCTTGATTCGCCTTTTGTGGAACCCGCCACAGGAGGGATGTGCACATTAATGAACACGGGTTTATCGCTCGATGGATATGAGCGGGGCTTAGGTGGGAACGGCTGCGGTCCCCCACTGGCGGCGAGGAGTACCTGTTGCGATGGGGTGCGTGGCAGGACTACAAACTTTAGTGTATAGTCAGTTATGTGGAGATTGAAGATGGAGGCTGAGATTGTGTGAGCTGTTTTTATAATTGTTTCATTGTGGCTTTGTTTGTGTAATTACTAATTAGTACTGACCCCGTTAATTGTTTTAAAAACTGCGGTGATCCATTCGGGGATGGTGAGCAGTTGTTGAACAGGTATGAGGAGATACGCTTGGGTTAGCTAGGATGAGTCACCACGATGCAGTCTTAGAGTCTTCCGCTGTTTTGATTTAGTTGTTTAATACTTTTGGGATTTGAGAACTTTGTATTGTACTTTTATCAGTTTTGGCCTTTGGACATGTATTCACTTTAAAATATATTGCTATTTAATTATGTTTCTTCATTATCATTTGATTATCATTGCCTCGGGAAACCGAGATGGTGATGTTCTCATACCTTAAGTGGTCCTGGTAAGGCACTTGGAGTATGGGGGTGTCACAATATGTACGAAAGATAAGTACCGAGTAAGTTTATAAAATAAATTTGAAATTTGGTAAACGCTGAACTTGTCAAAGTTAATAAATTTAATGAAATTTGGTATACCTGTTAAAGTTTGACCTAACCCAACCTGTCATTTTGAAGGTCACGTTCGATAAATCTTGACTTAGGACCCAATTAGGCCGAAATAATACGTTAATTTAGGTTGAAACACCACCGACTCTCTGGATCAAAGATAAATGTATCTTAAATGTGAATGTAAAACATATAAGTCACTAATATAATTTTTAAAAAGCTAATATTTATATAATCTAATTGATATAATAATTAAGTATTAATAATAATACTTTAAATTATACAATTAAAAATTCAGTTTTATGATAATTCTAAAAAATCAAATGAATAAGAGTAGTGATTAATCAAACAATGCTAGAAAATAATAATTTTTTCACATATTACTTGGCGTTATATTTCTCTTAATTAATAAGAGTACCGACTAATCAAACAATTCCCGAAAATAAAATTCCCCAACCCAATATACCAAATGCGGTTATTATGAGATAATCAAAATAAGTATGTATCTTATAAATGAAAATAAGAAAAACTTAATTTTTATATTTGTTTCACTAAAAGAAACTAATGTAAGCGATAAATCCGATTTAATTATAATATCAGATTTATCAAAAACTCATTTCGATCCGTACACTGTTCCTAACTCGACTCGTAACTCGTATAATCTTACTTATACTTTCACCCGACCTATATAACGTCATTTATTTAAGGCAATAATTATATGTTTAGGTAAAACCCTAACATATTTACTTGTCCATTCTAAAAATAAACAATGTGTTAATTAAGTCGGATAAGCATGGGCTAGAATCGAAACAATGAAACATCACTTAAACAATGGGTCGAATTTGCAAGCACTTACACACTCATTTCAATTGTTTTGATAATAGAAAAAAAATCCTTGACAATAATACCACTCATGATCATCTTATTGCCCTTCATTTTACTGCTATTATCATCCTTAATCCATTTCTTAATTCTTTTCACCCAATTTAACTTGCTTCATTATAAAAAAATTCCCATAATACTGATCATAAAAAGGACTTAATACTTTGTCCAAATTTAATATTGCTTACTAATTATGTTGCGGAGTATATTTTTGGTGGATGTTTTCTTTTTAATTTTTTTTCTTGTTTTACAAAAATTTCTTTATAAAGCAAATTGAAGCACATGAAAAAAAAAATAATTGTGCCCAAACCTTATGTTTCAATGGTTAGTAATATTTGTTTTTAGAATACTTTTTTATTTTCAGATTTTAATGAGTGAAAAGATTGAGATCTGGTACTTGCATGTTTATAAGTTATTTTTTTAGTGTTATTGTGAAGTGTTTTTACGAATATGTGAGGATTTCACTTTTTTTTTTTTTTTTTTTTTTTTTTATAAAGTGTAGTTAATGAAAGAAAAAGAGGGAGAGTAATTAAAGATTGTGATGAACATGAAGGGCCTTACTTAAATAAAAGTTTTTCAAATCCTAAAAATTATTGGCCAATTAAATTTTTTTAAAAAATCTAGCATTTATACTAGGTAGATTATATTTTTTTTTTTGCATAATTCAACATTCCAAAGTGGGGGACCCACTTTTTGTAGATGATTATCTCAATCCTGTTTGTATTTTGTTATTTATTTCGTCTATCAGAATTTTATTTTTCCTAATAATTAATATGTAATTATTTTTTTTCAAAAAAATAATTACACTATAATTTCTATCTTTTTTTCTCTACAAATATGTAGTAATATTGATATATATCCACACACCTTTTCTTCTCTTGTTTCTTTGATTTTTTTTAATCTATTAGATATCGTTTTTTAATGGACGTCTTGCCTTTCTTCTATAATAAAACTGAAGTCGATAAATTATCGAGTTGAAAACCTGAACAAATTACGAAAATAAATTTTTAATGTAAAAAATGTGTGGAGTATGTTAAAGTAAGAGAGATAAATGATGAAAGAGAGTGATGAGGAATAAGTGTAAATTATTGTTGAAGGTGTAAAATTGAAAAGTTGAGGAATAATAAGGTGAATGAGTAAGAAATGATAAAAGAGAGTGAGATGAGGAATAGAATGGAATCATGGATCATAGTTGAGGATGGTCTAAAATATCATCTCTCCTGAGAGACTAGTTGGAGGAACATAGTGTGAAGGGAGGCTAATTTAGTAAAGAAATAAAAAAAGCAACTTGCTCGCTCGGTCACCTAAACAACAATCTAAACAAAAAGCAAAGATAAAGAGATTTAATTAGTAAAATAATACTCTATCTATTATTTTATATATGTCATTATTACATTTTAAGGCAGTTACTCTTTTTCAATATCTCTTAAAATATAGGAGCTAATAATATGAAATATATACTCTTATAAAACCAAATTTCATGATAAATCTAAATATTTAGAGTATTTTTTTCATAAAAAATCAAAATTAAAGGCTTAACTCGTAAAATAAAAACGTCATATATAAAATAATGAATGAATTAAATCACAAAGATCATAAAAAATGAAGAAATAGTCTTCTCCTAAAAAAAACAAAACAAAAGAAGCTTGACCATCAACTT
Organism: Silene latifolia; assembly: GCF_048544455.1. Taxonomy (NCBI): domain Eukaryota; kingdom Viridiplantae; phylum Streptophyta; class Magnoliopsida; order Caryophyllales; family Caryophyllaceae; genus Silene; species Silene latifolia. The sequence goes on along the minus strand of NC_133531.1, from coordinate 126,600,493 downwards.
CCAAAATAAATGGGTCCCCTTACACATCATCTCACACCTCCTTCCCCACCCCCCACCTCATTTAACTGTCAACCGTTTACTTTATTCCCCAATTCCCTTCCTAATATACCCCCACCCTTTCTCCTCTCTCATTTTTCCACCCATTTTTATTCTCTCTTTTTTCCCTCTGTTTTTTTTGTTCATCAATTTTAATCGCAATTATGTTTTCCGGTAACGATAATCAAGGTAATTTCCTCGGCCGGATAAGCATCCGCCGTAACCAAGTCGCTTCCATGGAAGGCGACGTCGAAGACCTCGAATTCTTCCAAAAAAAAATCTCCGAAAGATTTTCCGAATTATTACCCAATAAAAAAGAGGCCAACCACCACCACACGCCGCCTCTTCCGCCGTCAGCAACGGCGTCACCGTCGCCGGCTGGGAATGTGGATTCGCCGTCGTCGGCGGTAGTGTCCCCCGGGGAGCATGACGGGGCGGATGATCATACCCCGTCGTGGTCCGCAGGCGGGGAGGGTTCCATGCTGTCGATAGCTTGGATGAGGACATTATTGGATACGTTCTTGTGTTGCGAGGCGGAGTTTAAGGCAGTGCTTTTAATGGGAAGGGACCCGTCTCAGGTTGCGAAATCGCCTTTGGATCGGTTGGTTCCTGATTTGCTGGATCGAGTTGTCAAGGCTTTGGATGTTTGTAATGCGGTTACTCATGGCGTTGAGGCTGTTAAGTTTATGCAATGTCACGCTAAAATTGTGGTGTCTTCTTTGGAAAATCGGCCCTTTACTGATGGTCAGGTAACCTTATACGATTATTTGTTTGTATTTTGATTGATGCTTGGTCAAATTTTTGGATTTGAAATTGTAGTTGCTTGATTCGATTGAATTTGGTTGTGGAATTCCTACATGAAGATGGGATTCATTGTTGACCGTCTAATTTCATTCAATCGTAAACGGGAATATCTGTCTAAAGATATAAACGGGTTGGAGTCAAATTAGGTTCAAAAAATATGGTGTACTTTTAAATATGTTATTCGTCCCACATTGAAAATAATGTAGGTGTGATAAATATATACTACGTATAAATAGTTGAATTGTCCCACATCAGAAGATTATCATAAGGTAAGGTGATCCCATGTTTATAAATAAGATTTATCCTTGGAACTTAGGTATCACCCCAAATATATTGAATCTCTCAAAGTATACTTATTATATAAGAGACTTTAAACATAATCTTGAATTAAATGTTAAATTTTTAAAGTTGTAACATTTTTTTAGGTGGGAGGAAGAGCGATAAAATGGTAAATATTATAACGAAAATTTTTCATTGTACCCTCGAATTTTGGTAGATTACACATAATACCCCTAATTTTAAGTTTCTACATATAATACCCTTGTGTTTAAATTTTTTCATAATGTCGTTACTCCTATGAGTAACTGAGCATGTCATACTATTTGTGTTTTATTATTTAGGTATTAAATGTTAGTTTATTAAATAAAATATGGAATTAGGAATTAGATGATGAACTGTTTGTGTAATAGATAACAAAAGAAAAAGGAGTCACAAGTCATAGGAGTAATGACGAAAGTTGTCAAATGGTATTACGGAAAGAAAAAGGTGAACACATGGGTATTATTTGTAGAAACTTAAAATTAGGGGTACCATGTGTAATCTATCAAAGTTCAAGTTTACCATGAGAAATTTCCAATATTATAATGATATAGTTAATTAAATTTTCATTTAAAAGAGAGAGATATCCGTACCAATAAAACAAGAAAAGGGATATTATTCTTTAATTGTTATTTTATTAACATGTCATCAAACTTAACGTCCATTTAACAGCCTTTACATTAGGGGGTATCATAGGCAAAAATGTAGAACTTTAAGGGTACCATAGGCAGATTCTTAAAAGTAGGGTAACATGAAAAATCTGACAAAATTAAAGTACCACGACATTTTCGTATCTCAATTATGATAAAAAAATGAAGAAAAACAACGTCTGAAATATTAATGGAAATCTTGATCATATTACTAAATTTAAATATAACTACGAAGTATTATATATAATGAGTAGTAATTGTCCGTATTCGGTATTCGGGATCTGGTTGGATGTCGAACTAAGTGCAAAAAAGATGGTCTAATTCTGAGTATGTTATTTGTCCCATATTGAAAAACAATGGAGGTTTGATGAATATATACTACGCATAAATAGTAGAATTGTCCCACATCGGAAACATAATCCAAGTTTGGTGAATATATTACTTATAAATAGTAGAATTGTCCCACATCGAAAGATTAGTATAAGGTGGGGTGATTATATGATTATAAATAAGAGTTAACCCACGTATATATTAATCTTTTATTTTTTTGAAAATAGATATTTTAATAATATGTAAACAAATCATTAGACATAGAATGTAAACATTAAACTCTTATAACATTTTTTTTTTCATTATAAATAAGTTAATTACCCCGTTGCAACGCACGGGCATTCAAACTAGTAATCTTATTTTTACATGAAAAGTAACCTCATCAGACCACCATCCCACTTGTTATTTAGTCACATATTTGACCCGTCTACAACTTCCGTCTAAAGTGGAATTTTGTGAATTTCATTTGAGTATTTACATTTTTACCAATTTTCGTTTAAGACCATCTTAACTATTAAGTTAGGACGACTTTCACCTCTAATTAAAATAGAGGTTGAAATAAAAGGATGTTATGAGAGGTCTTAAGATAAGACGGTCTTAAAAGCTAGACCAATTGGTACGTTTTAGCTAATAATTTGGGTGATTTAAAAATAATATCTCTATACGTGATATTATATATATGTATGCCATTATGCCGTCTTAATTTTGTGTCGAATGAATCACGATATTACATGATTGCACGTCTGTTTTTTAATATTTAACTGCCTATCATGAATCGTAATTTCGAAAAACTAATTTGTCTAGGGCAAATTCTCGTTTGTGACGGACATTATTCTGTCATAAGCTTGTGAAGGACCAAATGTGACCATTTTATGAGAAAATATGACCATTTTTGGATAGGTAACATTTTTATGTGTGGTTACATCTTATCTATATTAATACAAAAGACAATACTCAATCCTCAGCGCGCCACGTCATTAATGCAGATTTTTTTTTTTTGGAACTTCATGTTATGGTGGGACCCGTGAGTGTGCAATGTATTTATTTCTTCAAATTTCCGTCTTTTCAAACATGCGATAAATTCTGTCTTACAACAAATTCTATGAAATAATATTATGAAAAAATTCTATGAATTAATATTATGAAATAATTTTATACATTCCGTGTAAATAAAATTAATAACATATACGCAGAATGAATTATAAATGCGAGTAAATGAAATTGAATCACATAATTTTTAAAACAAAATTACATAATAATAAAATTACATAATTTCAAGAAGGAATAACATTTATATACTGGATCGAACATAAAACGCAAATGAATTACATACATATGTTAAAGTTGATTATATTTCTTTTATCCGGATGTAAAGTTTTTTATATATGCAATTTTTATTTACAAAATAGATTACGTTATTTCCTTATAAACCAGTGTATGTGAACACGTGTTTGTAATAAATTTAAACATAAATTATGTAGATCGTAAATTTAGACCAACCAGATAAGTATAATGGCCTTGTGGAGTTGAATGGAGGGAGTATACATCTAAAGACATTAATATTGGCCCAAATACATACTCGTGCAATTTTGCACGGGTTTAAAACTAGTTTTATTATAAAATGGTCACATTTACCCCGTCGTAAATTCTAACCGTCACAAGAGAGACCTACTCTTTATCTAGCCAGGCCATTGAATTTGAATTGCAATTTTTCGAAATTACGTCACATAACTGAAAAATGTAGCGGATTGGATTCAACGAAGGGAACATTAATTATACGGAAAATGCACGCGGTGCCCTTAAACTTTGATGTTTTGCCCGAAATACCCAATTTTTTGATCCGGAAAACTTTAAGAGGCTATAACTCGTGTTTACGAGCTCAGAAAGTGACGATTTGTTTTTCCAAATTGATTATCTTTTCGAGATTTATGACTTGAAAAAAAAAATTGTCGAGTTTGGAATTCGTGACCAAGAGATATGGTCACTCAAAGTTTGTCGGTAAAAAAAACTTTGACGTACAAAAACTCCTAGCCACGGGATCCAAATACGACAATTTTTTTTTTCAAATCGTAGTTCTCGGAAAGATAATCGATTTGAAAAAAAAAAAAATTGAGTTGCATTACATTATATGAAATTATGAATATGATGGACGTATGAAATTGATCAAGTTTAGCTAGTTTTCCGTACAGATTAGGAGGGCTAGAAGGGCACTTGCGGCAGTTTTGGCATCAATAGTAGTCGACGAGAAAGAAGGCAATGGCAAAACAACCGAACGCTCATGGTCCTTTGGCCGTCGAAACAGTGGCAGCGCATCGTCCAAGGACCGCCAACACATGCCCAATTTCCGGTCCCTTTCATGGAGCGTGGCGAAGAATTGGTCAGCCTCAAAGCAAATACAAGCAATCTCCTCCAATCTATACCCGCCACGTGGCGGGGAGGCAACGGGGTTACCCCTCACGATCTACATTATGAACGTGATCGTGGTCTTTGTAATGTGGGCCCTGGTGACCGGAATTCCTTGTCAGAATCGGGCCGGACTTGCATCGCATATTCCGATTCCCAAACAATCGAATTGGGCCCATAGTATGAGTGTCATCCAAGAGAAGATTGCTGAGGAGTGGAAGAAGAAGGAAAAGAAAGGGTCCGTTGGGCTAATGGATGAAGTGGTTAAGGTTGAGAAAGTGGCCCAATATTTGATTGAATTTGCGGATAATTTTCAGTTTCCGTTGGAGATCGAGAAAGAAGAGGAGGTGGCGGCTAAGGTGGCGGAGCTGGCGGAGATATGTCGGAGAATGGAGGATGGGCTCGGTCCGCTTCAACAACAGATTAGGGAGGTTTTTCATCGGCTTGTAAAGAGTCGAGCTGAGGTGCTTGAGGTCCTTGAACATGCGAACAAAACCTCAACTCAAAATGTATAGACGGAAATAAAAAAATGTGGTTTTTATATAATGTGTGTGGGGTAAATTTTGTGTCATTAAGAAGGTATTTTCCTTCGGATGTGAAAAGTAAAAATGTTGTTTTTTAATTAGGTAATTTTTGTTTTAGTTATCTATAAGGGTTAGGATCTTACTAATCACTATAGTTATAGGCGTGGCTACCCGGGAGATTTTGTGTCTCGTCATGTATAATACTTGGTGTTATCAAACTAAGCAAAATCAACAATCGTTTACTTTGCGAGCCAGAATAACTAATGCTAGTTCATATTTGTTTCGTTGTTTATCCAAAATGTTATTTGTGAGAAAATTTTCCAAAGTTACCTTTTGCTTTATACCTTTATGGCTAACCCAAATTGGATCCACCATGCATTTTTCTAATTTTAATTTCATTTTAATCAATCATCGACTCTTTCTTATCTCCCAATTAGAGGTAGTCAGAGACCGAACTTAGCTTTTGGGAGGTCATGGCCATGCTGAGCTGGGCCCAAACCAATCAACGAATCTAGGCCATATATTTTTGGTCTTTGCGCAAGCCAATAGGCGGACCGTGCTTGGAATTAAGGACCTTAACCCAGCCCTAGCAAGTTCACGGATCTAGATGGGCCTATGGCGGGCTAGCTAGCCCAAAGATTAGCAAGCCCAATGAGTAAACCGGGCCAGGCCGACCCGTGTAGTTGGCGACCTCTATTCCCAATTATAGTTCCCATAAAAGTTAGCGTAATATAACTCAATTAGAGTTTGCATTTGAGCTAATTCATATGACCAAGGCGTACATTCATAATCGTCTCAACTTAACCCTAAATATCAGCCTCGATCCAATACTACTAGTCCGGTTACTCCCAACGAACCATTTCCCGTCTCGACTCACACCATAAAAGACAAGACGACCCACTCTCCACCCCCCCTCTCCCCGTTATGGTCGCACCACAACAACTTACACTGCCGCCAAAAGCCAATCTAACGTCTTCCCATCACTCTGCTCTCTACTCTATTATTTTCTCTACAATCCTCTTCCTCCCCTTTGTCGTTTTATATAACGTGATGACACGGCCTTTCGCTCTGATATTGAGCCACAATTCAATTAAAATAATAATATAATATTTCCCCCCAATCATACTACATACAGTAACGATACTTTATAAATTCACCAGTTTCTCGATGTCAACAGGTTTTTATCTTCGAACTTTCAATCTCTCCTAATTCTGACATAATTTTCGATCGATTTGTTGATTTAATTACCTTTTGATTGTTGTTGTATAGTTCGACGATTAATGGCGACCATGTCCAGCTCGTTATCACTCAAAAACGGCATCGTTTCGCACTCTTCATCTTCTTTCTATTCTCTCTCGAAGTTGCCTTGCAATTCTTCCGTCGTGGCTTCTAGAACTTTCCGACGGTCTTCTAGAAGCTTCTCGATCTCTGCCTCGTTTGATAACAGTAACCGAGAGTATGATGATTGCGTTGTTATATTTTGTTCTTTTTTGAATGGTGTAATTGATGATGTTTTTAATCAATTTGATTTTGATTTGATTATTTGAAAATTAGGTATGTGATCGTTGGAGGAGGAAATGCAGCGGGATATGCGGCTCGGACATTCGTTGAAAACGGATTGGCTGATGGCAAGCTTTGCATTGTTTCTAAGGAGGTACATGTCAATTGTTAGCTGCACTCAAGAATGTTTTATTAGTATCAGTAGCGGAGCCAGGATTTAAAGCATGTTCGAAATTGTTAGGTGGCGAACTAGTTAGTTAGTTTAGTAACCTTGGAAAGAAAAGGTGAAGGAGGTCTGAGACCCTATGTTCCACCTCTGACTAGTGTTTGAACTTTGAGGTGTTAATAATGAGACGCCGTCACTTTATCATGGTGTTTATGAGCTTATTAATTGGTGCTAGTTGACATTTCGTTGGAGGCAATGTCATTAATGCATGGATGAGATGGAAAAAACCATTGATTGATGACAATGATATCAGTAGGGGTTTATCCTTTGAGCTTAAAGAATTTTAGCAAATGAATTATGTTCTATTTGGTGATGTTTCTTTCTGTTACTAATTACAAGAGAGTATGGAGTGGAGGATTGGTGTGCGTTATGTCAACTCGGTTCATAATCAGCCAACATGGATGCGTGTCCAAGCGTAGATCTTTTTTACTTTTAGAAAATGATTTGGCCATAAATGAAGTGTCCAACCACTATGCCATGTACGAGTGCTTGGTCTTATGTGAGGTTATATTGAGAGGCTGATTAACGTATGTTGCAAGGTCGCTAGAGTTGGATGAGAAAGTTCTGTCTCAAGTCGCTTAATCTACGTTTCTGTATGTGCTGCACTATATTGTGGAAGAGAGGGAAGTCGTTCGTGTCTGAATGTAGTGAACTCCTCTCTATTTTATGAAGGTGAATAGCGCGCATGGAGGTGAAACAGATAATGAGGCTTGGTGCCTCCCTTGTTTGGTGTTTGTAAGACAGTTGTTATACTTTGCAATAAAGGGTTTGTAGGGTTGCAAATGCTTAAGGAGGCAATGGTTGAGGTTGTAACTGGTAGCAAGCACTGTCTCAGAATTTGTTGGTAGTCCCAGGATATAGGTGAATTTACACTAGACAATCATTGAGCTAAACATGACAAACATCCTGTATTTTTTATCGATCTTAATCTGTTGTGCTACTGCTTGCTAAATCACTCTGCCAAACGTTAGGCAAGGGATAATTTCAATTAACAATGTGTTCTAATGTCTGGAAGAATGGGATATGGCTGTATTATTCTTTCGCTTGCATTGAGTTTCATTGGCTGATTGTTTATTCTTTGTTTAGAGAGGTTCTAATCAAAGCCTTTATATTTTGATAATTGACTTTTAATGCAATTACAGGCTTATGCGCCATATGAGCGTCCAGCATTGACCAAGGGCTACTTGTTTCCAGTTGATAAGAAGCCTGCGCGTCTACCTGTACGTGTCACATCCGGTTATTTTTTAATTTAAAGGAATTTCTCTGTTTTGGGCGTTCACTGCCCAGTTAACAATTGTCAATTCGGCTTTGCCTATTTTTTGTCTTTATGTTATTCAAGTTGACACTGAGGCGCTGAGCTCACTTTGCCAATTTATTTATCATATAATGATTTTGCTTTTGATTTTTTGAAGGGATTTCATACATGTGTTGGAGCTGGTGGTGAAAGGCAGACTCCTGAATGGTACCAGGAGAAAGGGATTGAGGTAATGTTTTTTATATTTCGTTGTTGAATACTTCTTCCTTTAGTCTTTTTCTGTGTGTATATATGTTGTGTTTGTTTTGCTCTGTATGTTCGGTGGCAAGTGTAGAAAAGCTCTCAACTCATATGAGTTGACATAAGTGCATGCCCTACTTTACTGCCTTGATATTTCTATATGGTAAATTTGGTGTTTGTTTTCATACATATAGATGATTTATGAGGACCCCGTGATGGGTATTGATATCGAGAAAAATACTCTACAAACACAATCTGGTAAAACGCTGAAGTATGGTTCTCTGATCATTGCAACTGGATGCTCAGCATCAAGGTATACTTTTTTTTTTTTTTTTGCTGATATAGAGAAGATTAATTTACAGCAGCTCCCTTCCCCATTTCATGTAACTGTCTGGTACTAATACTACTTTTGGTTTCAGATTTCCAGAAAAAATCGGCGGAAGTTTACCTGGTGTGCATTATATTCGAGATGTGGCAGATGCTGACTCACTTATCGAGTCATTGGTACTGTCTTCCAATACTTCTAAATTTCAACACCTGTGTTATTGATGGTGTAGACGTATAGTGGTTTTGAGGCTGATTTCTCTAAGGCGAGCTTAAATAATCCTTAAGGGCTTCTCTTCAGCAAAGTTGCTCGTCTACTAATATTGAGCCATGGAGAACATTTGATAGTTTTTAAGGAGCCTATAAAATGATGAACCTTCTATTGTTAATTGAAATAAACGATTGTGTATTTTAACTGGAATTCCTTGTGATTTTCTATATGCCTGCAAATTCTCTCATTACTATTTTTCTTTTATTTTTATACAGAAATACTGCCTTGCTTTTATTCTTTTTCTATATGTAACTGAATCCATTTTAATTTATGTTGTCATCTTACCTATGTATTCATCTTTAGTTTTCCTACCCTGGAATTGGTTATGTTTTATTTCACTATTTATAAACCTTTTGGTTTTGATTTGCAGAAAAAGTCACAGAAAGTGGTTATCGTGGGTGGTGGCTATATTGGCATGGAAGTTGCTGCTGCAGCTGTTGGTTGGAATCTCGATACAACGGTATAAGCATGGGTTTTTTGTCGTTTTGTTTTTAAGTTGGATTTTGTCATTTGTGCTGTTGCATAGACTTTTAGCTATGTAGATGCTGAGAAAAAGCTTGCAAATACGTGTCTGATTTGGACTGAAAAATATAATTAATCTTTCTTATTTTAGCTTTAGTATCTTTAATTTTGCTCGGTGGTTTCTTTGACGAATTAGATCATTTTTCCCGAGGATCATCTTTTGCCGAGATTGTTTACTCCGTCTCTTGCTCAAAAATACGAGGAGCTGTATCGTCAAAATGGTGTTAAATTTGTGAAGGTTGGCAACTTATCTATATGTCCCCCCATGATATGTCTTAAACCTAATTGTCCCCTTTGTAATATTAATTCACACACTATATACATCTCAACTAAATTTGACGCTTCTAAGTATTTTCAAAACCTAGGGTGCTAAGATCCAAAACCTAGAAGCTGGTTCTGATGGAAGAGTTGCTGCTGTTAAACTGGAAAATGGTTCAGCCATTGAAGCAGATACGGTGAGTTTCACTTTCAGATTGTTTTTTCACTTCAGTCGGCGTATTTTTGTCAAAGTTCCATGTTCCAAAATCTCACTCCTAAGGCTCAGATTTAGTTTCTTGTGTATCACTGTTGCGAATATGAATGTTTCGTTTCTGTGCAGATAATTATAGGTATTGGTGCTAGACCTGCCACCAGTCCATTTGATAATGTTGGCTTGAACACAAGTGTTGGTGGTATACAGGTTAGTGAGATGCCTTTTCATGAATTTGTGAAATGCATATTGAAGGCCTCAATTTAATATTGAAGGAAAGTTGATGAGACTTGCGCACATGGTTTAGTTTTTTTGATGCATCGTGTTTCCACAAAAAAGACGCCGCCTCTAATTACCCTTAATGAAAATCGTGTCAGAAATTACGTTGATCTATTGTTACTAGTCATACTACACATTGTAAAAAGTGCTTCAATTTAGTGAACTCAAAGAATAGTTTGTGTTTGGCTTCATTTTAGGACTAGATCTGTAAAGTAATAAATAAAATTTCGGCAATGGGTGAAACTTGAAGTCCAAATGGTTTTGTAATAGTTTTTTTTTGTTTGTCAAAAATCAATTTGGATGCTCTCCATTTCCTCTCAATGGACCGGATTTTGTTCCAGGACGATTCAACCGTCAATTATTTGATGAGGTGGAGAAAAGATGTTAATTTAGAATTGTGCTATTAGTGGAAACTGAAAGAAATGAGAGAAAATGAAATGGAGAGGATCCATACTCGTCAAAAATGCTTTAATTCTCTTTCGGAATTGCGTAGGACGAAACATCCAATGCTTACATTTTATGTGCTGTTGAACACAGTTGGATACACTTTAGGAATTCATATTGCTAAACAGTATTGACCATATTCAGGTTGATGGGCTATTCCGTACTAAAGTACCTGGGATATTTGCTATTGGAGATGTTGCTGCATTCCCATTGAAGGTATGTAGTTTCGTCTTTCTCCACTTTATGTTCCTTCGGCTGTCTCTTATAGACCACATAGAAACTGTGGTCTAGACAAAGTTTACATTGAAACTGAATGATTTGTGTGGCAGATGTACGACCGTATGACACGAGTAGAACATGTGGATCATGCCCGTAAATCAGCCCAGCATTGTGTCAGCGCATTATTAACTGCACGAACCCACATGTATGCTAGTTTCATTTACCTGCCTTAATGAATTCACTTATATATCAATAAATTATGTTCGAGAAATTCTTGATGCATAAATTTGCTTTTGCTTACTTATCACTGTTTAATGCAGGTATGATTATCTCCCATACTTCTACTCCAGAGTATTTGAATATGAAGGGAGCCAGAGAAAAATATGGTGGCAATTCTTTGGAGACAATGGTAATATTGTCGCCAGAGCCTAGAGTACAGTAGCCTAGTATTATGGTGAATTTATTTGTTAAATGTTTTTCATGAGTAAATGTGTGCTTAAAAGTATTTTCTGTATGAAACAGTTGGAGAGGCAGTTGAGGTTGGAAACTTTGATCCCAAGATAGCTACCTTTTGGATAGACTCTGGTATCATCAGCTATCCTTTTCGGATTATCCTTCTATCTCGTTTTAAGTTGCATCTCAGTTCAATCTTAGTAGAAAAGATTTACGAGTAACATGTTCCTAATCACAGGGAAGCTGAAAGGGGTTCTCGTTGAAAGTGGAAGTCCTGAGGTAGTGATTAATGGTCATGTTTTTATTTTTATTTTTTTTATATGTATTTTTTTTTATCATCATTCATATATTGGTTAGGTCTAAAAACTTATTCTTATGCCAAAGTCTTTGGTTTGATATGCAAGCTCTTAACATGCATTTGGTTACCAACTCCCTGAGAATCATGAACACCATAAAGTCCATGGTTATAGAGAGCTATTTGTTGAGTTGTCACTCACATAATTTATGTACATATGTTTAGCTAATAAAGTCACTAAGTCAGGGATGATATTCACATACTGTGTTCGAAACACGTCATTGTCATAAGTTCATAACCATTGCCATATCGAGATAAATCTGTTTACAAAATTCCTGCCATTGCATTGAAACTTTCTACTACTTTATGCACAAGAATTAAGGGCGACTATAATATGGTATATGTAGGAAATTGTAAAGTGAAACTTTCTACTACTTTACATACCATAAATAACAGCTAAACAGAAAAATAGGAAGTTCCCAAAATTGGGCAAAATGCGTAAAAGTTTCATTTGCCTTCAAAAATTGCTCCATTCACACCCCAAAAAACTCATAGCAGATTCGATGCCTACTCTATTTGGTGCATTTGTCTCTTGCCGACCTGATTATTGTAGCTTCTTGAGCACACTCTCCTTATTGCAGGACAAATTTCCTTATCAAATACTGTCTCTCTTACTGTTGTGCTTTTTACTTGCTTGTTGTTGGAAGTAACATGCATACATTTGTGACCTTTCAGGAGTTCCAACTTCTTCCTAAACTTGCAAGGAGCCAACCATTGGTTGACATAGCTAAGCTGAAGAGTGCATCAACAGTGGAGGCGGCCCTGGAAATCGCCCAACAAGCTCTTCAGTCCACGGCATAATAGGTGTAGGAGCATGACCTAGCGGATTCTATTGTCAGCTCTGTGCGCGCTGTACATTCGGATTCGATTTAGGCGACTTATGGGCATGAAGAATAACAGAAGGACATCACTCGTCGGAAGGAGGAAGATAGATCATAGCTACAGAAAAAAAAAACATTTGATGTTTTATGTATCAACTTATTTTGAATAAGCTTGAGCTGTAAATTTGTTCATGTACCATGTTGTCATGGTTTAATTTGTTCATGTACCATGTTGGCATGGTTTAATCTGAAGCATGATGTCCAAAGTTTGTACTGGTGTAGAACTGCACATCGATTACGTGCTTTTTCGTTAATAAACTACGGTCTGTAGTAGACTCGGTTTTCCAAACTAGTCTTAATTCAAAGTTTCAAACTTCGAACATGAAGTCTTAATTCAACATTCAACGATCGAGATTACTTCGGTAATTATGCGTGTGAATACAACCTTATGCAAGTAGATAAAATCTTTACTGTCCCGAAACCATTACTTTTAGGGGGTGTTTGGTTCAACTCATAAAGGTATGAGGTATGGGTTTGGAATGAGCCAAACCCATACTAAGTGTTTGTTTGGCAAAAATAGGGGTTTCATACCCATACCTCAAACCCATGAGGTATGGGTTTCTCATACCCAAGGGGGAAGATGGGTATGAGATTGATACCCATGGGTATCAAGTAATAAAACCAAAAAACATGAAAAAAACTTAAATGGAACATTTTAAATGATTTTTTTTTACATTTATTTGATTAACTCTTCATTTTCATGATTTTTTAATATCAAAAATAATTATTTTCAATGTTGTATTTTAGATTTTTTTAACTTTGATGAAGTTCGATCCCATTCCACCCGAAATTGAAACAAACACATGGTATGGGGAATCAAGTTCCAAACCCATACCACCCGGGTATGATTCCTGATACCAAACCCATACCCACGCGCGAACCAAACACCCCCTTAATCTTCTTTCATTTCACGAGTTCTGTTAGCCAATATGACTGGTGCTCGAACTCCATCAGTATCAAAACTGACATTATGGCACGCGTTATCTAAGTCATGCTCATTGGCGCGTTCTCCAACTTTTTTATGATAAAAGTTTTATTAGGGTCGAGGCGGATAAGTGATTAAACAGGTGAGAGAAAAAATGTTCACATCAAACTATATTACAATTGATCCGATTACAATGAGAAATACTATTACAATTGTTTGAATAAACTTGAAAGAATGAAGATGATAATGATCCGAGTAATTTCCTACTCCTCAGCCTACACAAATGTCCGAAAATAAAACAGCTAGAAACGTTATAGGACGAGTCTTATTGTAATTACATTCTATTCGACGTACTAATCACTTGTTGAAACATAACATAAATTTGTAACAGGCTGGTTAGCTAAGTCTGTGCTCGAACAAGAGGTGATTGAGGAAGAGGCGAGTGAGGCGATCCAATTTGCGAAATCCCCATAAAATCATCCAACCTTTTGTTAGACAATCTAAGCTGCAAGTTGGTTTGCCAACATTTCCTCTTGGTCGAGACGACAGCAGGTTTCGCCACATTCTTCTTTTTCAGCACGAAACTCCTAATCCGCCTTAAGGCCACGTCCATAGTCTCGTCACTCATGTTAGCTATGCAAACCCTAAACCACCCTGGCTCTGAACAATGGAAAGAAGAACCGGGTGACACATTGATCTTAACTTCATTGATGATCACGCGCCACAAGGTCAACTCTGCCTCCACCGTTGCATCTTGTAGTAGGTGGCGTAAATCCATCCATACAAAAAGCCCGGCATTGCTCTTAAGGCTTTGAATCCCAACCTGGTTAAGTCCCCAAGTGAATGCCCTATGTCTTGCTTCTAACCTCTTGGAACTCTCAACCAAAAACCTCTCGACAAACTCCTCGTCTGACAACATTGAGGCGATTAGCCTTTGTGTTTGGGTCGAAACTAGGCCAAAACTCGACATTTTCCTAGCACAATTCACCACATTATCGTTATAGGAATACACAATTCCCACTCTAAACCCGGGAAATCCCAAGTCTTTTGAAAGGCTATAAACGATATGTATGAGGTCCGGGTTATGAGGCTGGTCGACCATGATCTCGGCTATGCTTATGAATTTCTGCTGCCCAAAGACGGTCGCACCATAAATCTCATCACATACCAAATGTATGTTCTTCTCATTGGTGAAGGCTAATATGCTAATTAAGGTCTCTTTATCAAGGACTGTACCCAAAGGGTTTGATGGATTTGTTATAAGTAACCCTTTAACTTTAATTTTCGCGTCTTGGGCTCGCTCATACGCGTCCTCTAAGGCCGATTTTGTAATCTTGAAGTTGTCCGAGCTATTGCACAATACTGGGACTAATTGTACCCCTGTTCTCCATCTTAAATCTCGGTCGAATCTGCAAATTTATCAAATCAAACATTTAGATTGATGAATTCATAACAATTTCTTATTTTAAAAAAAAAACGTGTTGAAGTAACCCTTTAACTTTAATTTAATTTTGTAAATTTATCGTAAAAAGGAAGGTAATAAGAACGTAAGACGTACCCAGGGTAGTATGGAGTCGGAACTAAGAAAGCTTCACCAGGGTCAGCTAAACAAAATGTCATCAATTCATGGGCTCCAGTTGCTCCACCACTCATGACTATACGACTTTCATCAAATTTGACTCTTTCTCCTCTTACTTTCTCCATAAATCTTGCTACAGCCTGTTAATAATCACAATTAATTAAAGATTATTAGCACTAATTCAGATTATGTTAATTATAAAATCGACTCGAAAACGACGTAATTTCGAGATGATCATAGCCACTAAGTACTTGTCAATTTCTAATTGTCTACATTAGACTTGATGCACTAGTCAAACTTTACTTTAGAGTTTAGACATTCTATTATTCTGAAAATAAAGTAAATAAATTAAAATAATTGTCAATATTGATCGACATCATTTTGACCTCAAAAATGTCAAATTTGGTTACTAAAGTTGATGTAGTGCTTATTAGGGAGGCCGTGACGTAACTTTCGAGTCAAAAACACACAAATTATTATGTAATACAGTTTTACGACAAGATTATCAGGAAATTACATTACTCGGATATGATAATAATTGTCTTACGACATAATTTTCCATTTCATATGATATGGTGCCAATTAAACTTCAAGTCATAATAAATTATTATAAGACGATTTCAAAGTAATACCTTTCTAAACTGTGGCAAGCCATGGTAATCCTGAAAAATGGCAATATCTTGGAATTGATCCACACCATCAACTGTACAAATGGATGCACTTGGATTCTTCAATATCCATTCTTTCACCAAATCAAAGCAAAGCTGAAACATTCAAATAAGATATTATCACAATTAGACTCATTTTTTGACGAGTATTTTAATCAAACGTAAAGAATATATCATGCAGAAACATTAGTTACCTGATTTTCAGCAAGGCCCATCTGAATAACACCATGAGGTTTATCAACAGGGTGAAAAGGGTCATTTTCATAAGCTTTCCATCCATCAAAATAAGCAGATTCTTCAGCATGCCCATTTCCTGCTGCAATTTTCGACAACATTTTCGACAAATGACAAATTTACCCTTTACCAAATACTCAAAAATGATAGAGTTCTTCTTGAAGTTTAATTATTTGTTGTGTGATGAATGAAGTGAAGAAAGTAGTGAAGAGTGTATATACTATATATAGAAGAATTTATTATTATTAATATTAAGAAAAAAGGAATAAATAAGGTGATGTTTCAAAATCGCGTAATAGCTGTATGATTGATATGTGTTTAGAGTTAGATGAACATTTATGGATGGAGTTGGTAGTATTCATTGGATGGACAATGCTATCTATATATACTACTCGTAGTAGACTAGTAGTTGCATCTTGCATGATGTATGTTGTAGTACATGGACCAACCCAGAAATAAAATTTCGAGGTAGCGAATTTTTTTTGTTTGTTTCATATTTATATTAAAGTCTATATTTAAGAATTTTAAAATAGCAAAAATCGATAATTTTAACTCTTTTTGAGAAATTTGGAGTAGCGAGTGCTACGCTTTCCTACTAGATAGGTTCCCTAGGAATAGTACTAGTCTTCTAGTACTAAATTATTAATTTTCTATATAAAGAAAAGTGAAGTAAAACGTATTTTATTTGTTTTTGACACAATAGTGGGGGAACTTCCAAATGTGGGACACAACACGTACGTGTACCGAGTCTTAAATTCATAAAGTTGGTATATGGTTGGCTGGCATGTTTTGATTTTCATTATTTTCTTCGAAATGTATGTAAATTTGGTCAGTTTGTATGAGGCGGCATTTGTTAATAACTTTTTATTAAAATGTTGCTATTCATTTAAGTAATTAAGTCGATATGTAAAAAATTATAACATAGAGCCTTAATAGTTAATCCAAGCATGATTTTGGGTCAGTTAACATGGTTTTGGGTCTATATGAACATGACATAAAATTTATTTGTGTCAGGTTAAGGTTTGGGTTTGCTAACAGAAACCTGCCACGAATAACCTATTTGAATGGGTTTTAATTGCCGTGTTGACAAGTTCGTTAAGTTGATGAGTTGTACGAGTTAAGTAGGTTGAAAATGATCCACTTAAATATAAATGAGTTGAACATGTTGGTTGAGTCACTTTGTACGAGTATAATAGGTAGATCAGGATAGAGTTGAGGAAATTGACACTTATGTCTTGACCCGTTTATCATGATTGTGCTCAGGTTAAAGTGATGATGATCCATTTAATGTTGAGACGAACACTAACCCAACACGACTTGACATGCTTGTCAGGTTTAATCACAAAATTGCTTTAGAATTTGATCAATGGGAGCGTAAAATTAACAAAAATATAGTAGTGTCGTCAAATTCGAATTTTTGATAATTGGAAATTCGGTTTAAACATAAAATTTTTCTTTTGTGTGGCAAAATATACATAACACAGATGAGGAAAAAAAATTAAAATAAAATTATTATCTACAAGTAGTGAACTCATGATTAATATTCACAACCACTTGATCAACTTAATTAATGTGTTTCCTAATTATACAAAATGTACTTGTTTCCAGAAATGGGGTGTAGACGCACACATGCATGCAACCCTAAAAGAAATGGCCATGATTGGTGAGACCATCTATTATAGTAATGAATGCGCTTCATTTCATGATAATGGTTGTAATTAGTAATGCTCTTAATAGATAGTGTGCGATGAATTCATAAATAATCGCAATATTGGAAACATATAAAATGACATGTTCATTTGTGTGTTGATATTGTACACGTTCAATCTTCAGCCATGTACTAATAATGGACTCCCTTCACATGATCTACGCGTACAAGTGTCACACACAAAACTAACCTGTCCACCAAGTATAAGATGACACTAGCTGTTTTATGTTTAAGATGGGTCAGATATATATCAGTTGTGTATATAAGAATGCATCGGAAAAAGCAATATACTTGTCTTATATGCAGTGGTATGATACTTAACCCGTCTAACGAGAATTGGTGAATATTATTTAGTATTTTTTTTCTTTCTGAATAATCGAATATAATTATCTTAGATAGCTATGTACAATGAAAAAACGGATAATCGTATCACAATTTAAATATTAAACTTTGGTTTTAGTTAAAAGATACGGAGTACGATTTGATACTGCTTAGAATCAAAGCATATCAGACGATTGAGAAATCCGTGCTTCTCAATATGATCTATTGAAACGTGAAGTAGGAATTTAAAGTCGTCTATCTAAACAATAATATATAATTTTTCCAATATAATCGAATTTGGATGGTTCAATCATCGTAATTCATGCTATTTGCTCGGGTGCTCAATTAAATCCAAACATTTTTCACTATCTCAAAAATTGTTTTGTAAAAGACGATGAAAGCGACTGCCCTATAATAATTAGTCTTTAAACGACATTTTAAAACTAACATTGTTAATGCGAGGATGAGATTCATGAGAATGTACTTTTATGGACAATTTTACAAATTTGTACAAAATATTTTTAGAGAAGATTTACTAATTTCTTTTTTAGAAAAGACTAGCCCAAAAATTGTCATATTGATCAATAGAAACATAGCTGTGTGAGATGATGAATGAAGCTTCATAGTCATACACTCATACGAATAATATCCATTCTAAAATATTTTAATCAATTATTAATAAATTTATACACCGATAATAAATTTGTATGGGACTATGAGTTGTATGATTTTGTACTTTGTTTTGGATGATGCAATATAGATACTTTGTGTTTGTTCTTCGCACGTACAAATATACAATCATACCTCATTTACGTACAACATGCTTCCTCTGTCCCAATCATTTGTATACTTATTTTTATTTTGAAGCATTCCAATCAATTTTTTACCTTTATTTTGGGATGGGTAATTTGATCATTCACGCTTAAATTGACAATTTATTATACAATAATCAACCCAATTAATCCCTCTCTTTTTTGTGTCAAAATTAAAGGTAAATAAATGACGGTGATAAAGCGAGTATCTTGTTTGAAAGAGGGAGGAAACCAACACTTTTAATTTATTGTTAATTTAATGCTCAAAGACACGTAATATTGAATACTTTATTCGTTTGTTTTTGGCCAATGCTTAATAAAGGCATATCAAGATGTAGGAAGCAGTTGAGATTTGAGATTGGTGTGTAGACACTGAAATTCGATTGGTGAGTGATTTCATTTTTTTAATAAGCTTATTATCTGTATAGACATATATATACTCGTAAATCGTAATGTTTAACTTTATCTTTTTGTGTAAATGTAGTTCAGACACACAGATTATTAATTCATTGGTTTGGTTTAATAAAGACATGACAAGAAATTGAGGCGGTTGAGATTTTTTTTTTTTTTTTTTTTTTTTTTTTTTGCAGCCGTAAAGAAAGGTAAACCTAACTAAAGCATAGCGTCGCAAGCTAGGCTATGCGGTTGAGATTTGTTTGCCTAACATTCAGTACTGATTTTTCGTCGCTCGTGCAAGAGATTTTGTACTTTTACTTGAATCTTTTTACATTTTTCATATTTTAAATTTATTGTAGGAAGCCATTAGAGCAAGTTCAATGGTAAGCTAGTTTTAACTAGCTTACCTTTGCCATATCAAACTTTAAGCTACAATTATTTTGAGCTACCAAACAATTACAATAGTTTAGCTTAACATTTATACTAGCTTGAATAATGGAATTATGCCCAACTAAATTGCTATTGGTTGTTTTTTTGTTGTAGGGTCATTTAAGCTACTAGCTTAATGAAGCTAGTTGCTTAAACTAAGCAAGCTTACATGGCAAACTCCAATGGTATAGCAACTAGCTTGCAATTTCTAAAAATTGCAAGCAAGTCCTTAAGCTATACCATTGGACTTGCTCTTAATGGTGATAATCGCGGATATGGTCAAGTCAGGTCAGATCAAGGTCGGGTTATATCGGGCCAGTCTTCCCTTTTAGGTCGAGTTGAGTTTGGGTCAGGTCATTTCGGATCAAATGATGTATCGTGTCGGGTTGGGTTTTGGTTAGGGCAATATTGGATTCGGTTATTTTATCGCATTATTTCAATTTTTTACCATTAAATTTAGCTTTTAACCATTATTTGGTGTAAATTACTTCATTATTAACTCAAACGTTTCAATCTAAGCACAAAATCACTATCATTTTGATCAATATTTAGCTTAATAATTGTCGGGTCATACCAATATCGGGTCGGGTTTGGTTCGGGTTCGGGTCACTGATTATCGCGCCGTATCGGTTTACGGGTCATCATCGGGTCAGGTCGAGTCGAGTCGATTTCGGGTTGCAATATTCTCGGGTATTTTTATTGTTCATCATATACCTAAATTTCTAAAAGGGTGGGAATTTTGTTAAATTCAATCTCTTATTTTTTCGGGCTTATATCAACTGTTTATAACAACCAGACCACCACTATCGTAACACACACCTCTTAAAGATGAGATATCCACTACCTTTGAGCCCATTTTGACCTCCTTATGCCCAAACCACAAGATCTTGTTACTAATGTGGTACGTAGAGCCTCTTAGAGCAACTCCAATGGCAAGCTACAAGACCCTGTAGCTTACCTTTTCCCATAATTTTTTTAAGCAACAAAACTTTGAAGCTACAAGATCCTCCAATGGTAAACTACAACAAATCTAGCTTACAAGGTCTCACATTAAAAATAAATATTGCAATATATTTTTTTAAAATATTTTTAATTAATTTTTTATTCTTTTTAATGGACAAGCTATGTAGTTTGACAAGCTACACCTGCTTGAAAGCGGTGACATATTTTCGTACTTCAATGATGAGCATGTAGCTTGATAATTTAGAACAATTGCAAGCAGGTCCCTGAATTCAACCATTGGAGTTGCTATTCATGTGGTCCCCTTTCTCCACTAACCCATTTTGTTACCATTTTATCTCACAAAATATCCGTCACAAATGGTAACCCGTCACAAGGGAGACCAATTGCATATCATATCATCCTTATTTTTCCAATGTGGGATAATTTTACTCTCCATCTTTAAGGGTGCTATAACACATTCTTTTGATTAATATTACAGTTTCAATTCCTTTTCTCAAATCAAAGTACAAGATCGAGTATGTGACAATACACTAATTAAAAAACAAAATTCTATATATAATATGCATGCATTGTATATAATCTATGCTAATTTTTAAATGGGTTTTTCTAACCTATGTCCACTAGGCATAGGATAAGAAACTTAAAAGGGAAATAATTAATGATGTTTTTATGGGAAATTGTAATATTCTATCACTTTATAAGAAAAACATCATTAATTATTTCCCTTTTAGGTTTCTTATCCTATGCCTAGTGGGCATAGGATAGAAAAACCGTTTTTAAATATACCCATTTTTTTGTGTACTAAAATCATTTTACAGAAGATTAATTGAGGACAAGGATACTTGCATTAAACTAGAATGATGACAAACATTGAAAGATTACGTAAATTGTGCACGTATCTTCTTTTGTTGACTTCTTTAATTAATAATATTGATGATTTGAATCATTGACTAGTGTTATGCTTCAAGCCTTCATTGAATATTCATGTCCAAGAATTTCTTGACTAAGATATTGTCGGATGATGGAAAATTACTTTGTCAAAATGAAAAACCAAATTTGTTATTGTATGCAATCTAGTCATACTTTAGTAGTTTAAAAATGTATATATTGGGAAATTATTTAATGAAAATATAGAATATTTAATTATTTTTTCTATTTTTAAGGCGAAATTATTTCTCAATATATTCATTTTTAAATCATTAATATACATCTAGTAAAATACACATTAAGAAAAAGGGAATTTAATATGCATGGAAGAAATGTGCAAACGATTTAAGTTTTTCTTCCTCTCATTTATTGTCAAATTAAAAATGTGTACATTTATTTACACAATATTGTATATTTACATACTCTTAAAAATATGCGATAATTTTTCTTAATGTGTACGAGTATTTATTCATTGTACCCATCTTTACTAAATCTCATTTTAAAACTCGCCTTTTATAACTGTTTTTCTTTCAAAAGTGTCAACT
This sequence comes from Silene latifolia, assembly GCF_048544455.1. Taxonomy (NCBI): domain Eukaryota; kingdom Viridiplantae; phylum Streptophyta; class Magnoliopsida; order Caryophyllales; family Caryophyllaceae; genus Silene; species Silene latifolia. Next base: position 126,578,483 of record NC_133531.1, on the reverse strand, counting down.
TTTCCTTAGTCTTTCTTTAAAACGAGAAAAAAGATTGTACATCAGATGTATTACCTCACACTCAATGAGTTTTTTGTGTATTTTTTTTTTGAGTTTTATAGAGTGTATAAATTATATTTTAGTTTTATATCAAAAATCAAATTTTCTAAGCTTATATGTAATTTTTTTTGAGTTATAATATAATTTTTTGAGATTAATGTTTAAGTAAATGAACTCAAAAAATTTATAATAAAACTCAAAATTTTTAAATTAAAACTCAAAAATTTTATCTCAATGCTCAAAAACTATATTATCGGATGTACTACATCAGATGTATAATCCACTTACTGCTTTAAAACTTCCGCCCCCAGCCACATATATGGATATGCCAAATTAAAGACCATCAAAATCGACCACGAAATAACTTCATTTTTGCTGCAAACTATAGTTTTTGATAGAATGGAATGACCATTTATGGCTGATTTAAAACAATCTTCATGTGAAAGTTTTAGTGAAAATTTTCATAAAAGGTGCATTTTAGAAGAAAATATTTGTAAACACAAATTCTTGTTTGTGACGGCACATATCCGTCACTCTTGAGTGACGGATACCATTTTACCTCACAAAGTACCCACTTTTTCTCTCTCTGCAACACTATTCATGTGGTCCCCTTTCTTCACTAACCCATTTTGTTACCATTTTAACTCACAAAATATCCGCCACAAATGGTAACCCGTCACAAGGAAGACCAATTGATTTGTAAAAGGGGAGAGTTTTAAAAATTGTCAAATATTTCAATATCTTAGTAGGAGACACTGTCACAGAAAATCTACTGTACATTCATTTTTTTTTGCCGAAGAGATTCGCACAGATTTCCGTTCTAAAGTTAACTCTTATCCGTTGCAAAAACTAGCGCCCTTCTTAAACCATAATAGAACTAATTTCGATATAACTTCTATTGGAGTATATTGACTATATGTCGGTATTGAAATGTACCGACAGAGACAAGACATACGTAGAATATGAAGAAAGATATTAGCGTCCCTTCATGAATCAATGTGTCCCTTGGTGAAAATACAACTACCCTTATATTATGTAGTATATAAATAGAACATTGTTGTAAACAAAGACTATGCAATTCATTAATAATAATTACACTTGTATAATTTACATTTGTGTAATCTAATCAAGTTCACATCTATAAGAAGTATTATCAGGATTACAATAATAACATTTTATTCAAAGCAAATTTATAGAAATTATAATTATTTGATATCTGGTGTGAAAGTAGAAGTTTGAATTAATCTCTTCAAACATCGTAATAAAACAAATGTGTGAAGTAATCCAGTTTGTAATTGTAAGGAAAATAAGGTCAATATGCACATGGGATGCCAATTAGTTTGACAGAGAGAAATTTGACTAAGAAGGTATGCACTATGCAATAGAATGGTCCAACAATTTTATTATGGCCAATTATCGCAGACTTTGTCGAGATACACTCTTTATGTTTTTATACGGAGTAATTACACGTATAAAATCCCATCATCTGTTTACTTTTAATTTTGACACAAAAATAAAGAAAATAAAAATAAACCATTTATGGTGGTTGCTAGTAGATAACAAATAGATCATAATAAACGCGTGTTATCGAATTACTAACAAATACTGTACTATTAATATTCAATCTGTATTTATTCGATCTATCCTTAAGTAATTGTGATGCATATTTAGGAGAGACTTTAAAAAACAGATTTTTATTACCTATACTTTTTAATATCTACGGGTCATGTTGTAAGCAGTAGAGATCCATTATATTTCATCTATTCAAGTGAATATATAGTTTACACTTACTTATTTTATAAGAGAGAGTAAGCAATATGACACCTTACATGACACTAATTTCTTTAGGAATATTGTGTGGTGCAAATAAAACTAGGACATAAATAGCAATTTGGCTTATAATGGATCTCAAGTCTCATCTGTCTAGAACATGTAAAGTAGGATATATCTGTCTTGGTTATTTATACCCATTTTATTTGAGGTGTATTAGTCAATTATTTACTTTTATTTTGGAAACGTCTTGGATAGGTAATTTGATTTTCTACACGTAATTTGGTTCACTTATTATCCTATAATTGAAACACTCTTGTTTTTTATTTTTATCGCCAAATCAAAGTTAAATAAATAATTAAAGTGGAAGGGCCGAAGGCCTATTTGTGATTTAGCAATCGAGAAGTAATTGTAGAAACTAGAAAGTACAAGGACATAAAGGAGATAAGAGTATTAAAAACGAGTACGACTTAATGGCATAATCAAGCACATTGAATTACTATGGCTTTAGTCAGCTACACACAAGCAAGAAATAACAAAGTTCTTTTGACTTAATTTACGTTGAAAATGTCAGCAGTAGATCGATTTCAGCCATTCAACGTAATGTACGGACTTGAAAATTTAGACATTTTGACAATTTAATAAAACTCTAATGTCATCGTAAATGGGAACATTTACTTGTTTACCAAGTAATAGTGTAATACTATAATGTTACCTTGAGTGTCAAGGTTTTAACTTTTAAGATTAGGTTAGACACGGACTGCATGTCTCTAATCACGTGTATAAGACTAATGAACGTATGTAATGGTTAAAAGTAAATTTATGTATTATAAGATGTATGATATGAATGTACGTATATTCGATTGTCAGAATGTTGCTTTACAAGGATGTTTGACTAGCTATATATACATTACATTATATAGTATTTACGGAAGGAGATATTTACTTAACGGCTAGTAAATCATATTATAGGTAGGAAAGATAATTCCCTTGAATAGAGAGCAAGGAGCCGTTTATGCTTAGGGCTAGCCGTTGAGCTTGGGCTAGCTGTTTAGTTGGGCTGGTCTCGTATTACCCCCCCTCAAGTTGTGCGTGTAAGTTTGAAACGCCCAACTTGGAGAGTAGGTCAGCAAATGAGTTGCGTCCAAGAGCCTTGGTGAGAATGTCAGCCAACTGTTCTTTCGTGTGAACATAGCTTGGTTGAATTGTACGTTTGATTATCTCATCCCGTATGAAATGGCAATCGACTTCGATGTGTTTGGTTCGTTCGTGAAAAACTGGATTTCGAGCGATGTGAATGGCGGATTGATTGTCACATAAGAGCTCGATTGGTTTGTCTTGTGTGACACCCATGAATTGCAGCAACCCCTTTATCCATTTAATTTCGCACACCGTGTGTGCCATAGCTCGGTACTCGACCTCGGATGATGATCGTGAGACGGTATTTTGCTTTTTCGTTTTCCAAGAGACGGAGTCTTCGCCGAGGAATAAGATGTAGGGTGATAAAGACCGCTTCGGCTATTTGGGCATGTCGCATAATCTGAGTCGCAATAAGCATGTAAGCGCAGGTCGTTGTCGGAGCGAAGTAGAATACCCTGTCCGGGACTACTCTTAAGATATCGCACGACTTGAAGCGCGGCTTGCCAATGATCCACTCGTGGTGCATGCATGAATTGGGCAAGGATGTGAACTGAGTATGTTAATTCGGGTCGGGTGATGGTGAGGTAAACAAGACGGCCCACCAATCGACGATAGGGCTGAGGGTCCGTTAGTGGGGGCGATTTCGTGGAGGCTAGATGATGGTTCGGTTCCATGGGTATGTTGTTCGGTTTGGACCCAATTAAGCCAGCTTCGGTGAGGATATCGAGGGCGTACTTCCGTTGAGATATAAAGAGCCCCGTGTTGTTGCGAGCAATTTCTAGGCCGAGAAAATATTTCAATGGACCGAGGTCCTTCATGTGAAAGCACTTGCTAAGATATGCTTTGAATTGGTCGATCATAGCTGTCTTGTTACCACATATCACAAGATCGTCGACATAAACGAGAACGTGTACTTCAGTGTCATTTGTAGATATTGAAAATAGAAAATGATCATACGGGCATTGTTTGAAGCCGTAGGAGGTGAGAGCAGTGGCGAGTTTGGCATACCAGCATCTGGGAGCTTGACGGAGACCATATAGAGATTTTCGAAGGCGGCAAACTTTTCCATCGGTAGAGGTGTTGAAACCAGGTGGCGGTTTCATGTACACTTCTTCGTTGAGATCTCCATGGAGGAAGGCATTATGGACATCCATTTGATGAATGACCCATTTCTTTGCTGCTGCGATGGTGAGCAAAGTTCGGACTGTTACCATCTTTATGGTCGGGGCAAATGTCTCTTGAAAATCGACGCCTTCAATTTGTCTGTTTCCCATGACCACGAGGCGGGCTTTATAGCGTTCGATAGACCCGTCGGCATTGTATTTGATTTTATAGACCCATTTCGAGGCAATAGCCTTTTTATTAGGCGGGAGCATTTCGAGAGTCCATGTGTTGTTTCGTTCAAGAGCGGCAATTTCGTTCTTCATCGCTTCCTGCCACTGAGGTACCTGCATTGCTTCTTTGAAGGAATTTGGCTCGTAATTTTCGGTCACGGCCGCTAGGAAAATTTTACGGTTAGTCGAAAATTTAGAATAATCAATAAACTGAGAGATAGGATACTTCGTACCTGAAGATGATGATGTGGCGGTGAGAACGTGAGTTGAGGGATTGATAGGTGGTCGAACAAAGCCTTTCAGACGGGAACTCGGGATTTTGGTGCGGTGACCTTTACCCATTGTGACGGGTTCAGGAGGTGGGACAGGAGGGGTGTCGGTATTTGGGGGTGAGGTGAGGTCGTCGTTTGTGGTGTCGAGGTGGGGTCGGGAGGTAGTGTCGACGTGGGGTTCAGGGGTGTTGATGGGTGGATTTTTGGTTGTGTCTAGGTGGTGTCCGGAGGTAGTATCGGTGTGGGATTCGAGGGTGCCAGCGGCTGTATTTTGGGTGGTCGGGGAAGGCGTGATTTTTTCAATAGGAATAAGAGTGTCGTCCAGAAATGTCGGGATTGGTGGGTGTTCATCGTGTATGTTTAGAGAAAAATAGGGGAACTCGTGTTCAATAAATACTACGTCGCGGGATGAAAAGTAGGTGCCTGTATCCATATCATATACTTTCCACCCCTTCTTACCAAAAGGGTAGCCCAAAAAAACGTACTTGCGTCCTCAAGGTGCAAATTTGTCATGAGAACGGTTTATATTACGGGCATAGCACAAACACCCAAAGGTGCGAATGTGACTCGTAGGCGGGGGTTTTTGAAAAAGAATTTCATAAGGGGTTTTGCCTTTATGTATAAAACTCGGGGTCCGATTAATGAGATAGACTGCAGCGAGGATACATTCTCCCCAAAAGAGGATAGGTAGTCTCGCTTGAAAAAGAAGTGCTCGAGCGACGTTTAAAATGTGACGATGTTTTCGTTCTACCCGAGCATTTTGTTGTGGGGTATCGACCATGGAGGTTTGAAAAATAATACCGTTTTCATTAAAAAAAAATTCGAGACACGTGAACTCGGTGCCATTGTCACTTCGAATAACTTTAATTTGTTTATGAAATTGACATTTAATTAAAGCAAAGTAATTTAATAAGGTTTGACGAGTATCACTTTTTCGACGGAGTAAATATACCCATGTGGATCGTGAAAAATCATCGACAATGGTTAAAAAATATTGTGAACCACATGAGGCATTTTCAGAATATGGCCCCCATAAATCGCAATGTATTAAATCAAAAATACCATTAGCAATGTTCGTGCTTAAAGAAAATTGTTCTCGAGTTTGTTTAGCACGGAGACAAATGTCACAGTGCTTACTATGAAATGAAGAAGTGCTACTGTTTTTATTCGAAAAAGATAAAAAACGAGAAATACTGGAGGAGGGATGTCCCAACCTACGGTGCCATAATTCAACCTCATCGATGACATTGATGGTAAAGAGATGCACTTTGTCTGATCGAACACCTCTCAAGTAGTACAATCCCTCGATTTGCTCACCCGCACCAATCACCATCTTCGAGGAACGGTCCTGAATAAGGCAAAGTTGATGAGAAAATTGTATAGTAAGAGATACGTCAAGTAAAAGACTAGACACAGATATTAAGTTGAAATTTAAATTCGCAGCAAATAAAACGTTTCGTAAAATAAGACGAGACGATAATCGGATATCGCCGCTTTGAGTGGCCATGGCCGTGTCCCCATTAGGTAAGCCGACACTCAAAGGGGTAATATTGCGTAAATTAATAAAATAAGCGAGGCATCCCGACATGTGATGGGATGCACCCGTGTCAATTATCCAAGATGAAGAGGAAAAATTACCATTTAATTGTTCAGAGGTGTCTGTCTTACGGGATTTCCACCACTGAGATACTTCCTCAAGTTCCTTAGGACTTAGGTTATTTAAATCAAGCCTATCAAGATTATTAACCAAAGGACGAGAGGAAGAGTTTCCATTACCAAGAGGATTAGCCGTGTGACCAGTAGCTATATTTGCCCGCGGAAACGACGGTGCCGTATCCAAATTCTGTGTACGGGAAGAAGAGGCAGAGGTAGATGATTTTCGTTGTGCCCATCGAGCACGACCTGCCTCGTCGGGAACGAAGACTGCTTGACTCATGTCAGTCGCATTAGGAGGTAGATAGATGCGGTCTCGAGGTCGGTCACCCCACCATTCGGGAAAATTGCCAGTTACTCGATAACAAACTTTAAATATGTGACCGGGTCTCTGACAAGCAATACAAAAGGGTCGATTTTCGGAGTTGTTGGGTCGGTCAGTACGGTTTTCACGATTTCCCCCCCTGAAAGTTTCTGTCCATGGTTAACACGAGTTGCAAAAGCCATTGTGTCAGGTCGTGTATCAGTTTTGACGGGGTTAAGGGAGCGAACTCCTTCTTCTTGAAGTAATCGATTGTAAACAAAATCAAGAGTAGGGAGTGGATTAGTACCGAGAATCTGAGAACGCGCATTATCATACCGTTCATCGAGTCCCATGAGAAAATCACGAACTCGTTTCTTCGCACGGCGAGAGTCCATAATGGTTACCCAGTCGCAAGAGCATGGGTTGCACGAGCATGAGGGAAGTGGATCGATGTCGAGAATGTCGTCCCATATGGTAGTCAGGCAACCATAATATGCCATAAGGGACTCGATTGGTCCTTGACGACAGGCAAGAAGATCAGCCTGCAAACGATAAAGACGAGCGTCGTTGTTTTGGCAAAAGCGATTTTTAATATCAGACCATACCTGCTTAGCCTCGGGACGGAGGGAAATCGTCCTCCTGATGGATGTATCGAGGGAGTTGAAGATCTAGGCGGTCACCAATGCGTTGGTGGAACGCCAGGATTGGTAATTGGCTGCCGTGGTTGCGGGTTTGGTGACGGTGCCATCGAGAAACTCGCTTTTCCCTTTCGCAAGCAAGGCAAGGAGAAAAGTACGGGACCATTCATCGTAATTGTGTCCATTAAACATGACTTGAGTAATATTGTTCACTACTACAAATTTAGGCAACTACAACGCCCCTTTAACAACGATTATTCACGAAAATCACAATAGACGTTGTAGAATGTATGGCGCGAATTTTACTAAAATCAATTACAACGGGTATAGTTATAAAAACCGTTGTTATTATTTTTAACAACGGGTCACACATGCGGAACCGTTGTTAATAATTTGGCGCAAAATTGGCGCAAAGTTAGTGAAAAGTAATCACAACGGTTACTTTTGAAACCCGTTGTTAAAACATATTTGACAACGGGTGTTTTTTACAACCGTTGTTAAAACATATTTCACAACGGTTGTTGTTTAATAACCGTTGTCAATACCTTCCATACTATAAACCACACAAACATGTAAGTCTCGCTGCAGCCACAAAACACAACCCTTAATACACAAACACAAACACAGCAGACAAACAAACACAAAACACATACACACTCTCTTTCTCTCTTTCTCTATTTCTCTCTTTCTCATCGTCGCTTTATCTTCTCGCCGTCATTGTGATTTCATCGTCTATTACGTTCTGTATTTATCAGGTAAATCTCGCCGTCACTGTCATCGTCATTATTTTCTTTTTCTATTTATTTCTTTTGCATATATGTGTTTTTATCGACCATTATGTTATTTGTTTAAGTATTGTTCGCATAATTAGTTACTAAAACAATGAAGAAGCAAGATGAAGAAGTAAGATAAACATAATTAATATATATATATATATATTTATAAATACATAAATTAAAAAAAAAATTACATATGTAAAAATGCAATTCTTATATTTTCATGGAGGATCTTATTGTGCTCTATCGTATCCATCCTCTCCTCCTTGGCTATTTGGAGGTTCCGTTCAGCAGTTGCTATATCGTCATATAGCTGCAACTGCTGCTGCTCCGTCAAGCCATCTTCTTTGGCGTGCTTCAGTGCGGATCGAGCTTCCGCAAGGTAGCTCCTGAAACTTTCCTCAATATGGAGGAACCGGCGGATGAAGTTGTTGTTGTTCTCGATCATGGTAAGAGTCTTTAGGATGAAATCATTCATTTTCTTAGAGTTTTTTGAGTTTGATTTGAAAGATTAAGTAGAGTTTGTTTTAACAGTTAGAGTTTGGAGATGAATATATGAGATAATGGAAATGTTAGTTGAGATATGCAATGTATTTATACTAAGCAATGTGTGGGTTGAGTTAATTGCTTTTTAATTAATATATATGTTAGGAAGTTGTGCCATAATCATCATCATCTCTCTCAATAATGCTGCTTCAAATCCTATTACTAACCCTTCTCATTCCATATTATCCGTTCATATGTACAGTGAATGTCAGTAATAATGCATGCATTGGAATTCTAACAGGCCGTAATTATGCATGCATCTAGTAATATTTAATTTTTTTTTTTATTTTTTAAGAACAAACAACAACGGTTATTTTAAAACAACCCGTTGTCTTTAGTTATAACAACGGTTTTGTATATTACAACCCGTTGTTATAACTTTCCCCCCAAAATTGAGTCACACTTTCCACAACGGGTTTTTATACATAAAACCGTGGTTAATAGTTTTAACAACGGTTTCCTTAAGTAAACCAACCGTTGTTAAAACCTTCTACAACGGACGCTTTAACAACGTCCGCTTTTTTATATAACAACGGTTTTTGACCGTTGTTATAGCCTGTATCTGTAGTAGTGGTTGCTTGAATTTTCGACATGAATGAAAGAGTAGTTTTGTGGTTTCGATGTATCAACGATTTCGGTATTTTCGGGATTCGTCATATTGGAAATTTCGAGAACGAAAAAAAAAACGGCAGAAGGAGGATGAGCGTGTTTGTGTATTATAGAATGAATAACCTAGCTTTTGATACCATATTATAAGATGTATGATATGAATGTACGTATATTCGATTGTCAGAATGTTGCTTTACAAGGATGTTTGACTAGCTATATATACATTACATTATATAGTATTTACGGAAGGAGATATTTACTTAACGGCTAGTAAATCATATTATAGGTAGGAAATATAATTCCCTTGAATAAAGAGCAAGGAGCCGTTTATGCTTAGAGCTAGCCGTTGAGCTTGGGCTAGCTGTTTAGTTGGGCTGGTCTCGTATTATTATGCAAGATGAAATTTGAGTTTGAATGCTTGACTTGTGCTACTTCTTTAAAGGTTGGACGAGGATGTTTCTAGATGTTCATTATCATTATTGAATTTAGGAGCTTTGTCATGTATGTGGTGTTTAATGGTTTGAATGATGAAATTGCATTATTACATGTTTATCATTTAAGCGAGTGGAAATTTAAAGATATGTTTTGATATGAAGGTAGCTCCATCTCCGGTCGCGGTACTGATACCAGCTATATTTTAGCCTCTGAAATAACTCACTCTATGAATGCCTCTAAGTGCAAAAAAGGATGGTTCGCCTTCAAACTCGATTTGGAGAAGGCCTTTGATCGCCTCAAATGGGATTTCATCCATAATTGTCTCTCTCTTTTGCTTTTTGATGACAACATTATCACTCTTATCATGAGTAGTATCACCAATGCCAATACTTCCATCTCCTTTAATGGTTCTCACACCCCTGCCTTCCTTCCATCTCGTGGCCTCCGTCAAGGCGACCCTCTTTCCCCCCATCTTTTTATTCTGTGCATGGAAGCGCTTTCCAAATCTATCCACCTTTCCTGTGACGACTCCCAATGGACTCCTTTTCCCCTTGGCAAAAAGGGAGTGACCTTCTCCCACTTGCTTTTTGCAGATGACATCCTCCTCTTCGGTAGAGCTTCTGAAAAGAATTTATTTGTGTGCTCTTCAGGATGTTCTTCTGCAATTCTGCTCCGCCTCTGGCCAGAAAATCAATAACCTCGAAAGCAATTTTTTTTTCAAAAAGAACTTCTCCAAAAACATCACCTTATTCGAAAATTCCCTTAACATTAAAAGAGCCTACAATCTTGGAACTTACCTTGGGTTCCCTCTAACTGCAAGGAAACGTAACACTCCGATCTACATTCCATCATAAGTAAAATAATGTCCAAGCTCGCCAATTGGAAAATCCAATTCCTATCCCGCCCCGCTAGACTCTGCCTCATTAAATCCACTCTTAATATCATTCCCTCTCATCTCATGCAATGACTCCAACTCCCCCACACCACTTTCTCTTTGATTGACAAGATCAACCGATCCTTCCTCTGGTCTAGTCTCTCTTCTCGCAAACTTCACTTTTCGAACTGGGATTTTGTGACCAAACCCCAATCTCTTGGAGGCCTTGGAATTAAAAAGGTTCGACTTCTTAACGACGCCTTTTCCACCAAACTCGCTTGGAATATTTTCTATGACAAAAACAGTCTATGTTCCACAGATATTCACAGTAAGTATTTGTCCTTCAGGAGCTCCCAACCTTCTCTTTACTCATGGTTCTCACATTTGGAGTAGCCTTTGTAACACCCCCATACTCCAAGTGCCTTACCAGGACCACTCAGGTATAAGGATGTCACCATCTCGGTTACCCGAGGCAATGATATTCATAAGACAATAAAGAAACATATTTAAAAGTAAATAGTTTAAGTGATTACATGATCAAAACCAAAACTAATAAACTGAAATACAACATTCTCAAACGGTCTACTGCTAAAACTATCAAAGCTATAAGACACCGTCGACACAAATGAAGACTTCTAACGCCACGTGATGACTCATCCCGCTATCCCATACGCGTCATATCACACTCGCTCAATAATCGCTCACCACCCCGAATGGATCACCACGCTTTTAAAACATTTAAACGGGGTCGATTAATCACACAATTCAATATATCAACAATAAGATAAAAGACGACTTAACCGCACACACACACACACCACACTAATCCCAACAATCTCAATCACCGATCCCACCGGACCAGCCACGCGATGGGGGACCGCAACCGTTCCCACCTAAGCCCCGCTCATCATACCGAGCGATAACCCTGTCCCATTAATGTGCACATCCCCTTCGGTGGCGGGTTCCACGAAGGGCGAAACTAGGGCGTGAAGCCACTCCCGCAAGTGACTCCACTCGGTAGAGAACGCATCTCGAGAACCGGAGACAACAATCACAATCACAACCGTCACAACACAATTACGATATTAATCAATAATCACAATCAACCACCGTCACAACACAATTACGATATTAAACAATCAATCTCAACACATCAACAATCATCCCATTATGGGACTAATGCGAGTAGGAAATCCTACCGGAAAGCAACACAATCATCGACGATCTAGCAAATTGTCTCAAAACCTCTCCTTTACAAATCCTTCTCCTATCACATAATCACATAATCACAATCTAACCTTAACAAATCATAAAAACCCCCAATCCCAAAATTAGGGTTTAACGAAACTTGACGAAATACTATAAAATTGGTATGCAGATCTTACCCTCGACGCAAGGATCACAAAGGTGTAAAGAACGATGAAATCCGACCTCTCAAGCTCCGGGATTTGTCAACAACACGGATGAATGCGAAGAACGTAACTTGAATCTCCCTTTTAATGTTATTAGGTTTGTAAAGGTGTATTATGAAAGTGACGGAAAGATTTATATATATATCCGTGTTTTTAACAAAACCCGTCGAATTATCACCCCGTAAACCGGCTACTCGATCGAGTACCCAAGGACACTCGATCGAGTACCCCCCTACTCGATCGAGTACCCCAGCTACTCGATCGAGTACCCAACAGGTCAGAAACTTTTCTAAAACGCAACTTACCCTTACTCGACAGAGTAAGGCCTACTCGATAGAGTACCCCAAGACTTATAAATACGGAGTATTACAGTCTTCCCTCCTTAAAAAGAACTTCGTCCCCGAAGTTCAACCCATACTCAAAAACAAACCTACTAACTCGATCAAGACTCAACAACGTGACTAAGAACTCAAAACAAAACTCCAACCCAAACATGAACTCGTAACACCAACTCCACTAACTATTCCTACCTCCACAACATGGCTCATGATATCGTATCAACTCCACATATATATATCTCTCACGACACCAACTCCATACATAACCAACTACCATCCTCTAACGTTGCTAGCTCCATAATATCATCCACTATAAAATCCAAAATCAAGACACTCAAGACACCCAACGGAATGTTACATTCTACCACCCTTAAAAGGAACTTCGTCCTCGAAGTTTACTCACACTCATAACCTCATCATCCAACTGTCAACACTAGTGAAATATTCTCACACTCCTAAACATCACGCTACTACAAGCACGGCCATGGCCTTTTATAAGTATCATCCACAAAACAAATCCCTCCTTCACGCTACGCTAACACTCTACTTCCAATTATATTACAACATGCACCACCATGAAACTCTCTTTTATCGCATCTACTCCTCTTAAGACAAATGTTACGTCCTCGTAACTCACTAATACTAAATCCTAGATATATCTTTTCATTCCCCTCTTTACCACCACATGTCAAAGATAACCGTCTATAAACCAAACACTCACCATGCATATATCCAAGGCTCTCTTACTTAAACATTTCTCATAACTCAACTCATTTGGCATACCACCTAACCTATACCGTAAAACTCGTAGCAAAATCACCATACCAACTCTTCATTATTACTGCAAAACAACATACCTCTCTATGTAAGGCACTTATCTCCCAGAAGCATAACTCACGATCCACACTCGTTACGTACACGCACACTAGATCCTCAAGTTCTTTCTTCCATTACCGCAAAACTCATACACAACTTAACATGACACTAATTCCCAATACCCTACACTCACTGTCTCAACAAAAGATTATGAACCACCTGCATCTTTCGGGTCATTACCACACATGTTCTACGACTCACTTGCCATTACCATGTCTACTGAAACCTTAACTAGAACAAGATCATAATTATTGTAACAACCTCTCACAACCGTGTCCCATTAATGATTGTCACTATACTATGACAACAACGAAAACATATACAACTCTATGTATATCATACTCTACCCTCATTCCCAACTTAACCAGGTAAAGAAAACATCAATAAACAAGACAACCTGTCTATCTACACAAATCAAACTCATAGGAACAATATCAAACAAAACAACAATCTATGTATAATCACTATGTACTTTCGAAACTCGAATCATAATCATCCCGCCTACTCCACCACAACCGGTGACGGCATCACAACACCGCCACCAACAGCCACACCGCAGTGCGAAAATACCCGCATCACAACACTAAATATCGTGCTCGGATCACCACCCGAGGCACCACAACCACATCGATAGTCATCACGACTGCATACAACTCCCATAAATACGACTCGAAATAATTTCTCGACAAGAAAAACTTACTCAAATCCACTTTACTAAATCATAACACCACATATTTTATGAATTAAACAGATACTAACCTCGTGAATATCATCTCCTTACCATATCACAGATTGATATGTACCATGAATATAGACAGGCATAACTAGTCATGCCAAAACAACAAATCAAATTATTACCCTTTTTTTTTAAACATCCTTCCATTACGTTCTCGTATCCAACATGTATTACGAGAAAATTCGAGATAACAACTTATAATTATCACACCATACCATTTCTTGTGAGGTCACAACCTCACACAATCATTTATATATATGACATAGACCCATAATCACATCCAACCAGTCAATCCTGATCACGTAAGTTACCACTCAACATAGGTTACCTGCCGCCCGAGCTTAACTCATATGCCCCTCATAACCTTTTCCCCTATTCGCACAACCATCACTTCCTGCCAAGTATAACCAGACCATTACTATTCAACTATTAGCATCCGCCTCATCTAACCACATCTTATACCCTCTCACAACCATACATATCCATCCTGGTCTCTACAAAATCAACCTCTTTAGAATTGCTACCTTTCTAATATACCATCACCCTTAACCACTAGTCACAAACGATAACACTACCACTGTCCGAACATCAAACCTCTTACACTCATCTCTAAACATCACGATTTCTTTCCTATCTTTGGTTGACATCCCAAATAACAAACATCGAATCCATCAACAAAATTACCTCAACATTCTTCCCAATACTATCCTTTATTGTATCTTCATCTAACTCTCCGCCAAAAACCTCGTATCGTGCAATTATTCTACCAACTTCTTACTTTCCTTAATTCCTCGAATCTCATTACTAATCATGTTGTCCCAAAACTCCTCTATAACCATTAACTAACATCCTCAAGATTGGTAGCACACATCTCGACGACTCCTTACCTCTATATCACATAACTCCGGTCAACATTTTCTTAGTTTTATTCCCCTCATTCTTTTCCTTTACATCTACAAAATCAATTAACCATTCAACTCCTTATCACTTCTACCTAACTCTTTAGTGTTCCTAAGCATGTTCTCACCGCTCCAAAACTCACATCTAATTATTTCATATCGATATCATCTCACTCTTTCTTACCACAAATATTCTCTTATTATGTCATCAATCACCCTTGCCACTAATCCATCCATAGAATCAACGTTTACTGTTCAACAATTGCATCTCCCTTCTTATATCTCTAGAAATCAAAATTCCTTTCATACCGCTAATTGCCCAAGGAAAACCCACAATAGTTTCATCTCTTAGAAAGCCAAGTCTCTACCCCGCGACATGTCTCCACAAAATTCACTATATACCACTCTTCTCAACCCCTTTAAAACGAACTTTCATTATGTATATTCTTAACCCACACGGCTCTTAACTACCTCCCTCCATAATTCTTTACACATCTCAAGTTGTCACTATCCATATCCTTACTCTCAATCCTTTCATTCTCACGTTCCTTAGACTCACATCATCCATTGCCCACATTCACTTACTTTTACGTTACTCAACACACACTCATATCACTCATCCCATTTCATCTCGTAAAACATGCTCGATGTCTCAATTAAGCCATAACAATCTTCCTTTTCTTTTTCCACTATCTATTACAACCACGTATAACTCATGTCTTCCCACCGAACTCATACTCACCACAGGTGCCACTCACTACACCACAAGATTGGGTAACTTACGCGTCAAGACCAACATACATGTAAAACAATGCATAAAGAAGCAAAATAATAACTTTGAATTAAACATAATATGCAATGAATTCAAAAGATAAGCATATGACCCAAAACAGGGTCACTAGATCGAGTACAAGACACTCGATCGAGTAAGGGACTTACTCGATCGAGTAGGTGAAGATCGAAGCACGTAAAACAAATTGCCAGGGACACTCGATCGAGTAAATCGACGTACTCGATCTAGTACCCCTACTCGATCGAGTACCAAGGCTACTCGATCGAGTACCTACGCATTTCTCAAAGACTGTCCAGTTTTCGTAAAACAGTCATAACTCACTCATTTCTTGGTCAATTTGGGCGTGTGACCTATCGTTAGAATCGTAAAAGGACAAGCTATCACCTCCAATTGGAATCACATTAAAATCATTTATGCATCTCAAGTTATAACAGTTTAAAGACAACTTTGCTGTAATTAGACGACATAACTATTCGATTTTCTCTTTCAAACACTTAAACGATAACAATGGTAAACAAAACAACTCAATACTCACAAAACCAGTATCCCTAACCACATGTTATTATTTTCAAAAGTTAAGCAACAAATAACTCGATGCACATATATCATTCAACTTACCAATCACATATTACCCACATGTTTTAATTTTATAACTTTTCGCAACACAAAATATACTCATACCTTACGAATCATATTCCCATGTTACTAATACAACAACATTACAATTACACTTCGTCACCTAAACATATTCATAATCACAAAATTCATATTCTTATGCAATTGCTACTCCATCTTTTCCAATCAATTCATCTATTTCCAACACATTACTCATCATTCTCATACACTTTTCTAACAATTCCAACCAACATTGTAAATCAACTATCATGCAACATGCTTTCAATCAACAACATACGAAATCACATTATCACCATCTTTTCTACACATTCCCTATTCTCCACATACATACATCCACTGATTCATGCCACACATCACTCCATAGGTACACAAGGCACAAGGTAAACACATAGCGATCCCGACTCATATCCCATGTGACCGGTTCAAAATTATAGGGCGAGTTCGCGACTTTAGGACGTCTCCCAAGTCTTTGCATTAGCTCCTACAACCTTTACCCCGGATTCATTTTAATTGACTCCCTATATTCATTGGATTCATTGGTTACAGGTTTCAGGATCGTCGCTCTGATACCATTTGTAACACCCCCATACTCCAAGTGCCTTACCAGGACCACTCAGGTATAAGGATGTCACCATCTCGGTTACCCGAGGCAATGATATTCATAAGACAATAAAGAAACATATTTAAAAGTAAATAGTTTAAGTGATTACATGATCAAAACCAAAACTAATAAACTGAAATACAACATTCTCAAACGGTCTCATCGCTAAAACTATCAAAGCTATAAGACACCGTCGACACGCGAAGACTTCTAACCGCCACGTGATGACTCATCCTACTATCCCATACGCGTCATATCACACTGCCAATAATCGCTCACCACCCCCGAATGGATCACCACAGTTTTTAAAACATTTAAACGGGTCAGTACTAATCACACAATTCAATATATCAACAATAAGATAAACAGACAGCTTAACCGTCACACACACACACAACCACACCAATCCCAACAATCTCAATCACCGACTGTCCACTGGACCAGCCCTGCCAGTGGGGGACCGCAGCCGTTCCCACCTAAGCCCCGCTCATCATACCGAGCGATAACCCTGTCCCATTAATGTGCACATCCCCTTCCGTGGCGGGTTCCACGAAGGGCGAAACTAGGGCGTGAAGCCACTCCCGCAAGTGACTCCACTCAGCCGAGAACGCATCTCGAGAACCAGAGACAACAATCACAATCACAACCGTTACAACACAATTACGATATTAATCAATAATCACAATCAACCACCGTCACAACACAATTACGATATTAAACAATCAATCTCAACACATCAACAATCATCCCATTATGGGACTAATACTGAGTCCTGGAAAGCAACACAATCATCAGACGATCTAGCAGCTGTCTCAAAACCTCTCCTTTACAAATCTTTCTCCTATCACATAATCACATAATCACAATCTAACCTTAACAAATCATAAAAACCCCCAATCCCAAAATTAGGGTTTAACGAAACTTGACGAAATACTATAAAATTGGTATGCAGATCTTACCCTCGACGCAAGGATCACAAAGGTGTAAAGAACGATGAAATCCGACCTCTCAAGCTCCGGGATTTGTCAACAACACAGATGAATGCGAAGAACGTAACTTGAATCTCCCTTTTAATGTTATTAGGTTTGTAAAGGTGTATTATGAAAGTGACGGAAAGATTTATATATATATCCGTGTTTTTAACAAAACCCGTCGAATTATCACCCAGAATGCGGCTACTCGATCGAGTACCCAAGGATACTCGATCGAGTACCCCCTACTCGATCGAGTACCCCAGCTACTCGATCGAGTACCCAACAGGTCAGAAACTTTTCTAAAACGCAACTTACCCTTACTCGACAGAGTAAGGCCTACTCGATAGAGTACCCCAAGACTTATAAATACGGAGTATTACAGTTTTTCCTGAAGAGATACCGAGTTTGCCTCCCAAGAGGGATGTTGATTTCAGCGTGGAGCTTAAACCGGGAACGGGTCCTATATCTAAAGCACCATACCGTATGGCACCTAAAGAGTTGGTAGAGGTTAAAAAGCAGATACATGAGTTGCTAGGCAAGGGTTACATCAGGCCTAGTGTGTCACCGTGGGGAGCTCCAGTTCTTTTTGTAAAGAAGAAAGATGGGAGTATGCGACTGTGCATTGATTACAGAGAGCTCAATCGTGTCACAGTGAAGAACAAGTATCCGTTGCCGAGGATTGATGACTTGTTTGATCGGCTAAGTGGAGCAGTGTGTTTTCCAAGATTGATCCGAGGTCGGGATACCACCACCGAGGATAGCGATGAGGATATTCCTAAGACAGCGTTCCGATCTCGATATGGTCATTACGAGTACGTGGTGATGCCTTTTGGGTTGACCAATGCGCAAGCAGCTTTTATGGATTTGATGAATCGGATCTTTACACCGTTTTTGGATAGGTTTGTGGTTGTTTTCATCGACGATATCTTAGTCTATTCTAATACTAAGGAAGAGCATGAGGAGCACTTGAGGATAGTTCTGCAGACTTTGAGAGATAATCAGCTTTATGCCAAGCTATCCAAGTGTGAGTTCTGGTTAGAGGAAGTGGCTTTTCTGGGCCATGTTATATCTAAGAAGGGGGTATCCGAGGCCGTTACCAAGTGGGAATCGCCGAAGAATGTTGCTGAGATTCGGAGCTTCTTAGGCCTTGCTGGCTACTACAGGAGATTTGTGAAAGATTTCTCTACCATAGCGCGGCCTATGAGATCCTTGATGAGGAAGGAAGTCAGATTTGTTTGGGATGAGAGTTGTGAGACGGCGTTTCAGACCTTAAAGGAACGCTTGACCACAACTCCTATCCTAGCCTTGCCAGAGGGTTGTGAGAACTTTGAGGTATATACAGACGCTTCAAAGAATGGTCTTGGTTGTGTTTTGATGCAGGGAGGGAAAGTCATAGCCTATGCTTCGAGGCAGCTGAAGCAATATGAGGAGAACTACCCTACTCATGATCCGGAGTCAGGTGCGTTGTGTTCGCTCTTAAGATTTGGAGACACTACCTTTATGGAGAAACTTTTAAGGTGTTCTCTCGATCATAAGAGTCTAAAGTATATCTACACTCAGAAGGAGCTTAACATGCGACAGAGACGGTGGATGGAGCTGATTGGGGATTATGATATGGAGATCATCTATCACGAGGGTAAGGCTAATGTTGTTGTAGATGCACTGAGTAGGAAGAGCGTTCATTCGCTATGTACAGCTATGTCCTTGCTGAAGTTGAGGGATGAGATGTCTAGTTTGGGGATCTTTATGATTCGAGAGGGGGATACCATCGGGATTTGACGATCAAGCCGAGTTGTATGCGAACATTAAGAGTAAGGTGAGCTTCATCCTAAGATTCGGAGTGGAAGTCAAGGGTAGAGAGTGGAACGGTTCCCGGGTTTTCTATCCATCCGCATGGGAGTGTCCGTTTTGATGGGAGATGGTGTGTTCCCGAGGATGCGAGTTGCGGAGAGTGATCTTGACGAGGCTCATTGCACTCCCTATTCAGTTCACCCAGGTGGTGACAAGCTTTATAGAGACCTTAAGAAGACTTTTTGGTGGCCAAACATGAAGAGAGATGTAGCTGAGTTTGTAGCCAGATGTTTGACCTGTCAAAAGGTCAAGGGTGAACAAAGGAGACCACAAGGTAAGATCCAGTCTTTGGATGTACCAGAGTGGAAGTGGGAGTCGATCTCCATGGACTTCATTGTGGGGTTACCCAGGTCACAACAAGGTAACAACATGGTTTGGGTGATTGTTGATCGGTTAACCAAGTCAGCCCATTTCGTTCCCATGAAAGATACTTGGTCTAAGATGCAGCTGGCATTGGGTTACATGAGGCATGTGGTTCGGTTACATGGTATACCTAAAGATATCGTTTCTGATCGTGATGCGAGGTTCATATCCAAGTTTTGGCAAGAGTCAAGAGTTGATGGGTACGACTTTAAAGATGAGTACAAACTTTCATCCGAACCGATGGTAATGGTCGACAGAGCGGACCATCAAGACCTTAGAAGACATGCTGAGGGCATGTGTTATGGACTTTGGGGGCAGTTGGGAAGACATGCTTGATCTGATCGAGTTTTCATACAATAACAGTTATCATACAAGCATTGGGATGGCACCTTTTGAAGCTTTGTATGGCCGGAAATGCCGAAGTCCAGTTTGTTGGGATGATAGTTCTGAGACGGTGGTTTTAGGGCCACATCTGGTTCAAGATATGGTTGAGCAGATCCAGTCAATTCGGCAAAAGATGAGAGCAGCTCAAGATCGTCAGAAGAGCTACGCTGACTTGCACCGCAAGGACATTGAGTTTATGGTAGGTGACAAGGTTCTTTTAAAAGTGTCACCTATGCGAGGTGTTATGAGGTTTGAGAAAAAGGGTAAGCTAAGCCAAAAGTTTATAGGTCCTTATGAGATTTTGGACCGTGTTGGCGAGGTGGCCTACAGGTTAGCTTTACCACCAGCTTTGGATAGAGTGCACAATGTCTTTCATGTATTCCAACTGAGGAAGTATGTGAGCGACCCGTCGCATATCCTTGAAGTGGAGAACATCGAGCTTGATGAGTCCTTGTCCTACGCCGAGATTCCTAAGGAGATTCTTGATCGCAAGGTTCGTAAGACCCGGAATGGTGAGACGGTCTTACTCAAGGTCCTTTGGTCTAATCATAATGTGGAGGAAGCCACATGGGAACCCGAGGAAGCTATGCGGGAACGTTTTCCTAACCTTTTTGATCAGGTATGTTTGGTTACGGGACGTAATCGTTGTCTTTTTAAGGGGGTAGGAGATGGTCGCGGTCGTGTTTTGTTTTGTTTGTTGTTTTGCTTGAGTCGGGGTAATGATTTTGTGGTGACTTGTATAGTTCCTTGGTGTTGATATATGTGGTTAGTATAGTCTTGTGGCGTAGTGTAGTGCTTTGTTTTATAGTAGAGTGTGAACTTCGGGACGAAGTTCTTTTTAAGGGGGGAAGATTGTAACACTACGGATTTTCTTTGGTGACTACTCGACAAATAGAGCCTACTCGGCCGAGTAGTGTCATGTTGTGAGTTGTTTTGTTCTCGCCAATGAATACTCGGTCGAGTATAGTGAATACTCGACCGAGTAGAGGATACTCGGCCGAGTATAACTTTACTCGACCGAGTATTCGGTCTGGCGAGTATTATTTTGACGGTTTGATTAGGGAGTGTTTAAAATTATTTTATATCGCGCGTCAGTTTTCAAAACATCATTTCAACTTCATCATTTCTACATTAACCTTAATCTCTCCCTAATCACTCCCTAATCATCCCATAGCCTTGTTGTTTGTGAAACCTTTGGAGTCCTTGCGCACAAATCCTCATTCTACTGTTGGTAAGTTTTATTCTACGTTATTTGTATTCGTTGGGGTTACTGCATAATTACGGAATTGGGATTATGAGGGTTGTGCAATGTGTAATTGTGTAATGTGATTATGTTATAGGAGAAGACTTCGTAGAGGAGCCTTTCTGAGTGTGCAAGTTCTTTTCCACTGTTGATTTCTAAGGTAGGGTTTCCTACTCAGTTTACTGTTCTTGTAAGACATGTTTGTTGTGATTATTGTTATTTGTTGATCATCGGAGTGTGGAGATTGTTGTGACGATGTTGGTGTGAGGGTGTTGAGATGGCTGTGATATCATGTGATTGATTGTGGTGGAGTCACTTGCGGGAGTGGCTTCACACCCTAGTTCGCCCTCCGTGGAACCCGCCACGGGAGAGGATGTGCACATTAAGGGACAGGGATTGTTGTCGCTCATTGAGGAGCTGGATTAGGTGGGATCGGCTGCGGTCACCCACTGGCGGCGAGGATTACCGTGCGATGGGTAATCGGCGGGGCTACACACTTCGAAGTGTGTAGTCGATTCTTCGTGTGAGAATGGAGGATTGGGAATTGGCGATGATCAGTGGATTTCTCCGTTTGTTTGTCTTAATGTTTGAGTAATACTGACCCCGTGTTGTTTGTGGAATCTGCGGTGATCCATGCGGGGATGGTGAGCAGTCTTGACAGGTATTGCTAGTGTGAGCTTGGGGACTGTCTTGGGAGTATCGTCATCACCAGTCATAGCATCACCGTCTGAGTCTTAGATTGGATTTATTTTATAGTTAAACTTTGGAGTTGTATTTTGTAAACTAGTATTTGGATTTGGGATGTTGTAAACTTTATGCTTTACAGTACTTTAATAAATGTGCTCAGTTCAGACGCTTTTGGTATGTACTAACCTCGGGCAACCGAGATGGTAACACACTTGCATGGTAGGGTGGTCCTGGTAAGGCACCTTGGTATGAGGGGGTGTTACAAGATCGATCCTTCCTTCCCCTCATTGTACTTCTTGCCTCAGCCCATCAATTGAGGAATCATCCATCCATATCCTCCATGATTGCCCATATGCCTTTAACGTCTGGGCCATGTTCATTGTTCCCTTATCCTTCTTCTCTCTCCCCATTAGAGAGTGGATCCATTCAAATTGAACCTCTTCCAATCGTTCGTGGGTTACTCTTTTCTCTTTCATTACTTGGCGTTTATGGCTTAGGCGAAACGACTTCATTTTCTCTGGCCTTTTCCCTCCTACTGACTCCAAATGGGTCTCTACTGTAATACTACGATTTTCTGGGTTCTGTTACTCGGCCGAATAGGGATTATATATAAACGTTTGTTACTCTCAGTACTCTACCGAGTAACCGGCCTACGGGTTATTTCCGCGGTTTGATTAAGGTGATTAAAGATTATATATAAACTTCATTTTACAGTTACTATCCATTCTATCAAAACCTAAACTACGTTCTTCACTCCTCTAATCACTCTCAACGCTAATTGATCGATCGCAAGTCTACAATTCCGTCTTTTGTCCCGATTTCTTTGGTAAGTCTTTAGTGCCTTGTAATAAGTTAATAGGTTGTCTTTTAGGGTTTGCCCTAATTATTGATTTGGGTTAATTTGGAGGAAATGGTTTATAGTGATGGTATGTGATTATTGTGTGTAGGTGACAATGTCATGGAGAATTGTTATTGAATGCTTGTGTGTGCGTGGATTGCGAAAAGGTAGGGTTTTCCTACTCAGTTGATTGCATAATTGATTTAAGATGTGAAGTTGTGATTTAATTGATATGATAAGTATTGTTGTTGATTGTATTATGGAGTATTGGAGTTGTGGCGGATTTTCTATGATTGTGAGGTGTGTCCTCGGCTGAGTGGAGTCACTTGCGGGAGTGGCTTCACGCCCTTAATTAGCCGCTTGTGGAACCCGCCATAAGAGGGGATGTGCACATTAAGGAACATGGGTTATTGCTCGTTGCGATGAGCGAGGCTTAGGTGAGCAAGGCTGCGGTCCCCACTGGCGGTGTGGATTATCTAACGCGGCAGTAATCCCGCAGGACTATACACTTAAGTGTGTAGCCAGTTATGAGACACGATTGGGATTGGAGAATAGTTGTGGAAGAGTTGTTATCGATATTGTTGTATTTGTTTATCTTAATTATGCAGTGAACTGACCCCGTTGTTGTTTTGTAAATATGTGGTGATCCATTCACGGATGGTGAGCAGATTGTGACACGTGATGGTTATTTTCAATTATATATAATGCTGTTTCGAGACATTGTGCGTACCCTAACAAGGAGTTTACGATTGTATTCATAAAGTTGATAACCAAAACATATAGAAGCGATACGACCAGCAAGAGAAGCGATAAAAGAAGGCCAAAGCCGTTTAATTTTAGTCAATCATCATACACCATTTGTGGGTTACTCTTTTCTCTTTCATCAAGAGTGAAAACATAAACAGTCATTGATCGTCTGCTATCAACATCTCCTGCATAATCATAATCTGAGTACCATGACACAAGGCACTCTCTATCACCTCTATAAATGAGACCAACTTCAGATGTACCCAAAGGTACCGAAAAATTCTCTTCACGACTTGCCATTGCTCTTTACCTGGATGATCACCGATAAACTAGCTCACCACACTGACCGACTGTGCTAGATCATGTCTAGTGCAGATCATAGCATACATCAAGCTACCCACTGCACTAGAGTACGGAACTCGGGACATGCTCCCTTTCTTCAGCTGATTTGGGTGCGAAGCAACAGTCATATGTGCATTTGATGCACTAGGAGTATCTATGTATTTAGAAGTAGAGATGCCAAACCTTGAAAACACCTTCTGAATATAACCTTTATGAGATAAAAAAAAATTAAAAAACTTCTTGCGTCTATCCTTGTAGATCTCCATTCCCATATTTTTTCTTGCTGCATCCAAATTTTATATCTCAAACTCAACATTGAGAAGACCCTTCAATTTATGAACATCAGACTTGCTCTCTGTAGCTATCAACATATCGTCTACATATAAGATCGGATAAATGAAAGATCTACTCTTCACCTTGTTGTAATTAACGCAACAATCATACGAACTTTTATTGTAACCAATTTTCAACATGTAGTTGTTGAACCTTTTATACCACTGCCTCGGTGATTATTTTAGGCCATATAAGGACTTCTTCAGCTTACAAAAGTAGTCTTCTTTACCCAGAACCTGAAAACCGTCTAGCTGAGTTATGTATATCTCTTCTTCCAACTCTCCATGTAGGAAAGTTGTCTTCACATCTAGCTGTTCGAGTTCTAAATTCTAATCTGCAACTATTTCTAGTAACACTCTAATGGAAGTATGTCTGACCACTGGTGAAAATATCTCATTGTAGTCTACCCTCTCTTTCTGACTGACCCACGAGCTACCAATCGAGCTTTATACCTTATACCTTCAGCAACAGTTTTTCCTTCTTTCTTCTTGAAGACTCGTTTACAAGTAACAATTTCTGCCTTGAGGCTTCTTGGATAATTCCCGGGTCTGATTCTTTTGAAGTGACTCATTCTCATCTCCTATGGCAGCAAGCCTTTGGGCAGATTCAGAACATGTAACTGGTTTTTTGTAGGTGGATGACTCATGTAAGTCAGGATCCACCTTCTCATCAACCTAAAGTACATAAATCACCATATCTTCAAAACCATGTCTACTCGGAGGCTTCCCAAAATTAGGCCTAATAGACCGCTCATTGGCCAAGCTCTGCTGATTCGGAACTGGTAATGAAGAACCTGATGGTACAGATTCGGATTCAGACTGTAGTGGTTTCTTCTTCCTGTGGTACACTCTTATCAAGAGTATCTTGTTGCTCCACCTGTTTATCAACACTACTACTACTACTATCTAACAAAATAATAGACTTCGCAGTAGGATTAACCATAGAATTTTCATCAAAGACAACATTCATGCTCAACATAACCCTACCTTCATATGGAGATCAGATGCGGTATCCCTTGACACCATCCCAATAGCCCTTGAATACTCCATTTTTAGCTCGTGGCTCAAGCTTACCCTTGCTAACATGATGATAAGTATTACTACCAAAAGCTCTTCAAATAGATAGTCAGCAGACTTACCATACCACATTTCAAATGGATTTTTGATATTCAGACTCGTGTGAGATCCCCGATTTATCAGGTAGCATGTTGTACTAACTACTTCTGCCCAGAATTTTCATGTTAGTCCAGCATTGGAGAGCATGCACCTTGCCCTCTCTAGAAGTTTCTGGTTCATTCGCTCCGCTACACCAATTTGATGAGGTGTATCTCGGACTGTATGATGTCTAGCAATACCTTCATTCTTGCAGAACTCATCGAACTCAGGAACTCTAGACCGTTATCAGTTTGCAGCCTCTTGACCTTCTTCTCAGTTTGATTCTCCATTAATGTCTTCCACTGCTTAAAGTGAGTAAGGGCTTTGTTCTTGTGCTCCATCAAATAAATCCAAGTTTTCCTTGAATAATCATCAATAATTGACACAAAATACCTGTGACCTCCAAAAGAATCTACTTTAGAAGGACCCCAACAATCAGAATGGATGTAATCAAGTGTGCCCTTGGTCCTATGCACTACTTTAGAATACTTGTTGCGATGTAGTTTCCCAAATACACAATGCTCACAGAAATCCAGATTCTTGACCTTGTGACCACACATAATATCTTGTTTTGAGAGAGTATGCATCCCCCTTCCACTCATATGACCAAGCCTCATATGCCACATCTTAGTCAAATCTTCTTTAGCAACATCTGTGGATGCAACAACAACAGAACCTGGCAGACTAGATCCCTAAAGATAATATAAAGTATCATGCTTGATACCTCTCAGAACCACATTCAAACCTTTGCTGACGTTCAGAACTCCACCTACACCTTGAAAACCGAAACCCTTACTATCTAACGTACTTAAGGAGATCAGATTCTTTGTCCTCAGTAGAACATGTCTATCTAACTTCGTTCAATGTGCAGAATTTATCATCATTTGTCCTTATCCCGACAGGGCTGATTCCAACTATCCTGCAAATAGCACTGTTGGCCAAAGAAATATTGCCTCCATCAACCTGTTCATAAGTTGTAAACCACACTCTGCGCGGACATATATGGTAAGATGCTCCAGAATTTAGGATCCACACATCAGTATGATGCATGACCCTATCAGTAACTAGTGCATAATCATCTTCCTCGAAATCTGCATTTGCTACACCAGCAATACCAGATTTGTTTTGTTTTTCTTTCTTGGGACAATCGAATTTCCAATGCCTCTTTCCTTTACAGTAGTTACAAATATCAGTAGGTTTATGACCCTTAGAGCCAGATGTATCAGAGGTACCAGCAGAATTAGAAGAACCAGAATAAGATGGCTTCTTATACTTTTTCTTCCTAGAATTTCCCTGTCCATAACCCCCACTAGCTATTAACCATGCAGCCTGATTGTCCGTACCTGTACCAGTCGCCTTATGGCGCAGTTCTCTAGTATGAATAGACGATCTAACATCTTCTAGAGTTACAGTATCTTTACCCACAATAAAAGACTGAACAAAATTCTTATATGACAGTGGTAAACAAACTAACAGAATTAATGCGGCATTCTCATCTTCTAGTTTAACATTAATATTACGCAATTCTAGTAAAATTGTGTTTAACTGATCTAAATGATCTCGAAGAGGCGTACCTTCCTGTATTCTCAGACGCAACAGACGTTGCTTCAGAAGCAACTTATTAGTCAAAGACTTGGTCATATAAAGACTCTCAAACTTTTTTCACAGACCGGTGGCGCGCAGTAGTTTCCTCCGCGACTTCAGTGATGATATCATCAGCAAGACACAACATAATCGTTGAATGTGCCTTCTCCTCCAGACTGGCCATCTCAACGGCGGCAGTAGTAGTTTTAATAGCAGTTGCACCTTTCGTCTTCTTTTCTGAAAGCGGTGCCCGCAAGCCTTGCTGCTTTAACAGAGCCCGCATCTTGATCTGTCATAAACTAAGATTGTTTCTCCCGAGTCCCGATAAAGCGATCGATCTTTATGTTAATTGCCGACATCTTTCTCGCTGGTCAGGAACCCGAAGGCTCTGATACCAGTTTGTTATAACAGAAGCAAGTAAGACAAATAAAAATAATAAAGAAAGCTACGCACATATTTACGTGGTTCACTAACGGTGTGTTAGCTACGTCCACAGGGCAGAAGGGAGAGAGGTTTATTGATATGTAAAGAGTTTTTCAAATTACAGATTCAGACGGTATGATAAGCATGACTGTTAGGGAGAGACTTAGAAAGTTTATATAATGCT